>NC_050579.1:151711024-152360024 GCF_011100635.1 Trichosurus vulpecula | reverse complement strand
AGACCCATGCAGATTAAGTAACTTGCCCTGTATCACACAGGGAACAAGCATAAGAAATGGGATTCTAACCACTCACATGTCAGTATTCTTTCTACCACAATGCATTATCTTCACAGGATGGGCAAGATGGCATTTGCAGATGAGATAGCTATAGTCAGTGCTCAAGGTCAGCATAGATCATAGCAAGGCTGTCTGGTATCCCATCATTTCCATCGATTTTTAAAACTGCAGCAGCAGCCTATGCGCTCGATTAGAGCCATGTGGCATTCAATTTTATGGCCACATGGAGATACAGACTCTGTCATTACCTGGCTAATAAGACTCTTTATGTTCTCACCAGAGTAGCTTCCTTCTAAAGAAGTGTTTCCAGGCCACATGTGAATGGATGATGGCAGCCTTCTGAGCATGACAGTTAAGATATATGGAATGAAAGGGGACCTTGCAGTTAGCCTCTTTTCATAGAAAATCACACTGGTAAAGTTCATTGCATCTGTTCCTGTTTCCTTTTGCCCATTTCTATGAATGAGAGATCACTTTTCCTCAGAGAAAATAAGGGGCAGGCTCTGCAAAGGAACTATACCTGTTGCACTCAGGCACTTAATATGTGTTTATTAAAATGATAATATGAAGGATAAAACAACTACTGAAGAGAGTGTAAGAAGAAAAAAGAAAGGCAATGTTCCCATAATTTGAAAATAAATCAAAACATCATCTGGGCTATTTCACTATTTGAATTAAATCAAGTTTGACAGCAAACATCAGTCTTTGGTTCACAGAAACCTGTGAATTCCAACCTGCTCCATTCACAGCTTCCCTTGGGACAGGATCCTGATTGATTTAGATATCTAATCTAGACAACAGTGTGGGTCCTATTGAGTTCCATCCCTCCTTTTAGATGGCCCATTTCCTAGAAGTTCATACTTCATTACCTTTTGTCACCATGCCCATTATCTAAGGTATCACACCACATGTAGTTAAGAAAATCTGAATTGCTTGGTTCTGCACTTACTGATCATCTGAAAAACAGTGGGGTTGCCACCACATTCTCAAATTCAGAGATTTAACCATTAGTTGGTAGAACTCACCAGATGTCAGCTCTCAGTCAGACTGGGATAAGTAGAAATCTCAGAGCTATCACTTTTATACAGGATATTTTATTTTTTATAAAAGTGGTATCATAACCTATTCATGGTGCCTGACAATTCTGGCACAGGGGATGGGAGATATAAGTGAATGTATAGGCTAAAGAAAGTATTACTAGGTATCCCTAGCAACCCTAATTTCCTTGATAAATGTCATAATTAGTAATGTATAGCTTATTACAGTGTAAGTCAACTAAATGGTGCAATATGACAACTAGGTGGCACAGTGCATACATACACACATACATACATACATACATGCATATATACATACATACATAGTTTGTAATCAGGAAGACTCATCTTCATGAGTTCAAATATGGCCTCAGACATTTATTAGCTATGTGGCTCTGGGTAAGTCACTTAACCATGTTCGTCTCAGATCCCACATCTATAAAATGAACTGGAGAATGAAATGGCAAACTATTCCAGTATCTTTGCCAAGAAAACCCCAAATGGATTCACTAAGAGTTGGACATGACTGAACAAACAACTGAACAACCATTACAGTGTCGCTAGCTCTTCCTTCCTTGGTCTCATATTTGACATTATAACTGTTTGAATGGGGAGAGAAGGGACAGGACAGTAGAATTACTTGCTCCTCTCCCACCTAGCTCTTGCTAGGAAGGTATAGGAATGTATGAATGTCCCCAAGTGGGTTGTGAGTTCGAAAGGAAAGACTTTCTATCACAGATAATAAGGCACTGCCCTTTTGATCTAGGAATTCGATCCCTGATGAAACTACTTGGGAATTGGCTTTTTATTTAATGGATGATGATCAGCCTCCCCTCTTTCAACAAAGATAGGTACAGTATCATTCAGGAAGACTGCTGAAGACCCAATGTGTGACTGCTTATGACCTAACTGGCCTGGATGGGGTAAACAAGATTTCTGGAGTTTCACTCTTGGATCTAAATTCCTCTCTTATCTTCTTGTCCCTAGGGAAGAAGGAGCCTGAGGATCAAGGAACCATCATTTTAAATAGATTCAGGGTCTTCTCAGTTTCAGGAAGCCATGAAAGAGTGATAACACTAGGTTTCATAGTCTTTTTCTCACTTTTCTCTCTCTTCCTCTGTCTCTTTCAGTATGTCTCTAGCTCTAGGTTTCACTTTAATTTAATTACTTTCTATGTCTCTTTGTCTCTATCTGTCTCTATTTTCTCTCCCTTTTCTTCTTTGTCTCTCTCCATATTTGCCTCTCTGTTTCTCTTTCTTACTCTCTGTCTCTATCTCTGTCTCTGTTTCTGTCTGTCTGTCTTTTTCTGTGTGTGTGTATGTGTGTCTATCTGTCTCTCTCTCTCCCCTGACCCACCCACAAAGCAAAATCTATTTTATGAGCTTTAGTTTTTCTGGCATATTAATAACATGTCCAAAATATATCAGGAATCCTGGCAACCCATGATTTCAGGGTGCAGCAGACTCAATAACTAACACAAGGTAGGAAAGGGTAACTTATCCCCATCAATTTTGTTTTTTAAAGAGTAAGATGGACTTCTCATTAAAATAGTTATTTAAAAAGTCCTACAAGAACTGAGTTCTTTAATAAATACCCCAACAATGAACTAAATGGAAATCAGATGGAACCATGGTCAAGAACAGCAAAGATAAAACAGTGGTTAAGTTTCTCTTTCCAGTCCAAGAAGATAGCCCAAAGCCTGTAAACACTCAGAAAACAAACATGGTAGGGGAGATGAAAGGGAGCTTTTCTTAAATGGAAGTTTGTTTCTTAAATGGAGTCAGAAATCAGTGGGATCATTTCCCTGTCCTGTCAGAGCAGAAGTGGGTGACAGAATCAGTACCAAATAGGTCATTGTAAAAAATGCAGGCAGTGTGTAAGCCTAAGGGTACTCCTAAAGCTCTCAGAGACATAAGACAGCACCAGCGCAGGTCAAGCGTATATATTGGGGAGCCTTCCATGAAGCCTGAGATCAACACAATCTCTGACATCCAGTTGGGGCCTGTGAAAAGCAGTTCCCAATTGTGCAAGGAAAAGAAGACAGAGACTGAGCTAAGACCATCACTTATAGACCATCAATTACAGTGGGCCACCAGCATATGGAAGCAGAAACCAGTGGACAACAGGGGAGAGGGAGGGAGTGGTTAAGAGAGATAGTAGAACTGAGGAGCAAATAGCCACCTATAAAATTATTTGCTCACTCATAAAATAGAGTCTGGTAGCAGAGGGGATTAGAAAACAGATGCAATATGTTGTTTTGCCAGAAATATACATGAAACATACATCAATCAATCAACAAGAATTTATTAAATACTCATGTATGGGTGTGAACTTTGCTAAGCTTTGGAATAAAAATGTAATAAATGAAAAAATAGTTACTTGCAACAAGTTTATGTCCTAATGGTAGAGGGGAGTAGATAAGAAGAACATATACAGGTATATACAGGTAAAGACACAGAGATAATAAATACAAAGTATTTCAATACAAGGAACTTTGAAAGGGAGAGAGCTAGTCATTTGGGGGATCAGGAAAGGCTTTATAAGGAAGTTTATGGCGTGTCTTGAAGGAAGAAAAGGATTGTATGAAGCAGAAATGAGGAAGGAATAGAAAATAGGCATGGAGGAGAACCAGTCAAAAAATATGGAAACAGCAGCTGAAGTAGTGAGGAACAGAGGCCATTTGAGAGGTACATGGTAGAGTTGCACAGGCTGAGGAGGGGGTTAAATACTAAACAGATGTGAGTAGATAGATACACACACATATATACATATATACATACACACATGCATACATAGACACATTCATATACACATGCATATATGCATGTGTGTGTGTGTGTTTATTCCCTAAAGGAAATATGAAACCATTGGAGTTACTTGAATAGGAGAGTAATAGGGTTATATCTGCACTTAGGGAAAATCACTTTGGCAGCTGTGTGAAAGATGGATTGAAGTGGGGACAAATGAGACCTGTAGATAATCTAGGTGAGTTCTGTGACCTTGAACTGAAACGGTGAGTTATTAATAGAAAGAGTCAGATGTGAGAGATGTGGAGGTGGAAATGGCAATATTTGGCAACTGATTAGACATGTGGGGAATTGGCGAGTAGAGTCACGTATAATGCTGAGATTATGAACCTGAGAAACTGGAAGAATGGTTATGTCTTCAAAAGATATAGGAAAGTCTGACAGGGAATTTGGTTTTGAAAATAAATGACAATTTGTTCTGTTTTAGACATGTTAAGTTTGAGATGTCTCCAAAATATCAAATCTGAAATGTCCAAATGATTTGGAATTTGGAATCCTCCCTCAGGGGAGAAGATGAGGCCACCTATATAAATCTGTGAGTCATTTGCATAAAGATAATAATGAAACACACAAATGAGAGCTGATTAATTCGTGGAAAGAAACTGTAGAGGTCTAAAGACAAAGCTTAGAAAATATTCGTAGTTTGAGGTCATGATGTAGATACAGAACTAGCAAAGGAGAGTAAGAAGGAATGTTTAGACAAGTGAGAAGGGAACCTGGAGAGGGCTGTGTCATGGAAGTCAAGAGAGGAGAGAATATCCAGCAGAAAAGAATGATCAATGGATGCAGCTACTAGTTGGAAAAAGAATGAAAACTGAAAATGCACCAATAAATTTAGCAATTAAGTTATCATTGGTAACTTTGTAAAAAATAATTTCAGTCAAATGATGAGGTTAGAGGCCAGGATAAAATAATTTTAAAGTTAGTGTAAGCAGGTATGGAGCTTTTTCAATGGGTTTGACTGAGAAAATGGGGGGAAAGATATAGCATGATAAATTGAAGAAATTGAGAGGTATGGTTAAGAATATTTTTAAGGATGTGAAAGACTTTGACATTTTTGAAAGCAGTATAAGGACGGGACCAACAGATAGAAATAGATTAGGGGAGAGGAGAAAATTGATGTTGCAATCTCCTGGAGAAGATGGGATGGGATGGGATGAGATCAAACACACAGATTCTGGGATAAGTTAGCATTGTTAAGGAAAAGCAATATCTCAATTGTCAGAGAGTAGAGAAGAAGAGGAAAGGGTGGGGGATGATGTCAATGCAATGAACACATTTTGTGAAGAGAAAAGTAAGTTCATGTCAAATGAACTCACTTTTTTCAGTAAACAATGTACTTGTTAGCTGACAGAAGAGAGAAAGGTAAGAAAAACTTTAGGAGGGAAGATTTGGAAAGGTTTTTTCTGGACAGTTAGATGAGGAATCGATCATGGAAGAAGAAAAGGATTCCTTTGCTGCAGAAAGAGCCCAATGAAATTGGACTACATGAATTCATGATGGAGCCATTTAGAACAGCTATGTAATTTCCTCTAGCTGCATTAAGCAGCACATGAACAAGAACACAAGTGGAGGGAGTAATCCAGAGTTGAGCTCCGGCAATAAGTGAATGAAGACAATTCAAGATGGTGAGGGATTTGAGAGAAGAGGACAATGTTATTTGAATTGGTTGATTAAAGGCTCAAGATTTGGAAAGGGAGAGAAGGGAAATTACAGCAGGAACAATGGCAAAGAAACTGCAATATGTTTAAAGGCATCACTAACAATGAGATATCATTATTTAGCACATGTGTATTTGGAATAGAAGGCTAAGTAGTTAAAGGAAAAGTTTGAAATAGCACAAAAAGCAAAACTACAATAACGAGAAAATTCAATGCAGCTCATTAAACCTAGACAAATATGACAAAAAATAGAAGGAAGTTAAGGGTCGGAAAAGAATTTTATAAAAGTTTTATACAATAAATCTTAAGGAAATAGTGAATGAGAATCAGAAAGAGCATACATATATTCCAGCTAGAACTATTCATTTTCCTGAGAGGAAGGAAAAGGCCAATGGGAATACTGTCCCAAGATACATAAGTATACCCTACCCATATTTTATGCAAACATATGCCTAGTATGCTCATACTACATTCCTTGATCCACAAAAAGCAAGGGGAATGATGTTTATGAATCAAGAAAGAAACCAAGTGTGTGCCCAACAGCTATTTGAAGTAAATAGATTAATGGTATTTTCATAGAGTGTACCAGTTTCTGGAAGAAGACATGCACAATCTATACAAGCATTTGCTATGACTCAAAAAACAAAGGACATAACAAATTGTGCTCTTATTTCCAAGGGAATAAATTTTTATGTTCTTTATTTAAAACCTTCTACCAAGATCCTGGGCAGCTAGGTGGCACAGTGGATAGAGGGTTTGGCTTGGAATCAGGAAGACTCATGTCTTGAGTTCAAAACCGGCCCTTGGACACTTATTAGTAGTGTGACCCTAGGCAAGTCAGTTAACACTGTTTGCCTCAGTTCCTCATTTGTAAAATGAGCTGGAGAAAGAAATGGCAAACCGTTCCAATATCTTTCACAAGAAAACCACAAATGGGGTCACAAAGAGTCAGACGCTACTGAAACAACTGAACAGCAACCCTAATTCTATGTATTGAGATGACTCTTTTCTGTGAAAGAATGTTTGACAAAAGCCTTACTGCCTTACTGGTTCTTTTATGTGAAGAATAGGAAGATTTAAATTATATAGAGTGAAAGGGATCCAACCTAACCAAAATTGGGATCCTGCTCCATAAAGATGCACAATACTTGGCCTTCAAAGACACTGCACGTAACCACTCTGAAGCTGGTGTTGATGCATTGGTATTCAGTAGGACAGAGGGCTGTAAAAACACATTGCTAGCCTCTAACACATTGTACTGCTGAGTAAAGTTTGGTTTAACAGAATTAAAATTGTTGTGTTGTAATTTCAATAATGACATATTTATTGTAATAGAATATTGCTCAAAATCCCATTTCCTTTAAAGCTCAGTTGGAGTGTTGCCTTCCTCATGAATTCTTTCCCATTGTCTCTTTAAAGTTTTTTCTTATATTAATTCCATATATTTGTATGTTCTTATTATATTTGTAGATGTCATGTCCCCTGATAGGCTTTGCCATCAAGGAGTTTACATTCTGTTTCACAAACATGGTATCCCCATTGTCTAACACAGTGCCTGACAGTGCTTAGTAAATGTTTGTAGATTGATTAAAAATTGTTGCCATCTGTAATTTCTGTTAATTGCTTTGCATTAATTTATAAGTGGGTACTCAGTATAAAAATAATTGACATTCATGAATTTCCTAGTTATGTTTATATGCATTCTTTCATCATGGGGATGATGGGGAGTGAGAGATTCCAAATCTATGGAAATGCAAATACTTTTTTTTAAAGCAAGAAGCAGAAGTTTTTCTTAATGGCCTCTTTTTTTTAACTAATCTGGAAAACTAGCTTTAAAAATATAAATAAGGAAAGAATGCAATTTGTAAATTTGACATGCATCTTCTTTGCTTCTCAAATATTTATCTGTGACGTATGCTGATTATTTCCTTCCCAAAGCAGGTGCTCCTGCTTAGTTGACAGGACTCAAAACATAAATGCTTTTAAGCATAATTCTATCATTCTATTCATGTTAATGAAATTAGCGCTAAAACAATTCCCAATTTTGTTGGTTTAAATGCAGAAGAATAAACAATCATTTTCTTTGATTTCATGAATTTCAGGAAGGATCTTAATCTATGGAATGCTAGACTTTCACCTTGGTATTTCTATTCAGGAGTGTCATTCCACATTCTCAAACCTGAATTGCATTTCTATAAAAAATGTATTTGTCATGGGCTACCATTTTGGTAGTTCTACTGTAATTAATGGTTGACACAATTAACCTAAATACATGTGATTATAGAATTCACAACCTGTAATTACATTGCCTAATTAGGAAATTATGATGCAGAATAAAATAATTATGAAAGGTGATGACTTAAAAAATCTTTGCTAAAATATTCTTTGTTTTCTTAGTATAGCATGTGATTAACAAAATTACATGCTCTTCGGCTCTTTCCAGTCATGTATTTTTGAAAGAAAGCAATTAATATACATTCAGCACTGGTTCTCTCTCTTCTGTAACAGAGCAAATTAACACAAGTCCACTAGATCCTCCCCTCCTCCCACCCCCATGATTGTGACAATCAATATCATTGCTAGCTTTTCTTTTTTTATTTTTTTTGTTTAACCCTAAAAGATAAAAGAGGAACCCTCACTTACATAACATTTTTACTAATGTTTACAAAGTTCCTTCCTTATAATAATCCTCAGGTAAGTATTGAATGTATTTTTATTTTATACCCATTTTATGGATAAGAAAACTGAGGCTTGGGATCGTTATGTGATCTGTGATATGTGTTCATACAACCAGCAAGCCTAAAAAATAGAACTTGAAATCAGGTCTTCCTGAATCTATCCACTTAACAAAGATGCTTTCCATTGTCAGAGATATCCAAAATCTAGTTCCTACTGAACAACTCAGTTTTCTACTCCCTACAACCCTTCTACTCCAACTAATGGTTTACTCATTACCCACTGAACATGACTTGAGTTCCCCCTTCCCCCTCTTTGCTTACATTGTAGAAATGTTTCCATCAAAGCAGCACTTCAGTCTGTTGAAATCTTATCCATCTTTCGAGACTCAATTTAAAATACTGTCTTTTACTTGGATACTTCTCTAATCCCCTCATCCAGGTGCAATCATCCCCTTCTCTAAATTCTTATACCACTGTCTTGGCCAATAATTAATAATAATAATAATAATAATAATAATATTTAGATCATTGTTTAAGGTTCTCAAATTGTTTTATATTATCTCATTTGAACATCACAACCACCCTGTAAGGTAGTTGCTATTACTATCCCATTTTACAAAGTACGAAATTGATGCCCAGATTTTCCCAGAACACACAAAGGTCTCAGGTAATGTCTGCTGTTATTTGAGGACCAGCCTGGCTAAGGTCATAGAAACTCATCACTAGATTGGTGAAAAGGCAGTAACTTTTTAAGAGATGGTATAAAATGGAAAGATCACTGGTCCTGGAGTCGGAGAACTTATATTCAAATCCCTCCTATGACAGGTACTACTTACTTATTTGACCTTGGGCAAATCAGTTCTCCTTAGACCTCAGTTTCCTCTTCAGTAAAAGTCAGAAGACCTGCATTCAAGCCCTGGCCCTGCAATGCCCTAGCTGTGTGACCTATGAGGAATCATTTAATATTTCTGGCCCTACATAAAAAGCTGGGTTTGAAATAGTTGACAGGTGAGGTCCCTTACAGCTCTCAGTGTGTGATCCTATAGCTGGTACTTAAGATTAAGCAGAGTGCTAAAATTAAGCAAAAATTACCACTTCAGCCAACAGAAATGATATTTTACTCTTTTGACAAGACTACCAAGATTTTGAAATCTATCTTCTTTGAGGGTACAAATAAAATTTTCTTTCGGGATGAAAGATTTGTGTTTGGCTTTATGCCTAGATTCAGTTTTGTGTGTATGTATATGTGTGCAAAAAATTAAAATGAGCATAATAAGGATCTTGAACATGATTTCTAAGATTCCTTTCAGTTCCTTGGTTTAGCTTAACTTGATGAAATACCTTTAAGTTTTTATAATCAATCAGAGAATTCTTTTTTTTTGCATTTCTTTTTTTATTAATTTTTTTTTATTTTTAGTTTACAACACACGGTTCTACATAATTTTGAGATCCAGATTTTCTCCCCTCCCTCCCCAAGACAGCATGGAATCTCATATAACTACCATGTATAACTTCGCATTGAATTAATTTATACACTAGTCAAGTTGTGGAGAAGAATTATGACCAATGGAGTGAATCATGAGAAAGAAGAGACAGAACCAAAAAAAAAAACCCAAAAACAAAAACAAAAGAGAAGAAAAAAGGCAAGCATGAAGTGTGCCTCAATCTGCATTCAAACTTCACAATTCTTTCTCTGGATGAAGATAGCATTCTCCATTGTGAGTCCCCTGGAGTTGTCCTTGCACCTTACATTGCTGAGAAGAGCAAAGTATGTCAGGGTTGGTCCTCACAGAATCCATATATCTGTGGTTGTGTACAATGTTCTCCTGGCTCTGCTCCGCTCACTCAGCATTATATTGTGTAGGTTTTTCCAGATTGTTACGAAGTCCGTATCATCCCCATTTCTTATGGCACAATAGTATTCCATTACTTTCATATACCACAGCTTGTTCAGCCTTTCCCCAATTGATGGGCATCCCTTTGATTTCCATTTCTTGGCTACCACAAAAAGAGCCACTATAAATATCCTTGTACATATGGGTCCTTTTCCCGCTTGTGTAATTTCTTTGGGATACAACCCTAGAAGTGGTATTGCTGGGTCAAAGGGTATGAACATTTTTATAGCCCTTTGGGTATAGTTCCAAATTGCTCTCCAAAATGGCTGGATCAGCTCACAACTCCACCAGCAATGTAACAATGTTCCAATTTTCCCACATCCTCTCCAGCATTTGTCATCCTCTTGTTTTGTTATTTTAGCCAATCTGACAGGAGAGATGTGGTATCTAAGAGTTGTTTTGATTTGCATTTCTCTAATCAGTAGTGATCCAGAGCATTTTTTCATATGCCTATAGATAGCTTTAATTTCTTCCTCTGAAAACTGCCTGTTCATATCCTTTGACCATTTCTCAATTGGTGAATGGCTTGTATTTCTATATATTTGGCTCAGTTCCCTGTATATTTTAGAAATGAGGCCTTTATCAGAGAAACTAGTTGCAAAGATTTTCTCCCAATTTTCTGCTTCCCTCCTAATTCTTGTTGCATTGGCTTTTTTTGTACAAAAACCTTTCAATTTAACATAATCAAAATTATCTATTTTGCATTTTGTAATGCTCTCTATCTCTTGTTGGGTCATGAATTCTTTACTTTTCCATAAATCTGATAAGTAAACTATTCCTTGCTTTCCCAAATTACTTATAGTATCAGATTTTACTCCTAAATCATGAACCCATTTTGACTTTATTTTGGTGTATGGTGTGAGATATTGGTCTATGCCCAGTTTCTTCCCTACCATTTTCCAATTTTCCCAACAGTTTTTGTGAAAGAGTGAATTATTAGCCCAGAAGCTGGCCTCTTTAGGTTTATCAAAGAGTAGATTGCTAAACTTGTTGATTTCTTCTACTTGTGTACCTACCCTATTCCACTGATCCACACCCCTATTTCTTAACCAGTACCAGGCAGTTTTGATGACTGCTGCTCTGTAGTACAGTTTAATATCTGGTATGGCAAGGCCACCTTCTCTAGCATTTCTTTTCATTAATGCCCTAGATATTCTAGACCTCTTGTTTTTGCAGATGAATTTTGTTATTATTTTGTCCAGCTCAGTAAAAAAATTTTTTGGTAGTTTGATTGGTATGGCACTGAATAGATAGATTAATTTAGGCAAAATTGTCATTTTTATTATATTGGCTCGGCCTAACCATGAGCAACTGATATTTTTCCATTTATTTAGATCTGATTTTACTTGCGTGAAAAGTGTGTCATAGTTATGCTCATATAGGCCCTGGGTTTGTCTTGGCAAATAGACTCCCAAATATTTTATAGTGTCTATAGTAACTTTGAATGGAATTTCTCTTTCTATCTCTTCCTGTTGGGCTTTGTCAGTAATGCATAGGAATGCTGAGGATTTATGTGGATTTATTTTATATCCTGCAACTTTGCTAAAGTTGTTTATTATTTCAAGTAGTTTTTTACTTGATTCTCTAGGATTCTCTAAATAAATCATCATATCATCTGCAAAAAGTGATAATTTAGTTTCTTCTTTTCCTATTCTAATTCCTTCAATTTCTTTTTCTCCTCTTATTGCTACAGCTAAAGTTTCTAGTACCAAATTGAATAATAGGGGTGATAATGGACATCCTTGTTTCACCCCTGATCTTATTGGGAATGCATCTATCTTATCCCCATTACAGATAATGCTTGTCGATGGTTTTAGGTAGATACTGTTTATAATTTTAAGGAAGGTTCCACTTATTCCTATGCTTTCTAGTGTTTTTAATAGGAATGGGTGTTGTACTTTGTCAAAGGCTTTTTCTGCATCTATTGAGATGATCATATGGTTTCTGCTAGTTTTGTTGTTCATATGGTCAATTATGCTAATAGTTTTCCTAATATTGAACCAGCCTTGCATTCCTGGAATAAGTCCTACCTGGTCATAGTGTATTATTCTCGTGATGATTTGCTGCAATCTTTTTGCTAATATTTTATTTAAAATTTTTGCATCAATATTCATTAGAGAAATTGGTCTATAATTTTCTTTCTCTGTTTTGACTCTACCTGGTTTGGGTATTAGTACCATATTTGTGTCATTAAAAGAATTTGGTAGGACTCCTTCTTCACCTATTTTGCCAAATAGTCTACAAAGTATAGGAATTAGTTGTTCTTTAAATGTTTGATAGAATTCACCTGTAAAACCATCCGGCCCTGGAGATTTTTTCCTAGGGAGTTCATTGATGGCATGCTCAATTTCTCTTTCTGAGATGGGGTTATTAAGAAATTTTACTTCCTTTTCTGTTAACCTGGGCAGTTTATGTTTTTGTAGATATTCATCCATATCTCTAAGGTTGTCAAATTTATGGGCATAGAGTTGGGCAAAATAATTCCTAATTGTTGTTTTGATTTCCTCTTCATTAGGGGTGACCTCACCCTTTTCATTTTTGATACCAGTAATTTGATTTTCTTCTTTCTTTTTTTTAATCAAATTGGCCAAAGGTTTATCAATTTTATTGGTTTTTTCATAAAACCAGCTCTTTGTTTTATTAATTAATTCAATAGTTTTCTTGGTTTCAATTTTATTAATCTCTCCTTTGATTTTCAGTATTTCTAATTTGGTATTTAATTGGGGGTTTTCAATTTGCTCTTTTTCTAGCTTTTTCAGCTGTATGCCCAGATCATTGATCTCCTTTTTCCCTATTTTATTCATGTAGGCATTTAGGGATATAAAACTTCCCCTAAGAACTGCTTTTGCTGCATCCCATAAGTTTTGGTATGTTGTTTCATTGTTGTCATTCTCTTGAATGAAGTTATTAATTGTTTCTCTGATTTGTTCTTTGGCCCACTCATTCTTTAGAATTAAATTATTTAGTTTCCAATTAGTTTTTAGCTTATTTTTCCATGGTTCTTTATTAAAAATGATTCTGATTGCATCATGATCTGAAAAGGATGCTTCAACTACTTCTGCTTTTCTGCACTGGATTGTGAGGTTTTTATGCCCTAGTACATGGTCAATTTTTGAGTATGTGCCATGTACTTTTCAGAAGAAAGTATATTCCTTTTTATCCCCATTCAGTTTTCTCCAGAGGTCTATCATATGTGCCTTTTCTAAAATTCTGTTTACCTCCTTAACTTTTTTCTTATTTATTTTGAGGTTAGATTTATCAAGTTCAGAAAGGGGGAGGTTGAGGTCTCCCAATATTATAGTTTTGCTGTCTATTTCTTCCCAATCAGGGAATTTTTATTCACTTGCTGGGATATCATTAGAAGCAATCAATCTTTTACAAAAGTACATCATAATGGTCTATACTAATTATTGCTGCTTACTGAGATGATAAGCTTCTTTTTCTAGGAATATGTATCTAATGCCTAGACAATGTATACATACCTTTTCCCCAGAAATGCTAAACCATAGAATTTCAGGATCGAAAGGGACCTCAGATCCATCTAGTCTAACTCATTTCTGTATTGAAGTCCCCTCTTGAATATATCTTAAAAGTGATCATCCAGCCCTTTCACTGGGATACCCAGTGAAAGAGAAGCCATTTTCACACATGGCAGTTCATTTCATTGTATTAACATCTCTGTTAGAAAGGTTTTTGTCCCATGCATAGGGTCAATATTTGTCTTTTTGCAATTTCTAATCAATATTTCTAGTTCTGCACTCTGAGGCAAAATGAAACAAATCTAATCCCTCTTGCATGTCAAAGCCCTTTAAATATTGCTATGTCCTATAAGTCTTCATTTCTTTAGAGTAAAAATCCCTAGTTCTTTCAGTAACATACTCTTGAAGCCCTTTTGTACCCTTGCCATCATTCTCTGAACATTCTCCAACTTCCTTGTGTTTTTTTTTTCCCTAAAATGTCATTCCCCTGATCTGGATGGTAATTTGGAACTATTCCCAAAGTTCTATAAAACTGTGCATACCCTTCGATCCAGCAATACCCCTAGTAGGTCTGTATCCCAAAAAGATCATAAAAAGGGAAATGGACCTATATGTGGAAAAACATTTATAGCAGCTCTTTTTGTGGTGGCAAAGAATTGGAAAAATGTGGGGATGCCCATCAATTGGGGACTAACTGAATAAATAGTGGTATATGAATGTAATGGAATACTATTGTTGTATAAGAAATTATGAGCAGGTGGGTGGATTTTAGAAAAACTTGGAAAGATTATATGAACTGATGCTGAGTGAAGTGACCAGAACCAAGAGAACACTATACACTGTAAGAGCAACATTATACAATGAGCAACTATGATAAACTTAGCTCTTCTCAGCAATACGATGATCTAGGATAATTCCAAAAGACTCATGATAGAAAATGCAGTCCACGTCCAGGGAAGGAATTACAAAGTCTGAATGCAGATCAAAGCACACTATTTTCATGAGTTTTTTGTTTTTGTTTTTTTTTTCTCATGTTTTTTTTCTTTTGTTCTGGTTCTTCTTTCACAACATGACTAATGTGGAAATAATAAAATAAAATGTGTTTCCTAAAATTAAAGACAATACTCTAGATATGGACTAAGAAAGAGTGAAGTAGGAGTATTATATTTTGGTGCCATAGACTATGGCTTTTTATTGTGGCCTAACAGAATGTTAACATTTTTTTGCTTTCATATCACATTAGTATAATTCCCAAAATCTTTTAGTCTATGAACTATGTCAAAAAATAAAATTAATCTAGCATGGTCTGTTCTTAATGAAGTCAATCTGACTCTTGGTGATCACTCCTTTCTTTTCTATATATTCACTAGCCATTCCTTTATTAAAATTTTATAATAATAATTGTGTAATAATAGTGATGGCTAAATTTTATTTATTGCTTACTGGCCAGGCACTGTGCTAAATGCTTTACAATTATCTCATTTGATACTCACAACAACACTGCAAGGCAGGTAGTATTATCATCCTCATTTCACATATGAGAAAAATGAGGCAAGTAGAGGTTAAGTGACTTGTCCAGAGTCATACACCTAGTAAGTGTCTGGGGCTACATTTGAACTCCAGTCTTCCTGACTCCAGGCCCGATGCTTTATTTACTACAACACCTAGCTAGAATATTCAGAGTATTCAGTGTAATGATGTGTGTGTATTTATGTATTGCCAATGTAAGTTATGCATATATCTATATGAATTGTCAATCTGTGGTTTATGGGGAGGGAGGGACATCTATCTCTTTAATGTCTAAATATAACTACCATGGAGGAGTGATTTTTTTAGGTCCAAAAGCAACAACGGTGCTATATTACCTACTTACTATTCTATAAAGGAAAGCTAATGGTTTCACCTTTTATTTCTTCCCACCATTTACTTACTACACAAAAGAACATCACAAATAGTGACTAAACCTATTTATTCAAGCAAATAACATACAGATATAAGTGGAGTTACAGAGCTTAGAATATATATCAAAAAATACACAGAGTAAATGAGCTCTCCTTCTTGGAGTAAACTACCTCATTTCAAGAAAGGGAAATTCCAATCTCTAAGGAAGAATGATGGAAATCAAGTATCTATTCCTGAGGCTGTTTTTACCTCTCCACAGTTCTCTCTCCAAAGAGAGTCTGAAACTGTGTGTGTCACTGTTGAAACAGATAAGAAGATTTCCACTACAATGCACCAATTCTTCCTTAGAAGAAGGCATGCATTGCCTACTCACAATTCACTAATGATAAGAATCTCATGCCAATAAATGATCCAAGCCTAAATCTAGATTACAGCAAAGAGTTAAAGTCAAGCTCACTATCTTCTGGTTTGCATGCTCCATTCTCTTCCCTTTTTTGAAAATTGGAATATTTGCCCTTCTCACTTTATCACCTCTTCTCCCATGCTCCCTGTTCTATAAAGGTCATTACCAATGGCTCAGCAATTATTTCAGCCAGTTGGGTCAGTATCCAACTCATCAGGGAAAGTTATAGGCTCTCTTAGAAACTGCCCATTAGTCACTTTGGTGCTATATTTTTCAGTCCAAAGATTATTATTCTTGGGAGAAAAGATAGATATGAAATAATAGTTGAGTGTCTCAGTTTACTCAGTCAGTTATCTTCTTCCCCTCCATGTTAGGAGGGGGTCTTATTGTTTCAATCTCCTTCTTTCCCCAAATATGAATAAAGAAAATTTTCTGTTGTCCCAAGCTCTCCTTACTAGTTTAAGCTCTGAATCCACTGAGCTTTGGTGCTCCAGACATTGTTCTTATGGCACACTGCCATTTTAAAAATCATCCTCTCTTGCCTGACTTTGCTTTCATCTTCTGTATGTGTCTTTAAAACAAACATACATTAGTCAGTAAGTTCCCTGAGTAAATGTACTGAAAACTTTAGACAACTTTCCCTTTTCACAGAATTTCATTCTTGGAGACCTTCCTTTCCCTCCATGGTGACTTTTCTTTGTATAATTTTTGGCCATGGTAGTCTTTCTCTGAAGATTTTGAAATATCTCTTTAATCCAGAGTTCATGTCCTGGTGTCAACGTTTCCTCTTCTAACAAATTCTAAGGTGGAATTGTCATTTCTTCACCATAATTCATCATTTCCACCTCAACAATTGTCCAGAGTCTTCCTTATTGTTGAGGATCAAATAAGGAAAACAGATCTTCTTGTTGGTTCCTTCGCTTTGTGAAGGATGAGATTAGTGTGAAGGCAAATTCAAGAAATCTGCTTTGGGTAGAGATCTGTAGCAGATATCTGGATAATGGAAAGTCCATCCTCATGGGACAATGCCAAGGTTTTGATCTACTCAGTCACTATCCATTTCCTGCCAAACCACATTCTTGGCCTTTCATATGTATAAGTGCCAGAAAAGCACATTCAACCTTTAAAACTTCCATATATACCCCCAATGCCATTTTTATGGATTTTTTTTCTTTCCCTAGATTTAAACAGTCTATATGTTTCTGGGTTAAAATTACTACAAAATTTCAGCAACTTTTTTAAAAAAATCTACTTAGGAAAAATATACATACATGCCTATGCTTGTCTACAAGGGTTATAAACTGATACATTTAGACCTAGAAAAGAGCTCAGAAAAAAATCAAAAGGGAAGAGTTTCTTCCACATCTTGAAAATCTCTCTGACCTAAATCATGTGGATTAACATTATTATAGAAAACAAAGATAAAATTCTTCAGAGAAATAAAATAAGGATAAAAATTTGAATTAAGGGATTTTGATTTACTTAAACACAATCATATACATATTTTAATTTATTTTTATTCTTAATCTAACAAATACCACAAAAACAAAATGAATATTTATATAAATAAAATAAAACCCTAAAGAGGATTGTACATAAAACTGTGAAAATCTCATTTCTATATTACTTGATTTTCTTAAAAGGATATAATAAATTCAACATTTTCTTTTCATAACTGTCTTGCATGTTGTTGCTTTGTTCTTTTCTCCCCCATTCACTTTTTGAAATGTTTTAATGATCATCTGCTTTCTTTTTTTAACTTTTTCTTCTTTTTGTATCTGGTTTTTGTTGTTATTTTTGTACTTTGGGGTGGTTTGGTCAACTCTGCTTAGTGTTAATCTGGACCCCCTGTGTTCCGACCTCTACTTCCCAGGATTAGGCACCATCACTATATACTCCTTCCCTCCTCTCTTTCTCCCTTCCCCTAATTAGAAACAAGGTGGGGGGGGCGGTAGTGCTGGGGGGAGGGAGTGGCCAGGGATTGGGACAAGTAAACAGTCAACCAAAACTTCAAAACCATGGCAATGTCCAAAAACATGTGTCATCCTCCAGAACTTGAATTCATCACTTCTGTTAGTAGGTGGGTAACATGCTTCATCCTAGGTCCTCTATAGATGTGATTGATGATCTCTATGATCAGAGTTTTTAAAGTTTTCAAAGTTGTTTTTCTTTGCAATGTTTTTGTCATAGTATACATTTTTCTGCTGGTTCTGATCATTTTACTCTACATCAGTTTATGCTTTCCAGAATTCTCTGAAACCATTCCTTTCATAATTTCTTATTATATAATAATATTTCATATACCATGTTCATATAATATAATTCATGTAGTCATTCCCTAGTTAAAAGATACCCCTTTCATTTCCAGATCTTTTCTTTTCTCTTAATCCCTCTTCAGGATCAAGAAGTTTATTTTTCTTGTCACTATTATTCTAACTCTTAATCTCACCCCTATCCCTGACTATTTATCAGCTCTTAGGTGTATTTTTATACATATGTGTTATGTATTTGTGTGTTTGTAAGAGTGTGTGTCTGCTTCAGATAAGATGAGATTCACCAGATGCCTGCTTATACAACCCCTTTCTCTATTTTGTATATGCTTTTTCTCAACTACCCTTATTATGAGAAATGTCCAATTCAATCCTTTTCTACACTAGTTTTTTCCTTTTAACATCTCTTCTCTAGCTTTTCTTAAAACCTTTAGAATGGTTTCCATTCTACCCCCTCCTACATTTTCTCTTATGTAACTCCCTCAAGATGCTTTGAAGACATAAAGGTTCTGAATGGACTTTTCCCCTCTCTTCCTATTAGTATGTTTCATCAATATTTAGCCCTTTCTAATTGCACAGATAAATTTACCTTTCTATGTTTCTCTTGACTCTCATGTTTGCATTTCAAAGTCCCTATTCAACTTTAATCATTTTATTAAGAATGCTTAAACATCCTCTCTTCCATTAAAATTACATTTTCCCCAGTTAGATGTTAGTCTGCTTTACAGGGTAAATTATACTTTAGTTCCTGAGTAAGCTTTTTGCCAGGGTCAGACTTTTGGATGGGCTACTCAGCTCTCTTTAGTGCTAATCTAGGTCACCCAGATTCCTGCTCTGACATCTGCTTCTCAGGATTAGGCACACCCCAACCCCAACTACATCCCTTATATTTTTCAGGTTTAGGATGTTGGATCTTTCAGTATCTCTACGTCAGATTTGGGGTTGCCTAGGTCTGAATGCTGCTGTTAGCATTGCTTCAGAATTCTGGGTGCTGCTACTCCTGTTTGTTTCCAAAGTGTACCCTATGGATTTCTGGCCATCTTGGGGGTTGCTCAGGAAGTCCTCCAATTTGCTATCTTTGAATACAGAACCTACATATGTCTTTGGCCTGTTTGTGGCATACAGGGAGTCTACCACAGAAAGTGGATTTTTTTTGGAAGACTCCCTGTGGGTTTCTGGATAACTTGTGTGTAGTTCTGGGGTGGAAGAAGTCACTTAATGTAGATTATCATTAGGTTTCTTGATCATTATTCCATCTGGCACTATCTTAAGTTAATAACTAAGGTAGTAAAGACTTGGAGTAGAAGCTAGACGTGTTAAGGAGCTTACAACCTAAGACCAATGAAGACAAAAGTTCATATTTAAGTTTCCACAATGCAAAGTTGAAAAAGTAAAATTTAAATTTAAAAAGTTTGCTTTCTTACACACAACATATCTAGTAATTTTCATCCCCATTTAAATGATCAAATTTGTCTTTAGTCAAAGTTTTTTTTTTTTTAAATAATCCACACCTTTTAACAGCATACTCATTTTCATTGATAGAAGTACTTGGGTGGTAGGGGATGTAGGGAAAATAAATCATGGCCTCTAGCAAATTTTCTGATCACTAATTGTTGGATACTTATTATTGATATCAATTAGTGTTCTGATCTTGGCAGAGAAGCAGATGCAGAACAGTAACAGCAAAATATGACATAAAATTAGAGTAAATCTAATCATGTAAAATGAGTCCAAAAGTCTCCTGGCAATGCAAACACCTTCTCCTTCTTTCACCCAAATGTTTTGCCCAATTTGTCTTTTTTTCCAGATAATTTGTTGTTTCAGTATTCCACAATGTGACTGGTGTCCCTGTGTGTGTGTGTGTATATATATATATATATATATATATATATATATATATGTATGTATGTATGTATATGTATATGCATGTATATGTATGTATATATATGTATATGTATATATATGTATATACACACACAATGTTCATGATTCACCGTAGTTATGTTCTTTAAAGTCCTTGCAAACACTGAATTATCAAATAACAAACCATTGCATCTTAGGGAAATACACAGTTAGATTCCTCCATAGCACTTTTCAGAATGGGCTCAAGTACACATCAATGAATATCCTTTTCGTTTTGCTAGGTATCAGTTCGTTGATTCATTAACCTCAAACTCACAGCCAACAGCCTTATAACCCATGCCTGAATAAAGGTCATCGAACACACATATTTTCTCTATAAGACATATGCCAAAGTCTTCTTGCTCTTAGGAACACTAGACAATACTTCAACACTATACTTGTGGGGCATTTTAAACAGCTAAATAACCAACAAAATGTGGAAAATGTGCCACTAAATAGACTGTGACAAAGACAGATTTATTGTTATGAGAGCTCAAATAAGGAGGCAAAGCCTTGCCTTGTATGACCTCAGCTGAAAATGCGAATGTCAGAATTTGGCGACTCAAAATTTTCACCACTCTGTACATATCCACAAATGACCACAAAAGTGCCATAAGTATTGGTTTGATTTGCTAAAATAAATTTTAGCAAGTAAGAGAATTTGCAAATATAGAATCCATGACTAATGGCATCAGCTAGTATATGTATATATGTATGTATGTATGTATATACATGTGTGTCACATATATAGAGAGAGCTAAATCAATGCAAATTATTATTACATGAAATTCCTGCTATGTATAATATACTGTACTAGGTAGTTGAGGGGATCCAAAGAAGACACGGCCCTTGAATTAAATTTAGTCTAATATTTTCGCAGAAATCTCTTAAAATATAAGAATATCAGTATGACAAAGAGACATAGCCCTGAAGCCAGAAGAATATGAGTTCAGGTCTTCCCTCTGATACATGTTAGCTTTGTGGAGATTAATCAGTCTTTTAAATTCCCAATGCTACAAGAAAATTTGAAGTACTACAACTTGCTGATCTGTATTGGAGAATAGAGTTTCTGTACCAAGAGTTCTCAATACTTAAGAAATCAAAAGTCAGTACCACCCCACCACCAAATATACAAATACATACGTAAATACATGCAAGAATAAATAAATAAAAGATAAAAACACTGCAATGGCTTTCTTGAAGAATATTATGCTTTTAAATATAGTGGCGGTCTCAAATCTTTAAAACAATATATCCACTTAAGAGATGAGGGGGTAAGGAGGGAGGGACTGCTACAGATCTAGCCTCCCTGTTTTAAATTGTAATCCTCCCTGTAGGGGCTCAGAAACATTCTGATAACTAAATAAAGCATAATGTTAACATGTAATGAGGTAAAGACGTGGATGTATTCTCATGAAAAAAATAAGTGATTTCATTCAAAATGAGGGATGCCAAAATATAACAGCACCAATGGAACAGTGTTTTGAAAATTAAATATTTCATTATGAGATTCCCCACTAGTTGGAAAGCTCAGAGCTTTACAAAGCATATTGTCTATACCTCCAGAAGAAATACTATTTTCTCTGGAGGTTAGACTATGATATATTTTTAAAATCATGGTAAATTATAAATAATGAGCATTTAAGTACAACTATGCACATCAGTGGTAACGAACTCACATAGAAATAGGGACCACTAAACTGTACATAAAGATTCCTGCAGACCACATATTGACTTAGAAAACTAACATGATTTATGTTTTATTCAATTTCTATTTACTTTATTAAATATTTTCTAATTATATTTTAGTCTGACTTAGGTTACACTCAGGAGTGCTGTGCACTACATTCAGCCCATGGGCCATGTGTTTTACCCCCATAATGTACATTTCCATGACATAATGAGTTGCAAGTCATAGATTCTTGTCTCATCTTCTTGTATCATCTTAACCCCAAGAAAAGGAAAAGAGTATTTGTTTGAAGCCCTAGGTCCTTGTCCCAGTTCTACTAAGAGGTTGATAGACAGACAGACAGCAAACAGACAGACAGATAGATAGATAGATAGATAGATAGATAGAGACAGACAGAGAGATAGATAAACAGATAGACTTGTTCTCTGCCCTTGAATAAGTAATTGGCCATCCCATAGCCTTGTTTTCTCCATCTGAAATGGATTTGATTACCCCGTAGTCCTTCAGGGGCTCTTCAGACTTTAAAATTCTAACATTTGCTTAAACATTTGGTTCTGCAGTAAACATGGCTGCTCTAACATCACATTTTAGTGGGCATGAACTCATATTTGGTGCTGAGTTCGGTCCTAATAGTATCACACTTTTCCCAATAATGTGATAATGGACTAACATACAGGAAGAAAAAATAATTTCCATGTAACTGGTATAGTTTTTTTCTTTCAATACCCTGGGGTGGTCATTTTTGAAGAGCCAGCTCTTTCTCAGCTATCGTATTTCACTGAGTGCCATCAGTGATGTACAATTTGCTGTGCATCAGAGTTCAATATCCTGCTGGGTCATCATTCTAATTCAGTACATGTTCTTCTTTCTGTCAATACAACAATCACCATGTGCTTAGGGTCATTGTTCAATGGGGAAAATAACATTATTTTTATCCAATAATTGTCAGATAAATGTATTAACCATCTCCAGATAACAGATGATACCAATTAGTGGCTGCGTTGTCCTAGATCCTGGAAAAATCTCAATGGCTAAATTAGCACACACGAAGAATAGGAGCCTTATATGTATTACAAATATATGTATATAATCTATGTGAGTGTATATCTTTAATAGTATATTGCCTTACATATTTTTTCCTTCTCAGAGTACTATTACATTTTACTTTGAAGGGAAGTAAGAATTGATGGAAAAGCCAAAAATTACTTCAGAATTATGCATTTCAAAGTATCACTTTTAACTTAGGATATATAGTAGTGGGCAAGAATCCTTTGAGAATGGGGGAAGGGGAGGAAATTGAGTTTTCGTATTAAATTTCAACATTCAAGATCACTCTTTTATGGATAATGGATTTCTGTTATGGATGATTGGATTCATGCTTCATACAGCTTTTCTCGCTCCTGAAATGATTCTATAATATTTATTTTTAAAATATAACACTATGTAGTATCTTAGAAACTTTCCTATAGATCCATTTGGAACCATATTCCAAAAATTCTCAAATATTCTATGTGTTTCTTAATTTGTATGTGGTTTAACTGAAGCTGTATTTATGCTTCATCCATTCAATAAGATTTATTAAATGCCTACTATGTGCTAGGTACTAGAGACACAAAGCCATGTCCTTGACCTTAAGGAGCTCATATTCTACCGGGGGGAGGAGGAAGCAATATGTACACAGATATTCTATAATTTTTTTGTTTTTTTTATTTTTTTAAATTTATTTTATTTTTAATTTATGGAATAAAGCAAACATTTCCATAACATAGTATAACAAAAAAGATGATCACTCATAAAATTGCAAATCTATTATGTACAACTTACTATTCCTTTTAAATATGTAATAAAGTAATTTCTTTATTTTTCCTCTCCTTCTCCCCACAAGGTGGCTACCATTAGAAACAAATTGATATATGTGTAAAATTATTCTATACATATTTCTACTTATCAGTTCTTTTTCTGGATGCAAATGGAGTCTTTCTTCATATGTTCTTTATTGTTAATTTTGGTAGTTGCACAAAGTAAACTCATGGTCATTTCAGAGACAAGAGGGTACTAACAACTTGAGGGCTGTCAGGAAAAGTATAATGGAAGATACCACTTGTGCTGAGGTTTGGAGGAAGATAAAATTCTAAGTGGGGGGGAGTCATGGTTGATAAAAGGAGAGCACATTCCAGAAGTAGGGGACAAGTTATGCAAAGGCATGGAGGCAGGAGATGAATTCCATGTGAAAGGAAGAAGTAGAGCATGTTAGCTAGAATGTAGTGAGAGGAGAATAGAAAGAAATCAGATTTTTATCTTATGGGAAAAAGAAACCCCTGTAAACTTCTGGAGATTAATTATAGAATTTGTGTGGAGTGAGGGGGGGGTTAATTCAATCAAGCAATTGGCATTAAATCGAGCATTTAAAAAAGCAGATAAAATCTTGAAGTGTGAAGGGACACTCGGAGGTTAGCTTTTCCAACAGAAATTCACACCACAATATCCTTGACCAAGAACATTTCACTATCTCCCAAAGCAGTTCACTCTGTTTTTGGACAATTCTAGTGGTTTAAAAGTCTTTCTTTATACTGAATAAATGCTTTCCATCTCCTAGTCTTTCATCTTCTGGAGCTATACAGAATAAGTCCATTCTTTCCTGCACAATATTCAAGGAGAACTTTCAGGTCCTATTCACCTCCTACCATATTCCTCCAAGTCTTCTCTTCTCTAGGCTACAAATCCCTTGAGGTCCTTGGTTAGTAGGGGCAGCACTAATCCAGAATCACTCTGCTCTCTCCCGGAAGCTGACTGAAGGTTTGCTATCAAAGAAACCAGTGACATTTACTGCTTTTAACTTCTTACACAATTTCTCATATAAAAATCTACGTTTAAGGGTTTAAAAAGCAAACAACGTTTCCATATGAAACTCTAATTCTTACATATTCTATCATTTTCTCTCTCTCAGAAGTCACGAAATTCTTTCATAAATCTTCACTGTGCCAAAATTATCTCACCAAAAATCACATAGCATTTTTCCTTATACCTTAAAAGTGAGAGATAAACATTCAAAGGCCAATTTACAGCACAATTGCTAAAGTGACCTGCTGGGAAAAGTACTGGATTTTGAGTCAAAAGGCCTGGGCTTAAGTCTTGGAACTGTCATCCATTAATAGTGGGATTATGGGCAAAGAACTTGAACTTTCCTGTCCTTTTTCATCTCATCTCTAAAATGGGAATTACATCACTTATACAAGGCATCTTACAGGGCAATTGCGAAGGAAGGGCTTTGTAATCTTTAAGATGATATATAAATGTGAGTGACTATTACAGCTTAATTTATTATATTGTTCTCTTCCTCTCCCAAATTAAAATATTTTAAATAATTTATTTTAAATATTAAATAAAATAAATAATTTAAAATATTTAAATAAGATACTTTAAATACTTTAAATATTTTAAATAAAATATTTAAATAAGATATTTTAAATACATTAAATATTTTTAATAAAATATTTTAAATAATTTTTTAAAATATTTAAGATAAGGTCTCAAAAGAGGAAATACATAAATGAGGGCAACTCAGATAGTTATTGGTTAATTGAAACAAGTTAATGTTTAAGAAGATATGGGTTGGTAAGAAAGTTTATGGTAAGTGATTTTGCAAGAGGAAATGGAAGGCATATTTCTTCATAGTATGTTTTTCTACATGAACATTTCCTTATAGATACGATGAACTTAAGGAGGGGGTGGTTGTAACAGGCTCTTATTGAACTAATAACTCTCAATGCCTTTGAATGTTCAATGTCATCTCATTATTTAGCCTCCCCAAGTTTTACAGTTTGCAAAGCACACCCAAGTATGTCATGTTAGGCAAGTGAGAGATATTAGACGTCACTAAATTGCATAGAAGTATTAACATATTTCATCAAGAAATGTGTTTTGAAGACTGTCTACTCCTGCATGTATCTTATTTATCTGTACTTATATCCTTTAGGATTTTTGTGTTTATTTGGTTTAGTTTTATTGCAGAGTGAAAGCATATGGTGGCTTATAGGACTTTTCAGGCATCTCAATTCTATCCTCATCCATTCATTCTTCATTCAATAAATACTTTTTGAGGACTGTGAGACACTGTACTATTATAGGTCTTACATCCCTTGAGAAATTTAAAGGGTATGTATTATTTTATGTAGCATAATCCTTGCTCTTTAATCCTCTGTTTGATCTAGAAGGCATATGAAACACCTAAATAGGGCCCTATGAAGAAATACTCTGTATGAATATGATTATGAAGAAATACTTTGCTAGCTAACATGAAAGGCAGATGTTTTAATACATCTTATTGGATATTTCAAAATGGATGACTAGGGAGAAACGTTAGACCCAACTTTCCTGAAAGATAATTTATTGTCTCTAATCTCCCCCATCTTACTTCCAAACTTCTCCATTATTGTTAAAAGGCAACACCTTTCTTCTATTCTCCCAAGTTTTTAACTTATCCTTATTCACTCTCCCTCACTGGGTAAGCAAGCCAACATAGCTGAAGCAGTGGGGTACGCTGAGAGAGACAGGAAGGAGTATGTGCCAAACAGGTCAAATTACCACCACCACCTTGAACACCATCTCCCCTTATATCCAGATATGGACAGACCAGGGGTGGGGAACCTGTGGCCTCTAGGGCTTCTAGATCCTTGGGTGTGGCTTTTTGACTGAGGCCAAGTTTTACAGAACAAATCTTTTTATTAAGGGGATTTGTTCTGTGAAGTTTGGATTAAGTCAAAAGGCCATACCTGAGGACCTAGAGGGCCATGTGTAGCCTCAAGCCCACAGGTTCCCCATGCCTGGGATAGACCATGACTCTTAGCCCAATAGCTTTGAGAGTAGCAACATCTGCCAAACAACCAGACCTGCTTCTAGCCCAGCTGCCACAGCCATCATTGAATGGAGAATTCATTGTAGAAAAAGCCTCTATCTTTCTCATCACCACCACAAACAAGTACTGACCAATAGGAAAATTACCATGAAAGCCTTTGAAATGGTAGCACCCCCTCCTCCACCTGTTCTACTTCCAGCCTAGCCCTCATTCACAGTCATCATGTAGGGACGAAAATCCTATGGAGAAAGGTCCAGCCATCTTTACTATAATGAGGGCTATCCCCTACATGTAGCATGAGGGTATCATTTTTTTGGCTCAAAAGAGAGTCAGGATAGTCCTATTTAGAATCTTTCCCCCACCCCAAACCCTTCTCTGAAGAAAACTATAATTCTTTTCAGAAAGGGAAGCAGGAGGTTGGGGCCAGAAGCTTAGCAACTCCACTCTCTTCAGAGAGAGGCATTACAAGTTTATATCTTCCTGCTCTTTTAAATATTATTTGTCTAGGGAATTCAGATTCAAACTAACTTCTGATAACTGCATTATTAATTATGGGGGGAGCAGGATGCCATGCTTTATATCTAAGGCTTGACACTCCATTCACCAAATACGAGTTCCACAACAAACACATATAGGAAATAGCCAAAAAATCCATTTATCCAAGTCCATAGCAAAAAGCAGAAATGAGAGAAAAATATATATAGGAGAATATACACCACATAATACAGAGTAAAGGAGCTCTCCCATTGGGAACAAGGCAATTCAGCTCAATGAGAGAGAGAGAGAGACAGACACAGAGACAGAGAGAAACAGAAAGAGACAGAGACAGAGACAGAGTGAGTCCTAGATCTCACCAAAGGGAAATTTCCTAGATCTATAGTGTAGCAAGATGGGAATAGGGACACAATGGAGACTTCCAACTCCTCTCATATCAGCTTTTTCCCTGACTCTTTTCCTTCAGCAACCTAAAGTGGGGTTGGCATTATCCACTCCCAAGCATGAAGAGAGTGAACTTCTCTGTTTCACTTTCACAAGCTCTAACCTGCTCCTCCCACAGGTTCAGGGCACTGATCTCCACCAATAAGGAGACAGTCTCATATCAATGGGTTTTGAGACTCCTCTTACTTTAACAACTGCTACTTACAGGGTATGTAGCCAAGCTAAAAGAAGCAGTGAGACACCCCAAAGGAAGGACAGGAGGCAACAGCCACTACCGCTTTCACTAACATCTCCTTCTAGACACTAATGGAGACACCCAGCACTCTGAATTCAAAAGCCTTGGGAATAACAATGCCAGCTCAATGCCCAGAGCCATAATCCTGAGAATCAAAAATTATAGAAATGTAGCCTGGCAAGTGCTCCTGAAGGTGTTACAGACAAAGCTACTGAATATCCAGAAAAGAAAGTTCTTGTCACCAAAGACCTTGCCACTTCTTTCCTCAATTGGTCCCATACCAGATCACAATCTTTCTCTTCTCCCCAACTCTTGCCCTTATACTAGAAGACTTTAACATACATATGGACACCTCCAAACACCTTAAATGTTCAGTTTTGCAACCCATGGGAAGCTCACGTCCTGTGACTTACTCCTCCAAGCCACCTCAGTCATGTACAAAGATGGTCATACCCTTGATCTGTCCATCATGCACAAATGTACCACCTCCACATTCAAGAACTCTGTAAGGGGATTTTGTAATATAATAAAAATAATAATAGCTAGTGTTTATATAACTCCTCCTATGTGTCAGGCACTGGGCTAAGTGCCTTACAAACATTGGTTCATTTTATCCTCATAACACCCTGGGGGAGGAGGGAGGTGTTATTATTATCCTCATTTTACAGTTGAAGAAACTGAGACAAAGTTTAAGTGGCATGCCCAAGGTCATACAGCTACCAAGTGTTTGAGGTAAGATTTAAACTCAAATATTTCTGACTCAAAGCCCAGAACTCAACTTCAATAACTGCCTCATCTATTGGCTTTACAGCACTTCATTTGCATTCCCAAACCAAATCTTATTCTTTGTCCACACGGTAACTTCTGATCACTAGACCCCTCAGTTCTCTCCTAGGCCATCACTTCTGCACTAGCCACTCTCTCTTCTTTTCCCCAACTTGACACACTAGTGAATCAGCTCAACCCCCTACTATCTTCTTCTCTTAACTCCCTGGCCCCCTTATCATATCACCAATTGCACAATGACAAGCCTCATTCTTGGATCACTCCTCTTATCTGCTGCTATCACTCCTACTCATGTGCTGCTAAACAAAGGTGAAGAAAATCATGCAACTATCCTGACTGGGTCTGCTACAAATTTATCACACAACCTTGACTGAGCCCTACTAGCTAGACAATCTCTCTATACCTCTCTTATCAACCCATTATCTCGTTGTCTACATCAGCTCTTCTAAACCATCTAATCCCTCTTTAGATCTCTCATGGCCTCCTCTCCATCCCCCACCCCAGCCCTCTCAGCTGAGAATCTCCATTAATATTTTACGCCCCCCCAAAAAAAAATTTTAGGCCTTTTACCAAGAGTTCCCTCTCATCCCCTCTTCTTCATACCACTCAGATGCCTTCTACCCCATCTCCTCCTTTATCTCTGTTTCATATGAAAAGGCAACCCTATTTCTTGCCAAGATAAACCCCTCCACCTACACAAGTGATCCCATTCCATCTTGTCCCCTCCAATAGATCACCCTTTTTGTCATCCTCACTCTTTCACCTGTCTTCAGTCTCTTTCTTCATACTGACTCTTCCTTCCCCACTGCTGACAAATATGCCCAGAGCTCACCTTTCCCCATCTTGATCCTTCCATCCTCACTATTATCCCATATTTCTTCTGCTTTTTGTGACCAAATTTCTTGAGAAAGCCATCTACAATAGATGCTTCCACTTCCTCTCCTCTCACTCTGTTCTTATCCTCTTATAATCCTGCTTCTGACATCATCATTATATGAAAACTGCTCTGCCCAAAGTTTCCAATAATCTCTTAATTGCCAAGTCCAAAGACCTTTCCTCATTCTTCATTCCTCTTGACCTTTCTGCAGACTTTGACACTGTCAGTCACCCTCTTGATACTCTTTCTCTCTAGGTTTTCAGGGTATCACTCTCTCCTGGTTCTCTTCCTATCTATCTCACCACTCCTCAGTTGCATTTCCTGGATAGCCATCCAAGACATACTGTATAATAATAAAGCTGCCCCCAGCCCCAATATTCTAACTTCCTTATAGGCCCAACTGAACAGCAGACCCACTGCACCAATCTAGCCACTCACCCCACACACACACACTCAATTTCCTAACTTCTTCATATATGCCTCACTGCTCACTAGAACAACAGGTATGTACATGAACTCATATTTCTCACAGAACATCAGATGTGTCCATGTGATGGGATCCTAGCCATTGCTTCTAGCTAGTCACTGCCCCCAGACCCATTAGTCATATGTCCCAGAGAAACAGCAGGTGTATCCATGTACTCAACCATAACCACATCCATCTAGCCTCAGACAGTACCACGATACTCAGCCAATCAGAAGGTAGTACTACCAGGATGCCCAAGTAGGATATGGACCCTAAAACAATACTTCCTGAAGTAGGCACCTGTGGAGTGATAGTAAAGAACTGACCTAGAGTAAACTTATGACAAAAAGAGGCTTATTAAAATATAATCATACATACATACCCCAGCATGGGCTTTTCTGTATACATTGTGGTTAATTGCATGCACAGTTCCACTATGGCTGGGACCCCTCTCCTATTACTTAATCCCTTAACAAACCCCTCTTGCCTTTTTAATATTCATAATTTATGTTATGTAATTGCATCTTTACCCTATAAAATCCATCTTTCTTTTTCTGAAGTTGCTAGTTCCTCTCGAAACTTAGCCCAGTTCATGAGAGGTATCAATCTCAATAAATGCCTATATTTGCATTAGAGGTGGTCTAACTCTGAATTCTCTGAGATGGTTCTACCACAAAATATGATGAAACTTCAACAATACTTGCTAACTGTGTTCTGTAAAACAGAGCTCTGTCCTGAGGCCTTCTTCTCTTTCCCCTCTATATTACTTCCCTTAGTACTCTTATCACCTCTCATGGACTTAATTATAATCCCTATTCTTATGATTTTCAAATATGTCTTTCCTACCTCTCTCCTGGACTCCAGTCTTACATCACAAAGATAGCTTTCAGAAATCTCTAGCCAGATGTTCAGTACATATCTTAACCTCAATATGTCCAGAACAGAACTTACTATCTTTATCCCTCTTCATTCTCTGGCCACGCAATCTTTTGCCAAGATCTGTTGATTTTACCTTTGAAAATGAGTCTCACATAAGTCCATTTCTCTCCTCTGATAACGCCATCACTCTAACATAGACCGTTATTACCTCATGCCTGGACTATTGTAATAGCCTGCTGGTTTGTCTGCATGCCACAAATCTCTCTCTACTCTAATACATTCTACATTCAGTTGCCAAAGCTACATTCTTAAAGCACAGGTCCAACCATATCACTCCCATACTCAATAAATTCTATTGGCTCCCTATTACCATCACAATCAAAATTCTCTATTTGACATTCAGATCCTTTCATAATTTATGTCTTATACCCATCCTCCTCAACCACATACTTTTCCATCTAGTGAGAGTGTTCTCTTTACTTTTCCACAAATAAAACACCCCATCTCTCAGCTCTAGGAATTTTGGCTGGTTGTCCTCCCTATATGGAATGCACTTCCTCCTCATCTCTGTCTTCACTTCCTAGGATTCCTCCAGGTCTCAATTAAAATCCCACCTTCTACAAAAATCCTCTCCCAATCCCTCTTAATTCTAATGCCTTCTCTCCATTACATAATTAAATTTCCCATTTACTTTATATGTAGTTTGTTTGTACATGTTTATTTTTATATATTTTACTGTACATATTTCTTTGTTCTCTCCCATTTGATTGTGAGCTCCTTGAAAGCAGTGTCTGTCTTTTGCTTTTCTTTTTATCCCCAGAACTTAGCACAGTTACTGGTACTTATTAGGCACTTAATTAAAGTTTATTGACTAACTGACTAAGAAACAACATGGTACCACTCAATCTAGCTCACAGATGACACCTTCTATATGTGTTGCTCCTCCCATTAAAATGTAAGCTTCTTGGGCAGCTAGGTGGTGCAATGAATAAAGCACCAGCCCTGGAGTCAGGAGGACCTGAGAACAAATCTGGCCTCAGACACTTGACACACTTACTAGCTGTGTGACCTTCAGCAAGTCTCTTAACCCCAATTGCCCTGCCTTCCCCACTCCAAAAAAAAAAAGAAAGTGAGCTCCTTGAGAGAAGACTTTCTTTCCTATTTATATACAAAATGCTTAGTATAGTACTTTGCACATAGTAAGAATTTAATAAATAATGTATTCATGTATTCATTCATTCACACCTCTACATATTCAATCAGTTGCCAAATATTGCCATTTCTACCTCCACAACATTTCTCACATCTAATATTTTTCTCTCTTATTCTCAGACCCTAATCACCTCTAACCTAGCCTTCTAATTAGTCTCCTTGATTTAAGTCTTCCCACCCTAAATCATCTTTCACACAGCTGCCAGAATTATTTTCCCAAAGAACAGATATGACCATGTCAATAAACACAAGTGGTTCCCAATTGCCTCTAGGATCAAATATACATTCCTCTGTTTTGCTTTTCAAAGCCCTACAACCCAGCCTGAACTTCTCTTTATAGATCCATTGTATATTTTTCTCCCCTTCTACAATCTGCAATCTAGCCAAAGTAGTTTCCTCTCTATTTCTCACACACAGCACTCCATTTTCTATCTCTGACTACATGCCAGCATGCCTCATGGATGGAATGTCTCCTTCACTTCTGTCTTATAAAATCCTATTATTCCTTCAAAATGAAGCTTAAGCTCCACCTTCTTTCTACATGAAGCCTGACAGCACAGATATTAGGCCTTCTCTCCTTTACTACCTTCCTGGTGGTACAATGTATGGTGCTTTGAATTTGGAGTAAGGAAGTGTTGAATGCAAATGCAGCCTCAGACGCTTAATACCTGTGTGACTGTAGGCAAATCCCTTAGCCTCACTATTCCTCAGTTTACTCCTCTGTAAAATAGATCTAATAACAGCACATATCTTCTGGTGTTGTTGTGAAAATAAGTGAAATAGCATTTATGAATCACTTCATAAACACTGAAATACAACATGAACACTATTATAACTCTTATTATTAACTAACATGTGGTCCTTAAATCTATCATCCATTTAGCCATTCTAATGATTTTCCTAAAGCACAGGTCTAATCATGTTATCTCTTTACTCAATAAACTTCAGTGGTTAATGATTGCCTCCAGGATCAACTACAAAGTGCTATGTTTGGCTTTCAAAGGCCTTCCAAAGTTAGCCCCCTTCTATCTTTCCAGTCTTCTTAGGCCTTACTCCTTGAAATGTACTCTTAGATCCAGTGACACTGACTCCTTGCTATTCTGTGAAAATGATACTCCATCTCTTGGCTCTGGGCATTTTCTCTGACTGTTCCCATACCTAAAATGCTCTCTTTCCTCTGCTCTGCCTACTGAACTGTCTGGCCTGACAAATAAAATTCCATCTTTTATTGGGAGCCTTCCCCAACCTTTTAAATCTAGTACCTTCCCTCTATTAATTATTTCCTATTTCTCATATATATAGTTTGTTTTGTACATATTGATTGACTGACATTTATTATAAGTATACACTTATTTTGCTATTTTCCATATATGTTCTTGTCTCCTCTGTTAGAATGTTATGTTCCTTATAAGTAGGGATTTTTTTCATTCTTTGCATTTCTATCGCTAGCATCTATTAAATAGTGGTAGTTAATAAATGTTTTCTAAATTACTCTTAATTGAAGATGTTCTCTTAAAAGGATGCAATGCTTAAAGAATTTTTAATGAAGATAAATTCCAAGTCAAGAAGAAACAGAGAAGACCATTTTGCTAATGATAAGAGAACACAAGGTAAACATATTTATATCCTTTGTTATATAACATGTTCTAATTTTAGCATGAAATTAATATCCAATGTGGCAGCCATCCCCAGAAAGACAAACAAGATGTGCTCAGGAGAGAGCCTTCTGGCATTAGTATTATCCAGATAGGTACGTTTTTAATGCATTTAAAATTTATGATGGGAAAGTTTTTTCAGTGCGATATTTATGTGGCATTTCCTGAATTAAGGGTCATGAAATAAAATCACCAATAAATTAGGAAAATCATAAACCACTGTGGAATACCATGGACATGGCTAGGCTCCAAGAACAGCATGTAAACAACCAGTACTTTGCTACTTTAAACTCTCCTTGGTTTTCAACACTGTGTTTTGTTTGTCTTCCTTAAGGAAAGGTCTTTAATGGCATGGCAGAGGATTGCAGTCCCCTTGGGTCCCAAACTTTCCTGGTAAAATATAGAGGCGAGGGCAGGTCTAAGTGAGATTGATTTCATTTGAGACAGAATCTTAGTTTAACATGCTTTATGGGACACCAACGTTGCAATATTATATCTAGCTTTAGTGAAAATGAATGCTGATTGCTCCAGTGCACAAAAAAGAAAAAAAAAAAACACTGTCTCTCAAAATGTGTTTACGTAAAGCAAATACTCTGTATACACTTTATTTTCAAATAGTGATGAGTGAGGTTAGCCTACAAATGGATCTTTTTTGAAGAGTAAATCTTGCCATTTTTATTTATGCCTTCTTTAAAGACACATTAAAAGCGGTCTAAGCACTCTTCGCGTAATACGTTTTCATCCATACCTTTGCTCAGGTTCTCTCTCCTTCTGCCCACCCAGTTCTTTAGCACCAATTTCAAATTTCATATCCTCAGTAAAGCTGATCACACCGGCCATAAGTCACACCACTGCCCTCAAAATTCTAAGAAGAGCTTAATTTAAGACTCAACAACAAATATTGTTATGATTTTTCAAGACAGAGAAGAGAGTAAAACTATAAGCCAATGAAAACTATCGATCTGTAAATTTGACTTTAGTTCCTAATAAAATTCTAGAATGTAATGTTAAATTAATCCTAGAAAAGGAAGTAGTACTCACAAACAGCCAATAAGACTTCATTAAGAACTACCTTTGCTTCTTTTTTTTGATAGTTAAGAAAATTGATTAATTAGGAGAAGAATTTACAGAGTTCTCTGGCAAGATTTAAGCAAACCACTGGACAATCTTGCATGCAATCTTGTGGATGGAATGGAGAAAGGTGAGTCAGATGACAGTATAATTAGATGGATTGAGAAGTGACTGAATGCCAGCACTCAAAGAGTACATAGTGTTAACTTGGAAAAATATCTCCAGGGATTTACCTGAGGGATCTATGGTTGACCCCATCCTGGTAAATATTATTATAGTATTTGAATAAAAGTATGGATAGCATGCTTCTCAAAATTAAGGATGATACAAAGTTGGAAGACATTTTTTAAAAATTTTTACAGGCTAGACTTTAGGGCTAAATCTAAGACAATGGAACTCAATAGGGATGAATGTAAAATAGTAGTTAGGTTCGAAAAATAAACTTCACAAGTCTAACATGGATGAAATATTTCTAGGCAGCACAAGTTATCTGATGTTGATCTGAGGATTTTGGCAGACTTCAAGGTCATATGTAAGATAGTAGTAACAGTAATAAGAACAGTAGTGATAAAATGTTAGCGCTAGAAGCAGCTTTAGAAGCCATCCACTCCAGTCTCCCCATCAGTTTTCAGAGATGAGGAATCTGAGACTAAGAGAGGAGGTGTGGTTTACTCAAAGCCATATACCAAGTGAATAAAAGGATCAGGATTTGAATACACATATGACAACAAATCCAGGGCACCTTTCACTATTTGTTATTGTTCAGATGTTTTCCATTATGTCTGACCCTTGGTGACCCCATTTGGGGTTTTATTGACAAAGATACTGGAGTGGTTTGCCATTTCCTTCTCCAGCTCATTTTAGAGACAAGGAAACTGAGGCAAACAGGGCTAAATTACTTGCCCAGGGTCACACAGCTAGTAAGTACCTGAGGCCAGATTTAAACTTAGGTCCTTCTGACTCCAGGCCCAGCACTCTATCCACTATGCCACCTTGCTGTCTTACCTTTCACTATATAAAACTATAATAATAATGAATGAATACTCAAAGATTGCTTGTCTAGAGGCAGCTAGCTGGCATGGTATAAGACAGTAGACTTAGAGTCAAGAAGACCTGAGCTTGATTTCTGTTCTAGGCTCTTACTAGCTGTACGACCCTGGACAAGTTTATGATCTCTCAGCCAGTTTCTTCATTTATCAAAAATAGGAACGATAATAGCCCCCATGTCACAGAGCTGTTGAAAGGATCTTCTGAGATAACATATGGAAAGTACTTTGTAAATGTTAAAGCACTATATGAATGTTAGCTATTGTTATTAAGCACTTTGAGGTTTATAAAACTCCTATTTACGTGGTGCTCTGAGCTGTGCATAGTGCTTTTAATATATTATTTTGTTTGATCTTAGCTGCAGTCCAGTATGTGTGGCTGGTCAGGACACAGTATTGTTATATAAAACTGGATATAATAACGGCATTAATTAAAATGGGATCCTGCCTGAATTCTAGCTCTCTGATAGCAATAAATAGATTTGGAATTCTCCATCTACTCTGTGGAAAATAAATGTCATGTTCAGAACAGAATGACGCTTTATTAAGTCTGCACCATGCCTCAGTGAACTGCCAGTGCCTCAGTTTAATATTAAATACTATTATTAGCTGCTTTTTAAGTTGAGAAGAGCAAACACCCAGCCCTTTTGTTCATTTTCCTGAGAAGGCAGGTGGCCCTTGAAGACCCCCTGGGGCTAAGGAACACAATCTTATCTTTAGTCACTGTCACCTCCAGGAGTATTTGGAGAGGCCCTCCAGAGAGCTGGCCTGTTCATCCGCGTGTAAATCTCCAGAGCTCAGTTGGCTCTGACATGAATGCACACAAGAAAATGGCCAGTCCCCGAGAAGCAGCTGCGCACATTTCCAGCAGGCCCTGTTATTTTATCTCTGCTCCATCCTAGGAAGGAGGCAGCTGTGGAATGGAGCCATGCTATTCACACAATGAAGGGAAGGAAACACTAAAGTAAGACTCATTTTCTTCATTGCCTATTGCAGACAGTGGACTAATATTAGAGCTACAATTACTCCCCTGCTGTGTACTTTTACTCAGTCCTGAAATTTCCGGAGGCGACCGTTCTGCAAGATTAAGGAAAAGGCATGGCCAAAATTCACAGAAGAGTACAGAAGGAATCACAACCAGGCAGGACAGTTTTGAAAGCTATGCTGTAAATTGATTATATACGTAAAATTAAAAAGAAGTTCTACATACCAAAGAGATTTACAGTTTCATGTACAACAATTGCAAATGCTCGTTTTATTTCGTATTTTTCAAATTTAAATTATTTTTAAAAGGCATGGCAACATCCCAAACTCAACATATACAAAATAGAACCCACGACCTTCGCCCCTAAATTCATCCCTGAAACCTGTGATCTTCCCTCATAAACTCTAAACTTCTTTATTTCTATTAAAGGCAACATCATCCTTTTGTTACTCATTTACAATCTCAAAGTTACAATGGACTCTTCACTCTCTCAGCAGGCACCTTTCACCTCCAATCAGTTGCTGAGTATTATCACTTCTAACACCCCAATATTTTTACCATCTGTTCCCTTCCTTCCATTCTTATGCCCACTGCCATCTTTTGAGTCCTCATCACCTCTTCAGGAGTCCTACAATAGCTGTCTAAATGGTCTCCTGGCTTTTAGGTTTTCCGCTTGCCAATCCAGTCCCTTATTCAACTGCCAAATTGATCTTCCAGAAGCACGCTTCTCTCCTGCTTAAGAAACCCCAGTGTATATTGTTGTGTATAAGATAAAATGCCAACTCCTCTATCTGGCATTTACAACTCTCCACAGTCTTACCCCAGCCTATTTTTCCAGAGTAATCTCCCATTACTCATTCTAATGTACTTTATGTTCTATTCATCCTGGTACCATATATCATAGGTGTCAAATTCTCAGCCCTCAAACATATGAGGTTAAAATATAATTGGGAAATATTTAACAAAAATAAATAAAAATAAAATACAACATCCCAAACTCAACATATACAAAATGGAACCCATGACCTTCACCCCTAAATTCATCTCTGAAACCTATGATCTTCCCTCATAAAGTCTAATGTTAATTTGTAGTTTTGTAGTTTTCTAAGTCAATATGGGGCCTGCAGAGATCCATTTCTGTTTGAGTTTGACACCACAGCTGTTCATAGAATTTCCCAATTCCATAACTTAGCATAGGATGCTCTCCCTACTTATCTTGGACTCTTGGAAACACGGGTTCCTTTCAAGGTTTAGTTCAAGCACCATCCTTTTCTTACATGAAACTTTTCCTAATCCTATATCTGTATCAAAAGAATTCTTCCTTATGCCTCTGAAATCACTTTAGATTTCCATTGTATATTCTTCAAATTTACTTATAGATGCAGAGCTCCTTGACGCCAGGAACCTTTGCAATTTGGGCTATGTATCTCAGGACCTTACTTACATAGTACCTGTCAAATATTAATAGTGGATGAACCTGTAATTTCATTGATATAGGGAGCTTCCAGATGAAGCAACTGCCTCTATAAGTCAATACTTTCTCTGGAAGAAATAATCTAAAAGATTTACATAGAAATTTACAGGTGAAATAACATGCTCAGAGTCACATAGCCAGGCTGTGTGGCTTCAACCTATGTCTTCCTGGCTCCAAGATCAATTCTTCCACCTTACCTTTCAAAGTCACATGTCATATAACAATGCCAAAAAAAAGAAAGAAAAATTTGTTGAATTGAATTGAGTATGAATAAGATTTTAATCACTACTTCCATCCCAAGTCTTATAAGCTGATGATGACTGTCAGGAATAACTTTTCATACTCAATTAACAGCTAGTTCAGAAGCTTGCATTTGAATGAGCAATGATCAATTTCTTATATGATTAAAAATAATACTCTGTTATCTCTCCCCTTCAGGAGCCACATTTTAACAGATAGTATAAATATGACTTTTACTTTCAGTCATGCCCAACTCTTTATGACCCCATTTGGGGTTTCCTTGGCAAAGATACTGGAGTGCCGTCTCCTTCTCCAGCTCATTTTACAGATGAAGAAACTGAGGCAGAGAAGTGACTTGCTCAGGGCCACCCAGCTAATAAGTGTTTGAAACCAGATTTGAAGTCAGAAAGATGAGTCTTTCTGATTCTAGGCCCAGTATATTCTTCACACCACCTAGCTGCCCCCATATGAAAATGACTGTCATCTATATAATGTGGGCAAAATACTCAAGGTTAAGTGAAGAAATATGTCCCAAAAATGCTATGGGGTCTTTAAGACAAGGATAATAAGAATAATACCTTCAGTTAGAACTATAGCTAGGGATTCTGATGCCATGAAGATATTAAGTTGAGTAGGGAAGAGGAAATCATAAGGGCTTGGGAGGAAGTGTTCCAAGGTCACCACTTAATGGTAGGGGTAGATCCCCTAGGTTCTCTCTATGAATGTTATGAAAGTCATGACTTCTTGGGTAATAGATATAATTCCATCCAAAGTAATTCCCCCTTAGAAGAGAGGGGATAGATGCTTTGTGCCTGATTGTTGTTGTTCAGTTGTATCCAACTGTTCATGACACCATTTGGAGTTTTCTTGGCAAAGATGCCATAGTGGTTTGCCATTTCCTTCTCCAGTGGATTTAAGGCAAACAGAGGTTAAGTGACTTGCCTAGGGCCACACAGTGCCACACACTCCAGGGCCAGTGCTCTATTTACTGAGTCCCCAAATTATAGTAAATTATAATCTTTGAGGGAGTCTGGCTAAGGCACTGAGAGAGGACTAAGAGAATTACTTTCCTGAGAAGACTTGGAGAAAGAATCTACAAGAAAGCTAGAGAGCTAACAATCATATTTAAAAGAATCTAAAGCTATACTCTGAGATAAATGGTTTTTAACTCATTCTGTGGAGACCATATTCTGTGGAGAATACATTCTGAAGGGAATTGCTGAGTGACTTGAACTGTCATCCCGACAGAACTGAATTGTTGGATTGTAGTTCAAGAATCTTAGAGATGTCAGCACTTACAGCCTTTGGTGACAGAGTTATTGTCAACATCTTCTTTCCTTTGCTTTTGAAGAGTGCAAGGGTGACTCTGGTGTTGAGCTTTCTCACAATCAATATATTGTTTAAATATATGTCTGTTGTTTTGAATTACTTGTTACTATTATTAAATTATATGACTTTTAACACTGATATTTGTTTAAGGCAATGAGACTGAGGATTGAGATTGAGATGTGAGAAAGTATTAGAACAGAACTTCCCCCAGGCTTTCCAGGTTGCAGCTAGGAACAATTTAATAAGACAACTTTTTCATTTTCAGTATTTTTTATTTCATTCTCAATATTTTTTATTTCATTCTCAATCTTACCTACTAGATGGCCTTTGAACCCCATGAGAGAATTAGTAAGGTATTAAGCCAGTAGCAGACTGAAGAGGTTTCATGAGTTTGAGTCCAAGATTAGTTTTCAAGACTGCTTAATAGGCATTGTCAGATTTCACTTTAGTTTTACATTCTCCCTGGCCCTGCCTTCCCTACTCCCATATCTCCTGGCCAGCCAGGCCAGGTATTGATCTCACCCTCTAGCTTTCACTCTGATTCTCCAAGAGCAGAAAATTCTCTTCCCCCAACATCTCAAATTCAAGAGAGTGACTCTAGGACTGGAGTTATACATTTCAAGATCACTATTCAGTTGTTTATGATCAGGCAACAAGAAGCAAAGATGTCCAGGCTCACCTAATTAAATTACACTGGTGTAATAGCTATGTGGAAAAAGTAATCATATGGGAAAGGTAACAAGGCCCAATGCCACTCATATAGTGAGAAATTTAAAGGGTACTCACATAATGTAGCCAGGAAGAGAAGGTGCAACTTAAAGTAGAACACTAAATCTTTTAAATTTTATAATTTTTATTTGTTTAAATATAAAGGCGCATACATCCCTAAAATCCTACCAATCCTTCCTATGTGAATATTTCTAGAAAACTGCAATGTAGTTAGCATTGCTTTTGCTTTGTAAACCTTAAAGCACTACATGCAGACACATACACAAACACACTCACACACACACTCACACCACCACCACCACCACCACTACCACCGCCACCACCAAAAAAATTCCCCAGAACATCATAAAATCACTCCCCTGCTAAAAACATTTAAATGGTTTCCTATTGCCTGAAGGATAAAATATACATTCCTCTGTTTATCATGTAATGTCCTTCACAGTCTGGTTCCAAATTTTTTTTTTTCCTCAACTGGTTAACACATTATACCCCCCAAATAATACATTCCAGCTAACTGACCTACTTGTAGGTCCACACACAACATTTTTTCCCCTGCCTTTATGCCTTTCACAGACTTTCCTTCATGGTTGTAATGATGACCCACCTCTTGGTAGCTCCCTTCAAGACTTGAGTTAAATTGTCCCACTTACAGAAAGTCTTTTTTGATCCTTCCCCATTATTAAGGTTCTCCAGGGCCTACTCCACCACCTGGAAATATTTTTTGTATATATTGCATATTTACTTACACACGTGAAGGTAAGTTCAATAAAGGTATGAACTGTTTAATTTTGGGCTTTTTAACCCTAACGCCTAGCCCAGTAACTAGCACATAGTGGGCTCTTAATGAATGCTCATTGAATTTAATGCTTTGATTCTGGTGGTCTATTTGTGTTCAAAGACATCCTTGCTGCTAATTATATTATTTAACAAGAATAAAAATATATTTACATAGCATGTTAAATGTTACCAAGCACTGTCTCACAACTTTATGACACCATTTTCTCATTTATAAAATTTGTACAATATTTACCTTGCCATTCAGAGAGGTTGACTAATCCAAGCTCACACAGCTAGTATCATAACTAGGTCTCTGCCTAAATCTTCTTATGGCAGGTCCTGAGGTCATACTCCCTCTCCCTGAGGAAATGTCATTTTCTTTCACTTTACTTAGCAATCAAAGTGTGATGCTTCTCATTTGCCCAAGAGACTCATCAAAATTTGAGTGGGATACCATGAGTTACTTTCATCTGAAACAGGCTATTGTCATTCCATCTCCATGAAACATGTTCATTGTATTGATTTGCTGTTCTTTACCCACCAGACCATCATTTGTCAGTGTACTCAGCAACAAAGAAGGCAATGACAGCCTTTAGCTCTATATCTCTTAAGATAATCTATAGCTGACTGTCAGATTGCCCTGGTACAAATGGATAAGGAAAGATGAGTCTTCTTCAGAATCACCATGAGTTCCATGCCTATGTAGTAAATCACTCTATTATCTCTGTTAGCATCATAGACATCTTGTTTATCCATACTGATAGTGAATAGTTCTTAAGAAAAACTTTTGATAAGACTTAGAACTCATGGAGTGGGATGAGTTTCTTAGGGAGCCAAAAATGTTTTAACATCTGCTTTTGAGGTTTTTATGATGTCCTCAAGCATGGCTAGATAAGATGGATAATACCAGAGCAACTTCAGCAGTCATTCTACAATAGTCATATGGTGTTATCAATTCTGACTCAACCAATATTCATCTCTCCCAAAGCCTGTACTCACTTCTAAAATACAAAAGTGAATGAATGCAATCCAGAATACTACTGCTCTTATCAGTTGTGTTACAAAGACCACGTTCACTATGAATTTTCCCCCAAAACATGCAATATACATGTTACAGTAGAAAACACAATTGATTCAGATTCAGAAGATGGGTTTAAATCTGGCTTTGACACTTACTGCCTCTATGTTCTCAGGCAAGTCATTTAACCTCTCTAGACTTCAGTTTCCTCATCCGTAAAATAAAGGGCTTGGGGGGCGGAGCCAAGATGGCGGCTGGTAAGCAGGGACTAGAGTGAGCTCCATACCCGAGTCCCTCCAAAAACCTATAAAAATGGCTCTGAACCAATTCTAGAACGGCAGAACCCACAGAACAGCAGAGGGAAGCAGGGCTCCAGCCCAGGACAGCCTGGATGGTCTCTGGGTGAGGTCTATTCCACACGGAGCTGGGAGCTGGGAGCTGGGAGCTGGGAACGGAGTGGAGCAGAGCCCAGCCTGAGCGGCGTGGACGATCCAGACCAGAAGCCGGGCGGAGGGGGCCCTAGCGCCCTGAATATGTGAGCTGTGGCAGTTACCAGACCCCTCGACCCACAAACACCAAAGACTGCGGAGAAGGTTAGTGGGAAAAGCTGCGGGAGTGGAAGGAGTTCGCGGTTCGGCTTCCAGCCCCTGGGGCAGCGGAGGTGGGGCAGCTACAGCTGTTGTTACTTCCGGCTCCAGGCCCACCTGGTGGGAGGAATTAAGTGGCGGATCAGAGCAGGAGTGCAACAGCCTGCTGAAGATCTAAGTCCAGTCTGGACTGGGGGTCCTTGGGGAAGGAGGAGTGCGGCTCTGACAGAGCTGGCACCTCCCCCCCAAACGTAGAACATAGAACTCGTTAGTCTACAAGCAGTCATACCCCACTCAAAAACTCAAGGGTCAAGTTAGTTGGTTGGGAATATGGCCAGGCAGCGAAAACGCGCCCAGATTCAGTCTCAGACTTTGGATTCTTTCTTTGGTGACAAAGAAGACCAAAACATACAGCCTAAAGAAGACAACAAAGTCATAGAGCCTACAACCAAAGCCTCCAAGAAAAACATGAACTGGCCCCAGGCCATAGAAGAACTCAAAAAGGATTTGGAAAAGCAAGTTAGAGAAGTAGAGGAAAAAAATGGGAAGAGAAATGAGAAGGATGCGAGAAAACCATGAAAAACAAGTCAATGACTTGCTAAAGGAGACCCAAAAAAATACTGAAAAATACACTGAAGAAAACAACACCTTAAAAAACAGACTAACTCAAATGGCAAAAGAGCTCCAAAAAGCCAATGAGGAGAAGAATGCCTTGAAAGGCAGAATTAGCCAAATGGAAAAAGAGGTCCAAAAGACCACTGAAGAAAATACTACTTTAAAAATTAGATTGGAGCAAGTGGAAGCTAGTGACTTTATGAGAAATCAGGATATTATAAAACAGAACCAGAGGAATGAAAAAATGGAAGACAATGTGAAATGTCTCCTTGGAAAAACCACTGACCTTGAAAATAGATCCAGGAGAGATAATTTAAAAATTATTGGACTACCTGAAAGCCATGATCAGAAAAAGAGCCTAGATACCATCTTTCAGGAAATTATCAAGGAGAACTGCCCTGATATTCTAGAGCCACAGGGCAAAATAGAAATTGAAAGAATCCATCGATCGCCTCCTCAAATAGATCCCAAAAAGAAATCCCCTAGGAATATTGTCACCAAATTCCAGAGCTCCCAGATCAAGGAGAAAATACTGCGAGCAGCCAGAAAGAAACAATTTGAGTATTGTGGAAACCCAATCAGAATAACCCAAGATCTGGCAGCTTCTACATTAAGAGATCGAAGGGCTTGGAATGCGATATTCCGGAGGTCAATGGAGCTAGGATTAAAACCTCGAATCACCTACCCAGCAAAACTGAGTATCATGTTCCAAGGCAAAATATGGTGTTTCAATAAAATAGAGGACTTTCAAGCTTTCTCAGTGAAAAGACCAGAACTGAATAGAAAATTTGACTTTCAAACACAAGAATCAAGAGAAGCATGAAAAGGTAATCAAGAAACGGAAATTGCAAGGGACTAACTAAAGTTGAACTGTTTTGTTTACATTCCTACATGGAAAGATGATGAGTATGATTCATGAGACCTCAGTATTAGGGTAGTTGAAGGGAATATGCATGTATATAGATATATATATAATATATATATATATATATATATATATATATATATAATATATATATATATATATATGTATATGTATGTATGTATGTATGTATGTATGTATATGTTTATGTATATATATAAGTGAATGTGTATGTATGTATGTATCTATGTGTATATGTATGTATGTGTATGTATGTGTATATGTATATATGTGTTTATATATATATATATATATATGTAAAAGAGAGAGAGCAGACACAGGGTGAGTTGAAGATGAAGGGAAGATATCTAAAAGAAATAAAATGAAATTAAGGGATGAGAGAGTAACATACTGAGAGAGGGAGATAGGGAGAGATAGAATGGGGTGGATTATCTCCCATAAAGGTGGCAAGAGGAAGCAGTTCTATGGGAGGAGGGGAGAGGGCAGGTGAGGGGGGAATGAGTGAACCTTGCTCTCATCAGATTTGGCCTGAGGGGGAATACCATACATATTCAGTTGGGTATCTTACCCCACAGGAAAGAAGAGGGAGGAAGATAAAAAAAAATAAAAGGGTGGGATGATGGAGGGGAGGGCAGATGGGGGTGGAGGTAATCAAAACAAACACTTTGGAAAGGGGACAGGGTCAAGGGAGAAAATTCAATAAAGCAGGATGGGTTGGGAAGGAGCAAAATGTAGTTAGCCTTTCACAACATGAGTATTGTGGAAGGATTATACATAATAATACATGTGTGGCCTAGGTTGAATTGCTCAACTTCTTAGGGAGGGTGGGTGGGAAGGGAAGAGGGAAGAGAATTTGGAACTCAAAGTTTTAAAATCAGATGTTCAAAAACAAAAATGTTTTTGTATGCAACTAAAAAATAAGATACACAGGCAATGGGGCGTAGAAATTTATCTTGCCCTACAAGAAAGGAAGGGAAAAGGGGATGAGAGGGGAGGGGGTGATAGAGGGGAGGGCTGACTGGGGAACAGGGCAACCAGAATATAAGCCATCTTGGAGTGGGGGGGGAGGGCAGAAATGGGGAGAAAATTTGTAATTCAAAATGTTGTGAAAATCAATGCTGAAAACCAAATATGTTAAATAAATTAATTGCTTTTAAAAAAAAAAATAAAGGGCTTGGACTAGATGGCCTGTCAAGTCCTTTTTGAACTCTTATTGCTATGATCTTCAATAGTGTATTTAAATAGGATTTTACAGTCTTCGTTAGTCTAGTAATATTATTCACAAACTGATATGGGCAGGGGAGGGGTCTCTTTCCTTACATTTGCTATTGTTTATAGTCTAGAGCCTTACATACCATCAACTGCAAGTACATGGACTTGTTATTAGACTCTTATCATGACAAGAAAGAGTTGAGATCGCTATCTATGGTACGTTACCTTTTCCAAGTTTCAATTACCAAAGTTCTCTACACTAACAAACAAATCTGTTTTGAGCAGTCTTATACCTTCAGTGCTAAAAAAAATTCACACCTGACACCTTTTTCCACCTCCCACCATTCCCATCCCACCCTTCTTGAGATCTATTACATAATAATAAGTATGTGGGCAAAATAGTCATCTACCACCCCCCTCCCCATATCCTCACTCTCCTCCAAGTTAGTGTTATAAACCTGGGCAAGCTAAAATTTCTCATTGCTTACCTGGAGTACAATGGGCCTTTGTATAATTTTTCTTTGTGTGTGTGTGTGTGTGTGTGTGTGTGTGTGTGTGTGTCAGATATTTTTTAACTTAATATATTTAGTTTTCAGCATTGATTTTCACAAGAGTTTGAATTACAAATTTTCTCCCCATTTCTACCCTCCCCCCCACTACAAGATGGCATATATTCTGGTTGCCCTGTTCCCCAGTCAGGCCTACCTTCTGTCACCCCACTCCCTTCCCATCCCCTTTTCCCTTCCTTTCTTGTAGGGCAAGATAAATTTCTACGCCCCATTGCCTGTGTATCTTATTTTCTAGTTGCATGCAAAAACTTTTTTTTGTTGTTTTTGAACATCTGTCTATAACCTTTGAGTTCCAAATTCTCTCCCCTCTTCCCTTCCCACCCACCCTCCCTAAGAAGTCAAGCAATTCAACATAGTCCACATGCATATCATTATGTACAACCCTTCCACAATACTCATGTTGGGAAAGATTAAGTATGCTTTGCTCCTTCCTAACCTATCCCCCTTTATTGAATTTTCTCCCTTGACCCTGTCCCCTTTCGAAAGTGTTTGTTTTTGATTACCTCCACCCCCATCTGCCCTCCCTTCTATCATCCCCCCTTTTTTATCTTCTTCCTCCTTCTCTCCTGTGGGGTAAGATACCCAATTGAGTGTGTATGGTATTCCCTCCTCAGGTCAAATCTGATGAGAGCAAGATTCACTCATTCCCCCTCATCTGCCTTCTCTTCTCTTCCTACAGAACTGCTTTTTCTTGACACTTTTATGCGAGATAATTTACCCCATTCTATCTCTCCCTATCTCCCTCTCTCAATATATTCCTCTCTCATCCCTTAATTTGATTTCATTTCTTTTAGATATCATCTCTTCACATCTTCAACTCACCCTGTGTCTGCTCTCTCTCTCTCTCTCTCTCTCTCTCTCTCTCTCTCCATATATATATATATATACATATATATATATATACACATATATATACACAAACACACATATATATACGTACATACACAATTACATATACACATATATACATAAACATATATATATATATATATATATATATATATATATATATATATATGCATATTCCCTTTAGCTACCCTAATACTGAGGTCTCATGAAGCATACACATCATCTTTCCACGTAGGAATGTAAACAAAACAGTTCAACTTTAGTAAGTCTCTTGCAATATCTTTTTCTTGTTCTTTTTCTTGATTATCTTTTCATGCTTCTCTTGATTCTTGTGTTTGAAAGTCAAACTTTCTATTCAGCTCTGGTCTTTTCACTGAGGAAGTTTGAAAGTCCACTATTTTATTAAAATCCATATTTTGCCTTGGAGCATGATACTCAATTTTGCTGGGTAGGTGATTCTAGGTTTTAATCCTAGCTCCATTGACTTCTGGAATATCGTATTCCAAGCCCTTTGATCTCTTAATGTAGAAGTTAATAGATCTTAGGTTGTTCTGATTGTGTTTCCACAATACTCAAATTGTTTCTTTTTGGTTGCTTACAATATTTTCTCCTTGACCTGGGAGCTCTGGAATTTGGTGAAAATATTCCTAGGAAATTTCTTTTTGGGATCTTTTTGAGGAGGCAATCGGTAGATTCTTTCAATTTCTATCTTGCCCTGTGGCTCTAGAATATCAGGACAGTTCTCCTTGATAATTTCTTGAAAGATGATATCTAGGCTCTTTTTTTGATCATGGCTTTCAGGTAGTCCAGTAATTTTTAAGTTATCTCTCTTGGATCTATTTTCCAGGTCAGTGGTTTTTCCTATGGGATATTTCACATTGTCTTCCACTTTTTCATTCCTTTGGTGCTGTTTTAAAATATCTTGATTTCTCATCAAGTCACTAGCTTCCACTTGCTCCAATTTAATTTTAACATAGTATTTTCTTCAGTGGTCTTTTGGACCTCCTTTTCCATTTGGCTAGTTCCGCCTTTCAAGGCATTCTTCTCCTCATTGGCTTTATGGAGCTCTTTTGCCATTTCAGTTAGTCTATTTTTTAAGGTGTTGTTTTCTTCAGTATATTTTTCAGTATTTTTTGGGCCTCCTTCAGCAAGTCATTGACTTGTTTTTCATGGTTTTCTCACGTCCTTCTCATTTCTCGTCCCAATTTTTCCTCTACTTCTCTAACTTGCTTTTCCAAATCCTTGTTGAGCTCTTCCATAGCCTGAGACCAGTTCATGTTTTTCTAGGAGGCTTTTGTTGTAGGCTCTTTGACTTTGTTGACTTCTTCTGGCTGTGTGTTTTGGTCTTCTTTGTCACTAAAGAAAGATTCCAGAGTCTGAGACTGAATATGGGTGCATTTTCACTGCCTGGCCATGTTCCCAGCCAACTTACTTGAACCTTGAGTTTTTCAGCGGGGTATGACTACTTGTGGAGTAAAGAGTTCTATGTTTCAAGCTTGGGGGGATTTGCCAGCTCTGTCAGAGCCGCACTCCTCCTTCCCCAAGAACCCCCAACCCGGACTGGACTTAGATCTTCAGCAGGCTCTTCACTCCTGCTCTGATCTGCCACTTAATTCCTCCCACCAGGTGGGCTTGGGGCTGGAAACAACTGCAGCTGTACTTCTGTAGCTGCCCCACCTCCACTGCCCCCAGGGCGGTGACCGAACCGGGGACTCCTTCTTTCACTCTGTCCCCAGCAGCTTTTCCCACTAACCTTCTCTGTTGTCTTTGGTGTTTGTGGGTTGAGAAGTCTGGTAACTTCTGCAACTCACTGATTCAGGGCCCTAGGGCATGCTCCACATGGCTTCTGGTCTGGTTGGTCCGTGCCATTCACGCTGGGCTCTGTTCTGCTCTGCTCCGTTCCCAGCTTCGTGTGCAAAAGACCTCACCCAGCAAACATCCAGGTTGTCCTGGGCTGGAGCCCTGCTTCCCTCTGCTATTTTGTGGATTCTTCAGTTCTAGAATTGGTTCAGAGCCATTTTTATAGGTTTTTGGAGGGACTTGGCGGGGAGCTCATGCTAGTCATCTCGGCTCCCCCCCCCCCACTTTGTACAATTTTTCATCAATAGTGAGGATATTGTACAAAAGCTGATAAAATAGGGAGTTATTCTGCTGCTGGGTCATAAGGATCATTGTGTCAGCTTCTATATTATTGGTTTCTAACAACACAGGACTAAAGAGTTAGTGAAAATATAGACAGAGAGATAGAAATGTATGGAGATAGATATCTCTCTATATCTATCTATCTATCTATATATGTATGTATATATAATATATATACACATGTATACACATATATATGTGTATTGATACATACACATATATGTATATAGCCACATACATATATACACATATACAAATAAATATAAACATGTATGCATATGAGAGAGAAGAAGAGAGAGAGAGAATCTCAGATACTGTAAATGCCCTATCAAGTTACTGTGGTGGAGCCACTATATATATTATAAAAAACATCATATTAGAAAATTATATTTACAAAAATTTTGGCTGCCTTAACAGTAAGTTCAAATTGACCTTCTTATCTGACTGTCTAGTTCTTCAGGCTTATGACACCGAGTCTGCTGGGTGGGGTGGGGGAGTAACACATTAAAAACACATCCGTTCTGTGGTTGCATATTTAGATAACACCTGTTGAATGACTTACAGTTGATATTCAGGCTTTATCTACCTAAGACCAAACTTCTGAAAAAAACAAATTGAGTCAGTCATCCAGATACTTTAGTATCATATAGAATATGTAAATCATGTAAAAATTCAACCCACAATTGGCAAGTTAGCCTCAGCTAGTCTCAATATTAGACTACTACAAGAGCAGCACATCTGATGTGTAAATCAAAACAGTTTCTCTGATGTGTTCTGGCTCATTAATCCATAGTAGCAAGGTCCTTGTTGGAGAGAGAATGTTATTTCTCTAGTGTCTAGTACATCACTTGATGTACAGGAAGTGCAAAGTAAATGCTTATAGACTGATGATCTGCATAGTGGATGCACCATTCTGAGGGCCATAGGTTGGTTGGTGCTTCTTCTATGGCATGAAGGAAACCTTCAGTGAACCAAACCAAAATCATTATTAATTTAGTTTCTTTACACCTGAATCCTAGGAAAGTGGCTAGAATCTAGAGAGATACCTTTGTGCCATGTGATTGAGAAGAATGCAATAAATACATTTTCTCCTCTAGTGGAAAATCTTTGGGAAATTATCTACACATCAATAATTGTCTGTAAGTGACTAGTAACCTCTGAGGAAAAAACATGTCAGTTCAGCCCAATACTGGTCAATTGTGTCTAACAACTTTGTTTTAGAAACTATGCAGGGCAACTCTTACTTTTCTGTATGTCAACCTGACATCCCTATAAAGCACAACCATTTTACATTCATTCTTTAATTTATGTTAGTGGGAACATATTGTCTGAATGTGAATAAGCCTTCCTAAGATTCATTGGCACTAGAAATCTAGTGGCTTTGGAAAATATTTTAGCAAGAGTTGATTCACTTCAATCCTATTAAAAAAAAAAACAAACACCAAAGGAAGATGAACCATCCATCCAGGTGAGATTTTCTCAGTTATCAAAATACTCAAATTTTTTTTTTGGCTTGCTATCACAAAATATCTTTTCTCTTCATAATCAAATTTAGGAGGAAGAAAATTAATTTTAAAATTAGATTTCTCAGATAAAGGAAAATGTATTCATAAGGGAATAATTCTCACAGTAAGTCAAGCCCCTGAAAGCAATATAGTACACTGGAAAGAGTACTGGTTTTGAAAACAAGAGGACTTACATTTGATTCCTAGTTCTGCTATTTGTTAGCTATGTGACCTTGAGCCTCAGTTTCCTCATCTATAAAATGAAGGGATTGTTTTCCTAAAATAATCCCAAGGATATTTCCAGATCAAAATCTGTAATTCTATCATATGGAGAAGCCCCTCACTCAGTGTTCTATGTTGAGGCTGTAACTGGATTTGACAATAAGAGATATGTCATATGATGGTCAAGTTGTTCTGACCAAGCTAGAAAGGTGAGGCATAGTGGAGAACATTTAGATATTCAATTTTATAGTGGGCAGTTTTATGGTGAAGAGCTTTGCATCTCGGGACACCCTTGCAGTTGAACTATCGCATATAATATGAGCATTAGTCATAGATTCATATATAATTTTAAAAAGTAACACATTTTGAGGGCAGTTTGGGAAATGTTTCCAGAATGGCTTGACAAAGACAGGACTATCTTCCACTAAGAAAAAAAGTAAGGTTGTTTCAGGGACCCCATGGCCCAATTGCAAGAGAATGGTCCCAAAGAAAATTTTGATAACAGTGTGCCATATTTGACTCCAGTTACAATCTTTCCTTTCTCTCTCTTCCTCTCTTTCTCTATCTCTATCTCTCTCCTATCTTCTTTGAGGGCTTCTTTTCTTTTTCCCCTTGTTTTCAAACCATTCATTTTGTCTTTCACCATAATATTTCAAGCCTACTACTTATATTCCTGATGGGTTAAAGAAGCAAAAGAGGTTACTGACCCTCAGTTGATATGCTGAGAAAATACCCTGATATTTGTATCATGTACACAGTGTGCCTGCATGACAGATTGGGATTGCTCTTCATCCAGATGTTTGAGAGTGGCTTAAGCACAATCAAATGTTGTGAAAATGGTTCTTAGACATGGAGGTAAATATTGCTTCAATAGCAACTGCATTGCCAAGAGGACCACCAAAGGAGAGAGACTTCTGTGCATGTATGCTTGAGATTTATTTATTTTGTAAAGAAAACAAAGAAATGTTTTCTTGGGGCCTCAGGATTTACACGTATAGCAGTGTTCCTTGGTGTCTAAGGCAGAGAAGAAGCCATTCTAGGATCTTTTTGTTGTTGTCTTGTAATTAGCATTCTCTTTATGCATGCTAGGATGTATTTGCAATAAGGATCCAACAGACAGAGATCCTTGTTGGCCAGTCTAAAGATACATGTATATTAGATGCTTTTCCAAATATGGACCCTAGCTCCATCTGTCTTTTCGAAAGAGACAAATTCTGTGAGAAGAAGAGATGATTATTTTCAAAGTGCAGAAGGCTATAAACTCTTCCCAGGCATATCAGTCCTCAATCTCTCTAGGGAAACATGGTCTGGATGATGAAGAAGGCATGATATTACTTCCCTAACTTTTCATTCCTTTTGTATAGCAGATGGAACTACTTAAATGAAGTCATAGTCCCAGGCACACAGAGCAGAGGCTGGGAAAAAAAGAAAATAAACATCGTTTCATTTTATATACTGTATAGATCTTTTGCTCTGAGGGAAAAGAGTCTGATGATTTTGAACATTTAATACTTTGATACCTCAAAAATTGAATGAATTTGTGATATCTTCTGTATCACTAGTTCTTGTAAAAATGAAGATCACAACCTTTCCATGACTCCTCCTTCCATGTGACTTAACATGCTCTCATAAATAGCCTACAGGAAATTCACCCAATGTGCTGGTGGCTTTCTTTTTGCTCACTTAATATGATGTGGATGACAATGGTACCATATACAGGCCATCCATCAGTTATCCTTCACGCTCACTTTTTAAAATTTTGTTTATTTTATTCTGAACCTAAGAAATAAAACGAGCCTTTCTATAGCATAGTAGAATAGAAAAAAGATTACACATGAAACTGAAAATCTATTTCACACAACTTCCTATTCCTTTTAAGTACACAATAGTTTCGTGTAACTTTTTTTCCTTTTATTCTTCCCTCTCCCCCCACCATTAGACACAATATGTATATGTCTGTATATGTTTATATTTAAATATATGTATGTATTTATATACATATATGCACACATATACATACATGTAAAATCATTTTATACATTCTTCTATTTATCAGTTCTTTCTCTGGGTGCAGATGGCACCTTCCTTTGCAGGTCCTTTGTAGTCAATTTGGTGACTGGCGCTTCCTCTTTTCTGGTCCTAGATCTCTCTGATGGCATCTTTTGGTCACTTCTGTATAATCCTTCATTGGTACCATGTTTCAGCCCACTCAATCCCATCACATACCTCTTCATTAATCTTTGGTTATCCCTAGTTCTCCAGAGCCTATGATATGCTATAACTTGTAACCATATACCACTGGGGAAATGCATGAATAAAAAGATGAGGTTTCTGTGTGTTTGGGGGAGAAAATAGCATCATTGAAAATGATGCAGTATTGTAAACAAGATTCCAGATAGCTTTCTTTCTCCCATTCCATTCTGGACTGAGTACCATCTTCCATCAGCGGAGTTTGCCTAAGACATAAACAATTATATAAGCTCCACTAGGGTAGAGACTATCTCACTTTTGTATTTGTATCTCTAGCATCTTCCAGAGTGCCTGGCATATAGTACATGTTTGATAAATATTTATTGATTGGTTAATTATTTAATGTATCAGGTCTTAGTTGCCCACCAATCTAGACACCAAGGTCTAGATCAGAGGTTGGCAAGTGATGGCACCTGTAAAAAAAATGCAAAACAGGGGACTGGATCTGGCCCTTGGGCAATAGTTCGTCAACCTATGGTATAGATAATAGTCATTTTCATCCACTTTTTTCATGACTGGATTATTACTGCCAGTTATTGTGAATAATTGTGGATCTGAATTAGGAGTTTTTGCAATGTTCCAAAACCTGATGCAATCTTCAAAATGTTAATTACAAACAGGACTCTCTGGAAGACATCACCACTTATACAGAATTCCTTTTTCCATTTACACACTGTACTAGATATTCTCCATGATAGTAGCAAATATCTTTGTTGAATGTGTTTCCCTATTTTATGGTTTGCTTGATGTTGGAGTGTCATTGGTCAAAATTATTCTAGTTGCATCTTTCAAAGTATCTTTTATAATCCCAAAATATGTATGGGGGTTACTTTGTTACAGGAAATTCTTAAAAGTCACCTTTCACTCTATTGAATCAAATGATGCTTTTCCCATTTTGATTTTTCTTCCACAGTTGTTAAGGTCCAAATGTGGTAGGTCCATGAATGATGTTGGAAAAAATAATTTCATACAGAAGTGTTAAAAGAGTTTTTCTAATTTTCGTCTGTGTATTGTCATCCTTACAACTCCAGCCTTAAATACTTTGAAGAAAATCTGACTTCGCTGGGTCACACAACACACCATGGTCTCTCCGCATTAATTTTTCCTGTCAGCTTCCCACTGTTTTTTGAAGCTTTATGGTTAACAATTTTCCACCACCTTCCATTAAATTTTGCAACAGAAGTGATTCTTTTTAAACTATATTTTTATTGATATCATCTGTTTTACATTGCGTAAATTTCTCCCATTATCTCTTCCCATGTCCCTTCCCCAGAGAGTCACGGTATATAACAAAGAATATGTTTTAAGAAAAAGACGGTGGAAATGAGCAAAACTAATCAAATCTAAATATGGATGTGATTTTCCACAACTTTGCTCTGCACAGGAGTGTTAAGAGGTGTCTTTTCATATAATTTGTCATTCTTATTTTTGTAATCCTACAACATTCACTTTTAATTATTCCGTTAATGTTGTTTTTTTTTTCATTTACATTGTTTTAACCATTATTTTGTATTTCTTTCCTGCTTCTTTTTCCTTCACTTTGCATCAGTTTGTGTAAGTCTTTCTATGGTCCTCTATATTTATCTATTGTTATTTTTATCCATTCTCCAATCAATGAAATCTACTTTACTTCCAGTACTTTGCAACTATAAAAGTGTCCCTATTAATAGTAATAAGGAGAAGAAGGAGAAGAAGAAGGAGGAGGAGGAGAAGAAGAAGAAGAAGAAGAAGAGGAAGAAGAGGAAGAAGAAGAAGAAGAAGAAGAAGAAGAAGAAGAAGAAGAAGAAGAAGAAGAAGAAGAAGAAGAAGAAGAAGAAGAAGAAGAAGAAGAAGAAGAAGAAGAAGAAGAAGAAGGAGAAGGAGAAGGAGAAGAAGAGCTAACTTTCATATCCTGCTTACCATGTGCCAGGCACTGTGCTAAAAGCTTTACACTTTTCATCTCATTTGATCTTCAAAACAACCCTGAGAGGTAGGTGCTATTATTGCCATTTTATAGATGAGGACACTGAGGCAAACAGAGGTTGAATTACTTGCCCAGGGACATGTAAGTTTAGAAAAACTGCCACCCATCCTCTAAATTAACTGCCAATTTCCTATTTTATGTAATGGCTTTTATAGCATGAATGCCAAACTTGATATAATTGAGTTCCTCCAGTAAAAAAGCAGCTAGCATTTATATAACATTTTAAGGTTTGCCAAATGTTTTAAAAAACATTCTCTCATTTCATCCCTGCAACAATTCTGGGAGATTATGTGTGATTATTACCCCCATTTTAGAGATAAGGAAATTGAGACACTAATAGGATAAATAATTTGCCCATAGTCTCATAACTTGTAAGTATCTGAAGCAGGATTCATAGTCACATCTTCCCATCTCAAAGCTCCACATTCCTATCAGCTGCATCACTCGGTTATGTGATAATATATACCTGGCTATGGACCAAAATTACCAGCCAAATGTCAGCCCAACAAATAAAGAAATGAGGTTGGACTTTATTATCCATGATCACCACATCATGTTGAACATCTGATCTCACACCTGTCATAATGAAAGTAAATCATAAAACAATCACAATTTCCCATTCATAATTTGCATAAATAATATTTCAGTTAAAACAGTATGAGCAACCCTACTGTTGCTATTGGTATTTAGCAATAGAGAGTTTCTAAAGAAATAGCAGTCCTCTATCTCTTTATGGCTAGGGTATTCTACACAGTTGTATTACCAAGTAGCACTACATAGGGCAATGAGTACAAGATTTGGAGTCTGAGGAATAGGGTTTAAAATCAAAGCTCTGCCACTTGTGTGACCTTGGGCCGGTCACTTAACTTTTCTTGGCCTCAGTTCCCTCTTCCACAAAAAGAGGGTTAGGGCTGCATGACCTTGAAGGTGCCTTCCAACTCTCAATCTACAGTTCTGTGTTTTATATTTAGAAATCCAACAATTTAGTTAATGTTTATGGATGATGTAAAACTATGTATCTTAGTCCCCTCTGGCTCCTTTTCTATAACCCTGACATCATCACTACAGAAACAGTTCCACGGACCACTATGAATTCTTTTTATTCTCATGAGTTTCTATGGCCATAGAATTTATTAACTAGTATCGCTCCTAATGATCATGGCCCTCTCTGTAGTCATCCAGTCTGGTACTTAAGCAGCAGATAATGTCTGTCACTAGACAGTAGTTTTTCAAGCATGGAAGAACCTGCCAGGCCATGTGCTCCATTGGAAAAGTCTTCAGGATACACAGTTACCTCTCTGCTAAAATGCAGCATTACAGTAGGACTTTTGTGGGAGAAATGAATAATGGCAAAAATATGTTGCGTATCTACAACTTTAGAAAAGATAACTTGTGTATTAGAGTTAAGTTCCCAAGATTGTAATAGGCTAAAACAAATGAGTCAAATCCAGTAAAATGAATTTTAATGGGAATAAATGTGAAGTCCACTGGGTTCAAATATATATATTAGAAGTATGGGATGGAAAAGATATAACTTGATAAGAATCCATTTTTAAAAAGTTTGCAGGGTTTTATTCTCCTATAAGCTCTATATGAGTTAATCACAGGACATGTTAGTAAGAGAGATATGGTAGACTGACCTGGTCCAAATAGGGAGGACTTCTGTCAGCAGAGAATTATAATCAAGTGTGACCCAGAGCATTTTCAAACTGATGGAAAAGAAAATGTATTTTGTCCATACCCAGAAAACTATTTTTGCTAAAAGTAAAACAAAACAGAAAACTTCCTGTTTGTTCTTCCCTCACATCTTGGAACAATATTTGGTCATTTCACACTTAAATTATTCTAACTTCCTCTTCATTTTTTGTTTCTACCTTTTTCCTTCTCCAGTAAATACCAGTAAATAAAAAACTCTTCTTTGAACACAGTGATGCCTTATGTAATTTTTTTTTAAAATCAGATTGACTCTTTGACCAGGGATGATTATGATGCCTTTATTAGCATAATTTTAAATGCAAAAAAAGTGTCTAAGGCCAATGGAAAACTCCAAAAGGTTAAACTAAATTGAATTGCTTCAAATTTGGCTAAATATATTATGTATATAGAATTCACTACATACTTTTCTGAACAACAACTTTTCTGAACAACATGTTTCATTTTGCTAGTGTAGAGTCAAACATTAGGTCTCAACATGTATAGTCTGATTTAAAATGGGGGAAATAGTTATTTTGAAAAAAAAATTTATTTTCATGTGATTCTGTTGTTTAAAAACAAAGTTATTTTATTCATTTCAACCATCTCTCCAGTTGTCTTAAGCTCAAGTTACACATTTAAAGATAAATCTTAGACTGAATCTCAGGCCTCTTTCTCACTCAGCTCTTCCTTTCTATGTTCTATATCTATTTTCCAGATACATAATTTCATAAACACAGACCAAAATAATTTCTCAGTTGAAGCAAAAACATGCCAAATGTGTGTCTGACCACCTTTCCCAGAGAAATGCTAACTAGGCTCCTACACATAAATGAAATTCCCTCCATCTTCCACCCCAGGGGAGTGACACACAAAACCCATATTGTTTCTATATGGTCTGAGATGATAAATGAAATGGTAAATAACCATTAGTCTTCTTGTTAATTCCAGAAATATCACCTAGGCCTAATAGAAAGCACTTTTTTTCTCTTGTTTCTGCCTTGCAATACAAAATGAAGCAACCATGTTCAAATCATTGCATTCCTGAGACATGTGTTCTTGTTCGTGATGAGATAATATGCTATCCAGGTATGCAGTGGCAGATTTATCAAGGATATAAGTGAGTAGAGAATTAATTTAATGCTAGAACATGTCACAAGGGCATTGACCAATCCAAGAGGTAAAACTGGCTTATAATAATATAGAGTCTAATAATCTCTATATTTGGTACTGGAAGTTGCCTTCTACTTATCCTCGGCCCTGATTTTTACAAGCTTTTAGGCTCCCCACAAATCCAATTCAGTATAAATGTGTGTTCCTGGACCCTTCGAAGTTGTCTGAAGCAGATGGTAATGATTATGGACTGTTGTTTTATTGAACCCCTGGTAATTGATGCAGTGGCCCAAGTCTTCTTAGATAATAGGAGCAGGAGAACCCCTACCACTGATCATGAAGCCTCTTCCAAAGGTTTTATTGAATAGACACTAGTAAAATTTGCTTCTCATATTCATTTAACACATCAGTCTAGCTGAAGAGAGGTGAGGTTATGGGCAATCACAATCTTGGTACATTTTAAAACTGGTCCACCCTTAGTATAGTTCTGTAATTTTCCATAATAGTAGGATCTTTTGACCTTCTGGGTCACCATTCCATGACTTCTGACATAAATTCACCTAAAAACTAGAAAGGAGTCAATAGATGTTGTCTACGATGTTATTATTGCTAACTTTATGACCCAGCGTTATCAGTGTCCAAACCTTTGATATCCTTTGCACTGAATACCCCAGGCCTCTTGCAATATAATACATGTGACTTCCCCAGGGGAAACAAAACAAAGGAAAGCAAAATAAAAGGTATAAAGGGAAATGTGCCTAGGACCTTCATTTTTCTGATGCAAAGAGACCTCACTTATCTCTCCTTCTCCTGTCAAGTTTCTTAGCCCTTAAACCACAGTATAATGGACCAGCTCAGGAACCCTAGCCCTGAGGTTGTGACTATTCTCACTTTTTTTCATTGCCTTCTGGCAACCTCAGAGTGGGAGAAAGGTTCCTCTCTTTGCCCTCATTAGAGATATTGGCAGCAGCAACTACCTTCCTGACCCCACCACTCAACTGACCTGCCTCCTTGATTGTGGTAACATCCTATTCCTTAATTGGGGGAACTAAGTCTGAAGGAGGTTGTTGGAGCATCTCCAAGACCTTCCTTGAAGGTTTCTACTTTAAAAAAGATATACTAGCCTACTCCCTACTCAATAAGGGAGAAGTGATGTTGTAACCAGGGCAAACCAAACACCGTTCAGTAATTGTTCTGTAAATGGCTCCCCTGGTTTACTATTTTTGGCTTCCAGACAAATTAAATGGTCTCACCCTAGACCAGAACCTTTTCCTTCCCAAAGGTTATCTAACATTCCAATACTACCACTCTTTTGGGCATAGACTTACATTACATGGACATTCACCTACCATTGCCTATTGTCCCAAATTACCTTGTATTTATTTCGTAAATAGTTTGTGTATAAGCTTATTGAGGGTAAGGACTGTATCATTTTTGTCTCAGATCTCCACCACCTAGCACAGAACCTAGAATGTTGGTTGCTTATTGATTGAGTTTGCAAATGAGTGGATAAGTATTCCCCACATAATATCCAGCTTCTGAGACTGATGCCTTAGAATCTATCAACACTACATCTGCTCGAACAGTACCAACCCTGAACTGGAGCCCAAACAATTTCTCTCATGAACGAGCATGATACAGGAATCATGCTACCATGCTTTCCTAGTCCTTCTCTACCCTTTAACATAATATCCTCATTTGCATAAGTTTTGTGTACAGAGTCAGGCTGAATGATCTGGGGTGTTATCCCTTCTTTTATCTCTTCTATAGATCTCTGGCCCAGTTCTCCTAAAGGTGTCGACATTCTTTCTTTTAAAAAATTGATAAGTAAGATCTTTAGGCCTTTTAGTCCTACTAAACTTTGGGGAACCAAGTATCCTGTAAACAGTCTTCAAATTCCTAACTTTCCTTGCACCCCCTATTAGCACTGTTTCCTTCTAGTCCAAAACAACTCCCACCTGCTGAAACTCACTTCGATATGTCATTGACTTAGTTGCTATTTGTAATCTTAGCATCAAATCTGTAACAATTCTTTTTCTTAGTAGATATTTCAAATCTTTCAGAAATGGTAGAAGGACCACTGACTCTGAAGTCATAAGACCTGGATTCTAGTCCTATGTCAGATGAATTCATAAGCCTCAATTTCCTCAACTTTAAAAATAAATGGGGGGGGGGGCATTGTTGTACTAGATGATATCTAAAGTCCCTTCCAGCTTGAGATCCAATAATTTCATGACTTGATTTTAAAATCTTCATAGTTTCCCATAAAAGGATTTCCCTTATACATCAGAGGCACTACCTGACCAAGTGCAGTCCCTTCTAGTTTCAAAATTACTAAGGCCACTCATGTCTGACAAATCACAATCACTAATTCACATTTCCCAAGAAAGGTTAGTGTTTCTTCCCCAACCCCCAAAAGGCTTGTGGGGATATGATCACAGGTAGCAAAGACTCTTCTAAAAAACAATTCATTTGACAAAAGGGAATTAACAGGGAACCCCAGAGAATTGCTCAAGAACCACTATCTTGTTCCTCCAAGTCATACATGGCCTCTACTCTTGTATTCTCTTCATATACATACAACCCTCTCTGTAAGCCACAGTATACAGTTGACTACAAGTCATGAGTTCTTAAACTTGGGTTCATGAACCCTTTAGAGGTCCATGGAAATATTTCAGGGGCTCTATGAACATGAATGGAAAAAAAAGATGTCTTTATTCTTACTTTGTTGTTATTGAGTAGTTTCAGTCATGTCTGACTCTTCATGACCCATTTGGGGTTTTCTTGGCAAAGATACTAGAGTGGTTTGCCATTTCCTTCTCCAGCTCTTTTTATAGATGAGGAAACTGAGGCAAACAGAGTTAAGTGATTTGCCCAGAGTCACACAGCTAGTGTCTTGAGGCCAGATTTGAACTCGGGTCTTCCTGTCTCCAGGCCTGCTGCTCTATCCATTGTACCACCTAACTGCCCCTTATTTTTATTAGCCTTTAACTGAAATTTAGCATTAATTTCAAGTATGAATATATATATAACAGAATATGGTAGGATCTGGCTTCATCAGAATGCTGCAGGGTCCATCACACACACATAATCCCCACACACATACATACAAGGGTTAATTAAGACCTTCTGAAATATACCTCTTGTCACTTTGAAAACACAGAAAATGTCTTAATTTGGTTATGGAATCATAATTTTCATAGTTAGAGGGGAACCTAGGAAAAATTTTCATCATTGGTCTGTAAAATGAGGTAAGTGAACTTTTTAAAAAATATTTGGATAACTGTATTTCAACATAATCATTTTCTTTATAATTATATATGTTTTATTTTATGCACTTGAAAATGTTACTTAGAAAAGACCTTTTAGAGAAGGTCTTCGGTTTTGCCACAGCTACTTATCATTCTAAAAAAGATAATTTCTTAATTGGATAATTTTATAAAATGTTATAGAATTATAATTTTTAGAGCTAAGAGGGATCTCAATAAGATTCTAGTCCTGCCCTTCATGTACTACAGTCTGTGAACTTAAATGGGTAGTAAATATATAATACATAGACAAAAAGAAAAAGGAGGAGGAGGAGGAAGAGGAGGAGGAGTAGAAGAAAAAGAAAAAAAGAAGAGGAGAAGCAAGAGAGGAGAAAAGGAAGAAAGGAAGGAAGGAGAGAAGGAAAGAGAGAAGTAAGGGATAGATATAAATGTAGATAGAATGATAAAGATAGATATAGAGATAGATATAGATATATAAAAAGATATCGATATTGCTATCTATTAGTATAATTGGTCTTGAAACTCACAGTTTCACAATTATTAAAGCCAATCATTTCTGACTAATCTCAAGCACCAATTCACATACCTCAAGAAAGGTTAGTATTTTTTTCCCTGCTCCCAGAAAGTTTGTGGGAATATTATCATAGGCTCCAATAGCAAAGGCTCTGCAATGTGGCAATTAAATATTCTGTATTTTATTTTGTGCACTTAACAATGTTATTCAGAGAAGGGGGTCCACTAGACTGCCAAAGAAAACTATAACCAAAAAAAGGTTAAGAACTCCTAGTATAAGAAATCTACCAGCACTGTTCTCTGCTACTTTTCTCCATTTAAATATGTTCCTCATTATAATTCCATTGTGGGCAGAAGCTCTGGTGGGAAAGGAGCTAAGCAGCGGGGCTCCTTCCATTCCAGCATCCATCAATTATTCTATTTTTTAAAAATGACTAGTAAATAATTTAAATAACAAACATACTTGTAACATATATGTAAGACTATATATACAAATATATAAGTATGTATACACATACATATAAGACCATACACGCGCACATATGTAGATATATCTACATATGTTGAGTTTTACTTTGCATGGGATGGTATTATGCATCCTGCACTTCAAAGAAAAAAATATATAAAAAATCTATTGTGGATACTTTACATGGGATATCAGTAAGCATTATACATTCATTTGCCACCTTATCATGTGCCGATGATATATATTAACATCCCTGCCAGAGTAACGTATCCTTGAATTTAATAGATGAAACTCCATTTCTTTCAAAAGAGAGAAGCAGATGACTTTCTTTGGATGAATCTGGCCTAGGGATTGTGGACCTTAATAACATAACCCTTATTGACTTGGGTTGTTTGTGATAAGAAAAAATTATCGCAGCAACTGAAAACTTCAGAATTCACCCCGCAAATTAGACTCCAGAGAAGAAAAAGTAGGTGAAAGACCATAACAATGTAAGAAAAATCAGGATATGTATGCATATGTGCATTGTACCTAGCAATACTGGGAACACTCACTGACTCTCATTCCCCGAGCTGTCTGTGGAAGGTTTTTTGGAGGCATCAGAACAGATTGTCTTCCCTAAGTATTTCGTTTATTCTATTGGAAAAAATGCAGTTTATTCAAGAGTTGACGTGGCAAAGTCCACCAAATGGGATGGCTGGTTTATGCTGGGCACAAAGGGAAGCTGGAAAAGAAAGAGATGAATGCCTGTTGCTATAAAGCACTTTTATATCACATAACCTCGAGGCCTGGGTAAGATTTACAAGACATTCAGAACCCAGAACACACAAAGACACTACTTCTTATTAGAAATGAAATAGTTCGAACTCTTCGAGCTGTGATGCCACATCTATGACATTCACTTCTCTGTCTTACAAAAGAAGCCCATGAAGCTGTGGAAAATCCAATCAAGATATCTAGGAAATTAGAAAGGAAATTGAATGTTTCAGGAAATGTAGAATAAAGGATTAAAAAAAGAAGAAAGATTTAAAAAACTACTGCTATGAACATCTTCAATGTGTTTTTTTTATACAAGTGGAAAATCTTTATGTCATTTCTCCAGCTTAGCCAGTGGCTCTCCCATTCATTTAACACCCTCCCCCTCACAGAAAAAAGGGGGGAGGGAGATCTTTCATTTTAATGGTCACACACATTTAGTCAAACAGTCAAGTATCTTAATGACATTTTCCAAAACCCTTAAGGAAAAGCTAAAATAAGAATACACACACACACACACACACACACACACACACACACACACACACATATACATATACATATGTATATATATGCATGTGTGTGTGTATTTTTTGACAGAGAGGTTTTCTTGTATAATTCTGTCTGAAGCATAATAATCCCCTCTATAATATACCCAAAAGGAGTTGTGCAGGCTTTCCTTAAATTTTTACATTAACAAGGAATTCTCAGTTTCTTGAGGAAAACCACCCTATTTTTGTATACCTCTAATGAGGTTTTTTTTTTTCAAAATCTGTAACTATTACATACTTCCTGCTTCTATCCATTTGAACCAAGAGAAATTGGCTTATTCTTCCTTCTGCATCAGAACCCTTCAAACGTTTGAACAGAGGCAGAGATATGCTGGTAGATGTTTAACAACTAGCTCTCTGGGGGGAAAAATATATTGATAATCTACTTTTAAGTTTATTCTGCATTATTAACATTTTATCCATCACATTCTTGAGTCAACATTCAACAAAACAATCACTCAAGCCCTGGTTTGTTGGTTGTTTTTTTTTTCAATTTTGAGATTGTAATGGCTAGACCTTCCAGTTCTTCCAAATGATCCTCTTATAACATGCTTTTGAATCTCTTTACATTCCAATCCTCATCATGATGTAAATTGAATTAAAGCAATGGATTTGGAGTCAGATCAACTGAGTCCAAATCCCATTTCTTCCATTAGTATAGACCCTGGAAAAACTCATTGTTGGCCTTTCTTTGACAGACCTATGGTTTGTTAACCTTCAAAACTATGCCACTGAAAGCATTTTAAACTTGGCTTACTCCCAAGGTCAGCCTACCCAAGAATCAGGAAGTCAGTAATATTCATTTTGAGGAATCCTATACCCTTCCTACACCCCTTTCACCTATCTTTCCTATCACCCTTTCCTATCAGGTCCTTAGGGAAATCATTTTATTTATACGTGGTCTCTTTTGTCAGTGGTGAGGGAAATATGAAACTCATTACACTCTGATTTCCTAACTCCTCCTAAAAGTTCCCTCCCTCTCCTTTTTTAAAAGAAGAAAGCAATGAGAAGATAATATTTAATCTAATGGGATTAATCTAGATTAGTGGGATTTCAGGCATCACTACCAGGCTTTTTGGGTAGGAACCCTTTCAAATATCACTTACATTCTTACTTCAATACCACCCTAAAATTCCCTACTCTCCTGGACCTTGATGCCCAAATGGTGATCCAGGGCTTCTTGTCAATGATAGCACTACTTTAGCCAAGATTATATTCATTTTTCAAAAATGAAACCTCCACTAAATTCAAGATTCTGGAGCAAAGTCTTATTTTTAAAAAATGAAAATGAAAATAATAACCAGTGGAAAGGAAATCAATGGGGAAAAAAGATTTTGGATGAGATTTCTGGTATTTCCTGCTTCTTGCCAAGCAGGAAATGTATTTTTCTTCCTTTTCTCCTTCCCCCCTCCCCAAACATTTCAGCACTTCAGTCTCACTCTGGATTAAGCAATAGAGGGGCAAAGCAAAATAGAGGACAGAGAGAGAGAGAGACAGAGAGAGAGAGAGACAGAGACAGAGACAGAGACACACACAGAGAGAGAATGTATTTAAGTGAAAAAAGGGAAAGAAAAGCACTGAGAAATCTTCAAACTTTTATTAGTTTACAAAGAAAAAATGAGAGAAATTAGGATTATTTAATCTTAACCTACATAGTTCAAATTTTATATAAGAGAAATACTTTGTAAATAATTCTCCTAACAAAAGCATCTATATAACATTATTCGGGCAGCACACTAATTTATGTTTAATTCCTTTAATTTCTAGGCACTAACAATATTACTTTAGAAAAGGTAATGTGGACATCTGGACTATGTAGAAGGCAGAAAGTCACTCTCAGGACTCATTCCCTGGAGCTGGGCTTTTGAATCTATGAAAGAAGAGCTAGTAGAGAAAAATATTTTTAAGTGTATTAATGGATTGTGCATGGAGGTGGGGCAGGATAAGGATTCTTGGTGCCACTCTGCCTTATATTAGACAATATTCACTATAGTGATCATTATTTAGAATTTATTTTAGGATTGGGGCTTTCAAAGTCAGTATCCCATAATGGTCACCTCCTTGATTTTGAACTTTGAAATTATACTCTCTGACCACAATCTTTCTTTTCACTTTCTCCTGTCTCACTCCTTCTAATACTTTTCTTTACCTTCAAATGCAACCTCTAATCCCAATATTCCTCTTCTCCCACTAATCCTGGCTTGTCACACTAGCTCTGGCCTCAACTTTTTTCCATTTATAGTCTTGAACCCATACTCAATCAGTTCAACTCTACCACCATCCTCTACCCTTGACTAGCTTGACATCTTGTCCAATAGGACATCTTTACTATTCATTCTTATTTCTGAGCTGCTGAACTCCATTAAAGGAAGTTATCTAAAGTATAAAGCATCATACACTTATTCTATTTAATACTAAATGGCCCTTCCCCTCTACATGGCAAGACTTTCATTCATCATAGACTGACTCTCTGTTGTGCTCCTCCTAGTTTTTTTAAGACTTCTCTTTCCTCCTGGAGCCCTCTAGGTCATCCTAAACTATGAATCTCAAGCAGATAACCTTGTTTCCTTTTCTCTAATCCACCCATCATCCACTCCCTACTCTCAACTTTTCCACATCTGAAAATCTATTTGTGTCTTTAGCCAGCCCCTCTTCCCCTTAATTCTAACCTTCAAGAAATAAATTACCTTCCTCCTCCTCCTCCTCCTCCTCCTCCTCCTCTTCTTCTTCCTCCTCCTCTATACTAAATCATATCCTCTCTCTCATAATAGAGAGGTGGGAAAATAGATATTTTGATCCTGCCACCCCCCCGAAGCAATGTCCTATATTTCTTCTCCCTTTCTTTCTCATATTCCTTGACTCATCTTTCCTTGTTGCCTCTACTTCCTTACCTTCTACTCATTTATCAATCCCTGACAACCTAGTTTCAACACCCCCCCCAAATCAGAGGAAAATTTGCTCAGTAATGACTTACCAGCAAATCTGATGTCCTTTTTCCTTGATGTTAATACCCTTTTAATTTTATGGGGAGTTTGATGTGGTTAACATCCTAATCCTATTGAGCAGCTTCTGCTTCCTTGGCCTCTGTGACTCTTTATTCTTCTGACTCTGCTGTTTGAGTTGTCTGGCCACTCCTCTCTTATTCTCTTTTGCTATAACATATCCATTCCTTCCTCCTATGGAAGAGAGTCCTTTAGACTGTGTCCTGGGTCCTCTTCTTTTCTCTCCACACAGTCTTTTCTGTGACCCCATCTGTTCCTACAGATTCAATCATCATCTCTCAACATACGGCTCTAAATCTATGCATTTAGCCTTAATCTTTCTCTTGAATTCTAGTATTACTTTATAAACTTGTTGGCCAACTATACTTGGATGTCTCATCAGAAACTGAAGTTCAACATATCTAAAAAGAAACTCATTATTTTTCCTCTCCCCACTTTCACCCAAAAAAATGTTCATCCTAAACTCTTCTTTCCTTTAAAAACATTATCACCCTCTTTGTCACTGATACAGTCTTGACCATTCTCCCTACCTCATTCTTCATAGCCAATAAATTGTCAAGTCTCTATCTGCTTTAGTACCCTGCCTCTCATGTAGTAGATGCCATATAAATATGAGATTTGTAGTAACCTTCAGTGAACATAATGATATTGAGGAGGACTCAGGAAACCTAAATCAAGATTTCTGAAGCTTTGAATTTGGAGATAATGTCCAAAAAGCATTGTGGTTGAAGCTACGTATAGGGCTATCTCTCCAAATGTGTAGATTCCCCAAAGCAGAACTGGAAGTATTTCATTTGGCAAGGTATTTATATCTCCAATATATTATTCAACAAATTCTGTTTTATATTCACAAAATTAAGAAATGTATTTGGTAGAAAATGACTGTTTATGCATGGATAGATTGCACATAACTGTCAGATATGGCAGTTATGTATCTATGGACAAATGAGACTATCATTACTAATTTCTGTCTCAGAAGAAGTTAGATCCATGCATCCAGGACTGCCCTTAACTGGAATTAAAAGCTAAAATGACCCTGGTATCTGAAGATACAGAAATTTCAACCTTCAAGCGGTTTGGAACTAAGCCACCAGAGGTCACAAAATGACTGAGCAGGACCAAGGTGTGTAGAAGCACTTAATGACTCTTTCCAAGTAAGGGCTTTCTTTCAGTCGGTCAGTCAACAAATATTTATTAAGGATACATTATATACAAGGCACAGCTAAGTGCTATAAAGAAAGGCAAAAGCAGTCCCTCCCTTCAAGAAACATTTTACATGCATGTACCTACAAGATATATGCAGGATAGCTGGAATGCAATCTCAGAGGCAAGGCACCAGCAGTAAGAAGGATCAGGAAAGATCACCATTTTGGATCAATAATTAAGAGGGATCACCTTCTTACAGAAGGTGAGATCTTTACCTAAGTCATGAAGGCATACAGGGAAGCCATGAGATGGAGAGAACTTCAGACCTGGAGAACAACCAGTGAAAATACCTGGAGTTGGGAGAGAGAGAGAGGGAGGGAGAGAGGGTGAGAAGAAAAGAGGGAGGGAGAGAGAGAGATCAGTGTCACTGTATCACACAGTATACAGAGGGGAATAAAGTGGGAGGAGACTATAAGTAGGAAGAGCTAAGTTCTAAAGCACTTTAAAGGCCAGACAGAAATTTAATATTTTATCCCAGAGAATGGGCAGCCACTGTAGTTTATTGAGTAGGGAGGTGGCATTGTCAGACCTGGGCTTTAGGAAGAATAATTTGACAGCTAATTGGAGAATTGACTCAAGTAGGGAGAGACTTGAGGGAGGGAGACCAATCAGAGGGCTATTGTAATAGTCCAGGTGTGAGGAGATGAAATTAGCACCACTGTGGCAGCAATGTCAGAAGAGAGAAGAGGATGTATGCAAGAGATTTCACAAAATACAGAAACAATCATCTTGGCAATTCTGTAAATATGAAACCAAATGTATTAAATACAAATATTTTAAATATAAGAAAGATTTGCATTGTAGTTGTTGCTGTTGCTGCTTTTTTTTGGCGGGGGGAGAACCTGTAAGATGAAAGATGGAAGAGAGAGACATATAGGAAGAAAGCAAGAAAGAAAGAGATATAGACAGAGAGAGACACATGAGGCACTATCTCTAATGGTATGATAAATGGAAATTGAGGCCTATAATCAGAAAGACCTAGATTCAAGTTCAGCCTTTCATATCTATTGGCTCTATGATCCTGTGCAAACAAATCATTCCTCCTCAGTGCCTTAGGCAATTCTCTAAGATGACAAATTATAAAGCAGGTATAAATCTTTATTGGTAAAAAGGAGCTTCCTCATTAAAGAGCTTCCTATATGAATCAAATCATAGATCCAGTCTAAAAATAAATATATGTTCTAACCCTAAGAACCACAATACTTTCTTTAATACTTTACAGAAGTCAGAATGGCAGTACAGGAGACAAAATGTTGCTGTGGAAAGAGTTCCAGATCTGGAGTTAGAGGACTGAAATCTGAACTCTGTCACTTACTTGTTTGTTTTACCTTGGGCCTCAGTTTCCTAAACTGTCAAATTTTGGACTGGCTGACTTATAAGTTCCTTTCCAGCTCTGTATATACTCTCACTGCAGATCATTGAGCAGTAGAAAGTTAGTTGAATTTGGAAATAAAGGAACTGACTTGTATATTTAGTAGCAGTGTTACTGAGGTCAAGTCATTTAGCCTTCATTTCTTCATCTATACAATGCACACAAAAACTTCCACTGTCCCTCACTCATCTGAAAGAAGCGTTTTGTAAACCCTAAAGCTTCTTGTAAATATGAGCTCCTACTGCCTTTTTTCCCACCATCTATGCCCATAATATGGTAGGTTCATTGGTTTCTCTTTGTCATCATTTCCATTCAATGAATAGCATTTTCTAAATCCCAGTTTAGCCTAAAGCTTCCTGGAAATAGCTTATCACCCTCCTTTTATACATTTTTAAAAATTAATGAATAAGCATAGTAAAAATAGAAGGAGGGTTAGTCCAATAATAATCAAAGGGAAAAGTTATAGTTATATAGGTCTTTTCTGTAAAATAAAATGCACACTTGAGGGGAATCAGGCACTCTTTCTTAGCTATATTTTGTCTGACAGTCCTTTCCGTCTTGGATTTGCTACCCTACCTCAAGGGCCATATAGTTTCACAGTTCTTCATTTCCAGTCATGCAATCAGCTTGGCATAGCTAATGTCTCAGCCTGTCTGGAATTCACTTTCCCAACCTTTAGCTCTAGAGCCAAAATACATGGGCTTGACAGAACTGACCTTCTTAAATGAACTTATCTTTATGTTTTCAATCTTTCTTGAGGAAGACTGCTGACTCTAACTACTGGTTACCTAGATGAGGACAACACCTTTGTATTCCACAAGCTGTATACCTGTAATATGGTATAGTCTTTTTTGGGGCAGGCAGGTGGGGCTGGGGAAGAAAGAAATCTTGTAACTCTAACATTCTCTGGAAACTCTCTCTTGCCCTATATCTGTCCTTTCTACTCTGGCTGGCTTAATTGGATTCCTCCAGATGCAAGCATCTAGTAATAATATTATATGTACATATACACATATATAATCACATAATAATAGCATAGCTATTATTTCACTGCTCAAAAATTTCCCACGGTTCTCCACTACCTATAAATAAGGCATTTAGTGTCTGCAATATTCTGACCCCAAACTTTCTATCTAGTCTTATCACATACCAATCTATACCCAACCTATGCTCTGGACAAGCTGCACTGCTAACCCTTTAATGGACATACTATGTATTTTCCCCCTTCTTTGTCTTTTTCATTCTATACATTCTGTTTGGAATTCTTTTTCCATATCTCTGCTTCTTTAAAACTTACTCAACCATCAAAGTTCAGTTCAAATGCACCCTTACCTGTAGAATCTTCTATTCTTTAATTGGATATAGAATTTCAGGATACAGAGCTAAAAAGTAACTTATAAATCATCTTATCTGACCCATTCATTTTACACATAAGGAAACCAAAGTCTAGAGGGATAAAGAGACTTTATCTCATCAAGCCCATGGGGGATACCATTGAATCACTGTCAAAGAATTGAAGGTCATTAACAGTAAGTTGAAAGTTGGTGCAATTGTGGGGGCGGAACCAAGATGGTGGCTGGAAAGCAGAGACTTGCGTGAGCTCCCTGCCAGGTCCCTCCAAAAACCTATAAAAAATGGCTCTGAACAAATTCTAGAACTGCAGAACCCACAAAATAGCAGAGGGAAGCAAGGATCCAGGCCAGGACAGCCTGGATGGTCGCTGGATGAGGTCTATCATGCACGGAGAGGAGGGGAGCAGAGCCCAGAGGGGAGCGGAGCTCAGCATGGGCCACTCAGACCAACCAGACCAGGAGCCGGGTGGAGCGGTCCCTAGCGCCCTGAATCAGTGAGCTGTGGCAGTTGCCAGATGTCTCAACCCACAAACACCAAAGACAACAGAGAAGAACTGCAGAACCCACAAAATAGCTGAGGGAAGCAGGGCTCCAGCCCAGAACAGCCTGGATAGTTGCTTGGTGAGGTCTATCACGCACAGAGCAGAGGGGAGCGGAGCTCAATGTGGGCAGCAGCAGGACCAAACAGACCAGGAGCCGGGCGGAACAAGCCCTAGCACCCTGAATCAGTGAGCTGTGGCAGTTACCAGACTTCTCAACCCACAAACACCAAAGACAACAGAGAAGGTTAGTGGAAAAAGCTGCAGGGCACAGAGTGAAAAGAGTTCCCTGTTAGCCCACAACCCTGGGGCAGCGGGGGTGGTACAGCTAAAGAACTACAGCTGCAGTTGCTTCTGGCCCCAGGCCCACCTGGTGGAAGGAGTTCAGTGGCAGATCAGAGCAGGACTGAAGAGCCTGCTGAAAATCTAAGTCCAGTCCGGGTTGGGGGTTCTTGGGGAAGGAGAAGTGCTGGTGTGGCAGAGCTAGCTGTACAGAAAGAGCTCTGAAATCAAGGGCGCATCCCCCCAAGCTTGGAAAAAAGTACTCTTTACTCTAAAAGCAGTCATACCCTGCTGAAAAACTCAAGCGTCAAGTAAGTAGCCTGGGAACATGTTTCAACAATCTGGCTAGCAGCTAGTGTGGGGGTGTAAGATCCACCCACAGCCAGCACCCAGAAAGCTGCTGGCATGCTGGGAAACCACAGGTTCTTTTGATCTGCTTTAATAAGGAAAGCAAGGTTGAAGGGGTTGACAAGCTTACTTTAATTCAGCATACAGACAGCATTCACTTAGTTCAGGGGGAAAAGCCAGCACCCTGAACTTCAGAACAAAATACAAACAAATTACAAACATCGACAGACAGACCCAATACAATTCATAGTTACCAACATCTAGGTTCAGCCCGGGAACTCGAAACAAGGGCAGGCCCAGAGTCACACTTGCCAACACTGCTGCAGGTAGAACTCCCAAGAACAGACAGCCAGGCCCTGGTTTTTATATCTTTTTCAGCGTCAGGGGTGAGGAACACATACGACTCACCCACATGACCTAGAATCATCACAAAGAGGAGGACTTAAACCCACATGGTCTAAAAGCCTCTGCTCTCCCAGACATGTAAACTAGGCCCTCCCTGGAGTTAGCCCCACCTTGGGCACCACCTTAGTTGCCAATCCACACCCACTAAGGTTTTGCACCTAATAGGGGTTTGGGCCTGGGGCTTAGTACCTAGTAAGTCTCAATCAAAGACACTGAATTAATCAAAGAAACAAAGGCCAAACTCTTCAAGGGCACTTGTTGAACTAAGTGCTAAGGAGCCCATTTTGATTACCAACACAGAACATGGCCAAGCAGCAAAAACACACTCAGATTCAGCCTCGGACTTTGGAATCTTTCTTTGATGACAAAGAAGACCAAAACATACAGCCAGAAGAAGTCAACAAAGTCAAAGAACCAACATCAAAAGCCTCCAAGAAAAACATGAACTGGTCTCAGACCATGGAAGAGCTCAAAAAGGAGTTGGAAAAGAAAGTTAGAGAAGTAGAGGAAAAATTGGGAAAAGAAATGAGAAGGATGCGAGAAAACCATGAAAAACAAGTCAATGACTTGCTAAAGGAGAACCAAAAAAAAAAAAAACGGAAAAAAATATTTAAGAAAACAACACCTTAAAAAATAGACTAACTCAAATGGCAAAAGAGCTCCAAAAAGCCAATGAGGAGAAACATGCCTTGAAAGGCAGAATTACCCAAATGGAAAAGGAGGTCCAAAAGACCACTAAAGAAAATACTACCTTAAAAATTAGATTGGAGCAAGTGGAAGCTAGTGACTTGATGAGAAATCAAGATATTATAAAACAGCACCAAAGGAATGAAAAGTGGAAGACAATGTGAAATATCTCATAGGAAAAACCACTGACCTGGAAAATAGATCCAGGAGGGATAATTTAAAAATTATTGGACTACCTGAAAGCCATGATCAAAAAAAAGTGCCTAGATATCATCTTTCAAGAAATTATCAAGGAGAACTGCCCTGATATTCTAGAGCCAGAGGGCAAAATACAAATTGAAAGAATCCACCAATCACCTCCTCAAAAAGATACCAAAAAGAAAACTCCTAGGAATATTGTTGCCAAATTCCAGAGCTCCCAGGTCAAGGAGAAAATATTGTAAACAGCCAGAAAGAAACAATTTGAGTATTGTGGAAAAAACAATCAGGATAACACAGGATCTAGCAGCTTCCATATTAAGGGATCATAGGGCTTGGAATATGATATTCCGAAGGTCTATGGAGCTAGGATTAAAACCAAGAATCACCTACCCAGCAAAACTGAATATCATTCTCTAAGGCAAAATATGGATTTTCAACAAAATAGAGGACTTTCAAGCTTTCTCAGTGAAAAGACCAGAGCTGAATAGAAAATTCGACTTTCAAACACAAGAATCAAGAGAAGCATGAAAAGGTAAACAAAAAAGAGAAACCATAAGGGACTTACTAAAGTTGAACTGTTTTGTTGACATTCCTACTTGGAAAGATGATGTGTATGATTCATGAGACCTCAGTATCATAGTAGCTGAAAAGAATATACATATGTATGTGTCTAGGTATGTTTATATGTAGGTTATATATAATATATATATATATATATACATATATATAGACAGATGGCACAGGGTGAGTTGAATATGAAGGGATAATATGAAAAAAATAAAATCAAATTAATGGATAAGAGAAGAATATATTGAGAGAGGGAGAAAGGAAGAGATAGAATGGAGTAAATTATCTCGCATAAAAGTGGCAAGAAAAAGCAGTTCTGTAGAAAGGGAAGAGGGGGCAGGTGAGGAAGAATGAGTAAATCTTGCTCTCATCAGATTTGACCTGAGGAGGGAATACCATACACACCCAATTGTGTATCTTACCCACAGGAAAGAAGAAAGAAGAAGATAGAAAAGGGGGGACAATAGAAGGGAGGGCAGACAGGGGGAGGAGGTAATCAAAACCAAACGCTTTTAAAAAGGGACAGGGTGAAGGGAGAAAATTCAATAAAGGGGGATAGATTAGGAAGGAGCAAAGCATACTTAATCTTTCCCAACATGAGTATTGTGGAAGGGTTTTACATAATGATATGCATGTGGCCTATGTTGAATTGCTTGCCTTCTTAGGCAGGGTGGGTGGGGAGGGAAGAGGGGAGAGAATTCGGAACTCAAAGTTTTAAAAACATATGTTCAAAAACAAAAAAAATAGTTTTTGAAGAAGGGAAAGGGGATGGGAGGGGAGTGGGGTGACAGAAGGGAGGGCTGAGTGGGGAACGGGGCAACCAGAATATACACCATCTTGGAAATTGAGGGGATAACCATCAATTGGGGAAGGGCTGGATAAGTTGTGGTATACGATTATGATAAAATAACATTGTGCATAAGAAATAATGAGCAGGATGCTTTTCAAAAAAACCTGAAAAATGTATATGAACTGATAAAAAGCAAAGTGAGAAGAACCAGGAAAACACTGTCTATTATAACAGCAAGATTATAAGGATGATCATCTATGAAAGATTTAGCTACTTTGGTCAAGTGAATGATTCAAGATAATTCCAAAGGAAATTGTTATCCACCTCCAGAGAGTGAAGTGAAGAACTCTGAGTTCAGATTGAAGTACATTTTTTTAAAATCTATTTTTCTTGGGTTTATGTGTGTATGTGTTTTCTTTTGTATCAGGGCTAATATGAAAATATGTTTTACATGACTTCGCATGTATAATTGTTATCATATTGCTTGTCTTCTACAGGGGAGAGAAGGGGTAGAAGGGAGTGAGAAAATTTAGAACTCAAGATTTTTTAATATTAATTTCTTTACATATAATTTGGAAATATTTCTTGAAATAAAATATATTTTTAATTAAAAACCCTATAAGTTGCAAATAAATTCAGCTCAGTTATAAATAAAGTTCAAAGATAAAAAACAATAGATTGGAATCCCAACAGAATTCCTAGGTCATGAAGCTGAGAACACAAAATCTGAATCAAGTCAGCAAAAATTGTTGATGTCCAGGACAGTAGGGAATTCTATTGGAATCTAGGCTAAAGACAAACAGTTTTCACTGAGATCTGTGCTGGCATAATTTCAAGCATATATAATTAATGTTCAATTAAAATTGCTTAAATTTTCTAAAATGTTATTAGAATTTTGTTCTCACAACACCCAATCAAATAATCTAGAGAGGCATTGGTGTGCCCATTTCACATATGATGAAAGTGTGATTAATTTCTTTTCTTCTGTCATCCAGCTAACAAGTAGTAAAAATTGAGGTTAAAATAGAATAAATTAAAATTTCAGTTCATTTTGAAATCACAGGAGCAAAAAGGGTTTGTTTTCTTCATTTAGAAGGAAAAAGGAAGATTTTTGTGGGAGAGGGAACTAAAATATAAATGATGCTTGTTTTTTTTTTCTATTTAGTAACTGCCTTGTAATCCCAAATCCTGTTCTTCATCAATAAAATCACCTTCAATTCCTTAACCCCTCAGTTCCTTCCCAGTTCATCAACCCCTGCAACAGCTACACTCACTTCCCTTCCCCATCATGAGCCCTTGGTAAACCAATTCAACTCTTCACTGTTTCCTCTTGTGTCTCAGTCCTCTGTTGTATTGCTGATCTTGCCGTGTCAAGCCTTTGTATCAGATTGCTCCATCCTGCTGCCTTCATTCCTACATGGGTTGTCCTGAATGAAGTTGGAGAAAGTCATGAAATTGTGCTGACTAGTTCCACCACAAATTTAGTTTACATAAGTTTAACTGGGCCCTCACCATTGCAAGGCAATCCTATTTTACTTCTCTAATTAACTAACTATCTCATCTTTCCTCATGGCTCCCCTTCCCCCACAATCTCAGCTGAAAACACTGCTTCTTGTTTAACTTAAATATTGAAGACATTCATCAAAAGTTTCCTCTTCTCTTCCTTAGCTCACATCACTCAGAAGCCTTCTGCCACTATCTCATCCTTTACCCCATCTCACATAATGAGTATTTTTCTTCACAAGACAAACCTCTCTGCATACACAAAGCGATCCCATTCCATCTCATCTTCTCTAGAAGATCACCTTTCCCCACCTCATGTCATCACCACCCTCTCATTTGTTTTCATTCTCTTCCTCTCTACTGGCTGCTTCCTTACTGCTTACGAACATAACTGTATCGCCTCCATCTTCAAAAAATCCTCATAGTCTGTCCCTATTTAGCTATCAGTCCATATCTCTTTTTCTTTTTGTGGCTAAATTTCTCAAGAAGACCATGTACAATAGCTATCTCCACTTCTTTTCTTCTCACTCACTTCTTAACTCTGTATTCTGGCTTACAAACTCACCATTCAAAACTGTTCTCTCCAAAGTTCCTGACATCTCTTAATTGCCAAATCTACTAGCTTTGTCTTAATTGCATCCTTATTGATCTGTCTGCAGCCTTTTAAACTACCAACTCCCCTTTTCTCCTTAATATGTTCTTCTCTCTAGGATTTTGGGATACTACATCTCTCCTTGTTCTCTTCTTACTCATATGACCACTCCTCAGTTGCCTTTGTTAGATCCTCACATAGGACATACTTGCTAACTGTGTTCTTTATTACAGAACTCTTTCCTATACCTTCTTCTCTTCTCCCTCTATACTACTTCACTTAGTGATCTCATCAACTCTCATAGAGGCAATCATTATCTCCATGGTGATGTTTCTCAATTCTGCATATCCATCCCTTACCTCTCTGCTAGCTTCCAGTCTGTCATTTCCAAGTTGGATTCAAGATTGGACACCTCGAACTTGATGTCCTGTAGACATCTTGAACTCAGTATGTTCAAAACTGAACTGATAATCCTTCCCCAAAAATTCTCACCTCTTCTTAATTTCCCTGTTTCTATCTTCCCAGTCACTCATGCTCAAAGACTAGGTGTCATCATCATCATCATCATCATCATCATCATCACCATGATAACCACCACCACCACCACCGTCATCATTGTCATCTCTCTCTCTTTCTCTCTCTCTCTCTCTCTCTCTCTCTCTCTCTCTCTCTCTCTCTCTCTCTCTCTCTCTCTCTCCATCCTTCCTTCCCTCCCTTGTTCTCTTTCTCCCTCCCTCCCTTTATATCCAATCTGTTGGTAAGGTTTGTCAGTTTTACCTCTGGAAAATCTTTCATCTTTCATGTGCACCTCCACTCTTCTCCTTTAACGATACCAACAACAACAACAACCTTAACCACCTCTTGCTGGGACTATTGAGAGCCTACTTGGTCTCCCTACCTCAAATTTCTCCCCACTCCAGTCCATCCTCCCCTCAGCTGTCAAAGTGGTCTTCTTAAAATGCAGGTCTGAGTCTCCCCTCTACTCAATAAACTCTAGAGGCTCCCTATCACCTTCAGGATCAAACAAAATATCCTCTGTTTAGAATTCAAAGCCCTTCATAATCAGCCCCCCTACCCCTGCTTTTTCAATCTTCCTATACCTTATACACCCCACCCCACTACATAATCTTGAATTATTTCTATCTCCTGACTTCCTTCAAGTCCCAGCTAAAATATCACCTTCTATAAGAAAACTTTCCTAGTGCCTTCCCTCTGTTGATTATTTCCAATTTATCTTCTATATAGCTTGTGTTATGTGTTTGTTTGCATGCTGACTCCCCTTGGTCTGTGAGTTCCTTGAGATCAAACACTATCACTTGCCTTTTTTCTGTATCTTCAGTGCTTAGCATAGCACCTGGAATATAGTAGACACTAAATATATGTATTTCTAGTGACTCAGTTTCTGGTGCATATTAATAAATGCTTGTCTGACATTTCATATAATTAACTTAAAAATCTAGATTATTCTGTTATTAATTCTAAATATACCGATTGATTTGGTTTTATGTTTCTAAATTTTGTAACTTTAATATTAGAGTTACTGAACTTTAAAGAATTAAGTACATCACTTATAGGAAGAAGCAAAAATTGAGATCAGAAGCCATTAGTATAATATCAAAACAAAGAAGTGTTTTAGGTTTCATAGACAGTATTTTCCACTGTGTGTCAAAATAGGAGAACCTTCATTTTCAGAAAAGGATCAAAGAAACTATAAAAAGAGAGGAAGAAAAAACCAAGACTTGTTCATACAACTTTTGAAACATGGACCTTTTTCTAAGTGATTCTATTCCATTTTCCAAGTTTATCATTTAAGAGCAGCTTCCTGGATTTCTTCTTCCTTATCTTTTCTCATGTTTCCTTTCTTAATCCTTAAAAACTATTAAAAACTGAGGCTTGTAGCAACATGAGATAAATTTCGTTACTTTTTCCAACATTAACTTCTGTCTTTGTTTACTTGAGTTTAGCTAAGCATAGGACCATTTTTTTTTTCTTTTTTTGGAGAGGAGAAGGCAAGGCAATTGGGGTTAAGTGACTTGCCAAGGTCACACAGCTCTTAAATGTGTCAAGTGTCTGAGGCCAGATTTGAACTCAGGTCCTCCTGATGCCAGGGCCAGTGTTGAGGACCTTTTTTTTTTCACTTGCTATAGAATACAAAAGAATCTGAAACAGGTTGAAGGAAGCCTCAGGGACAGTTTTATGTGATGCAAATGTCTTATGACCATGTTCAAGAAAGAGATGTTTGGTAAAAACCCAAACTTCATGTCCAGACTAAATAACTAGAAATGTTTTCTTTCTTTCTTTTGTAAATTGCATAATACTTGGGAGTATCTTTTGTTTGTTTGTTTCTTTGTTTTATTTTTTTCTTTGTTTGGTAGTATCTTTCTAGTATCAGATCCCAAATGTGATGTTTGCCTTGCATTCCAGTTGGGGGAGGGGTAGATTAGTTGACATCGTTAGTCCTTTCTAACTATAAGTCTATGATTTTATGATTCTGTGACAAGCAGTACTCTAAGAGTTCCACCTTTTCATATTGGATCCATCAGATTTGTAGCCATTAACATGGTACCTTAGGGGAACCTGTGGAGCAGAGAAGTGAGCAAGGTAGTTCAAGAGTATCCTGACCCATCTTATCACCATTTCAGAAAACAAAAATGGAATTGAATTGGAATACTGAATAAGGGGGATAATAATAATAATTACTAACATTCATATAGTGATCACTATGTGCCAAGCACTGTGCTAAGCACTTTAGAATTATTACCTCATTTGATTTTTGCCAACAACCCTGGGAGGTAAATGTTATTGTAATCACTATTTTACAAATGAGGAAAGTGAGGCAAATGGATGTTAAGTAATTTGCCCAGGGTCACACAAGCTACCTTATATATGAGGCTAGATTTGAACTAAGGTCTTCCTGACTCCAGGCCTAGCTCTCTATTCACACTTTTTATTAAGGCTTGTTAGATGTCAGGTTGGCCATCACAACCCTGATGATTTGGGCAAAAATAGATTCATCAGCAAAGAAAAGAAGTAGCCCAAGCAAGTCTTTGAAAATGGCTTCATTATTATAGATATTCTTTGTGATCCACTTGGGAAGATAACTAAGAGGCAGAGGGAAAATAGGGAAGAGTTATCATGTGGTTATCATTCTTCTCATACGCAACTCTTGTATCCAACCTGGAGTAGGAGTCTATGCACTAGAAGAACAACTCTGGGATATACCTGTGTATTAGCAAGGCAATAAACACAACACTGATGATAATTGTGAATTTGCCTATGTAGTTCTGTATCACAAAATATTAAAGACTCTCCATATAGAAGGTAGAAGTAAAACATTTATTCAGACACCAGAGGACCAAATCCCATAACCAATAAGTCCCACCCTTCCAAGCAGCAACCAACTCTCAAAATGAGTAAGCCCACTTTCTCATAGCAGCAAAGAACTTAAAACACAATATTACAGTATGGAGCCTCATCATCCCATTAGCCTTCCCCCCACCCCCGCTGGGGCCTTCCCACCAACACACTCATAGCAGAGCTAACACACCTGCTCTCTCTCTCTCAGCTCTAACTGCTCTCTCGGTAATTTCCTGTGACATACTTTCCTTTTCCTCTCAGCAAGCTCCTATGAACACATATGACTTAGGCTTCCTGTGATGTAAGCAAGTCACATGGGCCTGTTAATAGGTGGGAAAGATCTTCAAATTTAAATTACCATTACAAACTGTAATTAGAAATGTTTGTATCTGGGCAAGTACCATAAGCTGTGCTTGGAGGATAGGCAGGATGGAGATCTGAGGATATGATGACTCCATTTCCCAGGATAAACAGAGAAAAGGACCATCTGGTCACTTCCCTTTTTGGCCTACTATTCATGATTTAATCAATTATTTCTTGACACTTGGCATTTAAGAAACATGACTATGAGAAGAGAGGTAAGAGAAACAGTTTGAGGGAGGGGAACCAAAAGGGTAAAGAAGTCAACATTATAACCATATCTTCAATATTACAGCTGGAAGGAACTGAGGATCATCTAGTTCAGTGATTTTATAAAGAGAGGAAATGACTTGCTTAAGATTGCAGAGCAAAGTTCATTCAGATATTACTGGAACTGAGACTGATTGAGGTAGACATAAATTGGCCACAAATTTCAGTTTCACCAATTGTCAGAGCAAGAAGGGAATCTCTGAGATCTCCTTGTCCAAGCCTCTCATTTGGCAGAGTGGGAATTATATCCCAGAATTAATATCTAAGCAGGGACTACAACTCAGATCTCCTGATTCTTACTTTAGTCTTCTTTAGGACAGGCTGTTGAAAGATAGCTTCTCTTTGAGACCCTTCCCCTTCCAGAAAAGGAACTTTCCTCTCATGACACAATTCAACAAAAAGGAGGGCTTTGATTCTTCCAGGTATACTTTGGCTCCAGTATTGCCCTTTGCCCAACTTCTTTTTACAGAAAGAAAGGTTGAGAATCCAGGGAAGGCAAAAGATTGAGTAAAAGAAAAGGTCCCTGGAATGAGGGAGACAAAGGTATTTCTAAGAAGGCATGGCCCTCCAGCTTTCACTCAGGCATCTTCTCCCTCCACTGGTCTTTCTCTGCCTCATCCTACCTGTGGATTTGCTAAGGACAGGAGGACAGGAGGAGGCTGCACAGCCTCCACTCCAGGGAAGAATTCACTACAAGGTAGTATCTGAAGGCAGTTATATGGCCCTTTGGACAGAGTGCTGGCCTTTGAAGACACATCTTCATGAGTTAAAATATGGCCTCAGACACTTACTAGCTGTGTGACCCTGGGCAAATCACTTAACCCTGTTTGCCTCAGGTCCTTATCTGTAAAATAAACTGGAGAAGGAAATGGCAAACCACTCCAATATCTTTGCCAAGAAAATCTCAAAATGGGGTCACAAAAAGTCAAACACAACTGAACAACTCAACAACAACAGCATCTGAAGGATCACCAAATTGTGACACAAGAAATCAACTCACCGGACAAGGGCCAGGACAGGCTGTGGCTTGATTTCTTTTCCTTCATACCCCTAAGCTAGGCCATTGCTTCAATTCTGCCAGAGTTGGATTTAATTCTCTTTTCCCCATTCTACCAACCATTCTGGAATCGGACCCATAATGGAACCATTGCCCCAGGAGGAACTCACTCCTACTTCTGCTTTCACTATCTTGTCATGAACTCCCCACTTGTAATACCTCTTCTCTCTTGAAGCTCTGCTTCAGCTTTCTTTCTTAGGCAAGACTACAAATTCTGTCAGTTACCCTTTACATGTTCTTCCCTGAGGAAAATATTTACCTCAAGGCAAACTCTCACTCTAGATCTAAACCTAAATTATCCACACCCTAGCTCCAACTTTGGGCAGCTATGTGGCACTGGAGTGAGGAAGACTCATCTTTGTGAGTTCAAATCCAGCCTCAGACACTAACCAACTGTGTGACCCTGTGCAACTCACTTTACCCTGTTTGCCTAAGTTTACTTATCTATCTATAAAATAAGATGCATAAGGAAATGGCAAAATACTGCAGCATCTTTGCCAAGAAAACTCAAAATGGGATCCTGAGGAATCAGACACAACTGAAAATGACACAGACAGCAACCAAAGTCCTACCTTCAGTTTGTGATAGCATGGCAATTCAAATGCAGCCTAGGCTGAATATCTGTGACAATGAAATGAGTCCATTATTCCTCTCAGGATTAATTTAAGAGCTCTAGACATTACAGCCACTATAGGGATTGCCCAATAACAATATTTCTATTCTCTAATGAAAGTCTTCCATTTTGCATCATTCTATATTTGTAAGCAGAAATGGGATATTTAACTCTTCAGTGTACAGAAACTGTATAGATAGGACACTCTAGACTGCATGCATAAAACTCAGGCAGCTACCTATGAATGCTTTATGCTAAAGACTTTTTTTACTCAATTTAAATAAATTTCTTGATTCAACACTTAAGTTTTCTCTGAATATTTTCATTTTTAGATAATCATAATTATAGAAGCTGACATAATATGGAAAATACCAAGTCAAAACTGCATGAAATATAAAGAAAAGTAACATCTCTAATGGGGAATATTTCAGCATATATTAGGAAAGACCCTTGTCCCACCCCCATTCATCACACCATCCTCTCCTCATCAGATGATAGACCCTATGTCTCAGTGCCCCTTGCAACCTACCCTGACAAGACTTGGGCCTGTTTAAGACAAGCCTCCAAGACAGGCAAGATGAACCTATTAGGTACTTAGTAGCTTTTGTTGCATTGTACATGAAGGAATAAAAGAATGAACAAATGAAAAAGCATTTCTTGAGAACTTGCTATGTACAAAGTGTTGTGTTAAGTGATGGAAATGCAAACAGAAAAGCAAGACAGTCCCTGCAATCAAGGAGCTCACATTCTAATAGAGGGAAACTATTGTTCCATTAAAAAATCCTACAAATTCCATTCATAATTTAGCTTATTGTGAAGGCCACTTTCGAGCCTTTCATTCTATCATGTAAATATATGCAGTCTATTGATACAAGCCTTTCCTCTTAAGCAGGTTTCTAACTGAGATGGAAACAAGACTTGTTTCATGTGAAGTAAAGGAATTCCTAAAGAGAATCTCAAAATTCATAAATAGGCTTGTGACCTTCTGCAGGGAGGTTGAATATTCCCATTGTTCATCTCCCTAAAAATGCACTGTTGGTGGCATTACAGAGACCCAGGAAATTCCTAACCACCAAGATCCAGAGTAGCATGCAGCTAATCAGCTGCAGGCCAAAGGGGAAAAGTTTGAAGTAAAGGTTAAGTCTAAGGGGGACCAATGGCAACTGTGGTTGGAGGAGGAGGGAAGCATAAAGAGAGAGTGATGGTGTTCACACATTGTTAGATCTGTGTGACCCTACTCTACAATGTCAGGAATGTTAAAGAGTTGGAAGCCAGTTTTATATTTTAGGTCATATCAGTGTTTTAAAATCCAATTAAACTGGGTTTGGATAAAGGCTAATTCTTTCATGGTTCAGAAGCAGAGCACAGCAGCATCTGAAACCAGTTGGATGTCTGTTGACTTAGCTGTGTGGGGATGTCTGTTGTTAAAACATCCTCTAAGAAACAACAGTTGTACTTCTTGTTCCCGTTTTCTTTTCATTTCTTTTATTTTCTTTCCTCTTTTTTCCCTATGTAACATACTGCTGCTTCTGCTGTTGTTCCCAACCCTTTTACACTTGGCATAAATACGTGTTTTAAATATATTCCAATGATTATGGGTGTCCTATGGAGCTGCACACTTCACAACAGTGTCCGTTAGTCAGTGTTTTTATTGCTTAAGTTACCATGCCTTGGTAATGTGTGTTATTAAGTGCTACCCCTTTCCAGCACTTTGAGGCTATATAATTACCAAAGGAGGCAATCTCCCGATGTTTGCAAATTTACACAGAAGCCCAAACTGGGGCACCGGCTGCTAGATAGCAATAACAGAATATGTTCCCATGGATCCTGCTGAAAAATGGTAATTTCAGTTCTGTGTTCTTAATTTCCAGGGAACTGTTTGTCTAAAGATCCCTGGGCAGTCAAAGAGATGTACTCATCTGAAATAGAACCCCTAGCAACGCTGACAAATGAAGTGAAACCCACGTCCAAGTCTCACCCATAATATTCCTTCCTCTACAAGCAAGACTCTTGGGCCAAAGGGACAGTATGACCCATCTCACTTCTGTTTTTCTCTAAATGAGGAAACCCTTAGGCCAAAAGGAAAAGAAATGCCAGTGCATAAGCTTCAGCATTTAATTACAGAGGAGGGCATACTATCGCCTCTTCCCATTTTACAGGTTATTCCCCGCTCTTATGAACATCCCTTTCTTAATACAGCCAATGGGAATGAAGGAGGACACACTTTCATAGGGTAACAAAACACAGCTACCCACAATAAAAATAAAAGAAAAAACAAGTGTGGTGAGTCATCTGTATGGGGTTTGTCTAACAAAGCCTCTGTGGGTTAGCTCACTAGGGCTTAATAAGTAAGGCAATGTGAGCACTGGACCTGGTATCAGGAAAACCTGGGTTCAAATCTTGCCTTTGATACTTGCTAGCTATTGAGACTGAGTGTCAAGTAATCTCTCCAACCTGGAGTTTCCCCACCTGGAAAAGTGGGTTAAGTAATACCATTGCATTTACCTCATATGTTTATCGTGAGGCTCAAAATTACAATTAATGAATTAACATACAAGGATTTATTAAACATTTACTATATGTCAGACACTGTGTTAAGTGCTGGGAATACATATTAGGTGTACAAAATGATCTACAAACTTTAAAGTTCTAAATAAGTAATAGTTCTTATTAATGAATAATATAGATCACTACAGCAATATCTAGCAGATAGCAGTGTGTATTATTGTTGTTTGTCCTTCATTCACAAAGAGGACCATGACATCGGGGAGCTGATGACATGACATACAAGTCAATTGACTTTAAGTGAGGAAGGGCTGTGCAAAGTTACCAATCTCACTTTCTCCTGCAGAGCCACCTGGGTCCAGTGTCAGTGTATATTAATATGGAAGTCAACAACTATGAGCCCCTCCTTTGTACTCAGTATGTTGGATATAAATGAAATGGACATTATTCTGACTCTCAATAAGCTTCTAATACTTTAGGGGAGATGAGACTTCTATATAAGAATATTCAAATAAGAAAAGGATCTGTGATTTCACCAATGTGGGGAACTAGCAGTGAGGTAATTCTCTCAGTCTCCACAGACTGTTCAAGAGAGACAAAGAGCTTAAGTGACTTGCCTAAGATCGCTTGTTGTTTTTGTTGATCAGCCATGTCCGACTCTTCATGACCCCATTTGGGGTTTTCTTGGCAAACATACTAGAGTGGTTTGCCATTTCCTTCTCCAGCTAATTTTACAAATGAGTAACTGAGGCAAACAGGGCTAAGTGGCTTGCCCAGAGTCACACAGCTAGTGAGTGTCTGAGGCCAGATTTGAACTCAGTAAGATGAATCTTCCTGACTCTAAGTCACACAGCTAGTGAGTGTCTGAGGCCGGATTTGAACTCAGTAAGATGAATCTTCCTGACTCTAAGCCCAGCACTATCCACTGTGGCACTTAGCCTACACCTAGAGTCACACCACCAATGAGTGTCAGAAGTAGGTCTTTCTGGTTCCAAACATGTCTGCCTTTGTTTCCAAAAGAAACCATTAAAAAAACATTAAAAAAAGAAACAATTACAAAATAATACCACGTAGAGTGGAATCAAATGCAAATTGCAAAGAAGTTAAAAAGACAATGTAAGTGATATTTACTGAAATGGGCCTCCAAAACTTTCTGGAAGAACTAGGACCTGAATACAAACAGGGTCTGGGGTCAGGAAGTCACTAGTTCATCAAATCCGGCCTTAGTTGTGTGACCCTAGGGAAGTCACTTCACTGCTGTTTGCCTCAGTTGCCTCAGCTGCAAAATGAGCATAATATCAACACCTTCCTCACACAGTGGCTGTGATGATTAAATGAGATTATATTTGTAGAATGCTGAACATAATGCCTGGCACATAGTAGGTACTTAATAAATGATTATTCCCTTTTCTTTCCCTAATGGGGAAGAGAAAAGGATGTCCTGAGTCTAGTTGAGAGTGAAATGGAGCACGGCTAGAACCTGTCCTGAAATCACAGTTGGGCAGTCACCAATCAGTAGGAAGTTATCAATCAGGCCAGTGGGGCTGAAGGTGGACGTTTCTCCAGCGTGGCAAGGTAGAGAGTGAGAAAGAGAAAGAGTTTAGCCTTTGGAGTCAAATGTATTAACAAGATACAGGAGAAAACTGGAACTACATTGATGATGTTTTCAGAGGGTACATGATTTTAACTGACCATCAACCTATAATAACAATGACATGGATGAAGGTGGGTTGCTTTGAGAAGACACCTTTATATTTCTAAAGTTCTTTATCATATTCAGCATTTTAGCTTGACCTCCACAAAAGCTCTTCGAGAAAGGGATAAAACATAATGCTGTGGCCATTTTACTGAAGAAGAAGCCAAGACAGAATGAGGTGAGGTGACTCATTGAAGGTACCTCTAGAACCTTAGCCTTCTACCTCCTAGCCCAATCACATGTGTCTAATACACACCATATCTATGGCTTGGTTAATAATTTTTTTCTTTTTCTGAAAACACATTTTTTCAAGGGTTCTTTAAAGAGGAAGAGAAAGTAAGCTTCCATATTCGAGCTGTGGCCCCTTGAATTCCCCTTTGGACAAAGTCTCCATGTTCTTGACATGGAAGTGCAGAAACTTCACAACAACACAGACATAAAAGATTATGAGGATAAATACGAAAGTCAAGGAAATAGGGAACAGAGGGGACAGCATCTCTATTCCTGCAGTCTCCAGTCTCATGCCAAACTTTGACATATTTCCCTTGAATTTTCTATGCTCATGTGTATTAATAATAGCCTTTTTCATGGACATACAAAGCCTTCCTTAATATAAGCCTTATTTCCACATCATTTGCTTTGCTAATAATAATTTTGGAATCTTTTTTTAAATGTCCCCTGAGTTCAAAGACTGGAGATTAGACAACAGGACAAATTCTCTTTTCAGTCACCAAAATGTACACAGTTGAAAATTAACAATTGAATGATCCCATACAATTCAATCTAATGAAATATTCAAGTGTTTAGCATCTACTATGTGCCACATACTGTGCTAAACACTAGGGATACAAAGAAAAAATAGTAACAGTTGATATTACTTCACCCATCTTCATTACCATGATATATCTACTTTGTAGAGCAAGTAGGTGGTACAGTAGATAGAGCACTAGGCCTGGAGTCAGGAAGACTCATCTTCATGAGTTCAAATCTGGCCTCAGACACTTAGTACTTGTGTGACCCTGGACAAGTCACTTAATCCTATTTGACTTGGTTTCCTCATCTATAAAATGAGATGGAGAAGGAAATGGCAAGTCATTCTAATATCTTTGCCAAGGAAGCTACCAATTGGGTCACAAAGAGTTGGACACAACTGAAACAACTGAACAACAGCAATTAAGCTACTTTGTATATGCCTAATATGGTTATGTTTTCTACACTGACTGAACTGTTAAATCCTTAAGGGACTGCTTTGCTTTTGCCTTAGTATCTTCAGTACCTGGCACATAGTAGGCACTTAATATATACTGTCCTTTGATTGACTGATATGTGAAATAACTGCTTTAGGTGAGAGTAGAGAAATTTCAATATGGTATGTTTCCAGTGTGACTTGGAAAGGCAATTAGGTGCTCTGCTCAGTCCTCTTGAGATTTCAAAGGCTCAAATGTCTTTAAATGCAGAGGAGCAAATGAGTTATTTGTAGCCTATCTTAAAAATAAGGGGTGAAGTGATTCCTTCTTTCCATGGAAGGATTAAAATTTCATCTAATGTTAACTGGGGAAAAGAACTGAGTACAGTGGTGTGGGTGAAATTTGAAATAGTGTAAGAGATGTCATTTTGCTTTGAGAGAATGACATGTCCACTGACTTCAGTAATGAGCACCATTGCTGGATCTTCTAGGCTTAGGGTGAGGTTAACCTCTTCTCTTCACCTCTTCCTTCCTTAATTCTGTTTTATTTTTAACATATTTCAGAACCAGTTAAGTGAAGAATGACTTCACTTACAATAGAAAGGAGAATTAAATCAATGAATTTGTTATATTCAAGTCACAGATGAGAGCAATTCAGAGTTGTACTAAAAATAATAAAAGTGGCTAAAATGTTTATATCCTTTGACTCAGATGTTGTAGGTGGTAGTGGTAGTGTTGTTGGTGTTCGGTTATGTCCAACTGTTCAAGGGTCCATTTGGGGTTTTCTTGACAAAAATACTGGAATGGTTTGCCATCTCCTTCTCCAGCTTATTTTACAAATAAGGAAACTGAGGCAAATAGGGTTACATGACTTACCCAGGGTCACACTTTTGGGAAGTGTCTGAGGCCTTGAACTCAGAGAGATGATTCTCCCTGACTCCAGACCCAGAACTCTATCTACTATTCCACCCACCTGTCCCTGACTCAGATACACCTTGGGTTATATGTGGACAAAGATAGAAAGGTCCAATATATGTTAAAATATTAAAAACTATACTTTTTGAATTAACAAAGAAGAGGAAACAATATGGATTTCCTTTAACTTGGAAATGGCTAAAAGAAAATATATGTGAATACAATCAAATATTACTAAATCATAAGAAATTATGAATATGATAAAATCAGAGAAGCATGGGAAAATTTATATGAACTGATACATACTGAAGTAAGCAGAGCCAAGGGAACAATATACATAATAACTACATCAAAATAGCAAAGAACATGAAATTGAATACTATGCAATTATAATAACCAAGTTTTGCCAAAGAGAAGAGGAAAAGAACAATATATGTGTGTGTGTGTGTGTGTGTGTGTGTGTGTGTGTATCTATATATATATATATATATATATATATTTCCTAACTACCTTGCTGAGATGGGAAACTACGGGTTGGGAATTTTGAATAAACTGTAAGTCAGGTCTCTTTGTTAGTTAGTTTTGCTGAATTATTGTAGATCACCTCATCACTTTTTTTTAACTCTGTTATAATGAGTTGCCTATTTGATAAAGGAAGGGTATTCAGAAAGGAATGTGATATAAAAACCAAAATAATCCATTAAAAAAGGAAAATTTTAAGAATGAAATCAAATTTGATTCCTAGTGATTCCAACTTCAAAGCAGCTTTTACAGAAATTGCTGAAAGTTCTTATAATTATCAACTACAGAAAATATAGTCTTTTCTGAGCTGGATGTCTCTAGATGCCAAGTGATCAATATTAACTTTGTGTCAATATGGGAACTTATCAAACTTATTTCATGGGTTGCTAATTTATTTGCTGATCCATGTCTGCAAAAACAGAAGATAAAGAGGAGATATCATACTCCTAAATACTTTGGAACAATTTTCTAAAGTTTAAAAAAAAAACAAAAAATCCCTGGGTGAAGATATGACAAACATATCCAGCAGAGCAAACACTCAAACTCAATTCCTGTACAGATTTGGAATACCAAGAGATGCATAGTAGCTATACAAACAAATTTCATCTTGAACTTTAAGCCACCAAAATAATTACAAGCAGAAGAGACCGTGAACAATAAGGAATTTTCCATGTGCCACACAGTAGGGGTAGATAAAAATAGAGCCCAGCACTCAGAGGAATTAAGAGAATGAAAAGGCCTACATGTTGATCCCCCGAAACAATGCACAATTTCAGCATAGGAACAGAAGTTAACTCTAATTGGGGACATTCCCCAAGGAGCTTGTTACTACAAGATCTAACTGTAGTACTTTGGAAAACCAGTTGACTCTTTGTCCTCTATTCTAGCTGACATTCTACAGTAGTAGTCCATTTCTGAAACCCAGTTTAATTGAAATCACTTTAGTGGGAGGTAGTTTAGAAAAGGAATTGGGAGAGGGGGATGCTTGGGAAAGGCATAAAAGTGATTGATGATTGATATCAATCAGCATGATTCAATCTCTTTTCAAAGCTTGACTTTATTTCTAGTAAAATCTTTTTTTTTTCTTTTTGCCTTACCCTATCCTTGTTGGCAATCTCTGTTGGGAGTATAGAAAGTATAGAGAAATGAAACCTCAGGCAGCCTTGTCTCTTTGGGGCATTTCTACCGGATGAACAGTGAGACACACTAATGAGGAAGAACAGGAAAGATTTTTGTGTGATCATGCTGTGGCAAAATGACCTTACTTAGTAATTGAGAATGGAGATGGGAGGAGGTGGGAATATGTTGGTATTGCTACCTGCTCATTTAGTTTTGGTTTACAGATTGTAAAAACACACAGCCTCTGGAGGCCTCAGTGGGACCAGTGACTATTCACCTTGTGGTTGGGAAATGTTTGGATTGTTAGGTGAAAATGAGAAAAGGTGTTCGTTCTGTCCCTAATAGCTTTTGGATGTATCTGTTATCTTAGCGCAGTCAACAGAGGAGAACTGAAGGAGCCTCATGACCTGTGACTGCCAAGGTCTTTGTCACAGGTTGACAATGGAGGAATAGAAAAGGCTCAGAAGGTATTGTCAAAGATACTGTTGTTATGTCTTTTCTCTATCTATCTATCTGTCATCTATCATCCATCTAAATAAACTTGCGAGACAGTCTTCACATTCTAAAATTTTTATTATTTTCTGTGCTTCAAACCTGAGGCAGTTTACAGTATGTCCCTCTCCCCCCAGCCCCAGTAGACAAATGTGAACACACACACACACACACACACATACACACACACACATACACACACACACACACACGTGCGCGTGCGCGCATTTCCCCATTGACACATATACAATGTAGAAGAATCCAGGGATAAATGAAAAAGGTCATCTAGGAAAATAAAACTCTCAGGTCAACAGAATATCACAAAAAGCTCTCACGTGGCTCTCTCCCTCTTATTCAAGACAATCAGCTTGACCACTGAAGTCTATAATAAGCTAACGTAGGAAGAACAACCCAAAGGTTCTGCTTCTCTGTTCTTTAACCTACTTACAATTAGTTGGTCAGTCAATTAATATTAAAAAGCATCTCTTACACATCAAACACTGTGCTAAGCACCAGAGATACAAAAAGAAACAAAAGATAGTTCCTACCCTCAATCACAATTTAATAGGTGAAAAAGCAAGCCAACAAATATGTACAAACAAGATATAAAATAATTATAAATATAAATTATATGTAATATATATATATATAAATATACATTATAAATATAAAATAAGTTATGAAATAATTTAAAAAGAAAAGGCACTAGAATTAAGAAGGTTAGAAAAGGTTAGATATGGAAGATGGGATTTTAACTAAGACCTGAAGGAAGCCAGTGAAACTAATATTTGAAGATGAAGAGGGAAAGCACTCCAAACACAGGGACAGCCAGAGAAAATGTCCAAATCTGAGAGATGAACTGTTTTGTGAAAACAGCCTGTATTACTGAAAAGAAGAGTAACATGAAATGGAGTGAAAACACTGAAAAGGCAGAGAGTGGGGTGAGGGATTAAGTTATGAAGAGCATTGAAGGCTAAATAGAGAATATTGTATTTCATCCTGGAGGTGATAGGGAGCTACTAGTTTACTGAGTAGGAAGGTGACATGGTTGGACCTATGCTTTAGGAAAATCACTGACTGGAGGATGGATTAATGTAGAGAAATACTTGAGACAGACATAGCCAGCAGCCGCCTAATTCAATGGACCAAGCATGAGGTGATAAGGTCCTGCACTAGAGTGGTGGCAGTACCAGAGGAGAGAAGGGGGCATATTTGAAAGATGTTGCAAAGGTGAAATTGAGAGGTCTTGGCAATGGATTGGAAATAGGATAGGGATTGAAACAGAGAGATAGTCAGGAGGAGATGAGGATGATACCTGGGTTGTGAAGCTGAGGGACTAGAAGTATAGTGTTGCTATGTATAGTAATAAGGAAGGTAGGAAGTAGAGAGGGTTTAGAAAGAAAGACAATGAGTTCTATATTGGATATATTGACCTTAAGTTGTCTAGAGGACATTCATTTCAAGATGTCTGAAAGACAATTGGAGATGCTAGGCTGGAAGTCAGCAGAGAGGTTAGGACTAGATAAATGGGTTTGAGAATTATCAGCATAGAAATGGTAATTAAATCCATAGGAGTTGATGAAATCACCAAGGGAAGTGATATAGAAGAAGAAAAGAGTGCTCAGGACAAAACCCTGTGGGACACCCCTGGTTAGAGAAACTGACCTGGATAAAGATACAAGGAGTGATTAGAAAGTTTTTCCATAAACCAAGCAGAAATCTACTTGTTGGTAACTTCTGACCATTGTTCAGTGTTGCCCCCTGGCACCAAGGTGAAACAAGTCTAATCTCTTCCATAAGACTATGCTTCAAATACCAAAGACATTTATCGTGATTTTCATAAGTCTTCTCTTCTCCAGACTCAACACCACCAGTTCCTTCAACTAGTCTTCATAAGGCATGATTGTTGGTTACCTGACCCTGAAACCTAGGAAATTCATTTTAGACAAAAAGTTACTGTGATAGTCACTAGTTTAAAAATTCCTAACATTGAGGTAGAAGTGGCTCCTCTAACTAACTTTTCATTTATATTTATCTTTAGTAAACCTCTGGATTATGAATGATTGAAGCAAAATGCTTTCTATTGGAAACATTTGGTATCACCAAACAGCAGATTATATTATATAATGTCTCTGGATAGATAAGGCACCATGATGGGAAAGTGTGGAAAGAGCCAACGTTTTCTTTGGACCTTCTACACAGAAATACTCATAGAGCCAATGGCTCTCAATATTTCTCTCCCTTACCTCAGTCTTCTCTTTGTTCCTCAGTGGTACATTCGACTTCCATGCTAACTCCCATCAACCCCTTTAATCTGGACCCTCAGAATCTCTTCCTCTCTTTCTGAGATAGCCTCTTCTTTTCATACAAATTGTTTAGGAAGTAGCCCATTCTCTCACACAGTGGCCTTGATTGATTCAAAGAGGTTTACAAGTCTCTTCACACTCAGTTCTGATTGATTTAATCAAAATTAGTTCTTACCTACCAAAGGTAATTACTTTTAAGTAGGTGGGATAATCAATGGAGCATGGCCCTTATAATGAAGCTATCAAGAAGAAGGCAGTGGTGAATAGTGACAAATGCTGCAGAGAAATTCTACAGAACAGAATTTAATAGAGGCCATTTGGTTCGATAGCAAGGAGGACATTGTTAACATGGAAAGAATAATTTCAAGAATTTTAAAGATGGAAACTGATTTCAAAAGTTTGAGAAGTAGGTTATAAAATTAATAAGAAGAAGCAACAAGTATATATTACTCTTTCCAATTTTTAGTAATGGAGGAAGGACTGAATAATAGCTTGAAAGGACAATGAGGTTAAGGTGAGGTTTTAGATTTATTTTGCTTAAATGTATTTTTAAGGATTGAGGAACCCTGGGTATGCCTGTAAACTGAGAGGAAAAGAGAAGGTGATTGAATAGGATAGGGGTGAGGTCACAAACGGAAAAAGTAATTTTGGAAAGAACAATCTCAACCTTTGGAACAGGAGGAAAGGAAGAAAAAAGAGGTAAAAACAAACATTATAGTGCAGTAAAAAAGGGGGGCCCTGGACCGAGAATCAGACACCTTAAATAAGGACTTTGAATCCTTTTCTTGCTATGGGACCTGGGTAAGTCACTTCATCTCTCAGAGACTCAATTTCCTCAACTGTAAAATGAGGGAGGTGGAACAGATGATTGCAAAGATCTCTTTCTTCCTATTCTGGTCTTATGAATTTTTGAGGAGTACAGAATGGGAATTGAAAGAACTCCCAATAGATGGCCTCAATCTTTTCAATAAAATATCTGACCAAGGTCATCTACAAGGAGGGTGAGAGCATACAGTTGGGCTGTTGTATAGAGAAGAGATTTGGAATAATTATCATAGTGAACATGAAAGAGGGCCAGAAAATATGAATAAAATCATTGTTCTACAGCAGCAAAGATTCAGTTGAGGTTAGAAACTATAAAATGGTATCTGACCCATTCATGTCTCCCTCTAATAGTGACTGGTCATCAGGAAGAGGAATAGAGAAAGTTAGTGGTGGGAATTCCCTGGGGCTGGGGATTGGTAGGGAAAGAATAGAAAAGTAAGAGACTCAAAGGAGGAATCAATGCTGAAATGTCTAATCATTCATAATATTTCAACTGAATAATGAAGGCAGAGAAGTCAGTACTGGGGAACTTGCTAAAAAAAGGAAGGAATCCAGAAACCAAATATTATAGTCAGACTGAAGAACAGTTTAAGGAGAAATGCAAAAATGATTACTGATGCAATAGCATTTGGTTACTGTTTTTATGAAACCGTTAGTTCTTCTGGCTCATAAGAAAATTATCAACAAATGAACCAATCGAGGCACATCCAATAACTTGGTTTCCTGAGTAAGGATGTCATAAACCTTTCCTATCTTTCAGCATTCCAAGACTATAATATTGTCATTAAGGAGAATACAGAAGTAAAAAAAAACATAAATGCAAACAAGAGTCATGTCAGAGAAGAATAATAAAGATTATGTATGTCTTCCTCCATACATCCAAGCTTATGCAACCTATTTTCCTGGTTCTTATGAAAATGATAAAATAGCATTTTAATCATTTATGATTGAATATTCATTTGACCAGAATCATTTTGCCCTAAATAATATCTATGCTTCAGGATTTGTTTTTCCAGAGTATTTACATGAGAAAGCCCAAATGTTCCTAATTTATTCATTAATAATATTTCAGCATCAATTAAATCAAATTTTTATAGTGAGGCAAAACATATATCAGAAATAATGTCAAATCTTACTTAACTAGTGATAATAAAATTTCTCATCAACATTTTTGCACAAAAGGAAAAGAGGAAAGAAGAGAAAAGCTTGAAATTTAATGGATTCTAATGAACAGTCTCCATTTGCTGGGTTCTTTGTAAGAAGATTCTTCACTTAATGCTAAAAGAGTCATATAAGAGTTTATGTATAAAAGTGGTATACAACAATTAAAAATCTAAAACCTCTATGAAGTGTTTTTTTTCATAAAATAATATCCAAAGTCCTTGATTTTACCTTCTATATCAGTTTATGGACTATTTGAATTTAAAATGCAATCCCTGAACAAATAATGTGGAATAGGTCCTGGGTTCCTACTCCAACGACCTCTTCCCCTCCCCCACCCCACCAACACTATTCTTGTTCCTTCCCAACAATAATATAAGGACAAAAATGTGTGAATAACCATGAGGACAAGCAAACAGACTGATCATGTTTTGCAGATAGGATGAGAACCATAGGAAGTCAACTAAAAATTAATTGAAACAATCGTTTCCACAAACTGCAAAATGTAATTAATTAATTCATTAAATCAAGGTACCTGCCAGGGAGCAGTGTCTTCTCTGTCACCTGAATAAAGCTGTATTTTTCTCGGAGTGAGGCATGTTGGAAAAGGAAAATCTATGGGGAAAGTCTTACAATTCAATAACAGTAACAGCACAGAAGGGAGAGCCCAGTATGGATTCTTAAGAAGTTTTGGCTCTATGAGGAATGCAGAGAATAAAGAGATCCTAGATACATGTTGGGATGATGAATTAAAGGAAGGTCTAGAATAGACAAAAAAGAGATGGATAATGAAGAGAACAAGAGAAACCCCTTATAGAAAGTGTCACAAAAAATAGAAATTAATGAAAGGGATGGTGAATAGAAATAGAGAAAGGGGGAATCTACTTGACTAACTGAGAGGGAAAAAAGAAGAGGAGAATTAAATAACTAGATAAAAGGGGAAGAAGGAACTAAGAAGCAAAATTCCTATAAAAATGGACAACACAACAAAACTCTGAAGGGAGGAGGAATGAAAGCTGAATGAAAGAAGACCAATGGTAATATCAGAAAAAAAATGGAAGAAAATATAAAATGAAATCTCGTAACTTTAAATGTGAATGGATAGAAATAATCCCCCCCAAATCCAAAAAAGACTAAAAATTGGATGAGAAAACATAAGTTTGTAATATGTCGTTTATAAGAAATGTTGTAGTTCAGTCATTTTAGTCATGCCTGGCTCTTCATTACCTCATTTGGGGTTTTCTTGGCAAGGATATTGGAAAGATACTGGATTTTTGTGATTCAATCATTTGTATCTGACTCTTTCTGACTCCATGGATCAACCATCCATGAAGTTTTCTTCACAAAGATACTGGAGTGGTTTGCCATTTCCTTCTCCAGCAGATCCCGTGGAACCTTTTGTCAGACAATCAAAAGTTAAATGACTTGTCCAAAGTCACACAGTTAGGAAGTGTCTGAGGCTGGACTAGAGCTCAGGTCTTCCTGACTCTAGTCCCAATGCACTATCCACTGAGACACAAGCTACCTCAAGATACTGGATGCAGGAAACATTAAACAAGATGGAAGAAACCCAGAAAAACAGAGATATACACAAAATAAAACTGAAGGGATGAGGGAAAAAATACTATGATCAAGTAGATCCACAAAAGTAAGCATTACAATGGCACTATCTTACAAAGCAAAAGCAATCATTCAAAAAAATTTTAAAACAGGTAAACAAGGAAACCACATTATGCTGAAAGGAACCACAGACAACAACGCAATATCACTAATAAAACTTATACTTTACAAATGCCTTAGCATCCAAAGTCATAAAGAAAACACAGTAACAGCAAGACAATAGGAATAGGCAACTTCAATGTCCCTCTCTCAGCTTTGGATATATCTAATGTAATAATAAACAAAAGGGAAATATGGAAATGAACAAATTGCTGAAGAAGCTAAAGCTAAAATATTTATGACATCTTCCAAATGGGAGTACAAAAGAATATACATATTTCTTAGTACCACATGGAACTTTTACAAAAATTGACCATTTATTAGGATACAGAGATATTGCAAACAAATATAAAAAGGGACACATAGTAAATATATTCTTTACAGGTTATAATGCAATGAAAATAGTCATTGTTTCAGATACCACACACACACACACACACACACACACACACACACACACACACACACACACCAGACTCAAATAAAGATGTAACAAGAAATCCCAAAGAACAAATTATAAGAACAATAGTTGTGTGAAAGGAAATGATAATGATGAAACAACATACCAAAATTTTTGGATACAGCTAAAGCAGTCTTCAGGAGAAAAAATTATATTCTTACAAAACATACATTAATGAGATCGAGGGGCAGCAATGTTGTGGAGTGGAAAGAGCACTGGCCTGAGTTCAAATCTGGCCTCAGACACTCAACATTTACTAGCTGTGTGACCCTGGGCAAGTCACAACCCAATTGTCTAGCCAAAAAAGAGAGAGAACAAGATAGAAAAAGAAATTATTAATGGACTGATGAGACTAACGCATTTTCAAAATTTAGAAAGCCAATAAAAATACATCTAAGATGAGAAAAAAAAGAATAAATGTTAAAAATTAGAGAAATAAATTGGAAACTCCTTCCCCCCAAAAATGATAAATAAAACTAAAAGCTAGTTCTTTGAAATGACTAATAAAATTGATAAATTTTTAAATAATGTGATTAAAAAAGGTAGAAAGTCAAATAAAAATAGCAAATGAGCATGGTGAAATTACAACAAAAAGAAATATCAATAATCAGAACATATTATGCAGTCCTCTGCTGAAAACATAAAAAACTGAGAAAATAAAAGAAATTGAAGAATACTTTCAAAAATATAAAATACTAGAACTATCAGAAGACCAGATAGAAATCTTAAATAACCCAGTCACAGAAAAAGGAAATTAAAATGGCTATAAAGAAACTACAAAAGAAAAAAAAACCCTCCTGTTTCTGATGGATTCACAATAAAATTCTATCAAACCACTAAAAAGCAATCAGTACCTTTACTTCACAGATTATTTTCAAAAATTGAGAAAGAATACACCCTACCAGAATCCTTTTATGAAACAGGAATAGTTCTAACATGGAACCCTACCAGAATCCTTTTATGAAACAGGAATAGTTCTAACATGGAAAGATAAAGCACAAAAGTAAAAATATAGGCTGCTATCATTAATGAAGATTGATTCAAAAAATTTAAAGAAATTTTTATCAAACAGACTGCAGTGATTTATCTAAGAAATCATTCATTAAGACCAAGTCAGATTTGTATAATGGGTGCAAGGATGGTACAACGTTATAAAAATAATCAATATAATCATGTTAGAAACCAATACATCTAAAATGATATGATTATCTCAATAGATATTGAAAAAGTTTTTGACTAAATATAACATTCATTTATACTACAAATCCTAGTATAGAGCTAAAGGGATTTTTTTTAAAGTACCTATCTAAAACCAAAAAACAAGCATTATATGTAATGGGGATACAATAGAATTTCCAATAAATATTAGAGTAAAACAAGCATGTCTGCCTATTCTCCCCACTTTTATTTAATATGGTTCTGTAAGTGTTAGCAATAACAATAAGACAAGAGAAAGAAATTTGAGGCATAAGGATAGATAAAGAGGAGATACTACTATCCATATTTACTGAGAATATGATGGTATAGTACTGGAAAATGATAAGGAATTAGCAAAGATACTTATTAAGACAATTAATAGCTTCAGCAAAGTTGCAATATACAAAACAAATACTCAAAATATCAGTGGTATCTCTATATAATCATAATAAAATCTAAGACATAAAAATAGAAAGGGAAATCCCATTCCAAATAACTGCAAAATGCATAAAATACCTGAAGATTAATCTACCAAAGCACAAAAGACTCGTATATATTCAATTACAAAGAATTCCTTGAAAAAGATAAAGAACTTAAATGGCTGGTTAAATATTCAACGCTCATAGCTAGACCATGCTAATACAATAAAATGAAAATATTTTCAAAGTTAATTTATACTTTTAATGTTATACCAATCAAATCACCAAGCATAAGACCTAGAAGAACCTGTGGGGAACCTGTGGCCTTAAGGCCACATGTGGCCCTCTAGGTCCTCAAGTGAGGCCTCTGACCAAATCCAAACTTCACAGAACAAATCCCCTTAATAAAAGGATTTGTTCCATAAAACTTGGACTCAGCCAAAAGGCCACACTTGAGGGCCTAGAGGGCCTCATGTGGCCTTGAGGCCAAAGGTTCCCCATCCCTAATCTAAAATATCAACAGAAATTAGGAAAAGAGGTAAGGTTGAAGGGGGAATATAGTTCCTCTAGATCTCAAAATATATTACAAAGAACAGTGATGAGAGGACATCTCCAACTAAATGGAAATAGGTCCACAGGTGTTCTTTATTGAATATGTTTTTAGATTTTTTCCAATGATTAGTTGTACCAATTTCTTCCTCTTCTTTTTCTTTGCTTTCATCATTAAAAATACTATTTGTTATATAGGATGGCTCTCTGTGAGGAGGGAGGAGAAACACTGAGGATAATAAGTATAATGATATAAAAACAGAAGATATAAACAATAACTTATTTAAAATGCAGAGAATTTTAAATTCAAGGAACCTATATTTTTGGCCTGGTCATGGTGGGAGTCGTTTTTGCCATACTATACACTTGTGTATTGAGGGCTTTAATTTTCAGGGTTTTCTTTTTCTTTTATCTGTTTCAATGAGAGAGAGCTAGTGAAAAAGACAGAGTTAAAAAAAAAAAAGGAAAAAGTTATAAAGAGGTAATTCTCTGAGAGGGGGAAGGGAGGTTTGGGGAGGGGAATTAGGTAATGTAAAAATGAAACATGATAAAATTTTAATTGAAATTAAGAAAAATAATTAAATATCAGAGCCAGAAAAAATATATTAGTAATGATTGTTAAAAGAAAAATGAAGTATCCATTATATGTAGAGAACTGTTGCCAAGAACTGGGAGAGAGGCAATCCACCATACTCCCTATGCTCATGAACTATATAACATAGTAAGAGGGTATAGAAAATACATGGCAATAAGTATAATAAAAATAAATTGTGACAAATGCATGAGAGAAATACAAATATAGTGTTACATGAGACACAAAAGGAAAGATCATTTCTGACTAGGGAAACATGAGTAGGTTTCATGAAGAAGTTAATATTGAAACTGAGCTTTGGGAGATGGGTAGGATTTCATTAGTTGATGATGTGAGAATAGAAGAGAAGGAGAGGCATTCCAGAAATATTTTAAGGGTAGGCTACATTGCCTCAATCATTATCCCCCTGAAAGCCACTTGAACTTCAAGGCATTTGGGATTGCTGTCTACTTAAAATGCCCCCTCAGTGCTTCTTTTACCAGATTAACCAGATGACACACTAATTCAAAGCAAAGACGTAGTAAGATAAATAACAAGTAAAATTTCCCCCAGTCACATGAGGATACCCTATTCCAAAGATTCCCACCACAGTATTAGGAGAAAGAATATGTTTATAGAACACACTTAGCCAGGGAACATGTATAGGAGAGGCTATATGCGCAGACATTGGATAGGGCACACATCTAATCAAGTCAACTAATACTACCCAACAGTGGCACTTGCTGCTCCCCTGTTCAGGACCACTCAAGTTTTTGCTAGCCCTAATGATGTCATTGTACTTTAGGCTAATGTGCTATAAGCTGATTATGTCCACTGCTGAGCTAGGTACTCCTCTCATTGCTCCCTGATGATACTTCTTGGTGAAGTCATCTACTGATGTCCACTGATTACTGTGGGTACTTGGTTGCTCTTTGCTTTGTGAGTCATTGTGAGTCAGCCTTGTAGATGCTCCCAACCAGTCAGCAGAAGGCCTTACACTCAGATTGTCTTTCAAGTTGCTTGTTTCTGCCTCAGACTTTCAATCTTCTGAGTTCAATTCTTTTGTGGGGGGAAGCATGAAACAAAAAAACCCCTTTCAAATTTTCTTTTAACTACCATCATGCCATTATTTATTACCTGTTTCATGCAAATCACTTTGTGTGTGTCAGCATGAACAGAGGGGCAGGGTGAGATGAATAAATTGATGGATGGATAGATAGATGGATGGGTAAGAAATTTATTAAAAACTTATTATCTTCCAAATATTTGGAGTACAAATATAAAAGTAAGTTACTTTGTCCATTCAACAATCTTGAATTCTAATAGGAGACAAATCAAAAGAATGCTCAGCTTTTAGAGCTTATTGCAAGACCTAGGGGTCCTTAAGGTACTGCTATAGATGAACTGATAAAGCTTGGTGATCTTTAAGATGGAGCAGAAAGACAGGTTAAGGTCTTATGGCTTAAATAGTGCTTGTTGTTTGTTGGTGTTCAGTCATGTTCAGTCATCTCCAACTCTCCATGGCTCCAATTGGGTGTTTGGTTTTATTTGTTGTTGTTTTGTTTTGTTTTTTGGCAAAGATACTGGAGTGGTTTGCCACTTCCTTCTCCAGCTCATTTTACAGATGAGTAAATGGAAGCAGAGTTAAGTGACTTGCCCAGGGTCACATAGCTAGTAAGTGTCTGAGGCCAGATTTAAACTCAGGAAGATAAGGTCTTCTTAACTCCAGTCCCAGCACTCTTCCCTGTGATACCTAGCCGCCCTTGAAACAGTGCTACAAGAAAGTGTCAAGTAATTCAGCAGGCACTACAACACGGTGATAGTGGGAGTACAAGTGACTTTTTGTTCAGCATAACTGTTAGCAACAAAATCATTGATTTCCCTTTGAAACCAACGTCAAAAGGAGAGAACAGATTTGTATGTGAAAATGGCAAGTAGTTCAGTTTGACAAATGGATAGAACATGTGGAAAAATATAATACTAGAGAAAGTAAAAAAATAGGCTCTCCACCCTATTGTGGAGAACAATAGACATCAAATTAAAGGGCTAAATTGTTATTTAGTGAATGTTATTTATTGAGTGGTTTTAGCAGAGGAGCAACACAGACATATGATGATTATCTAGCAATGGGTATACAGATTGGCGAAGCAGGTACTAGAAGTAGGAAAACTGGATGGAGGGCTATCTCTAGTCATCCATTACGCTATTTCTCTGTAATTTACCATTTCAGAGTTCCCTAGGGCATTGAAGGTTTTAGTGAGTGGTTGGTGGTCACCAACACAGTATATGTCAGAGATGGGGCGTGAACCCAATCCTTCTTGCTTCAAGTCTGGCTCTCTATCTACTATGACAAACCAGGATTTTAGTGGAAGGAGATGAAATTTTCTTTCAATTTCTATTTTGCCCTGTGGCTCTAGAATATCAGGGCAGTTCTCCTTGATAATTTCCTGAAAGATGGTATCTAGGCTCTTTTTCTGATCATGGCTTTCAGGTAGTCCAATAATTTTTAAATTATCTCTCCTGGATCTATTTTCCAGGTCAGTGGTTTTCCCAATGAGATATTTCACATTGTCTTCCATTTTTTCATTCCTCTGATTCTGTTTTATAATATCCTGATTTCTCATAAAGTCACTAGCTTCCACTTGCTCCAATCTAATTTTTAAAGTAGTATTTTCTTCAGTGGTCTTTTGGACCTCCTTTTCCATTTGGCTAATTCTGCCTTTCAAGGCATTCTTCTCCTCATTGGCTTTTTGGAGCTCTTTTGCCATTTGAGTTAGTCTGTTTTTTAAGGTGTTGTTTTCTTCAGTGTATTTTTCAGTATTTTTTTGGGTCTCTTTTAGCAAGTCATTGACTTGTTTTTCATGGTTTTCTTGCATCCTTCTCATTTCTCTTCCCAATTTTTCCTCTACTTCTCTAACTTGCTTTTCCAAATCCTTTTTGAGTTCTTCTATGGCCTGGGGCCAGTTCATGTTTTTCTTGGAGGCTTTTGTTGTAGGCTCTATGACTTTGTTGTCTTCTTTAGGCTGTATGTTTTGGTCTTCTTTGTCACCAAAGAAAGAATCCAAAGTCTGAGACTGAATCTGGGCGCGTTTTCGCTGCCTGGCCATATTCCCAACCAACTAACTTGACCCTTGAGTTTTTCAGTGGGGTATGACTGCTTGTAGACTAACGAGTTCTATGTTCTACGTTTGGGGGGGAGGTGCCAGCTCTGTCAGAGCCGCACTCCTCCTTCCCCAAGGACCCCCAGTCCAGACTGGGCTTAGATCTTCAGCAGGCTGTTGCCCTCCTGCTCTGCTCCGCCACTTAATTCCTCCCACCAGGTGGGCCTGGAGCGGGAAGTAACAACAGCTGTAGCTGCCCCACCTCCGCTGCCCCCGGGGCTGGAAGCCAAACCGCGAACTCCTTCCACTCCCGCAGCTTTTCCCACTAACCTTCTTCGCAGTCTTTGGTGTTTGTGGGTCGAGGGGTCTGGTAACTGCCGCAGCTCACATATTCAGGGCGCTAGGGCCCCCTCCACCCGGCTTCTGGTCTGGATCGTCCACGCCGCTCAGGCTGGGCTCTGCTCCACTCCGTTCCCAGCTCACAGCTCACAGCTCCGTGTGGAATAGACCTCACCCAGAGACCATCCAGGGTGTCCTGGGCTGGAGCCCTGCTTCCCTCTGCTGTTCTGTGGGTTCTGCCGTTCTAGAATTGGTTCAGAGCCATTTTTATAGGTTTTTGGAGGGACTCGAGTAAGGAGCTCACTCTACTCCGTGCTTACCAGCTGCCATCTTGGCTCCGCCCCCCAGGAGATGAAATTTAATGGAAAGAAGTATTAAGTCCTACATTTGGATTTTTTAAAAAAAACTTACTCTGTAAATACAGAATGAGGAAAATCTATGGAGATGATTTAAATAACAATAATAACAGCTATTATTTATAGAGTATATTAAGGTTTGTAAAGTGCTTTACAAATATTAATTTAAGCCTCACGACAACCCTGGAAGGTAGATCCTATTATTAGCCCCATTTTACTGATGAGAAAACTGAGGTAGACAGAGGTTAAATGAGTTGCCAAAAGTCACAAAGCTAGTGTGGAAGTTAGATTTAAACTCAGGTCCTGATTTGAAGCTCAGTGTTCTATTTACTGACCCACCTAGTCGCCTAAAGTTATAGAGGGTAGCAAACAAAATATAAGTCAGTGGCTTGACATGGAAACCAAAGAAACTAATGTGAACCTAGACTTTAGAAAAAGAATTATAATGACCCAAATGAATGAATATGGTTCTTTTTTTATTCTTCTCTGGCCAAACCATGTGTTGCAGCATTGTGCACATCATTTCTGCATGCCTCATTCTGGGTAAGACATTAACGATATGAAGTATATCCAGAAAAAATCAGCCACAATGTCTAGGGGACCTAAAACCTGGCCTGAAAAGAATTTAAACACTACATAATAGAAGTCTTTTTTTAAAAATATATATATTTATTTAATATATTTAGTTTTCAGCATTGATTTTCACAAGAATTTGAATTACAAATTTTCTCCCCATTTCTACCCTCCCACCCACTCCAAGATGACATATATTCCAGTTGCCCCGTTCCCCATCAGCCCTCCCATCTGTCACCCCACTCCCTTCCCATCCCTCTTTCCATTTTTCTCTTGTAGGGCAAGATACATTTCTACCCCCCATTGCCTGTGTATCTTATTTCCGAGTTGCATGCAAAAACGTTTTTTTGTTGTTTTTGAACATCTGTTTTTAAAATTTTGAGTTTTAAATTCTCTCCACTCTTCCCTCCCCAACCACCCTCCCTAAGAAGGCAAGCAATTCAACATAGGCCACATGTGTATCTTTATGTAAAATCCTTCCACACTACTCATGTTGGGAAAGATTAACTATGTTTTGCTCCTTCCTAACCTATCCCCCTTTATTGAATTTTCTCCCTTGACCCTGTCCCTTTTCGAAAGTGTTTGTTTTTTATTACCTCCTCCCCCTGTCTGCCCTCCCTTCTATCGTCCCCCCTTTTTTATCTTCTTCCTTCTTCTTTCCTGTGGGGTAAGATACCCAATTGAGTGTGTATAGTATTCCCTCCTCAGGACAAATCTGATGAGAGCAAGATTTACTCATTTCTCCTCACCTGCCCCCTCTTCCCTTCCTACAGAACTGCTTTTTCTTGCCACTGTTATGTGAGATAATTTACTCCATTCTATCTCTCCCTTTCTCCCTCACTCAATATATTCCTCTCTTATCCCTTATGCCTTAATTTGATTTTATTTTTTTGGATGTCATCCGTTCATATTCAACTCACCCTGCGCCCTCTGTCTATACACATAGATATAGATATAGATATAGATATAGATATACACCTATATATATACATACATTGACACACACATATGTATATATATATATACATAAACATATATATATATATATATATATATATATATATATATATATATATATATACATATATATGCATATTCCTTTCAGCTACTATGATACTGAGGTCTCATGAATCATACACATCATCTTTCCATGTAGGAATGTAAACAAAACAGTTCAACATTAGTAAGTCCCTTGTGATTTCTCTTTCTTGTTTACCTTTTCATACTTCTCCTGATTCTTGTGTTTGAAAGTCAAATTATCTATTCAGCTCTGGTCTTTTCACTGAGAAAGCTTGAAAGTCCTCTATTTTGTTGAAAATCCATATTTTGCCTTGGAGCATGATACTCAGTTTTGCTGGGTAGGTGATTCTTGGTTTTAATCCTGGCTCCACTGACCTCTGAAACATCGCATTCTAAGCCCTTCAGTCCCTTAATGTGGAAGCTGCTAAATCCTGTATTATCCTTGTTGTTTTTCCACAATACTCAAATTGTTTTTTTCTGGCTGCTTGAAGTATTTTCTCCTTGACCTGGGAGCTCTGGAATTTGGCGACAATATCCCTAGGAGTTTTCTTTTTGGGATCGTTTTTAGGAGGTGATCTGTGGATTCTTTCAATTTCTACTTTACCCTCTGCCTCTAGAATATCAGGGCAGTTCCCCTTGATAATTTCTTGAAAGATGATATCTAGGCTCTTTTTTTGATGGTGGCTTTCAGGTAGTCCAATAATTTTTTAAATTATTTCTCCTGGATCTATTTTCCAGGTCAGTGGTTTTTCCAATGAGATATTTCACATTGTCTTCCACGTTTTCATTCCTTTGGCTCTATATTTTAATTTCTTGATTTCTCATAAAGTCACAGCTTCCACTTGCTCCAATCTGAGTTTTAAGGTAGTATTTTCTTCAGTGGTCTTTTGGACCTCCTTTTCCATTTGGCTAATTCTGCCTTTCAAGGCATTGTTCTCCTCATTGACTTTTTTGGAGCTCTTTTGCCATTTGAGTTAGTCTATTTTTTAAGGTGTTGTTTTCTTCAGTATATTTTTCCATATTTTTTTGGGCCTCCTTTAGCAAATTATTGACTTGTTCTTCATGGTTTTTTCACATCCTTCTCATTTCTCTTCCCAATTTTTCCTCTACTTCTCTAACTTGCTTTTCCAACTCCTTTTTGAACTCTTCCATGGCCTGAGACCAGTTCATGTTTTTCTTGGAGGCTTTTGATGTAGGCTCTTTGACTTTGTTGACTTCTTCTGGCTGTATGTTTTGGTTTTCTTTGACACCAAAGAAAGATTCCAAAGTCTGAGTCTGAATCTGAGTGCGTTTATGCTGCCTGGACATGTTCCCAGCCAACTTACTTGACTCTTGAGTTTTTTGTCAGGGTATGACTGCTTGTAGAGCAAAGAGTACTTTGTTGCAAGCTTGAGGGGATGTGCTGTTGATTTCAGAGCTATTTCTATATAGCCAGCTCTGCCACACCAGCACTCCTCCTTCCCCAAGAACTGCCAACCCGGACCTGATGCAAATCTTCAGCAGGCTCTGCACTCCTGCTCTGATCCACCACTTTATTCCTCCCACCAGGTGGGCCTGGGGCCGGAAGTAACTGCGGCAGTAGTTCTGTAGCTGCACCACCCCCGCTGCCCCTGGAGGGGTGACCGAACCATGAACTCTGTTCCCCGCAGCTTTTCCCACTAACCTTCTCTGTTGTTTTTGGTGTTTGTGGGTTGAGAAATCTGGTAACTCCCACAGCTCACTGATTCAGGGCACTAGGGCCTGTTCCACCTGGCTCCTGGTCTGGTTGGTCCTGCCACTGCCCACACTGAGCTCCACTCCCCTCTGCTCCATGTACAATGGACCTCATCCAGTGGCCATCCAGGCTTTCCTGGGCCGGATCCCTACTTCCCTCTGCTATTTTGTGGGTTCTGCAGTTCTAGAATTTGTTCAGAGCCACTTTTTATAGGTTTTTAGAGGGACCTGGTGGGGAGCTCACGCAAGTCCCTGCTTTCCAGCCACCATCTTGGCTCTGCCTCACCAGCTAACCGAAGTCTTTATTAATATGGAAGACTATCCCATGAAAGAAGAATTAGATTTATTCTGCTTAACTCATAGTTAAAATTAGAAGCAATGGGTAATTCCCCAAACTATGGACCCCAAAGTGGCAATCCTATATTGACTTCCTCCCCTTAAGCTCCCTTGTGGAAGCCTGAAGACTTTCCTTTTGGGCATGGAGACGGTCTGCTTATGTTCACTTTAGACATTTAATTTGTCTCTATAAACAGTGCTTAGCACAGAAAAAAAGGAAGCAATCAGTAGAAGATACCAAAAAGCTGATTTTTATTTAATATGAGGTGAGGGAGGGGAAGAGGGAAGAATCTACCTAACAGAGCTGTCTCAATGGAGAATGGCCTGACCAGTGAAACAAAGAGTTCTTGATCATTGGATGTCTTTAATCAGAGAGTACATGAATGTGCTTCAGGGATGCTGTAGATGCATATCCTATGGGCTGGACTCTCAGAATGTATAATCATAGATCATAGATTCAGAGTTAGAAGAGACTAGCATGAAGTAGATCTGTGGGAACCATTTGATCATTCAGCTACTCTGTGACTACCTTCCCAGATTATGTCATAGGCTCATTAAATTATTAAAAAATAATAAAATATTTGTGTTCAAATACAGCAAATGATTGAAGAATAAGCAGTAGAGCTTAGGATTTTTCAATGGATATCAATTATTGGATAATCCATTTTACTTGTGAATGTGAAGCCATGATTAAAATCAATGCAAATGTAGAGGATCTAGGAGATTGATGCCGTGTTTATTTGGAAGAAACTACATCCTTCAGAGGCTTTTGTGTGATTCAGCAGATTTCAGTATACTGTTTTAAAAAGTAGAGGGGTTGAGCCCACATGGTGGCTGGAAAGCAGGGAAAGCTCTCCCCCAAATCCCTCCAAACACCTGTAAAAAATGGCTCTGAACAAATTCTAGGGCTGCATAACCCACAAAATAGCAGAGGGAAGTAGGTCTCCAGCCCAGGACAGACTGAATGGTCACTGGGGAGGGTCTATTGCACCATGTTGTGAGCAGAGTGCAGCCCAGTGTGGGCTGCTCCAGGACAGACCAGACCAGGAGTTGGGCAGGCAGAGCAGGCCTTAAGGCTATGAAACACTGAGCTGTGACAGTTACTAGACTTCTCAACCAACAAACACCAAAAACAACAGAGCAGGTTAGTGGGAAAACTGCTAAATCGCAGTGAGAGTGGTCCAGTCCCAGCCCTAGGTGAGGTGGAAGTGGTGTGGCAGTGGCAGCAGCAGCAGAAGGAAGCTCCAACAGCTGTTTCTAGAGCTACAGTGTCAGCTGCTTCCCAAGTCTCTGACTCACACAGTGGGAGGAATCAAGTGGCAGATCAGAGCAGGAGTGCAAGAAGAGCTTTGTTGGTGCAGAGGCAGCTTTGCCCTGTCTGGATCTGGGTCATGGTCCTAGTTGGCAGTTCTAGGGAGAGAAAAAGCACTGCTGTGGCAGAGCTTTCTGTGTGGAAATAGATCTGAAAACAGCAGCACAGCCCCAAAAGCTTGGGACAAAGTACTCTCTACTCTACAAGCAGTCATACCCTGACAGAATGTTCAAAGGTCAATTAATTGTCTGGGAACATGACCAAGCAGCAAAAAAGGATGCAGACTCAGACTCAGACCAAAGAATCTTTATTTGGTGACAAAGAAGATCAAAACATACAGCCAAAAGAAGTCAACAAAGTCATAGAGCCTACATCAAAAGCCTCCAAGAAAAATATGAATTGGTCTCGGGCCACAGAAGAACTCAAAAAGGATTTGAAAAATCAAGTAAGAGTAGTAGAAGAAAAATTTGGAAGAGAAATGAGAGTGATGCAAGAAAATCATGAAAACAAGTCAATGACTTACTAAAGGAGACCCAAAAAAATACCGAAGAAAATAACACCTTAAAAAATAGACTAACCCAAATGGCAAAAGAGCTCCAAAAAGCCAAGGAGGAGAAGGATGCCTTAAAAGGCAGAATTGGCCAATTGGAAAAGGAGGTCCAAAAGACCACTGAAGAAAATACTACCTTAAAAATTAGATTGGAACAAGTGGACGCTACTGACTTTATGAGAAATCAAGAAATTATAAAATAGAACCAAAGGAATGAAAAAATGGAAGACAATGTGAAATATCTCATTGGAAAAACCACTGACCTGGAAAATAGATCCAGGAGAGATAATTTAAAAGTATTGCACCACCTGAAAGCCATAATCAAAAAAAGAGCCTAGATATCATCTTTCAAGAAATTATCAAGGAGAACTGTCCTGATATTCTAGAGCCAGAGGATAAAATAGAAATTGAAAGAATCCATTGATCACCTCTTGAAAAAGATACCAAGAAGAAAACTCTTAGGAATATTGGTGCTGAATTCCAGAGTTCCCAAGTCAAGGAGAAAATAGTGCGAGCAGCCAGAAAGAAATAATTTGAGTATTGTGAAAGCAAGATCTAGCAGTTTCTACATTAAGGGATCAAAGGGCTTGGAAAATGATATTCTGGAGGTCAAAATAGCTAGGATTAAAACCAAGAATCACCTATCCAGCAAAACTGAGTATCATGCTCCAAGGCAAAATATGGATTTTCAATAAAATACAGAACTTTCAAGACTTCTCGATGAAAAGACCAGAGCTGAAGAGAAAATCTGATTTTCAAATACAAGAATCAAAAGAAACATGAAAAGGTAAACAAGAAAGAGAAGTCATAAGGGACTTACTAAAGTTGAATGGTTTTGTTTACATTCCCACAAGGAAAGGGGATGTTTGTAAATCATGAGGGCACAGGGCAAGTTGAATATGAAGCAATGATATCTAAAAGAAATAAAATTAAGGGGTGAGAGAGGAATATATTTAGAAAGAGAGAAAGGGAGAGATAGAAAGGAGTAAATTATCTCACATAAAAGTGAAAAGAAAAAGCAGGCCTGTTGAAAGGGAAGAGGTGGCAGGTGAAGGAGAATGAGTGAATCTTGCTCCCATCAGATTTGACTTGAGGAGGGAATAACACACACACTCAATTGGGTATCTTACCCCACAGGAAAGCAGGGGGAGGGGGATAAAATAGGGGGATGATAGAAGGGAGGGCAGTTCAGAGGAGGAGGCAATAAAAAGCAAACACTTTTGAAAGGGGACAGGGTCAAGGGAGAAAATTGAATAAAGGAGAATAGGATAGGATGGAGGGAAATATAATTAGTCTTTCACAACATGGTTATTGTGGAAGTGTTTTGCATATTGATACATGCGTGGCCTATGTTGAATTGCTGGCCTTCTTAGTGAGGGTGGTTGGGGAGTAAAGAGGGGAGAGAATTTTCAACTCAAAGTTCTAAAAGGGGATGCTCAAAAAAAAAAGTTGTTTTTGCATGCAACTGGGAAATAAGATACACAGGCAGTGGGGTATAGAAATCTGATTGGGGTGGGAGTGGGGTGACAGAAGGTAGGGCTGACTGGGGAACAGAGCAATCAGAATATATGCCATATTGGAGTGGGGGGAGGGTAGAAATGGGGAGAAAATTTGTAACTCAAAATCTTGTGGCAATCAAAGTTGAAAACTAAAATATTAGATAATAAAATGTGAGAAGTGATGTCAAGTAAATAAATAGAAAGTACATTAGAAATCTTGCCTGGAATAGGAGTCAGAAGAGACATAGAAGGGCAGTTACCTAGAGAAGGTGGACAAGGAGTGGGTTACTAGTAGGTAAGGATACAGTGACCAGAGACCAGGCACCAAAATGAAACTAACCAAAGTGTAGAAAGAAAACCACATTTGCCCTCCTCAGTTAGGAATAGCAAACAAAAGTACAAGAAACCTGGGGGGGGGGGTAGCCGAGATTGGGCCATATTGAGAAGGATCCTAGAGGGCTATACAAGATATTCTATATCAGAAGTGCTTCAGTATTGGAGCAATGAAGCCTATAAATAATAATGCATAAATAGCCTGGCATATAATTCAGTACATGTTATACCTTGTCTAGATTGTGGAAACTTTGTGACTGGCTTTGAAATCTAATTTTACAGAGTTTATCATTACCTTATATCACTGCTGTTCCAGTAACCTAAAAGCATGCTCAATTTGTCCTCCATTCAGTCATCTGTAGAGCTTGAATGAACCATTTGACAGCATTTCAAACTCTGGCAAAGATCTCTCTCAAGGCCCCCATACAAAATGGAAGCTTCCCTCCCACATAGTATTTACCAACTAGGCATTGTTCCAATAGCAATTCACTAGGGCTTTCAGTCTACTTGGTTCTGAGTAAGTAGATTTTAAATTTAATCCTGAAGCAATTATCACTATTTTTATTCATTTAACGTCTGTGAATTGGCAGCACCCAATAAAACCCAGTTTAATAATTATCTCTTTCTTTGTTGACCAAAGGCAGGGCTGAGTTGTTTATTGCATAACTTTGGAACCTTCACCTGTGTCCATTTTAGCACCCTGATCTCACCAAATGGGTCTCCTTTCCCCATCTCTTTGGACGCACCCAGTGTCCTCATGCTGTCTCTTGGCTACCCAGGTCCATCTAACATGTCCCTCTAAACAGGCAGATTACTATGTTCTTAATTGTTCTTCCTTTCTTTCCATCAAAATTTCGATTATTCTAGGTATCTGAGAGCATTGCTCTTATAATATATATGTACGTATGTGTATACACACACACACACACACATATATATATATATATATATATATATATAGAGAGAGAGAGAGAGAGAGAGAGAGAGACAGAGAGAGACAGAGATAAAGATAGAGATATGAAGGCAATGATATATGGTGGACACACAGTGACTTGCCTCAAAAGATCCTTCTTCTAGGGCATGAACTGAGGGGAGCAATTTCCACTTCATAGCTAGTTTAGAACTCCTAGCTTAAGTCTAACTTCTTGACTTTCTCTCCTTCTAACATCTTCCTGTCTCTAGGACCCGTGTTGGAAACAGTTTGCACCTACTGACTCTACAACATCAGTTCTCTCAGTCTTCTAGTTGTCCATAAGTTGTCACACAATAAATAGTTTTGATAAACATTTTGAGACTAAAGTGCTACTGAATGATGAGCTTCAGAACTATCTGTTCATTTTCTTTGACTACTTATCCACTGGTTAATGTCTGAACTTTTATGTTTGCTTTATTTTCCTAAATATCTTGGATTTAAAACCCTTATGCTAGATAAATGATTTTTTCCCAGTCAACAGCTTTTCTTATTTTCTTAGCTACATTGATTTTGTTAATTACTTAAAAAATATTTTTTAATTCCACACAACTAAAATTGTTTTATCTATTGTGATCATCTCAGTATTCTTTTCATGCAAAGGAAGGAAGGAGGGAGCAAAGGAAGGAAGGAAGAAGGGAAGGATGGAAAGAAGGAAGAAAAAGAGGAGAAAAGGGAAGAAAGGAGGGAGACAGGAAAGCAGAGGGGAAGAAAAGAGGGAAGGAAGGAAAGAAGGAAGGGAGTGAGGTCATGTTCCCCCCTCATTGCTGATTGTCCTCTGGAGTCCTTCCCAGTTTGCAAATCAAATCCTCAATTAAGACAAGAAGCATCTGATTTAGGATAGTGATCATATCAAAGTATTAATACCTAAAACATAGTAGGGTCTTAATAAATGCTTATTGATTGATTGACTCTCCCTTGTTTGGTTAAAATTTTTTCTTCTAGGGAACTTTCAATGTTCTTATTGGCATATCACTAGAGCTCACTTATTTTTCCTGATTCCACTCCAGTTAAGGGAAGAGGGAAAAGAAGGGTAACATGAAATGTTACTAATGCTTGGCTTTCCTTATCTCTCTGCAGATTGTGTATAGTTACAAAATAGTAGAAGGAATGGTGTGTCTAGGAGCACAATAGAATGGCAGAAGGAATTATGCAGACTATACTATGACTATAGGGTAGGAGTGGGAGGCAGGTGGTGAGATATGCAAGGATGAGATGAGCAACACCAGAATGAGTCTGAGTCTCATCACCTTTAGAGCAGTTTCCTCTGGAAGCCAGGCAGGAGTACTCTAGTAAATGCTTACTAACTGACTTTATGATGAAAAATAAAAATAAAAGGACCTACAACATGCTTTCAAGTTTACTTTGCGTTATTAGTATTTTCTCCATTAATTACATTGTCTCCATTTCTTAAATCGAGACAATCAACCAACCATAATTCTAGCCCTGATTTGTAGTGTTTGCTGATTTCTGAGGTGCAAATTTAGCAATCAGCCAGTCATTTGGAGCTGATTCCAGCACACTCCTGAATGCAAGGGTTCTTTATGGCAGCATTTTCAATTGAGATCCAACTGAAAGGGGCAGAATAATAAGCAGAGGGGACAGCTAGGTGGCAAAGTGAATAGAGTGCTGGGCCTGAAGTCAAATATTCCTGAGTTCAAATCTGGCCTTAAATACACTAACCGTGTGCTTCTGGGCAAGTCACTCAACTCTGATTGTTTTTTGGTTTCCTCATCTGTAAAATGAGCTGGAGAAGGAAATGGCAAACCACTATAGTATCTTTTTCAAAAGGAAAAAATGGGGTCACAAAGAAAACCCTAAGAAAACCCCAAATGGGGCTTGGGTTTGAAAGACTCCAACAGTGCTGGAAAATGACTGAACAACAGACAACAATGAGCAAAGAGGGAAATTAATTCCCAGCAAAGTTACAGAGAAGAAAAGACCAGTGTTTAATAAGTGACTAAATACCAGAGACAGCTGTCAGATCTCAGGGTTGTATACCCATAAATTGCCTATTTCTAGGATTGAATACAACAAGAGTCAAAACAAGTTTAGCCTGACAATTTTATGTTCATTGATGGACTTTAGCCTTGATGTAAATAGAAACGTTTATATCACTGAGCATGTAGTTGGGATGGGATTATGTTTGTCAGTCTATCAGAGCTCCTGTAAGTAGTATGAATGAACCTTAGGTAAATCGTAGGCAACTGCTGCTTATATATTCCCAATTTTCTAAAACACTGGTGGTGTGATGGGGGTGGGGAAGGGGGCCATACTGCAAAGGCAAGCAAAGTGGGACTTTTTACTGTTTTTTCTTTTGGAGTGTTTCTCAGCACTAAGGCAATCAAGTGTCTTTGATTGAGCCTTGCCTTTATTTGAATCAAGAGTCTTTGATGATCTGCTTAAATTACAAGAAAGCCTAAGTCACATGAGTTTGAGTCACATGGTTGTGATATCCTCTGTGGGCTGACCCTGTAGAAGTGTTTATATGCTCTGAGGTTAGCATTTTGCTTTGGGGCTCAGTCATTGGAAGAACGTTCATGTGATTTGGCCAAGTGAAACTCTGGGTAGCCATTAAGGAGGCCCCGGCTTTAAAAAACCAAATGTTGGTGCTTCTCTCTCTGGTAACTATATATGTATTGCTATAGACAGACAGTTAGAAGCCCTGTCTGCTGATTTGTGTTATTTACTCTGTTTAATTTCTCCTTGCAATTTCTATTTGTGTTTTCTCTGAAGTTCAGGGTGCTGACTTTTTCCCCTCAACTAAGTGAATGATATATGTATGTTAATTAAAGTGAGATGATAAACCCCTTAAAGATGCTTTCCTTAGAAAAGCAGATCAAAGAACCTATGCTAGCAGCCCTCCTGTGTGCTGGTGTTATTGGCCTTATACCCCCACAGCAGCTGCAAGCAACATTGTTGTTACAGGGACCCAAAGTAAAAAAAAAAAGCTGACTTTTATCCTTTGGGTCTAGGCAATGTTCTTGATACTGGGGTCCCACTGCCAGTTACCAGCTCGGTGGAGAATACTCTAAGTGGATAAAAATTTCAATATAAATTGCTCCATCCATGAAAGGCTCATTGGAAGCTCAGTGAAGATGGATTTATAGCCTGAAAGGAACTGAGAAGTGTTCTAGTCCACCCTCCTAATTTTGCAGATGGGGAAATTGAGAAGCAAAGACTTTAAATGATTTGTTCAGGGTCACACAGTAATTAAACAGCAGATAGAGATCTGAAGTCAGAATTTCTAGACACTAAAGCAAAACACTGTTTTGATATTACCAGCTGTGTGACCCTGGGTAAGTCACTTAACTCTGTTTGCCTCTATTCTCCATTTGTAAAATGATCTGGAGAGGGAAATGGCAAGCTACTCTAGTATCTTTGCCAAGAAGATCCCAAATGCAGTCACAGAGAATTGAACACAACGGAAAGGACTCAACAACAACAACAAATATCAAATGATGGATAAAAGACTTTTTTACTCTCTCAGATTCCTGCTGTCTTTTCTGAATTGATTTTTACAAAATACTAAGATGCCGTTTGGCATTTTCCTAAAGAAAAACTCATTAAAGTGGTACAGACAATAGAAATAAAAATAAATTAATCAGAAAGCATTTATTAAACTCTTTGTATATGCTAGGCATTGTGCCAAATGCTACAAGTATAAACAAACAAGAGAGTCCCAGTCCTGAAGAAGCTTACATTCTAATAAAGACTAGACAGATAGAGGAAAAGGGTATTGGCCATGGCTGAGGTGCCATGGATTGCTCCTGTCTGGAAAATGTTGGAATGGTCTAGTTCTAAATGAAAGTTCACCTGTCAGAATCCAGAACCTAGGAGTTGTTTGTCCCATGGAAGAAGGGGGGAGGGTGGGATAGAGTCCAGTGGCATGGTTTGGAGTTGACTGTGAAAGACTAACTGAGTCCTTTTACCATGTCAGTTTTTGCCCTCATCATACACGGTTTATGTGGGTCTAAAGCACTCACAATAATTTCCTGTTGAAATATTGTTAGACATTGCTTCTCTTTATATTTCTAGCCCACAGAGCTGTCTTGAGCAATTAGTGATTCTCATCATCCATGAGCTGCAAGGCCAATATTTTAAAATAGCAATAAAATGGAGACGTGGGCCACCAGGCAGTATACTTTATGTCTGAATCTTCTGAATATCCAAGGCATGAGTAATAAGAGGTGACAGTTTTATACTGCTTTGAGGTTTATAAAGTGCTTTACTATGTTATTTCATTTGATCCCTACAACAACCCTGTGAGATAGGCACTATTATTATCCCCCATTACACATGAAGAAGGAAGTTCGGACAAGTTCAGTGATTTATCTAGTATCATACAGAAAGTAAGTGACTGAAGCAGGATTTGAACCTGGGCTTTCCTGATTCCAAATCCAGACCTCTATCCACAATTCTACATTGCCCTCCAAGGTAGTCCAAATTGAGACTCCAAAGAAAAGTTTAAAAATATATTGCCTAAAACAATAGTAATATTCAAGAGTAGAATTCCAAAATTAAGCCAAGTCCTAGTTAACTGTAATAACCAATCTTGGCCTCAGAAAAAAGATGAAGGGAAGTATTTTCTCATTTTCTTCCTCCTCCTGTTCCTCTTCTTTTTTCTCCTACTTCTCCTCCTCTTTGTTCTGTTTCTCCTTCTTTTCCTTCCCCTGTTTTTTTCCTTCTTCTCCTCTTCTTCCTTCTCCACCTTTTCCTCCTTGTTCTTCACTTTGAGTATGGACTATCATACACGCTGTCAGAAGCGGTGTCTGTGGCTGTAATAGTTGCCTTTGCTGACCTCTTTTTCTTTCATAAGAGAAGGCTTATTTGTTGGGAAAGTATGAGAACTACATATACAGGGTGTCTCAAAAGTCTTCGTGGGATTTTAAGTTTTAATAGTTTTAAATGCTCCTGGGACACCCTGTATATTAGAAAATCTTCTAGATCTTTGATTTTTCCATTTTGGGCATTTCTGCTACAGAAACACTCTACTGATGAAGCTCAACAATCCTTCTGTAACATAAAGTCTTAGACGGTTTCCTGGGGGTTTCTGGGGGTAGCTTGCCCAGTATCACCACAACCACTAAGTGTCTGTTGTAGCATTTCAACCCAGATCTTCCTCGTTCAAAGGCTATCCACCTATTCTTATCCAAACTTTACATTGACTCATTTGGAAATGACTGTTGTAAAGACAAAAGACATTGACTAGATATAAAATAATAATAAAATTATAACAGTAACAAATCTTTGCTGCTTAAGTTGATTTGCTAATAATCTTGTTCTTCATTTATGTGGTAAAACTTTAACACGTGATCTACCTCCAGGGTTTGCTATTGAACATACTTATGGAACTATAGACTTCTAAGCATAGCATTTTTGTTCTTCCTTCTTTCAACTTGAATACTAGCATCAGACTTTGAAATCAGTGGTGCTTCCATGAAGAATAAAAACATATTTTTGAGGTCTGGGTCAGGGAAAGAGAAGAAGTGCAGAGGATTGGAAGCTGTTTATATTAAGCAAAGGAACATTGGCACTGGGGAGGGGGGGGCATGTTCCATACCACTCTTCTACATAAAGAGTGGGTGGAGAATAAAAAGAAGAAAAAATATTAGAGAATGGGGTAGAAGAAAATAAGTGAAATTCAAAAAGGTATTTGCTCAAACAAAACTAATGCAACCAAGATTAGTAGGGAAACAATTAACTGGGGGAAAATCATTGAAACAAGTTTCTCTTCTAAAGGTCTTAATTTTAAGATATATAAGGAACAGATGAATACAAGCCATTCTCCAACAGATGCATGGTCAAAAGATATAAATAAGCAGTTCTTGGGGGAAGAAAATCAAGACATCAACCACCACATGAAAAAAATTCCAAATTATTAATAATTAGAAAAATACAAACTAAAGTAGCTTTGAAATTCCATCTCATACTATACACCGTTTGGCAATATTGACAAAAAAAAAGGAAAACAGCAGATATTGGAGGACCTAGAAATGATGGAGCTATAAACTAGTCTAGCCATTCTACAAAGCAATTTGGAAATATGCCCCAAATTTACTAAATTGTAAATGCCCTTTGATGTAGTATACCATGACTACATACTAGGGATGTATGGGGTCTTCAGGGAGGACTAGCACTTCTGATGTGAGGATTTGTCAAGCCCTTTTCAGGGCTGTTAATCCATCTTTGGAGTCCACCCTGGTAAACTGTCTCAGCAAACAGCAGTAAATAGGCTAAACCAGGTTGAGGGTAACCTATAGGCCTTAAACCCATCAATGACTTAGAGTGATATCTGCCCCAAGCATGTGAAAACTTCTCCCTTCAGAATGGATGGGTGAGAACAATTTGTTCCAGTGGCCATGAAGGCAGCTGAAGCAGATGCTGTGGAATGCTTAGAGCTTGATCAGAAATCAAAGATAATGAGGTCATCCACTGAATCTCAGGCCATTGCTAGTCATCTTGACTTTGGTCTTGCCACTGTACTTCAGTGACTCTGGAAGAGAAACTGAGGCTAATGACTTTGTGCAACTCTGCCTCACTTAAATCCAGTTCACATACAAGTTGAGACATCACTCCACAGTATCAGTGGTCCTCTTTGAAAACGAAGGACAAACAACAACTGGGCTAGGCCTCTACTCCAAGTAGATCCAACAAACAGAAAAAAGGTCTTATACATACAAAAATATTTATAGGAACTATTTTTATAGTGGCAAAGAACTGTAAACACAAATCATCCATTGCAGAATGGCTGAATAAACTATATATGTAATGTTGTGAAATATTATCATGCTGTAAGAAATGAGGAAAGGGATAATTTCAGAGAAATCACCTCTTTGTATGTCTCTGTATGGATTGATGCATAGTGAAGGTAACAGAACCAGGAGGGAAAAAAATTGTACTACGTCATCAACATTTCAAAGATGTAAGATCTCTCATCAACACAATGATGAATTATGATTCTAGAGGACCAGTGATGAAGAATGTTACCTACCATCTGATAGCAAGTGGATAAACTGATATGCAAAATGAGCACACATTTTAGATATAGCTAAAATGTCAATTTGTTTTGCTTGACTTAGTTTATTTGTTGCAAGAGTTTTGTTTTTCCTTGCTTTTTCCTCCTGTGGGTGTGGGTAAGTTAGAGGGATAAATAGACAAACAAACAAACAAACAAACAAATGGATGAATGAATCCTTGATTTTTTAAAAATGCATGAGACTCTGTCTGGAATTAAAAAAAAATTAATCTGAATCCCCTTCTCATGTATTACCAAACTCCAGCAATCAATCATCAACAATCATTTATTAAATACCTATTACGTGCCAAACACTTTAATGAGGGCTTGAGGATATCTTAACGTTTAAATACAAAAGTGAGACAAGTGGTCCTGTCCTTAAAGAATTTATATTCTATTAAAACAGGGGTTCTTAACTTTTTTTGTGTTATAGAGCCTTTTGGCAGTGAAGAAAAGCTCCTTCTCAGAATAATGCCTAACAGAAAATACAGAGAATTACAAAGGAAACCAATTATATTGAAACATCAAAATATTGTTTTGAAAAGTTTACATACCCTAAGTTAAGAACACTTGTACTAGAGAATACAAAATGTTCACAAATGAATAAATATAGACATATGCAAAATAAAAACAGTGATTGAGAGAGAAAAGGGATAACAACTCAGAGACCCCAGAAAGATCTCTTGAAGGATATGGTACTTGAGATAATGTTTGAAGAGAACTAGGGGGTCCAAGGAATGGAGTCACAGTTTAGACCTGCAGGGTGCCAATATTTTTATTCCATAATTCAGATTTAATAGCAAAAGGGTTGGGAAGAGAGAATATATAGCATTTTTTATCAATTTAAATCTCAAATAGTATGGTTTACCAATCTGAATTACATAACCAGAAGAAAAATCCTGTCTTTTGATCAAAGTTTTGTCAATTAAATATTCCTCTAGACCTATGATGTCAAACTCAAATAGAAACAGATCCCTGAAGGCCACATACTCACTCAGAAAATCACAAATTAACCTTACCTATATTGTATAATATTTTTATTTATATTGTGAAACATTTCCAAATTGCATTTTAGTCTGGTTCTGGCCATTCTCAGGAGCTTTACATGTTATGAGTTAGACACATTTCTGATCAGGCTAGTGCCCTCAACACATTTATTAATCAGCTGCAGTAGAAGAGATGCTATTCAAGTGTGTCTTTACAGAAACTAAGTCAGAAAATGAAATCAGACAATTCCATACTTAGAACATTAATCAAGAAGCAGACCTAAGATAGGTAATTAATGGATGGATGTTAACTCAAAGGAAGGTCTCCAGTGGCCTGCCCTCTTTTGTTGAACATTTTTATCAATGAGTCAGACAAAGACATAGAAAAACATGCTTATTAAATCTCCTATTGATTGAGGTATAGAAATCTATCTTACCACACAAAAAAGTAGGAAGGGGAGGGGATAAGAGAAGGAGGGTGGTGCTGACAGAAGTGAAGGCATTTTGGGGGAGGTAAAAGTAAGAAGCAAAACACCTTTGAGAACGCACAAGGTAAAGGGAAAGAGAGCAGGATAAAGCGGGGTGGGAAATGGGATGGAGGGAAATACATAGTTGGTAATCATTACAGTGAAAAAAAAATTTACAGTGAATTTCTTTTATAAAGACTTCATTTATAAAATGCAGAAACCTGAGCCAAACTTATAGAAATAAGGGCCATTCCTCAATAGATAAATGATCAAAGGATATGAACAGATAGTTTTCAGACAAAGCAATCATAACTTTCTATGGTCAGATAAAAAAATACTCTAAATCACTATTGATGGGAGAAATGCAAATTAAAACAACTCTGAGCTACCATGTCACACCTATCACTTTAGCTAATATGACAGAAAAGGATGAGGGAAAGTTAAAAGACTAGTGTGTTATTGGTGAAGTTGTATAGTGATTCAACTATTCAGGAGAGAAGTTTGGAACTATGCTCAAAGGGCTATAAAAGCATGCATACCCTTTGACCAAGCAATGCCACTACTAGATCTATATCTCTAAGAGATAGGAAACAAAATGGAAAAGGACCTATGTGTACAAAAATATTCGTGGCAGCTCTTTTAGTGGTAGCAAAGAATGGGAAATTGAAGGGATGTCCATCAATTGGGGAAGAGCTAAACAAGTTGTATATGATAGTGATGGAATACTATTGTTCTTTAAGAAATGATGAGCAGGATTCTCTCAGGAAAAACATGGGAAGATTTACATGAACTGATACAAAGTGAAATGAGCAGAATCAGGACACTGTACATAGGAACAGAAATGTTGTATAACGATCAACTATGAATAACTTGGCTATTCTCAGCAATACGGTGATCTAAGACTACTCTGTAGACCTTATGATGAAAGGTCCTGTCCATCTCCCGAGAAAGAACTGGTAGAGTCAAAATGAAGATCAAAGATGCTTTTTCTTTACTCTCTTTATTTTTCTTGGGTTTTTTCTATGTTTTCTTTCACAGAATGACTTACATGGAAATGTGTTTTGTATGATTGTATATATACAACCTGTATTAAATTGCTTGCCTTATCAATGGAGGGGGAGGGGAGGAAGAAAGAATTTGGAACTCAAAATTTGAAGGAAAAAAGGTTAAAATTGTTTTTACATGTAATTGGAGAAAAATAAAAATGTTAAAAACTTAGAAAAAAATTCCTACTGATCTGATATCAAGAGGCATAACTAATATACTGGATGGCAGAACTGGGATCCAAAAAGCCTTTGACCAAATGTAAGAATCAGGCAAATCTCATTTGTTGAAATTTTATAGGAGCAAGTATAAAACTCTACATTTGGGCTCAGGAAGAAAAAGTAATGAACTATACAAGTTCAGGATAGGCAACATGTGACTAAATAACATTTCACATGAAAATAATATGGGAAAAGAGAAGTAATGTAAAAACTAAAGATGCCAGTGAAATTTTAAAATAAATAGAAAAAAAAAGATGAACTCTGATAAACTGCAAACTCTCTATGAATCAATTGTATGGTGTGGTAGCCAGAAAAAGAATCTTTTTTTAAAGAATATATTTTTAAGATTTTTTTTTATTTTATCTGTACAAGGAAACCTTGATATGAAAATATCCTTCCCAGAGGCAGATTGTTAGCTGATCTATAATTATAATCTTAGAGACATTAAGTGACTCAGCATCATAGATTTAGAAATATGAAAAATCTTAGAGGCCAATGAATACAATCCTCTCAAAAACTGAAGCTCAAAAATTTGACCACTGTCATACAGATAATATCTAAGTAATTATTTAAACCTAAGCCTTTTAACTCCAAAGTTCTTATGAATGCAGGTCTTACTGATTCTCAGGCCATTCCTCTATCCATTACACCAGTCTTGGGCTACATAAATGAAACAATAGCAGCCGGAGTAAGGAAGGTCAATGTCATTGTACTTCTTCTAGGTCAGAACATTTGGAAGACTGGATCCATTTGTGGTTGATACATTTTAATATTTTAATATTAAAAGGCTGAGTTGCTTGTCCATCTGTACATCTATCTTGGATAGTCACTGAAGATCGACAATGAACTATGCTAGAATTGAAAAGGAAGGAAAGAAAGAGTGCCTTTGGGGATTTGGGTAGCATTTTGAATGATCCTAAACTGACGCCTCACATAAAAATCCATCTGAAAATCAATATTCTCCCAGTAATGCTCTGTGGCTATGATTCATAAAACACTACAGCCTTTGAAGAATCAAAATGGTGGGTAACATGAAGGTCAATGGAATGATGCAGTCTATAGCATACACCAATGATGATATGCAAGAAAAAGGGCCAGAGAGGATATCATTAAAAAATGTATAAATAGAAAAGGAAGCAGGCCAGTCACATAGCAAGAGTGAGTGCTAACAGGTAGCTCATCTTTCACTGGTACCCATGATGCTTTTTTCCCCTTACTGTTATATGTCAATTCTTTTCTTTAGATCTTATTTGACTCAATGTAATAACAATGTTGCTAGCAGCTGTTGTGGGGGTGAAAGACAAACAACAAAAGCACACAGGAAGGCTGCTAGGACAGGATCTTTGATCTGCTTTTCTAAGAAAAGCAACTTTAAGGGGTTAACAGTCGCACTTTAATTAAACATATATATGTATATAATTCACTTAATTCAAAGGGAAAAGCCAGCACCCTGAACTTTAGAGAGAATACAAACAGAAATTACAAGCAAACATTATATAAACAGAGCAAATAAACACAGATCAGCAGACAGGCTTCTAGCTGCCTGTCCAAGCAGTACACGAACAGTTACCAGAGAGAGAAGCACCAACATCTGCATTTTCAAAGCCAGTGGGGTAGCGGAGGCTTGCAACAGCTACCCAGAGTCTCAGTCACCAAGACTTTCAATGAGTGCGACCCCAAAACAAAACGCCAACCTCAGATCTTATATACACATCTCAGGTCCCTGGAGCGCTTGATTACCTCAGTGCTGAGAAGCACTCCAAAGCAAAAAGACAAAATGGTCCCACTTTACCTGCCATTCAAACAAAGGCATGAATCATTAAAAACACTTGATAGCCTTAGCATTTCAAAAGAGAAGAACAGCAAAAAAAGTCTCACCCTAATTGCCATAACACTCAAATATCCACAAATTTATGCAACTACCCTAGGGGATTTTGTAGGAGCACATGGATCAAGAATAGTAAAAGAAGAGAAGGTGTGGATGAGTTGCAACCTAAACTATTGAAGGTAGTGGTCCATTGATGAGACAGTTAAATCATTGAAGGTTTAAAGTAAGTATATTGGAGTAAATCCGGAGAGATCAGGATGAGAAGAAGACTTAAAAACAGGCATCATTCAATTCCATTTGACATTGCTTTAATTGCCTTGGTGTATGAAAGGTTCTGAGGCAGATTTTGGGCACACAATGACAAAAATGAAATAATATGCCCTTAAGAAATTTATACTCTCTGGCAGAGAGGGAGGGATATAGTATGTCCACAGATAAGCAAATATAAGGTAATTTGAGGAGGATGACAGTACTAGTAACCCTGAAGGTATCAGGAAAAGCTTCATGATTACTTGTACCCTGAAGAATGATAAAGATTCGAAAAGGCAAGAGATGAGGACAGAGAGAATTTTTAGGGATGGAGGGCAGCTTGTGCAAACTCATAGAGGGGAAGTTTGATGACTAGTTAATAGTTTAGTTGGCTTAGGTCACAGAGTGGGTAAGCTAAGTAGCAAAATGTCTAAAGCACTAGACCTGAACTCAGGAAGACCTGAGTTAAAATCCAGCCTCAGACACTTGCTAGGCATGTGACCCTGGGCAAGTCACCTAACCTCAGTTCTCTTATCAGTAAAATGGAGATACTAATAGCACCTACCTTATAGAAATTCTAACTCCTAGAATAAATGTAAATAAAGCTGAAAAAATGGATTAGAATCAGATTGTGGAGAGTTTTGAAGGTCAGACTATGGGATTATGCTACTGGCAACAAGAAGCCACAGAAAGTTTAAGAGCAGCTAAAGTGAAGCATGATAATGAAAAAGGATGGATTTGTACTCAGGAGCATTTAAGATTATCAGTCCCATACATGGTCCAGTTCTCTATCCACTGAAAACCTCTGGTGTGACACAAGCAGTCCATGGGATACAGGTTGTGCAGGCCTGACTAAAGACAGTCAGATGGCTCAATGAATAGAGCTTGGGACCTGGAGTCAGGAAGACCTGAGTTCAAATCTGGCCTCACTTACTAGCTGTGTGACTCTGGGAAAGTCACATAATCTCTGTTTGCCTTAATGGCAAACCACTCCAGTATCTTTGCAAAGAGAACCCCAAATGGTGTCACAAAGAGTCAGACATGACTGAATAACAACAAATGTAAAAATTCATGGAGCCATGATTACAAAATAATTTATATTCATTCTTTTTTAAAACTAAATGTTATTCCTAACATGAAGGCTGATGAGGATATTCTCTTCTACCTCTCCCTCCTCTCCCCCAAGAAATTCCTTCTCACAGATTTGGCTGGAACACTCTCTCCCTGCTTCCTGGAATCCCTGGTTCCAATTAGCTTGATGGTTTTATACAGGCTTCAGAGGATGAGATCAAGTCCCTAAGGCAATCAGACAGACTTACTGTCTCACCTGGGAAAATGCCCTGACGCTGTTTACACATACTATACAGTCAAGATATGCTATGACCCGATCAATGTCTTGGGGCTAAGTGAAGGTGGGGTGATTTTAATTCCACTGTTACAACAACATGAAACTGAATCTGAAGGTCACTTGGATCTAGCAGAATTTCACATCCTCATTTCTTGAAGTATCTGGTTGAAAAATTTGCCTTCTCCACCATGAGACAACAACTTCTGAAAGAGCTATATAACTCACTGTGAATTATGTTAATGGGCTACACTACTTTGATATTGATATTATTCTAATTGGATTGGCTGGTGGCCATACTATTATTCCCCATCCTGAGCATGGAGTGGCTGGCAGAGGGGGTTGCTTAATGGGGGTAAAGAAGGGCAACCAGTCAACATGCAGAATGAACCAATGGTATTTACAGCTAAGAGACTCATTTCACAGCTATTAATACCAAGGCCTGAATAGTACTTAATACAGCCTGAGCTCTACACAGCCTCACAGCACAGAGTCTTTGACAGCAGAGGAATGAATCATTTTTATCCCCTTGGTTGCCATGGGATCCCATTTACCCTCAGAGACCCTTCCCACAAGAGCTGTAAGTACCAGCAATGAGCCTCTTTAACTGCTGGGAGGAATCCCTAGAGCAAAAGGTGCCATTTTGACCTCTCTGTAACCTCTTTTCTGAATGGTAAAGTGTCATCCCTGTGGTGGCTAAGTGGATTCACTATTTTCCATAAATGACTTTTCTCATTTTTGCTTTTAACCTCATGCTGTCAAAAATTCTGTTTTGAAGGTATAACTGGCTTCTTAATGGATCCACACATCAAATAGATCACCATGCCAACCTTCCCCACCCTACTCCACCAATGTAAAGATCACAGAATGTCAACATGCACCTTATTAAATTAGAGACTTGGCTCTGACAGGCTGCTATGATTAGAAGGGGGAAACGACAGTAAAATTCATAAAACAGTTCACATAATAGATTACCAATTTATCTTCACATCACAAATTCAACATGTAGTAAATACCTGAAATGACTGTGTGATTTCTACATTTATAGCACTTCAGGTGAATAACTGATAATTTGAAGTTTGTGATCACTCAGACAGTTTAGGCAAAAACATTCCTTTTTGTTATTATAAAGAAATTGTATCAGATCAGCAAGGAGATCCATAATATTTGGGCTAAAGGAAAGAAGCCCTTTTCAAACATCTGTTTGCATACAATTTTATTTTTTAAATCATTGGCCTAAAGATCTTAAGCTAGAAGGGAACTAAGCAAACATCTAGTTCAACCTTGGCATTTCACAGATGAGGAAACTGAGTCCCGGAGAAGGTAAGTGACTTGCCCAAGGTCACTTAGGGTGGAAAAATTAGAGGTAGAATTTGACCTGAAGCTCTCTGACTCTAGAGCTAGTCTTCTTTCCACTAAATCACACACTTTCCCTCTCTCATTCTTCCTCCTTCTAAGCCCAGTCCTCTGTTCACCGTGCCACCTGGCTGCTTTTTCCTTGTCCAGCAAATGCTAATAAGGGCATCATTAGGCAACATTTGTTAGCCTCATTTGATTCAATATAGGTATTTGAAAAAAATGAAGTGGTAATTCCCCTATCTATTATAATTCATGGTTTTTTGCTAATTCATATTAGCTTTCTCCCAATAAGTCTTATTTAGTGAAATGTGATCTAACAAGGAAGACCAATTAGCACATTATGACTTTTTTTTCCTCTTTACCTATGGTAAGAGTTGGTTTTGTGATGGTTTTAGAAATGCAAAGTGAAGTGAACAGAACTAGGAGAACAATTCATACAATAACAAGAATATTATAAAGACAATCAGCTTTGAAAAACATGGGAATGTCAATCAACACAACGACCAACCACAATTCTGAAAGATTCATTATGAAACATGCTATACAATTCTTCATAGAGAGCTGATAGTTTCAAAGAGCTGATTCAAATTTATTTTCGCGTCTTTTTTTCTTTTTGTGGGACAATTTGGGAATGACAATGTGGGAATTTGTTTTGCATGACTCTCTCTCTCTCTCTCTCTCTCTCTCTCTCTCTCTCTCTCTCTCCCTCTCCCTCCATAGATATGTATGTGTCTGTATTTGTAATCAGTTTTGTTTTTCTTGCCTTTTCATTGGGTGAGAGGGAAGAGGAGGGAAAAGAATTCAGAACTTCAAATAACACTGACTAATAATTTTTAAAATGTTCAATAGATACACTTATTGTTGGTAAAACAATATTGCTATTACTGTATACAACGTTCTCTTGGTTCTGCTTATTTCGCTCCCTTGTTTCTTTATTATTACTAAATCCAAGTAAGGTTTCTATAAATCTGTATAAATTTCAGATATCTTCAATGTTATACTAGGGATCTAGGTTTAGCCACTTGGGAGGCAACATAGTACCTCCCACAGTATCTTCTCCCTGTTTCCTCCTTCTTCTGAGCTTGTATCTGGGTGGAGGGAAGCGGGGAGAGAGAAAAGACAGGAAAAGATTAAAGGGAAAAGTGCAGACAGACTTAAGAATTCTCAGTGTCTCATTGCAGTTACCGTTCTCACTACAATGCCCCACGGGTACGCTAAAGATCACAGGTATTTTGGTACAATGAAAACAGGAGAAAGAATGCCTGAATGAAAATTCTCTGTCTGTCATTTGGTGATCTTTAATAAGTCCCAAATTCTCTGGGCCTCACTTTTCTCATCTGTAGAATGAAGGGGCTGGATTAAACAACTTCTAAGGTCTCTTTTACTTCTAAGTCTATGATTCTCTTATTGTCCTTTGTAATTAAAAAAAATCCTCAAATGAACCCATCAATACGATTAGTAATAGATTTGTTAACAGAAATGATAATTCAGTTTGTAATGATTACTTCTTGATGTAGGTATCCTACTGATATTTTCGACTTAGCTATAACATAGATTTATAGACAAGCAGTATATACTATGTATGTGTATGTGTGTGTATACATAAGTACTTCTTATATGCTGGGCATCATGTATATATTGTTGTGTGTTTTGTCCTTTGTTTTCGAAGAGGACCATGACATCAGGGAAATGATGACATGACTTGCAGTTGACTTTGATTTGAATGAGGGAGGGCTGTGCAAGGTCACCAGCCTCACTTTCTCCTCCAGAGCTATCTGGGTCCAGTGGCCTGATATTCACCAGGAAGACTGGAGATGGCCCATGCATTAGGAGACCCTGGCCCTTTCAGGCTAAAGTATTTTCAGGTTCTCACTTTGAGTGAGGTAACACCCATTCAGTGAATAGGCCCCTTTAAGAAGTTAATCAAGGGATGGCCCCTTTAATCAAAAACACTATTGTGCAATAAGAAATGATGAACAAGCACATTTCAGAAAAACCTGGAAAGACTTGTATGAACAGATGCAAAGTGAAATGAGCAGAACCAGGAAAACATTGTACACAGCATCAGCAACATTGTGTGATGATCAACTATGAAGGACTCAGCTCTTCTCAGCAATACAATGATTCAAGACAAGTAAAAAAGACTCAGGAAGGAAAATGTTCCCCATATCTAGATAAAGAAGAACTGAATGCGGATCAAAGCATATTTTTTTCACTTTATTCTTTTTCATGAATTTTTTTCTTTTGATCTTGTAAAAATGAATGCTAAAAATTGTCTTGACATGAAATTGGGAAAAAATAGATGATATTAAAATAAAAATAAAACACCTTACATTAAGAATTACTTAGATTAATGAAATCACAGATGTGGAAAGTCTCCCCCAAAACAAACAAAACTTGAGTCCTCTGTAAAACACTTATATTCAAAACTTATTGAGAGTTTATTGTTTTTATTTTCTAAGTATCACTTTTATGGGATAATCATTGGGATTGGGAATAAAATGGCAAACACAGAAAATTGACCATGTTGCAAAATGAAAGGGAGTTTCAATAAGCATCATTCTGATATCCTAATAGTCTTCGATAAGGACACTAATGTTAAAAAGCAAAGTAGAGTAAGAGAGTAGAAGTATGGGAGAGGGAATTCACAAAGGATCTCTGCTTTGTCTAAAATACAATACTACTAAACCCACAGCTGGATGACCATACTTTATTTCCTTTCTTTCTTTCAATTTCCACACTGGACCTATCCCCTTATAAAGTCCTAAGTAGCAGATGGATATCCACAAAGAGAACTCCCCAGAGAGGTTTTTAGGTCTCCAAAGTAGTTGTTAACCTGACTCCAAGTACAGATGGCAGGGTGCACAATATCACAATCAGCAAAGAGCCCTTGAGGTAGAGTTCAAGACCCTCTGAATAAATCATGCTCCCTGACTTTATTCTGCCTCTCAATGGAGCCTCAGTAGACTAGCTGTTTTCCCTCACCTTGCCCCTGAGTGCTTCACCCCATCCAGCATAAAGAATTGTTAACAATCAGTCCTTTAAGACTAACCTATAAGTGAAGGTCTGGCCTATGTAACTTGTAAGTCTATGCAAAGCATGCAAAACGTTTGATTATTACATGGTTCTTCAAAGCAGGCAGGCTTTCCACCTGCCCCTCTGTGAAAGTACGCCTGGGCTTAGTCACAATTAGCATCACTTCTGAGGAGGCTCACTGGGAGCTCTGGGCGGGCCCTTCTCAGAATGCAGGTGCAGGATTATCCCCCTGACCTTTTCCTCCAGGAGCATGCACTGAGGATGGGAGTCAGAGGCGGTCAGGAGGGAAGCTGAGGCTCATTTGTCTTTTAGAATGACTATATGGCTTCTGCTATTCATGACCATCCTGGGGTTTAGCTCCATCTCTCAGAATCGACAGTAGTGGGCTGGCTGCTTCTTCTGTATGCTTGCTTCCTGGACCCTTCCAGACTGGCACCTGCTTTTATTTGGAGGGTACTGTCGGCTCATTCCCAAAGAAAACAAATTCCTGAATGAATGTATTTCAGGGGAACAAAAACATAATAGGAAAAACACAGGTGGCTAGAGGCAGGCTGGCAGGCATGAACTTATGCATAATACGCTTGGACAAGGCCCCTCTGTTTCCAAACTGAAACATTTGGCTGGCACTGTGAGCATGGGGCCCACTTTGTTGTGAGGTGCACAAATCAATATTCACTTGGGAAGTTAGGCCTCCAACGCCTCCCCTCCCCCCTTTCAAATCATATAGGTGGTATAGTCCATGAGTGGAGAAGATTTATTGTTATATGCCTCTGGGTCCCATTTCATGTTCACCAATAAAAAAGAAAAAATGCATCCACCAACCCCTCCCTCCCCCACACACAAACACACATATACACACACACCCTACTATCCCCTCCCAGCCCAGAACCATGCTCAAGCTATTTATTCCTGGGGAAGAATGTCAAATACTGTTTTATTTTAAATTATCTACATTTGAAGGGTTTGGGGTAGTTGATGGATCTAACAATTTAGGGTGTGGTTCCTGTCACTATACCCAGTATGTCATAATGTGCTATTTTTTCCTTTAAAAAAAAATTGCAGGCAATCAGGGTTAAGTGACTTGCCCAGGGTCATACAGCTATTAAATATGCTGTTTCTTCCTAATTTTTAATGTCCAATAGATCAAAAATGTTGTTTCCTCATCACTTATAAGGCATATATAATGATTATCTCCTCTAGTGAAGTCCTATTCTTCTCCTGCTGGTATTTGGAAAGCCACTCTGGCAGATAATGAATTCCTGAAAATCATAACCAAGGCTAAAAGGCTTTGAATATGGACTGGACCTAGGGATGAGCTGTGTGTTTGTCCTTCAAGGCTTCAGCTTGGCTAATTTTGGAGAAATTTATCAACAGAAGATTCAATAACAATTGACAGTTTTTTCTTGTGACAACAAGGGGTAAGGGGAAGGTGGAGAGAATAAGCTTTTATAGCAGCTACTATGTGTCTGACACTGGGCCTATTGCTTTAAAAATACTTTCTCATTTGATCCTCACAACAACCCTGAGAGGTAAGGACTGTTATTATCCCATTTTATAGTTGAGGAAATTGAGGTTAGGTGACTTGTTCAGGGTCACACAAATAATATCTAAGGCTGGATTCGAACTCAAGTCTGCCTGACTCTAGGCCCAGTGCTCTATCTAGAATACCACCTAGCTGCCCTGCTGCCATACATACATACGAACACACATACATGCATCCATACATGTGTGTTAAAATTTTTTCAAACAAATCTAAATTTTCAGTAATTCATAGCTCCGTATTTTTCTTCTTTAGATTTTTTCCTTATGTATTCATATTTGTGACATAAATATACATACACACAAACGTATACAAATACACATATCTAAACTTTTTGTTTTCAAAAATGCATGTGTAAGAAGTAATGTATCTATCTAGCTTCCACAGAGGAAACCAAAACCAAAACTAACAATAATCAGAAACATGAATTAGAGATTTGTTCAAGGAAACCACCTTTAGTCTGGGTGACCAAAGTAATGGATGGATGTTGCATGACCATGATCTGAAAACAAATGGCTCCATGTGAGACCATAGGTTTTATGTTATTTCATCCCGATAATACCTTATACATTGGCTCTCAATAATTGCTTGTTAAATGACATTAGTTAGCAACTCTGAGCTATCTGACTGTAGTCAAGTGCTTTCATTATAAAGATAATAATCCATTTGAGTTTTGTCATATGGGGCTGAATTAAAAGAAATGAAAGGGAATTGTAGGAAAGCAAATTTCAGCTGAATATAAGACAAGTTTCCTAATAATCAGAAATAATCATAAGGAAAATTATTTCTAGACCAAAGCTTGACTTCTGACTTCTTATGTGTCAGTTGTTTCTGACTCTTCATGCCCCTGTGGACCATAGCACACTGAAGCTGTCCATCAGCTTTTCTTAGAAAAGATGTTGGAGTGGTTCACCATTTCCTTCTCCAGGGGATCCTTTTGTCAGGCAGTCAGAGGTTGTAACTTGCCCAGGGTCACACAGCTAGGAAGTATCTGAGGCTGGTTTTGAACTCATGACTTCCTGACCCCCAAGCCTGGTGGTCTATTCCCTAAGCCACAAGATACCTCAGCCTTGGGCTGCTTCTGACTATATAATGACAAATTCCTGGCCCAAGATGGAATACAACTAAAAAAGCTGGTAAGCATCTACTTACCCAGTGTTAATAAACTATTGATGGAGTTGTGAATAGGTCCCTCCATGGCAGAAAGAAATTTGGAATAATTTAAAGAAAATAACTAAAATGCTCATGGCCATTAACCCTGAGAATGCACTACTAAGCACGTACCCCAAGAAGGCCAAAGAGAGAAAAGCCCATATATTGTGTATGTGTATGTATACATACATATGTATTTGCAGAAGTATATTTTGTAGCATCAAAGAATTGGAAACAAATTAGATGCCCATCAATTGGGCAATGGCTAAGTAAATCTGGTACTGAAATGGAATAGAATGACAACTTTAGTTGTTATTATTGTTGTTCAGTCTTTTTTAAGTTGTGCCTAACTCTTGGTGACCCCATTTGGGGGTTTTTTGGCAGAGATACTTAAGTGGTTTTCCATTTGCTTCTCCAGCTCATTTTACAGATGAGGAAACTGAGGCAACCAGGGTTAAGTGATTTGCTGAGGGTCACATGGTTAGTAATATCTGAGGCCAGATTTGAACTCAGGAACATGAATCTCCCTGACTCCAGGCCTGGAGCTCTATCTACTGTATCACCTAGCTGGCACCATACTATATACCCTAAGAAATTATGAATATGAAGAAGTCAGAAAAGAAGTCATTGAAACCAATCATCACAGCAACAAAGTCTGATAGTAAATTCAATGTTCCACAACCATGGTCTTTACCTCTTCAAAGGAGGAAAGGAGAAGCATTTCCTACTTTTCAGGGCCAAGCTTTATCATTATAAGTATATAGTGTTCAGGCTTTTAAAAAAATTTTCCCTAATTACATTGATGTAGTAATCATGGATTTTACTGCTTTTGCTTAATTCACTATGAGGATGATATAAATAACATAGTATATGACAGAATCAGGATGTAAGGACATCTTGACAATGTAAAGCAGGGGTATAAGCTACAGCCCAAGGGCCAAAATCAAGCATTCCTTTCAAATCAAGTTGTTTTAAAATTTTAAAATGTAAAAATAGTTTTTAGGCCCAAGAAGTCAAAAAACAGCCTGTGGGCTGGATTTAGCCTCCATGGCATAGTTTGCTGACCCCTGATCTAGAATACTGTATCATATCTAATAAGATGAAATTTAATTATATATATATACATATATATACATATATATACATATATATAATATGTACATATATACACACATATGTATATATATGTGTGTGTGTATGTATGTATATATGTACGTATATACATACGTAATTTTGTGCAATGAATCTCCTTCAGGAGGTAGTGATTTTTCAGGAGGAGTCTAAGACAACCATTTATGGAGCTTTTACAGAAAGGATTCTTCTTACAAAGAGAGTTATTTACTTACTAGAGAGTTTCCATGGCTCTTTCCATCTCTAAGGCTCTAAGACATAGAATTTTCTAGTTTACTTAATGCTTTCCTTACCAACACCACCAATCCCTTTCACAAAGGAGAAAACTGAGATTTAGAAAATTAAAATGACTTACCCATAATCACACAGATAATAAGTAGAGCCTTGACGTGAACACAGGTACCCTGGTAGACGGACTCAGGTTCAGAACTCTTTTCACCACACTCCAATGCCAGAGCATTGAAAAATAGAAAATGATAATTAAAATCAGGAAGGAGGGTTAAAGTGCTTCTACAAAAATATGTTAGGCATATTCCCATGGTAGAAACATGTAAATAACTTCTGTTCCAACTCAGTAGAGAAATACAGGTTAAAATTCAGGGAAATTCCTAATCTATCTTTGGGATGAAAACAAAAGGGTGAAGTGGGAAGGCTGCAGATGAAGAACTCTTGGGAGCATATTAAAAAACATATTGTACTCATCTATTCCCAACTGTCAGAAAGCATTTTTATATGTTCAAAGATGGTAGGTGATCACAGAAGTGGGTAAAATTTCACACATGAAAGTGTCTGGATGATTATAAATTGCAATCAAAAAACAAAATTTGCAATTGAATCAGATAATTAAAAACCAAATACCTAATCACACAGGTGGCTGTCAAAGGGAGGAGAGGCTACTCCTCCTAAATGTAGAAGTAACATAGGCAGTCATGAGATCCTCTCATGAAAATGAAAAAGAGAAGGCATAGAAGAACAGAGGGTCAAGAAAGGAGGGATGAAATTAGACCTGAACGTGGAAATAAAAGTTGTTGAGATGCCCGGTAGGCCTGGAAAATTCCCTACGGATAGATAGTTAAAAATAATAAAGGAAAGTTTTAAAAGTGTGGATTTTTTTAAATTATTGTGATCATACCTTTTTTGATGGACACTGAAGATGGAGAATAAATTAGACCCAGAATTGAACAGGAAGAAGAGAGGAATCTGAATAGAACTGGAAAAACTGTTGTGCTTTTAATGATCCCAGGCTTCTATCCAAAATAAAGGCCTATCTTTTCTAATATTAGTACTCTTCCAGTGATAACATATGGCTCTAAATCAGTGAAAGGCAATGCACTCCAATGGATAGTATTTTAGGCTGGAAGTCAGAAAGCCCTAGATTCAAATACTGCCCATGACACTAATTAGCTTTATTACTTTGGGCAAATCATTTAATTTCTCTGAGCCTCAGTTTCCTCCTTCATAAAATGGGTATGGGACAGTAGGCAGAGTGCTGGGCCTGAAGTTAGGAAGACTTGAGTTCAATTCTAGCTTCAGATGCTAGCTATGGGGCCCTGGGCAAGTCACTTAACCCTGTTTGCCTCAGTTTCCTCATCTGTAAGATGAGCTGGAGAAGGAAATGACAAACTACTCCAGTATCTTTGCTAAGAAAACCCCAAATGAGGTCACAAAGAGCAGAAGTCAACTGAAAAATGACTGAAAAACAAAATAGGCATAATAATGCAACAAATTGAGCATAATAATAAATGAGTCACCATTACAGGACTGTTGTGTATAAAAGTGCTTTTCAATCCTCGTCAGGTAATGTTATTAATCATAAAATAATAGTTTATGAAGAATAATGTAACTATAAGGAAATCCATCGGAAAAGAAACTGTATCTACCAGAAGAACCATCCATGTGGCTAATAAACTAAATAATAGAAATTATATAACTCACATATATATTAAAGTTTAAGTAAATTAATGAAGGACAAAAAGATGAACATGCTACTTAACTTGGAACAGTAGGTCAAGTATTTGAAAGAAAAAGAGAGAAATCTATGAGGAATAGAATGGCCCAGATGGAAAACAAAAACTCATAGGCAGCAGAACAAAAAGCAAAATACACACGTATATGTGTGTATATGTATATGTATATGTATATGCTTTTTTAACGATACAAATAGAAGATTTAAAGCTTCTACAAATGAGGGTCACGGACATAGGTCAAGCTTATATAGGCTAATATTTTTTTTTTATTCTACAAGAAAAATTTGAAGAAACAGAGCATAATATCATTTCTTTAAATAAAGCAAGAAAATTTCCCAGAATTATTGAAAACAAAGGAAACTACAGAAAAATAGAATTCATAAGGTATCGTTCAAAAGGAACTCCACATTTAACTCACTAAAATATATAACCACCAAATTCCAGAGCTTCATAAGGAGAATATTACAAGCAACCAACAAGAAATAAAGCATATATCAAAAAAGACTCATTCAAATCACACAAGATTTAAAGGAAATTTTGAGAAATTATATGGTAGAAAAATACGGGAAACCACCCTTCACTCTCAAATTGGCTATCCACAATAAAATTGAGCATATCTCTTCATGAGACAAGAGGGCTTTTTTAATGACATAATATATTTCAATAGCTTCCTACAAAATAAACCAGCTTTGGGAAAGGTGTCTCATATCAAACTGACCATGAAATAAAACCTTTAAAAGACAAATAAGAATTTAAAGGAAAGAATAAATAAGCAGACACTTATAGTGTTTCCATGTTGTAACAGTAGACAAACTGTTGTCCCTCATATCCTATCTTTTAAGAGGGAAACTGAATATACAAGGCTAGGAATTAGATTGAAACCTCATAAAAGAGGAATGGGTAGAGGTAGAGATGGCTTGAGGGACTTGTGGAAAGAAAATGTTGAATTTAGGAATCCAGATGATGACAATCTAATGAATAGATGGGAAGCTGGAGGGAAGAATGGGATCCACAAACCACACTCATATCTTGAAGTGGGGGAAGGCATGAAAATACAGAAAATATTATATTGGTACAAATAGAGACTCTGTCCATGTTGAAGGGGGTTACGATTATGTTTCTTTAGATGTGTAGATTATGGGACTGAATTAATAGAAGCAAAACAAGCTATACTGCATCTTATCCTGATAAAAATATTAATTAGAGGTTTCAGTTGAGGAAAACCAAACTCAACTATTATAAATAAATTTTACTTGCACATAAACTGAAGAGTTACAGAACGGAAAAGAAAACAAAATTCCACGATGTATTTCCAATGTACCTAAAACAATGGAAGCAGGATATAAAGAAATAAACTTGAATTAAATTTATTATGCTTCCACTGAATCCAAAAAAGGCACAATCAAGATGTGAGGTAAAGCAGAAGCCATAAGAAATATTATCCAGAGACAAACAGGTTCACTACATATTGTTTAAAGTTTTCATAGTCTTAAACAGAATAAATATTAAAGCTATGGTCCACATGTCATAGTAAATAAATTATTAAAGGGAAAGTCAACCACAATGCATAAATATCTAGCTAGTAAGTCATTAATAGGAGGAGCTTTTAATATTCCTCAACCTGAACTTGATAAATTTAACAGAAGGATAATAGAAAGATAAATAAGAAAGAAATAGTAAATTTATTTTATATACTTTTATTTTATTTTATACTGAAAGGCCAGAACACAAATACAGAATAGAGAAAAGAAACAAAAACATGTCATAAACCTAAATATTGAAACTTAAATACAAAGTAAGAAAGAAAAAGGAAAGCATGTCATGTGCATAGCATAACATAAGAGAGGATTCAAAATATGTAACAATATTTTTCATTTCAAGAAAGCCTGTATGATAAATGATACACATTGTGTTGAGAATGGTCCATGTTTTCTTTGCTTCCATGTGAGTTTTATTTTGTTCTCTGCTGTATACTTTTTTACTTTGTTCTTTTTTCCACCCCCCCCACCCCTCAGAAGGCTACAATAAGGTTTCCATACATTTCTCTATAGCTATAGATATATACATACACATATACAAATATACATACATATATAGACATATACTTTCCCAAATATACGTACTCTACTCCTGATCTTTGTTTTTATGTTTGTGCATATCTCTTCTTTCCTATCCCTCCTGCCTCCTCTACTTTACTTCTGCCCACTACTTTGCCCTCCTATTACTTGCCTACCCCCCTCCAAGGACCCCTCTCCTATCCTCCCATTCCCATAAATCTGAACATCCTTCTATCCTATTACCTATTTATACCTACTCTTTTAGTTATTCCTTCATTCTCCCCTCTAAAAATCCCTCCCTTATCCTCTCCCCCCTCCCTATGCATCTACTGTTTCATTTTTTTCTGAATTTAGAAGATTTTTATACTCTTCTAAATATATATGTATTCTTCCCTCTTAAATCCATTCCTGATGAAAGTAGGTTACCAGAAATACCAGCACTCCTCCCCCATCTAATTCCTCTGTATCCATTCTACCTCTTGTGCCTCATTTATATGAAATAATTACTCTTTTTAGCTGTGCCTAAATGGTTTTACTTTTTAAATTCATATTATAGTCAGGTTTACCCCAATCTTTCTTATGAGCTACCCAATTATGAATAAGAGTCTTAGGCATATGTTTTACACATATAAAAGATAAGCAGGCTGTCCTTATGAATCCCTTATAATCAGTCTTTGGTACGTACCTTATATTTCTCTTGGTTCTTGTATGTCAAATCTTCTATTAAGTTCAGGATTTTTTTAACAAAGTCTTGAGAGTCTGAGAGTTTATCAAAAGTCCATTTGTTTTTCATTCAGGATAATACTTAACTTTGCAGGGTATGATATTTTCAGCCAGAGCCCCAGGACTTTTGCAGTTTGATATAGTGTTCCAAGACCTGCGGTCCTTTAAGGTCTCTGCTGCCAGGTCTTGTGTAATTCTAATGGTAGCACTGTCATATTAAAATTGTTTTAATCTTGATGCTTTTAAATATTTTATCCTTGAGCTAGGGGTTTTAGAATTTGACTATGATATTCCTATGAGTTTTCCTCATATGATCTTTAAGTAGTGGTTGATGGATTTTTTTCTATTTCTACTTCTTCCCCCTCCCCACCTTTGTTCTAATGCTTCAGGACAATTTTCTTTAATTATTTCTTGTATTATTTCATCAAGATTCTTTTTTGATCATAACTTTCAGTTAGTCTGATTATTTTTATATTTTCTCTTCTTCATCTATCCTCCAGATCTGTTGTTTTTTCTTAAAAGATGTTTCACTTTCTCTTCTATTTTTTTCATTATTCATAGTTTGTTTAATTATTTCTTGATCTCTTATAATTTTATTGGCTTCTCTTTGCCCAATTCTCATTTCCAAGGTGTCATTTTCTTCCTTAAGATTCTGGACCTCCTTTTCTAATTGCTTGACTTTCCTTTCATAACCCTCTCATTTTTCTTGAATTATTCTTTTTTTTTTTTTAGTTTTTCCTCCATCTCTGTCATTTGATTTTTAAAGTCTTTTTAAAGATTTTCTATAAATTCTTTTTGGGCAGGTGACCACTTGGCATTACTCTTTGCCAGTTCCTTTACTTCAATATCCTTTGCTAAAGATGAACTCCAGTCATCTCTATACCCATAATAGGTTTCTATGGTTGGGTTCTTTCTCCTTTGCCTGTGCATTTTTTTGTGGTAATAGCTTGATTTTTGAAATCAGCTCTAGCCCTGGGGTATGGGAAATGGCGCCTCTTGGCCCAGATCTTCAGTTCTCCCCTCTAGTCTGGAACCAAAGCCACACCTCCAACCTCCTATAAGTGCCCACAACTAGGGGATTTCTGCCCCACTGCTTCCGCTCTCACAAAGTATGTGGTAGTTTCTTCTCACCTCCGCCACTCTTTGCAGCACAGCTGGGTCTGGCGTTCCTCATCAGCAAAGGTTCCCTCAATCTTCCTGGGCTCAGACACCCAACTCCCCTCACTATCCCAGGTTGAAAAGTTCCTGTGCCTGGGGCCAAGGCAGCCTCTCAAACCAACTAACTCCAGGGCTTGCCACTAAGCAGAGGTGTTTACTCTTCATGGGACCAAATCTCATCCCTGGATTTTTCTTCCAATCTTCTCAAATTGTCCCAGGAAGAAGGTGGTTGTGCCCCTGTTCTTCTTTGTCTCCACCCATACCTTGTTTGTCCTAAGGTGCTATTTTAACTCTTTTGTTGGGGGGAAATCTTGAGAGCTTGGGATTTTCTGACCTACTCCGCCATCTTCCCAGAATCCTCTCCAGAAATAATAAATTTCAAAAGAATATTAGAAAATTGGATTTGATAGATAAGTGAAGAGAATTGCAAGATAATTTTAGGGAGTATTTTTTTTTATCATTGTCATCGGAGGTAAGAAAATATAGCATCTTTACAAAAGTCAACACATTCAGGGCACAGTTCCTGAATGTCCTTAGATCCCTTAGGCACATATGGATAAATTTCAGGGGCTCTCTAAACTTGTATAGGGGAAAAAACTACCCATTTACTTCTGAATAAATGGTTTGGCTCATAGTCATACGCATTTTGTTTTATGAATTTAAAAAATATTATTCTGAGGAGTCCATAATATATACCAGACTGCCAAAGGGATTCACGACATAAAAAAGGTTAAGAACTCCTGTCATAGGGAATAAATAACTCAAAAAGAAATGCAGAAAAGCAGATATTAATCAGACTCTTTATATAATATACTGTAATAAAAATAGTAATCAGTTCAGGAACTAGGATTAAAATATATAAACAAAAATGGAGACAAGAAAATAATGTCCTAAATAATGAATAGGTCAAAGAGCAAATAATAGAAATAATTTGAAATACGATATTACAGATTAAGACATTAATGATATTGCATACCAAAATATACTAAAATATGGATAAAAACAAATTTACATCCATAAATACTTAGACTAACAAAAGCTAAAAAGAAATGGCTAATTCAACATAAACTTTGAGAATTAGAAAAACAACATGTTAATAAAGCAAAACAATATCAAAGGAAAAAAATGTTAAATTAAAGTAAAAATTTTAAAGCAATTAAATCAAGAAATGATTTGAGTGGCTGACTTACAAAGATCAATAGGTGGAAAAATTGCTGATTAATTCAATTTAAAGGAAAAAAATCTAAATTACCAAAATAACAGGTAAATAACAAATGGAGAAGAAATAAGAGAAAACTATTACAAATTATTATATACTAACAAAACTAAATAGTAAATGAAATACAGAAACATTTCCCAAAAATATAACATATTTACATCATCAAAGCAAGAAATAATTCACCTAAATAACTCAAGGTTGGGAAAATAAACTGAGCTAGTTATAGATAAATCTGAAGGTAGGGGAGATCCTGGTCAACTGCAGGCCAAATGGATTTAGGAGTGAATTTTATCAAAAAATTTAAAGAACAACTAACACTCTTATTACAAAAACTGCTATCCCAAAAAGAGAAAGACTATACTTTATCATATTTTTTCTACAAGGAAAAAATATCATCCTCATATAAAGATCAGAGAAGGATAATATAGAGACCTATAAGTAATGGATATTGATATAAAAATGTTAAATAAAATACTATAAAAGAAACTACAGAAATGTGTTTAGCTATGTATATGTGTATTTTTGTATTCATTATGACCAAGTTACTTTTCTATGAAGAATATCAGTGTTTAAAAATTAGTTATAGTGATGTAATGAATCATGTTAATTACAATTAGTAAAACATTAATATACCAATAGATGCCTAAAAATCCATTAATAATAAAATTCAATACAAATTTTGGTTTTAAGAACACTATTATAGCACAAGAATGAAATCATCTTTCACATTATATTCAATTTCTTATTAAATTAATTTTGCTTACTTGTAAAAAAGAGGGCATTGAATTAGATATCTTTAAGGTTTCTTCTACCTCTAAATCTATAGTTCTAAGATCTTATGATATCATAAAATACGTCTATCGAAGGCAACAGGTAGCATTATCTGTAATGGAACAACATTGTAAACATATTCACTAAGGTTTGGTGAGAAGTAAGGATATCCACTATTATTCATTGACCTAGTATTCAAAATGTTCATTATAATGACAAAACAAAAAATAAATAAATTAAGAATTTGTAAATATGAGGCAAAAACAAAACTCTACCACTTTGGAAACCATATGTCGAGTAACATAGAAAAAACAAGAGAATCACTAACAAAAAGACTTTAACTGAGATCATGAATACATCAAAATATTGACAATATACAAAATAGGTACACAATATAATCACACATGCTAAAAAGAGGAAATTGGATAGGAAGGGAAGTGAGATTTACAATAACAGCAAAGCATCTTAAATCTTTGGGAGGTAATCAACAGAAACACACAAAGCTATCATAAGCACAAGTATAAATTTTATAGAAATAAAGATCCAAATGAGAAATATTCAATATTCTTGACTGGGTTCATCATATTTCCTAATCATTTTTAAAAAAATTTTTATTAGCATAAAACTCAGTATGGCTTTTTTGCTTGCTTTGCTATGATTGTAAAAGAAGTGTTCCTTATTCCTACCTGAATCCCTATAGAGGGCCTAGATTTATTGTTTGAATTAATCAGTCAGAAGCATAAAGTCCTAGATATATCTATTGAATCTCTATTGAATTAGATTAGGTTCATGAAGTCTTGATCAATTTCTAATGAATTAAAACCATTGGATAAAATGGAGAGATGCTGCCCTGGAGGCATGTTGGAAATGGTTGAAGGAACTAAATAATGTCCTGTGGATCCTGTATAAATATTAAACTATTTCAGAAACCAGTATTCAAAGGTCTTTGACTAGCCTAAACAGGAGAATAGTTCTAAGTAAAACCCTAAAAGGGAATTACATGGAGAGGGTTGTTTAGAAAATAGCTTCTGTCTCTTCCCTCCCTTACTCTTCAACATCATTAACTTAAAATGTCAGATTTCAAATTTCCCGTGAGTGTCCTAGTGCTATATGTGGAACAGCTGATGGCAGGGACTTCACAGAGAGCCAAGGACAAACACAACACACTGAAGAAAGATAGTATCAGAACTGGACAAAGAGCCGAGCAGAAAGCTGTATCATGCCTAAGGAGACTTTGTGAGGGCAGCAGAAAAGGGACAAAAGGATGTCCTGCAAAAGGCCCTTCAGGAGCTGTTGGCTCATTTCCTCAAAGACTCTTTTGATTTAATTAATAATTAGCAGCTTTTAAATACTAGAGAACTAAGAATTTCAAGCTATATGTATTATTTTATTTCAATTAACTATAAATCTAAGACCCTGATATTTTGCTTCCATTTGCTCCCATTCCATTTGCTTCCAGTGAAGATTATTTTTGGGCTGAACTTGAACTAGATGGGTGGGACTACATGGCCACCTCTGAAATCTGTGATTGTGTGATCTATCATTGTTAATGACAAGGCAAATAGCTTTCCTTCCTTTAACAACCAGTACATTTAAAAACAAAAACAAAAATGAGATTACCCAGGACATTGGCACCAATTCAACACTTCAAAGCACATAGTTCATAGTGTTACAAAAGAAGATTCTTGTAAGCAAAATAAATAACAAAAATCCTTGAGTCAGTAACTGTTAGTCATCCAAATGCCATAATGGAAATTTTCTGATGTCATTTATAGTCCTAAACATGAGAGTTCCCCTCCATGAGGTCTCCCCTGAGTCTGTTATTCTCACCTGCTGATTCCTTAGTATCAGGGCCAAGTGGGTGGGGCACCAAGTTAAGAGTTCTGAGTCACAACTTTGGACAAGAATCAGAGAGTGTCGAGACACTGTCAAGGGAACCTGATTGAAAAGTACCGAGGAAGAAGCAGACCAGAGGCATGAACTCATCAAGCAAAATCCAGAATTCATTTTATGCTCTATGTTTATGACTATCAGTTGACACCAAGACCCTGGGATACTCTTTGACTCCAGAGCACTACTTTCCCTGTATCTCTACAAGTAGAGAAGGAGAGAGAATGAAAAAAAAACATTAAAAATTTATCTGATCTCATAGGAATTAGAGCCTTCATACTGTGTCTCACAGTTCTAGTGATGGACAGAGGTACTGTGATACGATGGGTATATACCATCTCTGAAGTCAAGGGTCCTAGATTGAAACTTTGTCTCTTACTATTTATGTTCCTTTGAACAAGTCTCTTGACTTCCCTGAAACTCAGTTTCCCCATCTCCACAATAAGGAACTTGGAACTGCCTAGAGACATCTAGAAGCATAAATGCCTAGAATTGTAGATTTACAGGCTGGAAGACTTGAGTTGAAATTCACCTCATATACTGACTCTGTGACCCTGGGCAATTCACATAACTGCTCTCAAACTGTTTCCTTATCTGTGAAATGAAAGAGGTGGGACTCAGTGGCCTTTAAGTTCCCTTCCAACTTTAAATTTATGATCCTATGACTAGATTGGACTCTAGGTCACTTCTAAGTGGCATGCTGTAATGCTAGAAAAATGACTCCCTTTTACTGAGGCACTTTTCAATATAAATGTTTCAACCAGCCTCTGTGCATACAGGGACATGCTTTCCTTGCCAAGTATGACAATCCCAAAGGGAGGACCTTGAACTGCTCATGAAGGTACCAGATTCACAGTCTTGCTGAGGTGATCTTTACGATTTAAGCATTCAAACCTCACTCTATGGAAGTAGCAGACCCTCATATAACAGCCCCTGTACCTGATCTGAACAGTGAAAGAAACTATCAGATCTAAAAGGGAAAGGGGAGGAGGGAGAAGTTTCCAGACCTGGGGGAAGAGTCTGATACAATGCATAAAGGTGGCAGACAGAATGTTATATATACAGAATGGAAGTCGGAGTGGTCTACAGAGTATATGAGGAGAGTAACATGAGCTATCTGGAAATATAGGCCGAAGTGAACTCACACAAGGCTTTAGATGACAGAGAAATCAATATTTTATCCCAAAATTGATAGTGAACTCAAAGGAACTGGTGAGATCACCAAGAGAGTACAAAAAAAGAGAGAGGATGCTAGAAAGAGTCTTGGGAAGTAGGGGGCATTCGATACTATAGAGTATAATATTATATATTACATTACATGTTATTATTATTATTACACAACTGGTACACATATGAGGAGCCACAAAGGAGTTTGAGATGGAACAGTCAGATAGATAGGAATAGAACCACGTGAGAGCAATCAATCTATCAATAAACATCTATTTAGCACCTACTATATGCCAGTCACTGTGCTAGGTGCTATAAATATCCAACTGCTACACCGTGCTGCTGGCCTCCTTTGCAGACTGACAAGCCTTTTCAGCTGAGTGGACAAAATATAATTTGTAGACTTGGCTATGCACTGTGATATCTGTCAGAATTTAAACAGCCCTAAGTATTTAAGAGTTATATTTTCCTGATCTTTAAGAGTTGTTGGCATATTGTGTTTTTGTTGTTTTGTTCCCTTCCCACAGGAAAATAAATAAATGGATGGATGAATAAATGAAAAACATAAATAAACTTGTTTACTTTTAAGGAAAAATGTCGATATAAATATAAAGAATGAAACAATCTCTACTATCAAGGAACTCTTACCAGGGGAGACAAGGAATACATGTGCAAATATATAAAGAAGAAACATAAAGATAATAAACACACAAATATAAAGTAATTAAATATAAGTTAGTTAGTGAAAAAGGAACTGGGAGTTGGGGGAATCAGAAAAATCACCAAAAAAGTGGTGTTTGAGCTGTGTCTTGAAGGGAGAAAGGGATTCTATGGGGTGGAGGTGAAAAGGGAATGTGTTCCAGGCATAAGGGAGAGCCAGCATAAAAGCAAAGAAATAAAGCTAGAATTCTTTGTGTGAGGAATAGAGAGGAAGGTCAGTTTGGCTGCATGACAAAGTGAAGCATGCACAATGAGCTTGAAAAGTTAGGTTGGAGACAGGCTGTGAAGGGCTGTAAAAGCTAAAGAGGATTTTACATTTTAATCTAGAGGCAAGAGCGAACCATTGGGATTTACTGAGTTGAGAAATGACGAAATCTGACCTTCCGGCAAATCACTTTGGTTGCCAATGTTGAGGTTGGACTGCAATGGGGAGAGATTTGAGGCAAGGAGACCAAATAGGAATCAATTGCAACAACCTATGCTAGAAGTAATGAGAGCCTGAACTAAGGTGATGATCATGTAACTAGAGGAAGGGATCAATTGCAACAAATGTTGTGGAGGTAAAAATGGCAAGATTTGGTACCTGAGTGAATATATGGAGTTAGGTAGAATAAGGAGTTGAGAATGACACTGAGCTGGAGGAGTGGAAATAGTAAGCAAGTTAAGTTAATCACAGTAGTGGGTTGGGAGGAAAAGATAATGAGTTCTATTTTAGATGTGTTAAATTGCTGTTCGGACCAGCATTTTTAAAAAGCCACTTTCACAAGTATCATAGGGTGTATGAGGTGTTCATGGAGAACTGAACCTCTGGTATGAGGGCTTGCCAAGCCCTTTTCAGGGCTGCTCACCCACATCTGGTTACCCAAGCTCCAAGAAGCTGTAGCTTAAAAATGCAATTATTTGACCTATATTTCCGTATTCTTCTGAAAAGTAATGAAATATTTACACAGCAACCAAACCCTGGTAAACCATCTGGGCAGATGGGCTAAAGCAGGTTGAGGGTAGCCGATAGGCTTAAATCCATTGGTGAGTTAGGGGGATGCCTACTCCAGGCATGTGAAGACTTCTCCCAGTGGCATGGATAAACGAGAACAACTTGTTCCAATGGCCACAAAGGCAGCTAAAGGAAGCACTGTGGAGAACTTAGACCTTGGTAAGACATTAAAGATGTTAAGGTATTCTACTGCATCCCAGACAACCATCAGTCATTCTGACTTTTGTCTTGCCACTAGACTTTGATGACTGGAACAGAGAGTAAGGCTGATGATTTTGTGTAACTGTCTCACTTAAATACAATTCACACACAAGTTAAGCTATCACCGGTGATGTCGTTATTGAAAAGTAAGGACAGACAGGCTCTGAGGGAGGAAGAGGACCACCCTAGCCATGGAGAGCTTGCTATCATCGTCAGTGTGGGCACTGGGGCCCAAAAAGGAGCCACAGCCACCCATGATCCCCAAGAATGTGGCTGAGGAGCAGTGGCTCAAGCTGGAGCAGCCCATGAAGAACCCAGACAAAATTGTTCCTATTCCAGAGAAAATAAATGAATGAGTTCCAAGTCCTCCTCCTGAATTTGTCAGACATATTATCAGTTCAAGCGCTGGTGTTGGCAATGGGGAATTTTATGTCTACAGGCATCTTTGGTGGAGGGAGTATCAGAGTCAAGACTTCATGGATGCCATGGCTGAGAAGCAAAAAATAGATGCTGAGTCCCAGGAGAAATTGCAGAGGAATAAGATGATGGCAGAGGAGCAAACTGCAAAACGTTGGAAGAAGCAAAGTTTAAAGAAAAGAAGTTACAGGCTAAGAAGGCTAAGAAGGCTAAGCAGGAGCAGCAGAAGCTGAAGGAAGGCTCTGTCCATTCTCAAGAGCATCCATCCAGTGGCAGTGAAGCAGAGGTGGTGGAAGAGGAGGAAGAAGAGGACCAGCCTGGCTTTGTGGTGGGGAGATAATGATGGTGGTGGCAGTAGCAGTGAGCAGATGTGCCTGCCACTGGCTTTAAGATCCAGACCCCAGGAAATCTGGAACAGTCCTGGGTACAAAGAGCTGAGCATCATGTCCTCCTGAAGTCCAAGGGGCTTGACAGAGACACATCTAACAGGATCCCATTCTGAACTGGTCACAGCCTGGCAGTGCAGTCTGATAAAGCATGTCCTGGACCAGCATTTCTTACTAAACCAAGAGTTGCCTCCAAACATGGGGCATCCCAGGGATCTCTCAAGCAGGGACACTCAAGTGGCTCCTCCCTGACATGGAATGATGTTCAATGACTTCCAGCTATGGAGGAACATTTTCAGGCACCTTAACAACAATGGGGCTTAGGGGTCATTTACTCTCGTAGAAGTTTTCATTTGGTAAAGGGCAGAAAGCATGTGGGCTTTTGTGTGAACATAAAAAACAGATGAAGACAAAAAAAGAAAGAAAATGAAGAACAAACAACAACAAGGGTTCAAACATGTAGATGCACTATTCCAGGGTTCCAAATTTACCACCAAGGAGTAGCTTGGGCAGTGGGAGAATCTGGACTAGACTTAAAGATAATTTGTATTATGGGTTCATTTTGGTTTTAGTTTTAGAATGAATTCACTGCAGACATCCTTTTTTTCTGTTACCCAAACTTATCAGATATGATCAGCAAGGTTTAGAGAGTGCATTGTGAGAAAGAGCACTAGATTTGGTCATGGCTCTACCACTTACCTTCCATGGGATTTTTGGACAGTCATTTACTTAACCTCTCTCCTTTAACAAATGGATACCATGACACTTGGGAAAGACCTTAGACATCATTTAATATGAACTTCTCATTTTACAGATGAGGAAACTGATGCCTAGAAATTTTAAATTACTTGCTCAAGGTCTAACTTCAATTTAACAAACATTAAGTAAACACCTGCTACATCAAGAAAATTCCTGTGTTAGATCATGGGGAAATGTAGTTTAAAAAATACAGAGTCCTTGATCTATAGATATGCACAAAAATAGGGTAGAAAGTCAATAGGAGAATTATAAAAGAATGTCCTGGGAGTTTTGAAGGGGAGGAAATTTATCAATATGGGTCTCATGCCACTATATCACACTTATCTACCAGCACTCCCTTCAGTGATCATGTAGCCTGACTAGTTAACAAACTAGTGACCCATGTATTAGCTGCCTTTAATAACCAAATTTCTTCTTATTTTTTATATTCATCTATTAGGGAGTGTTTTGATTTATTCATGATATCATTTCAATTGTAGTTTATTTCTGAAATCTGATGCCTCCACCTTCAAACACATGCCTAAATTACTTTTTCATTCCATTTACATTTTCTCTTAAGTGGAAACAATATTTTTGTTTATTTGCCTTGGTGTCTTGGATTTGGAATCAGAAGGTGCAGGTACTAGTCCCAATTTTGTCCATTTATTGCTTGTGTGGCACTAGAAAACTCACTTAACTCCAGAGGGCCTTAAGCATGTTCTTATTGTTCAAATGAAGGCTTCAGAGTAGTTGGACACTAGTATACATTCCAACTCTATGATCCTGGGTGCCTTGAGAATATTTGATGAATAAATGAATGTGTAGTGGTTCTCTTTAACCCCTTTCTTGACACAGTACATGTGCACATATTATCTTCCTGCTTCTGGTAAACCATATGGGTCTTGGGAGTGGGGGGGGGGTGCGGTTTAGGGATAGAGAGTAGGGAGGAGAGTTACTGGCTATGTATGACTCATTTCTGAAAGTCCCCTAATTAGTTGCTGATCTGCACAAATATGTAACACAGATGTGTCACATATATTTGAAAAAGAGATAGCTCCTCCTTCTTGTCTCCACAGGAGACAAGATGCAATTCCAGCAGGGGCAGAAAAGGTCACCCTTCTTTACCTTGTCATAATGGTGATGGGGCATGGTACCTTGGTCCACATTACCTCAAGAAAAAAACTGCCTCATCAGCTGATTCCTCCACCTTCAAATACATGCCTAAATTACTTTTTCATTACATTTACATTTTCTTTCAAGTAAAAACAATATTTTTGTTTATATGCCTTGATGTCTGTTTCCCATGAGAAGTATGGACTCAACTACCCTGTTGGTTATGTGGAAGGAAAAGGGGAACATGATTGCTTTTAATCCTCTCTTTTGTGTCTTCCTCCTAGATGACTGAGCAGAAATCATGAGCTGAAAAGTCAGAAGGAATCAGAAGGTCTGTGAATGTTGGCACTTTCAGTATCTCTGAGCTCAGGAGTGTTTGCATCAGAGAATGACAGCCAGAAACACTGACTCTTTTTTTAACAGGTGTTACATCCCTGTGTCATCTTTCTTCCAGTTCAGAAACCAATCAGCAGACTCTTAAGTGATGAGACATACTCGGTAGGGAGCCAGTCATGTCCATGAATGGTCGGGGGCGGGGGGGAGCAGAATAAAGGCCCCAGCTATGCATCAACCAATAGATTAGTAAATGAAGAGAAGAGCACTTATTAAATTAATTCTGTGAACCAAACACTGTGCTAAATGTTGCATAGCCCCTGACCTCAAGAAGCTTATATTCAAATGGGGGAAGGGGGAAACACATCTAGGATGGAAGATTCTGGCACACTGCAAATGGAAAGGTCCAATGGTCCTTAAAGTACAATGGGAGGGCTAAAGATAATGAATCTTCTTTAGCATGATTACCATTTATAAAATCATATTCATATCTGATGTTGAACTATTTGACAATGCCAAGGACTTCGGTGGTTAGAACTTTCTTTTGTAGGTCTTCAGGTACTATCTTTGATGAGAAGGCAGTTATTGCCACGGCTGCTTTCTCTACAGGGCTTAAGGGTGAATCTCACTGTTGGATGCTGAAGGTGGATTGACCAAGGTAACTGCTTCATCAGCCCCTTACTAAAAATGTGGGTGTTTCTGGTCAGTTCTCCTTTGTACTCAGCTTTAAGAGGAAAAAGAATAAAACAAAAACAAAGATATAATTTTAAAAGCATGGCCATATTCTCAAGCTTTTTTGTGGAAGTCATATTTTAAATGTCATGTCAATACTTTCACCTTGTCATTTCATTTGCCAAGGGATATAAAAAGAAAATCAAAATGCATAATAACTTGCTTGCTAGGCTCGAAAGGAAAGTGGATGAGAAATTTGGATGGGATGAGCTTTGGTTGGCAGGGCTAAACTTCATCTCTTTGTGATACTTGTTTTTCTTTTCTTTTTGCTGTTCCAGAACAATTCTACATTTCAAAAACAAATCAGAATAAGCTCTGGAGGATAATTCTCCATGGAAAGTCAGAGTAGAACCAAGAAAGAAACTTCTCATCTAATGGCCATAACTGGGTTAGCTTCCTACTACAACCATTGACTTTATCCACATCCAGTCTCACAATCTGGGGTTCATCCTTACCCCTTTCCATTCTTCGCTTCTCTATGAAATCACTTGCCAGTTCTTGTCCATACTGCCCTACATCTCTCACATTCATCACCTTTCTGTTCACACAGCCACCACTCTTCTTCAGGCCATCATACCCTGTTAATAGTTTGTGGCAATAGCTTCCTAAATATTTTCCTTACTTCCAGGCTCTCCCCCTCTATAATCTATCCTACACATAGCTGGCAAGAAAATTTTTCTCAGGTACTAGTCTGGCCTGGGTAGCTAGGTGGTGCATTGGATAGAACACTGGGCTTGGAATCAGGAATACTCATCTTCATGAGTTCAAATCTGGCTTCAGACACTTACTATCTGTGTGACCCTGGGCAGGTCACTTAACCCTGTTTGCCTCAGTTTCCTCATCTGTAAAATGAGCTGGAGAAGGAAATGGCAAAGTATTCTAGTATCCTTGCCAAGAAAACCCCAAAATGGGGTCACAAAAAGTCGGATGTGACTGAAATGACCAAACAACAACAACAACAAATCTGGCCTGCTCAAGAATCTTTGGCAGTTACCACTTTCCTTTAGAATAACATTATTCTTATTTGATATTTAGAGATTTTTACCATTTGGCTCTAGCCATACCTTCCAGAAATATTTCATACAAGATCCCTTTTCACACTCCATTTTTTCACATAACTGGTCTACTTGATGTTCCACAAACCTAGATTTCCATCTCTTTCCTCTATTACTTTGTAAAGGCTCTCCCTTCTTTCCTCTATGTCCTGGAATCCTTAGCCTCCTACAAAGCTTAACTCAGGCCATTTCCAAAGGAAACCTTTTTTTCTGATCCTCCTAAATATTGCTCTCTATTTTCTCAAATGATATTAGCTTACATGTTGTATCTTTCTAGTAAAATGAGGACAAGGACTTTTTTCATTTTGGTTCTCTATCAAGTTGCTGGGATGCCAAGGGTTTTGCCCAAAACCACAGGGCCTACAATACATATCATTGTTGCTATTTGTCCTTCATTCTTGAAGAGAATCAATGACATCAGGACGATGATGTCCTGACTTGCAGGTGACTTGTATTTAAGTGAGGCAGAGCTGTGCAAAGTCACCAGCCTTACTCTCTCTTCCAGAGCCGTTTGGGTCCAATGGCAAGACATAGGTCAGGATGACTAGGGATGGCCGTGGGATTGCGTTTCATAGGCAAGACTTGAATCCAAGTCTTCCTGATTCTGAGGACAGTTCCTATCCATTTTGCCACATTGCTTGTCACCTAGCACATAGTAGGTACTTAATACATACTTATCGAAAATAAATGGAAAGAACCAAAAAAAGTCTAATCTTAATGATTAATTAAAGGAGAAAATGACCTTCCCTCTCTTCCTTACATAGTAGAGAGGGTGTAGGTGTTAAAAAAATCACATATTGTCACACTCAATTGATATGTTGATTAGTTTTGCTGAACTGCTTTCTTTTTTCTTATATATATATATATATATATATATATATATGTGTGTGTGTGTGTGTGTGTGTGTGTGTGTGTGTGTGTGTGTGTCTGTGTCTGTGTGTGTGTGTGCATATGTATATATGTATGTGTGTATATATATATATATTTTTTTAAATTTTTTCTTTCCAGAAGAGGCTCTCTGAGGAGGGGAGAAGAGAAAATTATACATGGAAATATATCACCTAGTGGACAGTGGATAGAATGAGGGACTTGGAGTCAGAAAGACCTGAGTTCAAGTCTTACCTTATGAGCTTACTAACTACATGACCCTGGGCAAGTCACTTAACCTCTGTCTGCTTTAGTTTCCTCCTTCTCAAAATGGGGATAAGAGTACCTACCTCCCAGGCTTGTAATGAGAATCAAATGGCATACATGTGTAAAGTGCTTTGGAAACCTTAAAGTAGTTTATAAATGCTAGCTATTATTATTTTATGATTAGTATTATAAATGAAAGCAATATAGCAATTTAAATATGTATGCTGATTGAGTTGAATTGCATTGTGATCTTTCATTTCTCCATACTTATGTGAAGGCTTTCCCCTTTCAAGAAGATTAACACTCAGTAAATTTTAGTTACAGTCTCTGACTTTGCTGCTTTTATTATATGTCTGAGCATTAGGCTAAGTAGCAATGTCTTTTTCAATTAAAGAAGACAGTGGGCAGGGACTGACCTAAGACAGAAGCACAGAATCAATTAGACAAAACCAAGACAGGGCTAGCTGTGATTCAAGGTGGATGACTCTGTTCAGCCCCTTTCTGGCTTATAACAGTACTCAGTGTAAGATAAACCCAGAGATTAGAAATGGGTCATACAAGCCCCTTGTGCATACTTAATGGTTATTTAGCCACTCTGTTTGAGTAGCTGTTGAAGAAAGCACATTAATCTGTAAAAGCAAATTATCCTCTGGGCCTCGAGCATTCTAGAGGGACAATGTGCTGAAGCCCAATTAAATGAGCTTCAAAAAATATATGCTTTAAAAAAACTATTATCTCCTAGAGGCTCAAAAAGTGGACACATGATACCCAGAAAAGGTGGGGGTGGGGAGTACTTTGAAACCTAAGTTATTTATTGAGGACAACTGTAAAAAAAATCCATTGATTCACCTAATGTTCTAGTTAAAGTTCTGGGGTGTGACAGAAAGTGAAACTTAATGAATGATCTAGCAGTCCCTTTGTTAGGAAAGAAAAGATTGTAGAAAATCAGATGGCAAGACAGCTATACTGACACTATCCTATTTCATTGTCTAGAACTTGTCTATTCAAAACAAGTGTGACTTCGTTTCTAATAATGTGTGTTTCATTTTTTGGATGTGTTTTGCCATATGGAAACTTATTATTGTGGTTCTCTTGGCATGCTTCTTGGAATGCAAAGGAAGTTCTGTTTTTCTATAGAGAATATCAATTGACATTGAATGCATTTAATGTATGAGAAAGCATCAATTAAACATGTAGCTGAGTTCAAGCACTGTATTGAGTGGTTGGGATGCAAATTTGAAAAGGAAAGAGGCAAAGGTAATCCCTACCCTCAAAGAGCTCACTTTCTAGTAGTGGGAGAGAATACACACACACACACACACATACACACACACACACACACACACCACACACACACATACATATGTGTGTACATATATACTTACATGTATATGCATGGCAATGGAGAAGGAATATAGGAAAAGATTAGATAGAGAAAGATAGGAATAAAAATTGATGTGGATATGGATATAGATAGATATAGTTCTAGCTATGGATATGTATACACATATATAAGTTACGGTTATGGATACTGATAGCTACAGATATGGATATATAGTTACAAATATAAATACAGATAGCTATATGGATATAGATATAGATAGAAATGAATATGGACATAGATATAGTTGTAGATATGGATATAGATAGATCTAGACAGTTAAATAGAAATGGATATAGATAGACATAGGTATGGATATAATTATAGATAGATATGAATATGGATATAGATACAGTTATGAATGTCGACATAAATAGAGATGGATATAGATATAGTTACAGATATAGATAGACAGAGATATAGATACAGATAGAAACAGATATGGATATAGATGTAGATATAGATACATAGATATGGATATAGTTATAGATATGGATATGAATATAGCTATAGATAAATATAGATAGGGATATAGATGTAAGTATAGATATAGATTTAGGGTAATCCTGGCCAAGGAGGGATATTTTTGTTTAGAAAATTTCATGGGAGGTGAATGGAGTTGATTTTGATTACAATTCCAGAACTGAAAAAGGGAGAGGAGAGGAGGACGTAATGTGGAAGACATGTGCTCCAGCAGTCATAGCATCTGGGAAGGAGATGACAGGGGAGTGAATTGAGCATGCTAGAGTCAGACCTAAATGTAGTGGCTAACAGGAACACAGGAACAACTACAAGACAACAGTGTCTCAGAATGGGAATTCTGGGAATGACAGGGCAAGGGATTCTAAGGAATAGGTCTGGCCAGTGTGGTGGTTGCCAGGGAGGTGGACAAAAGATATGATTAAAATAAAATATTTATTAATCTTTTTCAATTGCTTAAAATTCTTTTAACTATTAGATCTCCCCTTTGTCTTTATTGCATCCTACTTTGTATCATATTTATTTTTGTGGATCTTACCCCTCCTCTTACATAATAATAATAATGCCTGTCACATATACTACTTTTAAATTTGTGCAGAGCTTTATATTATGTCTTTGAGCCTCAAAACAACTGATAGGTAAATTATTAAACTATTGTCATCTGCCTTGTGTATATCACCAGAAACTGGTAAAATCCCTCAAATATAATAAGTTATTAGGGTAGGTAGGTAGTGCAGTGGATAGAGCATTGGGCTTGGAATCAGGAAGACTCATCATCATGAGTTCAAATTTGACCTCAGACATTTACCAGCTGTGTGGCCGAGAGAGGAGAGAGAGAGAGAGAGACAGAGAGAGAGACAGAGAGAGAGACAGAGACAGAGAGACAGAGAGAGAGAGACAGAGAGAGAGACAGAGACAGAGAGACAGAGAGAGACAGAGACAGAGAGACAGAGAGAAACAAGAACAAGAAAAATAAAGGAGGATCACTGAAGAATCATAAAAAGATTTAGAAGGGAACACAAAGAAGGCCAGAGAGAAACAGATAACCTGGAAAACTTTGAAAGTAACATGTGGAGTAATGAATAAGTAACCATGATTCTATCAGATCAGTGATGAAGCATGCTGCCTACTTTCTAATAGAAAGGTGATAGACTAAGGAGGTAGAATAAGACATGTTTTCAACATGTTCATTACAGAATTTTTTTGCTGGACTATACATATTTTTGCCAGTTTCCAAAATGCATTTTCTTCATTGGAGGTGGGGTCTAGGGATAAAAGTGTTGAATATTAAATTATTTTAATAAAGTAAAATGTTGAATTATGTTATTTTTAAAGCAGGCTACATATAATTAATATTTGTGGTTTCATATGTACAATCTCCCCCTTTCTGTATTACTTTGTGGAATTATTCTTTCTCTTTTAATGTTCATTAAATTCGAAATTTTAAAAAAAAATTTGTATTTTGTTTCGTTTTTTTTTCCCAGAAGTTAGTAAATAGAAAATGAGGGATCAGAGGATTACATTTAGTAAATATAGAACCAAAGTTGATTTCTCAAAACCTGGGTATAACATTAGGCTATTATAAAAATATGTCCTGAAGTAGAAGAATTTGAGAAAGACTAGTAAAATACTCTGCTCAGTGTTACACACTGCAGGTCATGGCCACTGAGGTAGAAAAGTATAGACTACATCTTTGACCCTCATTTTATGAAACCATGTTAAAGTGCATTGGGAAATGAATTTCAATCTTAATGCATTTTCAGCATTTAGTTTAGATTACCAACCTTCCAGGAGATAGAGAAGGGATACCACAACTACCCTTAATCAGTAACAGTTACTATTAGTGATGGTGAAGACACAGTAATAGAACTGAGAAGCCTCTAAAACTCAAGGAGCAGAGTGGGAGCAGAGAATAAATTGTACCCAAACAGTCATGTCATTCATTCAACAACTGCCAGGCATTCGAGACCCTCTACAATCTGGTGCTCCTCTATCTTTCAGCCTTCCAGCCAAACTAGGATGAATTCTGTCCTCAAAGTCTTCCTTTGCTACAGTTTCCTTTGCTGAAATGTCTTCCCTTCAATATTTGGCATGAGGAACCTCTACTCATCTTTCAAAGACAAACTTAAAGACTGCCTCCTCTGTGAAGCCTATCCTGAACCATACATTGGTAACAATGTTCCCCTTAGACCTCACTTCGAAAAGCTTCCTAATAAACTCCTCAGGCAACGCTGTATTTTTAATTAAACTGTGTTTTATTTTCCCCATAGACTAAGTTCCAGGAGGGCTAGAACTTTGCCTAAGCTCAACATTGTACCTCCCCTAATGTTTGCACACAGTAGGCATTTAATAAATGCTTCAGGGGGGAGAAGGATTGAATAAATGGCATACAGATCTATCAGCTCTAAATTAAATATACAATTACTTCACCCATATTTCCATATTCTTCCCAAAAATAATGTAGTATTTACTATTTTATTTTGTTCAGAAGTCTTTATGTAATTTTTTCCTTCTGCTGTTCTTTTGGTAGGAAGGAAGGAAAGAAGGAGGGAAGGAAGGAAGGAAGGAAGGAAGGAAGGAAGGAAGGAAGGAAGGAAGGAAGGAAGGAAGGAAAAAGCAAACAAATGCAGAAGTTAAAAATTCTATGGAAAGAGAAGCCCTCTCTTCTAAAAACAAATGAAATTGTACTTTTTTGGAGGTATTTTTTATTAATATGCAGAGCAGACTGATTCACAACACAAATGAGTATCGGGCCTAAGATGACCGAACTAAATGTATTCTAACAGGCTTTCCTATGACTTCTGTGTAGTTCATGAACTCTATTACTAAAAAACAAACAAACACAAATGAGGCCTCTTTATTTTGGGTCACTCTGTATAAATGGTTCATGGAATGTAAAGTCACAGACTGTGAGAGAGATGAGACCAAAAATGAAAACATGTTGCTTTTTAAAGAGATGTATGACTAGAATGTGATTGAGAAGAATTACCTAAAATTTTGGAAATGAATAGAATCAAATCATCTCTAAGGAAACTTTAAGCTCTATGATGCTTTTATGTGATACAGATGAGTAGTTGAAAGAGGATTGGGGCTGAGTTTGAATCCTGCCTCTGATGCTTACAGTCTGTGTGACCACTGATAAGAGCATCTGACATCTCTCAGCCTTGCTAATAGCCCTCATTTATGTAGCCTTTTAAGGTTTACAAGTCATTTTCCTCAAAGCAATACTGTCAAGTACATAACTGATGTATTATTATTATCAACCCCATTTTAGAAATGAAAAAAGTTAAGGCCAAGAAGAGTTCAATGACTGGAGTAAAGACATACAACAATTAAGTATCAATGCCCAAGATGATCTAACTCCAGATCCCTGAACTTTATACTACACCACTGTGACTTACTTTCTTTATCTGGAGGGCAATATTTGCATGACCAACCTCACAAGATTGCTTTAGAAAATAGAGTTTTGTAAACCTGAAAATGTTATATAAATGTGAGTTATTCATATAGGGTTTAGCTGGACACGGGAAAAGGGATTTGATAAATACCCTACGGCTGGTGGATTTGGAAGAAATTCAGAGACCCAAATCCAGGACTTTCTTTTGCCAAAAATTTCTAACTTGAACACCAAGTCTATGATGTCAGGTTGGTAGATTGGGTTCTCTAATGCATGAGGAATCCCTAAATTAATGAGTGTGTTCAGAAAAAATGTAAACTAAGATCAGAAAGTTGGCTACCTGATACCAAAGACCATGCATTACTATTTATTAAAGTGTGGTTTCTGTATATGTCAGGTTAATGCCATTTTCCATTACTCCAGGAGAGACAGTTTTCAGATACAGCCAGCCTGCTTGCCCCTGCAGCCCTTGAACCTAAGATGTGGCCATGAAAGGGCATACATTGACTCTAATGGCACCAGCTGTTGCTACTTATGCTTAAGACAGGATATATTCTATTTAAAGGAATTCTCTGAAGAATGAAGTTCTACTTTGGTCAAAAGAATGTACTGAGAGGAAAAAATGAAAATAACTTTTGGGAAGTCAAGCATTTTAATTTCATGCTTTATTTTCATTACAGGAGATGCAATCAACATGGTGCCATAGTCCGATTCCCCTGAAGCTAGTTACAACCCATTATCTCTGCTATCAGGAGAGAGAGAGATAGACAGACACAGACAGAGACAGAGAGAGACAGAGAGACAGAGACAGAGGGACAGAAAGACAGAGACAAAGAGACAGAGAGAGAGAGACAAACACCTGGAGACCATACTTCCTCTAATATGTAGTAGGTGCACTAATTCCAGTAACAACAGTTTGGAGGCTATTATGAATACCAGAGAGCTGGTATGGAAACCAGGAAGACCTAGGTTTAAGTCCCATGTCTGACACTGGCTATGTGACCCTGAGCAAGTCACTCAAACTCTAAGTGTTCTAGGCAACTGTAGGACTGTAAGTTTCAGAGATGGAATAGCCTCCACTGGTCTACTGAAATTCCTTGCCTGGGAGTTTCTTATATTAATAAAATAATAGATCTGGTCCCGAACCTGATAATGACTACCACTTGCATATCACTTTAAGGTTTGCAAAGTGCTTTACCTATACTTTCTCATTTGATCCTCACAATAGCCTTGGGAGATAGGTGCTATTATTTTCTCCATTTTAAAGGTGAGAAAACTGAAGCTAAAAGCTAAAATGACTTGGCTAGGGTCATACAGCTAGTAAGGATCTGAGCCAGGATTTGAAGTCAGACCTTCCTGTCAACTCTGTCAAGCTCTGTCAACTACCCCAATTAGCTTCACAATGGAAAACACATATCTTGCTGCTCTCAGAAGAGGGTGGGCCAAGCTGGGCTTCTCGATTACATAGGGCCTTTATGCTAGCCTCTTTCTTCCATTTCTCTCTTTATCTTTTAGAACTCCAATGTTCACTCCCACAAGTTCCAGGAGAATTTGATCTCTTTTATAGAATCGCGGAATATCAGAACTGAAAAGAAGCTCTGAAGCCATTTAGCCCGACCAATTCCTGAACAAAAAATTCCCCTCCACAATGTCTCTAACAAATCATCACTGTAGCCTTTGCCTGATGGTGTCTAGTAAGAGAAAACCCACTACTTGGCCAGGTGGCTAATTCAACTTTGAAAAAGCTCTAAATTTTAGGAAGATATTTCTTATATTGGGCCTAAATCCTAACTCTGCAGTGAATTGTGTTAGCTATATGTTCCAGCTTTGGACCACCTGTCAAACTATGTCTTTATCCAAGTTATTACCAAAAAAAAAGATAAACAGCATAGGGCCAGGAACAGATTCCTCGGGCTACTACTAGAGAGCTCTCACCAAGCTGACATCAAACCATCAATGACCAGATGTATCAGTCTGAATCTCACCTCTAACATTTCTTAACAATGGGATCACACACACATTATTATAGCAGAAATATGGTATTTATCCAATATGTGATTTTTGATCAGTCATGCTATCCCTGTTTAATATAATAGGTAATCAAGGGTTGAGCAAAGGGTACTTAAAATTTCTGTGTATTCCAGTACAAATATACATGTCCTTATGAGTAAATGAACTAGAGTTTAAGAAGTAGGGAAGAAGCAATTTCCCTCCTTTCTCTCCTTCCTTCTTTCTGTCCTCCTCTCTTCACTCCTTTTTTCTTGCCTTTCTTCCTTCCTGCCTTCCTTTTCTTCCTTCCTTCTTTCCTTCCTTCCTTTCTTCCTACCATTTTGTTTCTCCATAGAAAGTAAGCATAGTGAACTGAGCCAAACTAGTAATAGCACCTCGCTCTAGTGTGCTTTCAGAACATCCATTCATTTCTTACTTTTCTTCCTGGTCTACATGTTCCCTGTTTATTTATAGTGTGTGTGTGTGTGTGTGTGTGTGTGTGTGTGTGTGTGTGTGTAATGCCAGAAATTCATAAAGTGTCATCTTGGGATGCTTGGGGATCCCTGAGACTTTTAAAAGGTCAAAACTATTTTCATAATAATACTAAGATATTTTAATTTTAATACAGTAAAGTATAGATAGAAATAGCCTAATAAACAAAAGCTCTTTGGCATCCTCAATAATTTTTAGGAGTATAAAGGGGTCAGGAGACCAAAAAAATTGAGAAATGCTCACCTATGCGTTCAGTGCTGGGTCTGGAGCAATTGTTTCAGAAATATCCCATTTGCATTGGATTAAACAAATTGCAGAATAAAGAGATCTATGTGAAAAAAGTTCCCCTGTTCTCTTTATGGCTGGCTCCTAGGTGAAGCCACATTCATCATCATTGACATCACACTACATATATGTGCATTCTATGTCAGATAGATTCTAATGGTCAAGGGTTATCATTTCATACTGAATTTTTGAAATAATATCCTCAATGTTACTCCCTTTTCTGTATCATATCTGAAATACTCAGAAGAAAATTGGTAGGGCATTGTTTGATGAATCCAATTATAGTCTCATGTTGAGAAATATACAAAATATAAAAGACTATGCCGTTATATTATTAGCTTCTGTTGTTATATCTTTCTCCTTTTGAGGAAACTGATACATAGCTTTACTGGAAAAATGAAGCAAAGTTAGCACGCAATGACTTGGACCCATTACATATTATAATGATCAGTAACTTTGCATAGAAGAGCATCCACAAAATTCTGAAATATGCAATAAGAGGGTACTTTCTTCAGTAGCACATATATTGAATTGGAATAGCACGGTGAAGGTAAGCATGATCCCTCAACAAGAATGACATGAAAATCTATGAAGTATTCCGTGTTTTGGAGTAATCATATGGACTAAACAGGGATCAACTGCTTACATTTAAATATGGGAAGAAGACATGTGTCACCTCTGGATCGCATCAACATCAGGGGGAAGAGAGGGAGTCTAATTAGACAGAAAGCATAGGAATTGTTCCATTATGTTTTGACCTTAAAAGAATAATGGAATAAGAGGGGAAGAAGGATACACTGAGAGGGAAGGGAAAGGGTGATAGAGAATATTATCTCAGATAATCAGGATATGCAAGTAAAAGTCTATACACATACATGCACATGCACAATTGAATACAGAAACACATTTGACTAAATGGTGAAATGGGGGGAAAGGAAAGAAGGAAGAAGAGGTATTAGAGAGAGAACAGACTAAGGAAGGGTTTAATCTTAAGTAAAACAAACTATAAGTAAGAATATGCAAAGATATTTATAGGTCTTTTTGAGGTAGCAAAATTGGGAATCTGAGGGGATACCCATAAATTAGGGAATGGATGAACAAGTTATGGCATATAAATGTGATGGAATCCTTTTGTTCTGTAATAAATGAAGAGGACAGTTTCAGAGAAACCTAGTAAATCCTATATGAACTGTTGCAGAGTGAAATGAACAGAATCAGGAGAATAATTTATACAATGACAAGGTGAAGACAATCTACTTTGAAGGAATTAGGAACTCTGATCAACATAACTAACTACCTCCTATGATTCCAGAGGATTGATCATGCAACAAGTATGCTATCCACCTCCTAAATAGAAATATTATAGACTCAGAATACAAAATGAGACATAGAAAAAACATAAGCACCCCTATATATATATATATAGGTTTTTTAGATATTATCTTTGCGAAAATGACCAACATGGAAATTTGTTTTGCATGGCTATGTGTAATTGTAACAGGTTTTTTGTTTTCCTTTCATTCTCAACTGAAAGAGAATAAGAAAAATGAAATTTTGCTGATGAAAAAATAATTTTTAAATAATCGTTAGAAGAAAGCTCAGTGGACTGAAAAGAAAACAGTACTTCGGAATCAATACACATAGGTTCAGAGTCTGCTCTGTCACTTCTCAATTTCTAACAAACAAGCTGTTGTAATCACAGACTCTAAAAACTTCTTCCTATTTGACTCATTCTGCCATCAAATAGAAATAGTACAATGAGCCAAGCTAATGAATTTATCATGCCTCTCTATAATGTGCTCATATCTGACTCTGGGCCTTGGCATTTGTCATTCACTTTCAGGAATGTATTGTCTATCTTCTATTCCAAGAGTTAACTTGGAGCCCAGGAACTTTTTAAAAACTATATTTTCATCATTGTATTTCAATATAGTTTCCGGGGTGGAGCCAAGATGGCTGGCGGAAAGCAGGGACTCGCTTAAGCTCTCCTCCAAATCCCTCCAAACACCTGTAAAAATGGCTCTGAACAAATTCTAGAGCTGCAGAACCCATGAAATAGCAGAGGGAAGCAGTTCTCCAGCCCAGAACAGCCTGGATCGTTGCTGGGAAGGGTCTGTCGCACTGTGCTGAGAACAGAACCTGGGAGGGGACTGGAGCACAGCCCAGTCGCACCAGGACAGACCAGACCAGGAGTCAGGCAGAGCAGGCCTGAGGGCCATGAATCATTGAGCTGTGGCAGGTACCAGACTTCTCAACCCACAAACACCAAAGACCACAAAGCAGGTTAGTGGGAAAACTGCAGGATCAGGTTAGAGAACAGTCTGCCCCCAGCTCTGGGGGTGGTGGAGGTGGTGTTGTAGTGGCAGTGGCAGCAGCAAGAAGCTCCTGTAGCTGCTTTCAGAGATCCAGCTGTGGCTGCTTCCGGAGTCCTTGGATCACACAGTGGGAGGAATCAATCAGCAGATCAGAGCGGCAGTGCAAGGAGCACTTTGCTGGCACAGAGGCAAATTCTCTTGCTTTGTCCTGCTTGGATCAGAATCATGATCCTGGTTTGCAGTTCTTGGGGGAGGAGGAGCACTGCTGTGGCAGAGCTTGCAGTAAAAGTGGAGGAGAAGTAGTTCTGAAAACAGCAGCACAGCCGCTAAAGCTTGGGATAAAGTACTCTCTACTCTACAAGCAATCATACCCTGACAAAAAACTCAAGGGTTTTTGACAAAAGGGTCAAGTAGTTGGCTAGGCACATGAACAGGCAGTGGAAAAAAAAGGACTTAGATTATAGAATCTTTTTTTGGTGACAAAGAAGATCAAAACATACAGCCAGAAGAAATCAACAAAGTCATAGAGCCTACATCAAAAACGCCCAAGAAAAGTATGAATTGGTCTCAGGCCATGGAAGACCTCAAAAAAGATTTGGAAAAGCAAGTAAGAGAAGTAGAGGAAAAATTGGAAAGATAAATGAGAGTGATGCAAGAAAATCATGTAAAACCAGCCAATGACTTGCTAAAGGAGACCCAAAAAAATACTGAAGAAAATGGCACCTTAAAAAATAGACTAACCCAAATGGCAAAAGAGCTCCAAAAAGGCAATGAAGACAAGAATGCCTTAAAAGGCAGAATTAGCCCAATGGAAAAGGAGGTCCAAAAGACCACTGAAGAAAATACCACCTTAAAAATTAGAATGGAGCAAGTGGAAGCTAGTGACTTTATGAGAAATCAAGATATTATAAAATAGAACCAAAGGAATGAAAATGTGAACTATCTCATTGGAAAAGCCACTGACCTGGAGACTAGATCCAGGAGAGATAATTTAAAAATTATTGGATTACCTGAAAGCCACCATCAAAAAAAGAGCCTAAACATCATCTTTCAAGAAATTATCAAGGAAAACTGCTCTGATGTGCTAGAATCAGAGGGTAAAACAGAAATTGAAAGAATCCACCAATCACCTCTTGAAAAAGATCTTAAAAAGAAAACTCCTAGGAATATTGTAGCCAAATTCCAGAGTTCCCAGGTCAAGGAGAAGACACTACAAGCAGCCAGAAAGAAATAATTTGAGTACTGTGGAAACACAATCAGAATAATACAAGATCTAGCAGCTTCTACATTAAGGGATTGAAGGGCTTGGAATATGATATTCTGGAGGTCAAAAAAGCTAGGATTAAAACCAAGAAGGACCTAACCAAAAAAACTGAGTATAATGCTCCAAGGTAAAATATGGATTTTCAACAAAATAGAGGACTTTGAAGCTTTCTCAATGAAAGATCAGAGCTGAATAGAAAATTTCATTTTTAAATACAAGAATCAAGAGAAGCATGAAAAGGTAAACAAGAAAGAGAAATCATAAGGGACTTACTAAAGTTGAATTGTTTTGTTTAAATTCCTATAAGGAAAGAGGATGTTTGTAATTCATGAGACCTTTCTCAGTATTAGGGTAGTTGAGGGGAATCTACATACATACATACATAATATATGTATACATATATATATATATATATATATATATATATATATATATAATACACACACACACACACACACACACATATATATGGACAGAGGGCACAAAATTAAAGGATGAGAGAGGAATGTATTGAGAGAGGGAGAAAGAGAGAAATGGAATGGAGTAAATTATCTCACATAAAAGTGACAAGAAAAAGCAGTTCTGTTGGAAAGAAAGAGAAGGCAGGTGAGGAAGAATGAGTGAATCTTGCTCTCATTAAATTTGACTTGAGGAGGGAATAACATGCACACTCAATTGGGTATCTTACCCCACAGGAAAGTAGGGAGAAGGGGATAAGAAAGGGGGGCTGATCGAAGGGAGGGCAGATAGGGGGAAGAAGTAATCAAAAGCAAACATTTTTGAAAAGGGACAGGGTCAAAGGAGAAAATGGAATAAAGGGGAACAGGATAGGATGGAGGGAAATATAGTTAGTCTTTCATAACATGATTATTGTGGAAATGTTTTACATATTGATACACGTGTGACCTATGTTGAATTGCTTGCCTTCTTAGGGAGGGTGGGTGGGGAGGGAAGAGGGGAGAGAATTTGGAACTCAACGTTCTAAAAGCTGATGCTCAAAAAAAAAGTTGTTTTTGCGCGCAACTGGGAAATAAAATATACAGGCAATGGGGTATAGAATTTAGGAGGATTTATCTTGCCCTACAAGAAAGTAAGGAGGAAGGGGAATGGGGGGGGAGTGGGGTGACAGAAGGGAGGGCTGATTAGGTAATGGGACAATCAGAATATATGCCATCTTGTAATGGGAGGGAGGGTAGAAATGGGGAGAAAATTTGTAACTCAAAATTTTGTGGAAACCAATGTTGAAAACTAAAAATATTAAATAATAAAATATTAAAAAATATATTTTCCTTTGCAATCCTATATATTTTATTTTATGCAATTAAAATATTATTCTGAAGAATCCACAGGTTTCACCAAAGTGCCAAAAAAGCTCATGATTTTTTTAAAAAAGGCTATGAAGCCCCCATTGAGTAGATGGGATCTTAGGCCTCATCCAACTCTGAGATTCTGTCATTCCATGATTACATAAATGTGTCCATTAGGAAATGGAGAACCATTTCTTCTCAGTGAGAGTTCCCCCATACCAATGAAATCACATGTCTAATCAAAAAATAAAGAAAACTATTTTGGGAGATTTTAGAGTAGCTGATGCTCATTCTGTTAAAAGTTTATGGGACCTTTATCAAGCTTGGAGGGAAAATGCCAATTAGTGGGATTGGCCAACTCGTTCAGATTAAATAAGAATGGTAATTTAAAACTAACCTTCAACTAAACCCTTGTGGACTTCAGGAATGTGTTTGCAGCAATTTTGGATTTCAACTTCAATTTCTGTCTAAAAATCAGAAATGTTGAAATACTCAAAGCCAGAGGCTGCTCTCATTGAATTTCCATCTGGAAGAAAAAACAGTAGAGATTTTGGAAGAAATCCAACTCATCTCTGCAGATTCGAAAGGGAAGCAGCTCTAGGTAAATTTATACCAAGGGCTAGATATCCCAACCTCTCACACCTGACACACTTTTGATGAAAATCATTCGTCATTTTATGCTAGTCCTCTATGATTCATTGAAGTCCAACAATTCCCATCCCCCTCTTTTTCAGTTGAGAAGAGAACTTCATGTGATATATGGGAAAAGTGTTGGGAAACTATGAGAAGGTCCTTCTGTAAAAAGTTCTGGTCATTTAAGAAATAGGGCCCAGGAAGGGTCTTTCCCCTCAATTAACTAAAATGCATTTCAGTGGATTGGGAGCAGAGAAAAAGCTGGGCTTTGGGTTAAGTGTAAGGATCATAACATGTGGTTTGCAGACACATACTGGGGCATTTTCACCCTTTTTACTGTTGCAAAGATGGGGCCTCAGAACAAAAACATTAGGCAGCCATTTCCCAATGATAAAAATAGTTCATCCCCAGTGTCTGTTTGTTTCCTCTATATTGTCTACACAGGATAATGACTATAAATTCTAATTCTTTTACCACTCAGATCTCTCCTTTTCTATCACTTTTGATGACTGATTCATTCCATAAATATTGTGAATTATATTTCTAAAGAAAATAATGAAACTAATGAAATGAAGTGTAAATAATGGATATAAAACCACCTCTGTTTGAAGGTGTCATACCTCTAAGAACGCACATGTTTTTATGAATGCAGAGAATATTAAAGAAATTCATTATATTCTTTCTTTATATCCAATTGATGTCCATCTAGCTTTATGGTATGAGCATCTGTTTTTCTATTATAAGTCTTCTGTATTTCCCAGCTACTTCTCTTAAATTGTGACCTGTTGAAATGTAAGAATCATATATGCTTCACTGTACTATATGCTGTATTTAACAAAGCCATGCAAACAAGATCATGTAACTATATATTCTTAATTGACAAAAAAGAAGTTATATTATATTGCAGCAGAGCATACTTTCCTCATTAAATGGCTGCTAGGGCTATTCTTCTACAAGTCCAAGTCAGTTTGGAGAAATTTTTAATTATAAATAAGAGGCCATGCAACTTAGCGAATCAGAATCTGGCCTATTAGTAAGGAAAATCTGGGTTCCTTTCCATGCCCTGACATATATTAACTGTATAGCCTGAGGAAAGTTACTTAACCTCTCAGTAAACCAAGGAAATTTCTTTTTTTTAATAATTAATTTATTTAATTTTAGTTTTCAACATTCACTTCCATAAGATTTTGAATTTTAAAGTTTCTTCTCCCTCCCCAAGATGGCATTGTAACCAGAATGGCCTTTGTTTTCTTTGAGTGACTCAGTTTATCTCATTGAGCCTTGCTGGGTGCTGGGCCCCTGCTAGGGCTAACTCCAGGGAGGGCCTACTTTGCATGTTGGGGACAGCAGAGGCTTTTGGACCACATGGGTTTGGGTCTGCCTCTGTTGGGTGTTGACCTGGTCTGCATGGATGTGAACCTCCCAGGGTCCCAGAGGCAGGGACCAACTCAAGAACCAATAGGCTCTGGTTATTCAAGAGGTGCTTGATAATGACAAACACTCTATAAGAGGGGAGAAGACAGCTTGAAGATCCCTTTTTGGTTGGAGCATCAGCTGTGGTGAGTGTGACTCTTGGCCAGCCCTCGGGCTGAACCTAGATTTTGGTAACTATGAATTGTGTTGGGTCTGTCTGTTGATATTTGTAATTTGTTTGTATTTTATTCTGAAGTTCGGGATGCTGGTTTTTTTCCCCCGAACTAAATGAATGTTCTAAAGTTCAGGGTGCTGGCTGTTTTTTCCCCTGAACTAACTGAATGCTGGATTAAAGTAAGTTTGTCAACCCCTTCACCGTGCTTTCCTTGGTTAAGCAGATAAAAAGAACCTGTGCTTTCCCGGCATGCCAGCAGCCTCCTGGGTGCTGGCTGTGGGTGGATCTTACGCCCCCACAGAAGCTGCTAGCCGGATTGTTAAAAGAGGCATGCAATCTGATATAAGCTCTACTTCTACATTCATATTAAACATATTTTCATTTTATTAGTCATGATGTAAAGAAGAATTAGAACCAATAACCAATAGGAGGAACCATGAGAAAGAAGAAACAACACAAAACAACAAAAGAAAAAGAGAGCAAATAGTTTGCTCTCATCTGCATTCAGACTCCAAAGTTCTTTCTCTGGAAGTGGATATCATTTACCATCATGAGTCTTTTGGAATTGTCTTAGATCCTTGCATTGCTGAGAAGAGCTAAATCTATTGGGGTCAGTCATCACACAACATGGCTGTACCTGTTCTCCTGATTCTGCTCATTTTACTCAGCATCCATTCATATAAGGCTTTCAGGTTTTTCTGAAGTCCACCTGCTCTTCATTTCTTATAGCACAATAGTATTCCATTACATTAATATACCACAACTTGATCAGCCATTCCCCAATTGATGGGCACCCCTTCAATTTCTAATTCTTTGCCACCACAAAAAAGAGCTGCCATAAATATTTTTGTACATGTAGGTCTTTTTCCCATTTTTATGATCTCTTTGGGATACAGACCTAGAAGTGGTATTGCTGGGTCAAAGAGCATGCACAGTTTTATAGCCCTTTGGGCAGAGAAACTTTTTTTCAGATATAAACTGCAAGAATAGGTTAGGTACACAGAGGCAGTAGTCAATGAATATAGTAAACTACTCTTTGATAAACCCAAAGAGTCCAGCTTCTGGGATAAAAATTCACTATTCCACAAAATCTAGCGGGAAAACTAGAAAACAGTATGGCAGAGATTGGGCATAGACCAATATCTTACTCCATATACCAAAATAAAGTCAAAATAGGTTCACAATTTAGAAATAAAGGCTGATACTATAAACAATTTGGGAGAGAAGGAAATAGCTTACCTGTCAGACTTATGGAGAAGGGAAGAATTTATGACTTGGCAAACGAGAGATAGAAAGCATTATGAAATACAAAATGGATAATTTTGATTACATTAAATTGAAAGGTTTTCGTACAAACAAAGCCAATGCAACTAAGATTTAGAAAGTAGAAAACTGGGAAAGAATTTTTACAACCAGTGTCTCTGACAAAGGCCTCATTTCTAAAATACATAGAGAAGTGAGTCAAACTTATTAGAATACAAGTTATTCCTCAATTGATAAATGGTCAAAGAATATGAGCAGGCAGTTTTCAGAGGAAGAAATTCAAGATATCCATAGTCATATGAAAAAATTCTCTAAATCGCTATTGATTAGAGAAATACAAATCAAAACATCTCTTAGGTACCACATCTCTCCTGTCAGATTGGCTAACATGTCAAAACAGGAAAATGATAAATGCTGGAGAAGATGTGGGAAAATTAGAACACTATTGCATTGTTGGTGGAGTTGTGAACTGATCCAACTATTCTGGAGAGCAATTTGGAACTATGCCCAAAGGGCTTTCAAAATGTGCATGCCCTTTGACCCAGCAATAACACTTCCAGGGCTATATCCCAAAGAGATCATACAAGGGGGAAAAGGACTCGTATGTACAAAAACATTTAAAGCAGCTCTCTTTGTGGTGGCAAGGAATTGGAAATAAAGGGGATACCCACCGATGGGGGAATGGCTAAACAAATTGTGGCATATGAATGTAATGGAATACTATTGTGCCATAAGAAATGAGGAGCAGATGAACTTCATAAGAACCTGGAGGGAACTATATGATCTGATGATGACTGAAGGGAGCAGAACCAGGAAAACATTGTATACAACCACAGACACATTGCTTCTGTGATGACTAACTTTGATAGACTTGGCTCTTCTCAACAATGCAAAGTTCTAAGACACCTCCAGAAGACTCATGGTGGAAAAGCTATCCACATCCAGAGAAATAATTACAGAGCCTGAATGCAGATTAAAGCAAACTATTTGCTCTGTCTTTTATTTTATTTTTGTTTTTTTCACATCTTTCTCATGGTTCCTTTCATTAGTTATAATTCTTTTTTACAACTTTATTGGGAAAATAAGTTGAATGTGAAGATATATATATATATATATATATATATATATATATATATATATATATATATACATATATATATAGAACCTATATCAGATTACATGCCATCTTGGGGGTGAGGAGGAGAAAGTTTGGAACTCAAAAACTTGTGGAACTGAGTGTTGTAAACTAAAAATTAATTAATTATTTTTTTTAAAGATATAAATTCAGAATTGTTATGGACCTGCCTTGGTAGAGGGTGGTTCCTTACAGGAATTTACTACATACATAGAGTCATATTTATAGACCAATTTTTTAAAAATATACAAAACTGGTTTTATTTTTAGTACATATATATTATGTGACTTAATGATATTGTTAATTGTTTTGGTTTCATATAGGCAGATCCCAGTCCAAATCAAAATGGGAATTGCAAGACCAACTTGGAGGAGAACATGTATGTAAACAAATAAGAAATACTAGTAGATAGATAAGGAAAAGGTTTGATCATGGGTACCCTCATGTGTGAAGCAAAGAAGTTTGCAATTTATTTTGGAGGAAGAGGCAACCATTGAAGGTTTAGGGGGAACTGAAAGGGAGACTTCACTATTTGGTTTTTAGCAAGGAGATAAATGTTGTTTCTTTATTTTCTGTAATTCTGGAATATTCCCTCTGACTTCAATGAATGTCCTCTCACTACTGAGAAATTGTTTAGTTTTGCGGTGTTTTTCTTTTCCATCATATAACTGGCTCACAATAATAAAAATTCTTTGTAAGATTAAGGAGGAGAGGGCTTGGGTGCGGGGGGGGGGGGAGAAAGAGGCTTTTTTTCTGAATTAATTTGAAAGATTATAGAGAAGAAAAGCAATTAAATTTGCCCATCCTTGGCAATAGCAACCTTTTTTTAGGTTCTAATAAGAGAGTCATTGGGTGCTGAATGCTAACGCACCAGTAAGAATGAAGAATTAGGGTAATATTTACAATGAGGGTGGTAAAGACTTCCAAAAAACAATCAGACATTTAAACTTCTCTGACCTCTGTCCCTCTAGAAACTCTTCCAACTGTATTTTGGAACAGTTACTTAACAGCCTCAAAGATTCTTCAGCATGCCCTTCCAGCTTCTTTGCTAATCAGGGATTTGTGGAATGAGAGTCTGTTTCCTCAGTGGCCAACCAGCAGGCAGACATAATCTCTCACTTTCTAGACCTGGGAACAGTGATACTCTAAACACAATGGGGAAATTTGAAACAAGACTTTTCAACATGGGTCAGGTGACATTCTTTCTTAAGAAATTTGCTATGTTGCAGCAGGTTCTTAGCGAAGTAGCTTTGACGTCCATTCAATGCTGATATATCTTGTAGCTTACCAGCTAACGAAGCTGAAACATGTTTCAGACGAAATAGATATTTTTAAATGCCTCCTGACTGATCTCCCTCCCTCCTGATTTCCCTTTGTCTGCAATCTTAAACAATGCTCTCAGATTAATTTTATGGTGTTTTTCTTCCCACCTCAATCAATGTTCAATGGCTCCCTATTACTTATAAAAACTTAGTCCAAGCTCTCCTCTTGACAATTAAGAACCTGTATGTATCAATCTTACTTATCAAACTATACTAATATTTCCTTTCCGGGGGTGGGGAATGTGTGACCTCGAGGCCACATGGGGCCCGCTAGTTCCTCAAGTGCGGCCCTTTGAATGAATCCAAATTCCACAGAAGTTTGGGGCCACACCTAGAGGGCCCCATGTGGCCTTGAGGCCACAGGTTCCCCACCCCTGCTGGTACTCTAATCTTGCTTAATTGGTCTCCCCACCACCTAAAAAAAAATACTATACAGGGGAAAGATCACTGGTTTGGAAGTTGTGGGTTCAAATCCTGCCATTGATGATTACTATCTGTGCCACCTTAGGTAATTGACTTCATCTACTTGGGCCTCAGTTTCCTCAACTGTAAACTGAGAATGTTAGAATACATGGCCTCTGAGATATCTTCCCTCTCTAAGTTTTTGCTGATGCTGCCTGAACAAAGGCTCGGGATTAAGTCCACCTTCTCCATGAAACATTTTCCAGTTTTTTTTCTCCAACCTCCAATAAAAGTTCTTGCCCTCACTTTATTATTTGTTAATCATATACTCCCAGAAACCTTGAGCCATAGATTCCCATGGCAGAGAAGGACCCAGTGTATTTGGGGAGATTTTCCCATGTAATTCTCTTGGTTCATAGACTCCTACCCAGGAAACCTAGAGACACCTACACAATAGGCTTCACCATACAGAAACCGGCTTGAAAATGTAACCCAGTGTTCCAGCCTAGAACATTTGCCCAAGACTCTTCATTAGTAGAGATAATGATTACTACAGTTATCCCTTCCACATTACAACTTTCCCCGTTGTGGTTTTGATATATCATGGGTCAGCAAAAGAAATTAAATGGGAATTTTGGGGTAATTTTGGGGAAGGCCAGCAGACAGCACAAAAGAAGTGTAGAAACTCAGAAATTCATAAAATATATGTATCATATTGCATTATATGAACACATTTATCTTTTAATACCAATAATAATCCAGACTTCTTCTCCAGCACAAACAGAGGGACAAAAAATTTTATGCAGATTTTGTAGATCGTGGTGGTGCTGGGCCCCTAATCCCACGATGTGGAAGGGATAACTGTTGATGTCATGTGCCTGTGGTGAAGGGCAGAGTTGGCAAGAGGGATTTGTAAAACAGAGATATTCTTTGTTCCTGCTTCAAGAGAAGGCTTTCTCTTCAGCTAGAGACCTGTAGATAGACATAAAAGACTCTGGGAGCCACACGCATATAGGACAAGCCTCTTTTGCTAACTTGGCCTTTCCCAGTTACAGAGCTGGGGTAACACTAATATGTATAGTTCACACTGGTGAGTCTTGTCTTGATAATACTTGTATCTTGTCAATCTGAGCAGGCAGAGCCAGTACAGGGAGGGGTAGATGAAGTGTCCAGTGCCCTCCATTCTTACTGTCATTTAAGCCAGGTGGAGAAAACCAGCACTCAGCTTGTAATTATGATTAGAAGCTATGCCAGAGCACTATCAGGTATCTTAGTAGAAGACCTAGAGATCCAAGGGATCAAGATTATCTAGTCCAAACTGTGTAACAACAATGCTGCTTGCAGCTGCTGTGGGAGGTATAAGACCAATAACACCAGCACGCAGGAGGGCTGCTAGCACAGGTTCTTTGCTCTGCTCTTCAAAGGAAAGCAACTTTAAGGGGTTTACAATCTCACTTTAATCAAACATACATATATCATTCACTTAGTTCAGGGGAAAAAGTCAGCACCCTGAACTTTAGAGAAAACACAAACAGAAATCACAAGTGGAAATTATATAAACAGAGCAAATAACACAAATCAGCAGACAGGGCTTCTATCTGTCTGTCCATAGCAATATGTGCAAAGTTAACAGAGAGAAAAGCACCAACATCTAGGTTTTCACAGCCAGCAGGCTCCTTAATGGCTACCTAGAGTCTCGCCTAGCCAAATCATAGGAACATTCTTCCCAACAAATGAGCCCCAAAGCAAAATGCTAACCTAAGAGTTACTTCTTCACTACTACACTTCTTCAGGGTCAGAGGGTGTCACAACCAAGTGACTCAAACTCATGTGACTTAGGCTTTCTTGTGGCTTAAGCAGATCATCAAAGACTCTTGAATCAATCAAAGGCACTTGATTTCCTTAGTGCTGAGAAGCACTCCAAAAGAAAAAAATATCAAAAAGTCCCACTTTGATTGCCATTACAAACCGTGACCCAGGAAGCTTAAGTCGCTTGCCCAAGGCCACTTGCTGCACAAATAGCAAGAAGCAAGAGCCCAGATTCAAACTCAGATCCTGTCACTGCAAAGTGCTATTATTATCTCTATTTTACAAATGACAAAGTTGAAGCAAACAAAAAAGTTAAGTGACTTGCCTGAGGTCACATGCCTAGTAAGTATCTGAGGCCAGGTGTTCTTGGTAAAGACATTGGAGTGGTTTTCCATTTCTTTCTCCAGCTCATTTTACAGATGAGGAAACTGAGGCAAACAGGGTTAAATGACTTGCCCAGGGTCCCACAGCTAGTGTCTGAGGCCAGGTTTAAACTCAGGTCTTCCCGACTCTAGGCCTATCCTTTATAAGTCCCTGTCATCACTATCACTTATAAAGGGTCCTTTGACTGAAGCCCCCCATGAAGTCTAGCTTTTCCCATTGATCTCTTTTGATGATACTGGGGGTGGGGCTAGCTTTCCATTTCTTTCTAGGTTTTCCTGCAGACTCAGGGGGTATGCTGGTAAATGCTTAACAACTAGCTCTTGTGGATAAGGAATGTATTTCTGTCAGGCTTTTACATTTAATCTGCCCTATTTACATTTTCTACATCACTTTTTTAAATCTCCTGTCAGACAATCAACAAAATCAATTAATCAAGCCTGAATTTGGAGCATTTGCACTTTACCAAAGGGTAAACAATCACACTGCAAATTTAATAATTGGCTCTCAGGAGCCACCTCCAGCATACCATTATTTCTCAAGTTTCTCTCTCCAGTTTAGCAAAACAGGTATCCTAATCTCTTGAGATTGTAACCCTAGTCCCAAATCCCATTGGTAGGGGATTCTATCCTCATTCATGGAGATCAGTGCCCCCATACTCCTACATATGGGGCATGGTGGATTTGACAAGAGCAGGAGAGAGCTTCAGTCTCATCTGTCTTTGAGCTTTCTACAAGGCTATGAGTTTCTTCAGATTTCAGGCAATTTTCCAGCAATCTGACTTCTCAGGCTTCCATGGTAGTCTGGCTGGCTTATGCACCACCCTACCTGCAATCCTGGCTCCAAGGTCATCATGGCTTGAACTCCCAGGTCCCCTGAGGATCACCTCCAGTATCTAAAATGAGAAGTAAGCAGGAGAATGCAAGTCCCTCCCTTCTCACCTGTACACACTGGACAAATAGGAATGTCTGAAAAGAGGGGCATCTGAAAAAATGCAAACAGCTCAGGCCTATCAGTTTTAAAGACTCAGGTATCCAATCAAAGGAGGCTACCCAACCCATGTGTCAGGGTATTCCATAGCTTCCATGTTAGACAAAGCGAACATACTCATAGGCCCCTCAAGGCCAAGTTACAAGATCCTGGCATGTTGAATTAAAAGCTGGAAAGGACCTCAGAGACCTTCTAATCCAACTCCTACTCACCCATTTAACAGATGAGAGAAATGAAATTGAAGGAGGTTAATAAATTGCTCAAAGTCACATAAATAATAAATAAGCATTCAAGAAAGAATTTCAACCCAGGTTCTCTGTTTTTAGCACCAGATACCTTCCTACTGTATTTGTATAATTTGTCAGGCTTGAAGGGGAAAAAAATCTTGTCTTGAGAGTTTCAGTCTTTCAGTGTCTTATCACCTGGGCAAGATGAGAAAACCTTTAGACATCTTTTCTCATGACTACTTGATTCCCTCTTTCTGACTTTTCCCTTTTCCTTTCCCTGCCTTCCTCAACCACCATCTTTCTATAGGGCCATTTCCCTAAATGTGAAGAGAAAAGGAAGACCAATTCCAGCAATACTATACTTTCTTGTTATTTTTTCCCATGTGCTTATATCTCATGTCCCCTACTAGATTATAAACTCATACTTCTTTAAATACCCTTGGTGCCTAGCAGAGAACTTTAGCCTTGGTAGGTATTTAACACCTCCTCTTAAAACTGATAAAATTTTTAGTCATTCAACCAGAAAAGTACTTATATCTGTAGTCAAAATTTTAGGTAATTAGTCCAAAATATATCTTGACTTTTGTGCCTTTAGGAAATACATTAGAAACCAAAGGCAGTCTCTTTCCCCAGGGAATTCATGATTTATTTGCTCAGGAGGGATAATTGTACATAAGGTTAAAAAAAATCTTACAAATAACTAAAAAGAAAAAATGAACTTCAAATTATTATAGCCCAGAAGTGCTGAGGGCAGAGTTAGAAAGCCCAATTTTATGCTTAAAAAAAAAAAAACTTTTAAAGTCCTTTGATTTTTTTTTTATTAGCCCATAAATAATTTTATTTAGCACAATGTAAATGAAATGTTGCAGTGGTTTGGCTGATTAGTGGCATTAAACTCAGACTGTTTGACATGATTCCACAGATTAGAAGGTTCTTTAAAAAAATAAGCTCAAATGCTAATAGTAAAGATGTGCCTACACTGGCTTAGCTAGTAGAAGTGGAATGTTTAAAATAACATCATGCTTGCCCCCTGGTTGAGTGATCCCTAAACAGAATCCTCATTTGGAATTACTGTTTCTCATACAATGTGACATTTCTCCTTTGTTTTAGAGAAGTCAGAGCAAAAAGTGTAGGTTGCAAAAAAGTAACTGGACATGGAAACAAAGCTAATCTGTTTAATTTTTCCCAGATGTATGAAGGTAATCTTGTAGAGAAGGCTGGATGAAAGGAATGAAATCATAGCCCAAGCAGGGTTGGGTTGAACTTATTTATTAGGCATCAGGGACTCCAGTGCACAAAGATCTTGGAGGAATAAGAGATCTGTAATTTGGGTTTTCCCCCAGAATGGTGAGGAGTTTGATCTATGACAGTCACACACTTTGTGTCCCTTTCCTATTTGTTACAAGGGCGACATGGACTCAGACATTGAGTTGGCAATGTCCAGTTGACTGTGCAATTTTCTGGATGCCTGACTCTACATCTAGGAATATGAAATCATTTTTTAAATAAAACACTGCAGCAAAGTGCCTGGAGAATTTAGAAAAGGCTGTGTATTCGTGAGCAATGGCATTGACAAATTGATGGCTTTTTCTTTGGGGAGTTCTATATTGAGTTTGCCAAAAATAAATGCTAAAATCTAAGAATCAGCTTTGGCTCCTACAGATGCAGTATTTGGAGCTGAATGAGCAGCAATGGCCATTGAAGCCATGGTCCACCAAAAACACAGTTTATGTTTGTGTTTTCCTCTTACAATTTTTTTACAAAGACAGGCAATGATTGACTAGCCTAAGTCTGGTTAGGCTAGATTTCACTCAAGTGCTAAATCAATGCCACACCTCTTTGCTTTGTGTTCTCTCCCTTATCTCTTAGATGACTGGAGAATTCTTTCTGCTCCTCCCTTCAGTTGACCTCCAGATACAGGCTGATGATTTTTTACAGCACAATCAGACAGAACCACTTTGGAAATGCTTGTTCTGGCTTGATGGCTGAAGTATGTCCATGATGCAATGCTTCTCTTTGGAGAGGTAAGTGATCAGAGCCAGTTTTTCCAAGGCACTTGGTCTTAAAGGGACAAGTTACTGAAAGTTGATTGCTTTTTCTCTATGCGACTTAACCAAGAGTAATATCCCCTTGTGGAAAAGCTGCTGGCTCCTGTCTAATCCATAAAACACCTGGTTGCCAGATATGCATAGTGGTATGTGAGCTGCTGTCAATTCATCTGCAGAACATCTAGTCTTTGGACTTCATGAGACCTGGGGGGGGGGGGGGGGGGGGGGGGGGGGCGGGGGGGGTGGAATCCTTAGAATTAAAAAAAAATAATATCCCACCCCTTTTCACTACATAATGATTATCAGAGAATAGTAGATTCAACATAAGCCAATCATTTCCCTGGGCATTCTTTCCAGTCTGTGATAAATACTTATCTGACTCCAGGCAAACTAAACATATCAGGTTTCTGAAGGACTCATCAAAACTTTACTGTCAGCCAGATGTGACTTCCCCAGGTAAATGTATGCAACTCCTACTCAGCTGTGAGAAGCAGCATTCTTGCTAGGTTTGATGCAATTCATTATGGTACGAGGAGGGAGTGTTTATATGCTTAAGTAATGACGGCTGGAGATTTCTTAATGAGGCTCAGTTGCCTTCAGCTGCTTCCCAAGAATGCATTATGGTTCTAATTCAAACCAGACTGAACTCATGAGCACATGTTTCTTTGATGAATTATTATTTACGTGAACTGACAAAGGAAGGTAATTTTTCCATCAGTCATTGAGGCTGAGCTTTTCATGGTCAGCAATAAATGCCTGCTCTCCTCTGTAGGGGTGATATGAACAAATAAGTAACCTGAGTGAATGAAGGATGTCAATTATGATGTTTTTTCTTGAAGGAATGGTCACTACTTTCTCTCTACAGCTCCCCACCAAAACTGGAGTTCTTAACCTTTTTTTGTGTGTCATAGGAACTCTTTGGTAGCCTGGAGAAACCTATGAATCCTTTCTCAGAATAACATTTTAAAATGCATAAAATACATAGGTATATATTTATATATTCATATATAAATAATGTTCCAAAATACATATTTATATATTTTAATTTGTATGTAATATATACATACATATGCAATTATGTATATGTACATATATAAGTGTATATCTATGTTTAGGGGTATACAAATATATGTACATGTGTCTTTGTGTGTGTGTATGCTTATAATTATGTACATGCATGGTCCTTCTAACCCCAGGTTAAAAACCACTACATTAGAATGCAAGCTTCTTTCAAGTAGGGATTATTTCATTCTTTGTACTTATACCTCCAGCCCCCAGCATATGGCTGGTGCATAATGAGTGCATAATAAATATGTGTTGATTGACTGTTGTTGATTCTTCAAGATCTCCGATGCAGACATATACAATCTAATTAGTATGTTGGAAGCTGAGAAAGGCAAGTCTTTCTCCAAGTTTACTACTTAAATAGAAGCTAAATATTGAATGTTGGCCTTATTGGATAACTCAAGGCTTCAAAATGAAAACCAAGCAGAGGGTTGAGCCATGACAGTCGAGTAGGAGAAATGAATACAATGCCCCTTCTCTTCCCCAAATGCTGCAATGATGATATGAGAATACCCAATTAGATAGTAATTGCTAAGTCAAAGAGAAACTAGCATGATTTGTCTTTCTAGCCAAGATCAAAAATGTGACCCACAGGCAAGTGGCCTGGGCAGGAACTGCAGAACAGAAGTTCTTAATCCAAGCATCAGGTCACCCTGAGCAAAGTTTAGACTCAATCCCCAGAGTTCTCAGGCCAGCAAAGCAGGGTTGCCAAGCAGAGAGATATTAAAAATAAGTAAACAAACAAAGATAACAAGTTATTATGATACTAGGAATGCCAAAGACACAAAGCCAGAAGAGAAGAATAACTATAAGCAAATCTTCAAAGAAAAGCACAAATTTGCTCACAAGAATTCCTAAAAGAAATGAAGTAAGTTGTTGGGGTTTTTTTTGGGGGGGGAGGGGAAGTTACACTGACACTATAAATGAAATGAGAGTGATAGAGGAAAGAATTTCAAAAGAAATGAATGCTATAGAGGAGAGGTTTGAAAAATAACTAACAGCTTAGTACAAGAGAAACAAAACCTTACCCAAGCAACAAATTCCCTGAAAATTAGAATGTGCCAAAGAGAAATTGGTGACTTCATGAAACAATAGGAAATATTAAAAATCAAGTCAAAAGATTGAAAAATAGAAGAAAATGTAAAATACCCGATGACGGAAACATTTGATTTAGACAATAGATTAATAAGAGATCATTTAAGACTGCTTGAATGCTATAACCAGAGAGATAGACAGACAAACAGATAGAGACAGAGACACACAGAGAGAGAAAGTCTAGGTTTCAAAATTTGAGAAATCATGAATGAAAACTGCCTAGATCTCTTAGAACTAGAGGGTAAAGTGAAAATGAAAAGAATCTACCAGTCACCCCCTACCAGAAACACCAAAATGAAAACTCCCAGGGATATTTTAGCCAAAATCCAGAACATCAAAGTTTAAAGAAAAAATATTGCAAGTAGCAAGAAAGAAAAAAGAAATCAACTACCAAGGAACCATAGTAAGCATTATATAACATTTAGCAACTATCCCTATAAAGGAGCAGAGAGTATGGAATATAATATTACAAAAGACAAAACCATAGACCAACAGTGGAGAAAAAATATGTGCCACAAAACAACATAATACCACAGGTAGAAAAATGACTTTTAATGAAATAAAGTGTGTCAAAAAATTCCTGAAAAAAAAAAGAAACTTTGAAATACAAAGATAGGTGACAAGAGAAACATAAAAAGGCAAATGCAATTGAGCAACCAAGAAAAGACATTTTAAGGATGTAGTATTTGTTTTCTTATGAAGAAGATGATAAAAATATCCTCTGAGCACTACAGTGTCATCAAGAGTCATAGAGAAAATAGAGGGAATGAGAGTAAATTTTTCTTATGTTTAGATGATCTTAAAAGAAGAAAGAAAAGGGAGATGGAATGGAAGATAATGGGAGGAATGATAAGGGGTAAAAGTAAAAATCTATACAAAATTGGAAGAAAGGGCTGGGCATCACTTGAATTTTACTTTCATTTAAACTAGTAAAAAGAAAGAAGAAAACATACACACACACACGCACACACGCACGCACACACACGCATGCACGCATGCACACACGCACACTTCTAAAAAGTTTGGTCTAGAGATGCATTCAACTCACCAGGGAAACAGGAGAAAACAGGGAGAGGGGAAAAATTGAAAGAAGAAGAGTCAACTAGGAGGGATTGGTCTCACACAAAACAAACCCCAAATCCCCTCAGAGAGGGGATCAAAAAAAAGGGGAACTTAAAAGAAAGGATAAGAACTTGTAATTGGGTCTGAGTGAGGGGAAGAGAAGAGGCAGTAGAGAGGCAATCAAGCATTGAATACTGAGCATACTCATTTTTCAATTCTCCTTGGTGGAAAGAGAAAGCAGAGGGAAAAAGAGAGGAAAAAGTCAAGGAGAATAGGACGGAAAGAAAGAAATCCATAAAATTAAAAGTTTTCAGACAAATAAATCCAATAGAGCTAATATTAAAAGGAAGCAGTTTACTGGGCAAAAAAGAACAACATCTTTGTGGTGAGTTTCTTTGATAAAGGGCTAATTTCTGAGTTGTATTAGGAAATGAATCAAATTATAAGACTAAAAACCCCATTTCTGGTCAAAAAAATAAGAACAGAGAAGAAACACATGCTATCGATACTCATATAAAATACTCTAAATCACTAATAGCTAGAGAAACCTAAATTACAACAACTTTGATGTTACTCTTCATAACCACAAAATTTGGAAAATTGACATAAAGGAAAATGACAAATGTTGGAGGCTCCTGCTAGGAAACAGGAATACTGAGATAGCATTGGTGGCACTGTGAACTTATAAAACTATTCTAGAAATTTAGAACTACTAAAACATTACTGAAATGTTCATGTCCTTTGACCCAGCAATACCTCTACTAGACTTATAACCCCAAACAGATCAAAGAAAGAAAAAAAAGTCCTATAAGTAAAGATATTTTGTGTGAAGCTTTGTGAAGTGACAAAGAACCAGAAACCAAGGTGGTGCTTGTCGATTGGAGAATGGTTTAACAGACTTTGTCTATGGATGAAATGGGATATTACCATAATATAAGAAATAAAGAAAGAGATGATTTCAAAGAATTTTTTTAATTATATGGAGTGATGCAAAGAATGCATCACATGATTCAAGACTTTATGCAGGAGATAAATTTATACTAAATATAAATATTTGAAAACAAATAATTTTGAAAGACAAGACATAAGATCGAAGAAATGACCAATTCAGAGGACCAGCAATAGAGAATGCTACCCACCTCCAGACAGAGAGCTGATGAACTAATAGGCAGAATGAGATAAACATTTTAGGGGCATGGTCAACATGGGGATTTGTTTCCTTGACTATGCATATTTGTTAGAAGGGCTTGTTTTCATTTTATTTTTCAGTGGGAGAAGAGTAAATGGGAGGAAAAAAATAAATGTTTGTAACTGAAACAAATTCATTCAATTTTTTAAAAGAAAAAGAAAACTAACCAGAAAAAAAACAAAAGTTGATATAGATAAGGAAAAAGAATATCAATGAGTTCCATTGTTTATTTCTGGTGGCTTCAATACAAATGTACAAACCATTCAGCTTGGTGATGTCAAAGTATGTTCCAGATAAACTAGGTTGAGATAAACTCTTCTGTGCTAGATCATAGTATAGCACCGATATTAGTATGCTGATGTCTTGGGTATATATCATCATGATGATGACAATGATACTAACATTTAATTAAAATGCTAGGTACAGGTACATTTTGTGCTTACTAAGTTCCTGGATAATACAGGGACTATATAAGAAGCATAGCCTATACCTAGCTCATGTCTCTACTTCTACCAGTAAAGAGCAAATGGAGTATCACACAAAATTAATAACCAGTGAAAGAGATCTCTCTCCCTGTAGGCATACCACTCCAATGAATCAACCTCAGGGCTGGAAAAGACTAGACAAGAAGGAATTCCTCATTGATCTGGGTTTTAAACTCTAAGAATATGAAATTTAATATTCCTAATATTTAGAAAACTGTAAAACAATCACCTTCTATATCACAATCCTATATAATTTATTGTTATAGGGGAAACCATCTTTTTGAAACCGCAAAGTAATTATAAAACGAACACAATTTTAAGATCTTTGTTAAGCATTCCATCTTGAGCCTGAGTGCCACTGTCTTCCAAAGGCTTTTACTCATCCCACCCCTTGAAATTCGTGGGGAAGATCAAGGAAGTAACTTTTGGATATGAAGCCTGACTAGGCCAGATTTGCAAGCCACGAAAAAAAAAAAGTGAGGGGGGAGAGGATAGTACAGGGGGCTAAAGGTCTTGTAGCCTTTTCAACAATCACTGAGATTTCACAAAAGCAGTCATCCCAGTCCTTTATAACACGCCTTCGTTGATATATACTCACTTATACTCAGTACACTCATTATACTCAAATCGTTGCCTCTGGGATCAGTAGGCTGTATCTACGGCATGATGGGCATCAGCACACCATGTCATGGGGCTAATCCAGCTCCTGAAACTTTGGGTATTTAGCAGCAACAAACATTCAGTAGTGAGCACCATTCTCTCTGCCCTCCTTTCAGTTCCTAACTGAATGGATGGCTTGTTTGAAAGGGTGAAAATTTGACTTTCAATAGCAAAGAGAAAGAAGGAAAGCATCTTTGAGTGCATCATATTTTTATCTTTCCCCAAAGACTCTCCAGTATCTTAACGCAGCTGGATGGAGGAGATTTTTTTTTCTTCTATTGTCCAGAGCCCCCACTAACTGTGTTCCCACAATTTTAGGGGCCCCTGGGGTAGCACCCAGTTCCATGTAACCACTCAACTCAGATCAGTTTTTGCACAGGAATGTTTACTTCAAAGTACAGCAACAATAAACAAACATTTTCCTGCAACACCTTGGGATATAACTCTCCCAGCATACAATCTCAATCTGTGGGGAGGAGTGTTAGATCAGTTCCTATATAGCATTAACCCCACTAAGTTCAAGTCTAAAGCTCAGTTTACCCCTCCAGCTTCCTAGAAATTTGACTTCTAAGGTTTCCTTGCTGAGTTGACTGCAATATCTAGTCTGGAATCCTGGGCTCTGGGGTCCCCAAGGCTCTAGTTCCTGGGTCTGGGACTCCATTCTTTGTTCTTAGAACTGAAAACAACAAAGGAAAGAGACCAAAGGAAAGAACCTATTTCTTGGAGACACAGTGGGGGGGGGGGGAGGGGGGAGGAGGGAAAGAGAGAGAGAGAGAGAGAGAGAGAGAGAGAGAGAGAGATTGTTCTCATTAGTCAATAAACATTTATTAAGTTCCTAGTATGTGCAAACTAAACTAAACTTCAAAAGGCTTTGAAAGAGAGAGTCAGAGACAGAGAGAGAAACAGAGAGCAGTAGAGAAACAGAAGGATAGACAAAGAGAAAGCAATCTCACTGTTTTCAACACTGGAGAAGAGATAAAATAAAGGAAGTCTTATATGACTCATCCCTATACCACTATACCCATTCTTCCCATTTTTCTCAGTATAAGCCACAATCAAGGAGCAGAACTGTGCTAAGCACTAGGGATACAAAAGAGGCAAAAAAACCCGACCCAAAATATGTCCTCAAGGAGCTCACAATCTAATGGGAGAAACAACAAGCACTCAAAGATGTACAAGATGGTGATTAACAATGACATCTGATAGTTTCTAATGTGTATCTAGTTAGGCTATGCAGCCAACAGAAAGAGGTTGCTTCCAACCATGTGACAGGTCAACACAGAATGTTCATGTATTCACCAATCCTCCTTTCTCCCAGGAGCTGTTTCCCAGTACTTCACTCATTGGTGTTGTCATTTTAGGTGGTCTAGGCATTCACCAAACCCTTGTTAAACAAGCATGAGTTCAGTATGGCTTCATCCTGTAGCGATCTGTTACCCCTCTACAGACGGCAAGAAATCCATAGGCACTGCTTACATAAGGCTTACACCTTAAACTTTACAGGTCCTCACAACAACTCAATGGGGTAGGATTATTTAAGGGCTGAGTCAATTATTAATAGATATAAGAAATATTTATTTCACCTTTCTAAGAACTTGATAGAATATTTGAAGAAATGGATACTTAGGTGTTCAGTGAGGTAGCATATGGCAGAGAGGATTTTTTGTTTGTTTATTTGTTTTGTTTTTTTAGTTCTTGAGTTACTAAGCTCTAGGAAATGCTTGCTTTGTATACAATAATGTAATTGAAAACATCAGTAACAGGCAGTCAAATTAATTAATTATAATGACCAATCTTGATCTTAGAAATTATGAAGCACTTTCCTATTTCAATAGGTGGGAAATTATGGGTGTGGAATATTATATACTAAGTTCCTTATAGTCACTGTACTAGTTAGATTGGCTTAACTTTTTCTTTGTTATAAGGAGTAGTCAGTATGAGGGTAAGAGGTATACATATCAAGAAATCAGCATAAAAACAACAGATAACCATCAATAAAATTTAAAGAGAGGATAGGGGGAGGAAGCAGTAAAGGAATGGGAGAGAAAGAGACAGAAAAAAAGAGCAGAGCTCCTACTTAAGTACCCAAGATCGCCCATCAACAAGCTCTGCCTAGACTAAGAGTAGAAATAGATTGAAATAAGAAAAAGAATGTAGGCTTTTAGGAGATTTAAGAAAGCCAAATCAAGGGAGCAGAACCAATAAAATTAATATGTAAAACAATGTTGTAAAACCAAACAATTTTGAAAGACTTGGGAACCAACCATGATGCCAAAAGGCCAACAGGATCTGTTATGAAGCATGCCTGGCAGAGAGTTGATTGACTCAAGATGCCAAATGAGACTTATATTTTTGGACATAGCCAATGCAAGAACTTGTTCTGCTTGACTATAAATATATGAAAAGGTTTTGTTTTTCTCTTTTTTTTCCCCATTGGGTAGGGAGGTAGAAGAGAGAGAAAATAAATGCTTATAAATTGTAGAAAATTAAACAAAAGTCAGCTGATTCTATTAGTCCCTTAAATTCAGAGATGATGCCCTGTTAAATATATATATATGTGGTGTGTTGTGTGGTGTGTACATATATATGTGTGTGTTGTATATATATATATATATATATATATATATTATATATTTCTCTCTCCATCCCAGTTATTCTTCCTGGCTGATGAAACAGAAATGAAGTAGGATTCAGCAGGCTACCCTTTCATTAACCTTCCATTCATCTCAATCATGGCAAAAGAGAAAAAAATAAATTAACTCTTTACAATTTTCAGACTATTCTTGCCTTCCTGATACTATTCTTACAGGATTTCACCACCTCCTTACAATTGATCTTAGTTAATGTCTCTATTCCAACTCTCATACATCTTTTTCAAAAATCTGAGTTTAAGTTCCTTATATAATCGTATAGCTCTTTCAGACTTCTTTCCCCTTTTTCTTTGTCAATGGAAATTATTATGTGGACTTCATCAGAATTTTGTATTGAGCAGTTGTGAGATCCCTCTGGAGTCTTCATCACTGCTCAGAGGACAGCTAGGTGCAAACAGTGGTTAGAGTGCCGAGCCCAGAGTTGGAAAGATCTGAGTTCAGATCCAGCCTTAGACACTTAAATAGCTATCTGACCCTGGGCAAGTCACTTTAACTCTGTTTGTCTCAGTCTTCTCCGCTGTAAAATGAGGATAATAACATCTACCTCCCAGGGTTGTTTTGAGAATCAACTGAGAAAGCATTTGTAAAGCACTTGGCATAGTCCCTGGCATAAAGGAAGCACTAAATACATGTTTATCAAATTAAAATTGTTTTTAAAGGGCACACTATCATAATGGCCTATATATTTGCTATGGGATAGAGAGGTTCCAACATTTCTCAGACCCTCTAACCACAGCTACTCATTTCTTACAACACACACGGGAGGAAATGACATCACCACAAAGAACCTGGAAAGCATCTCTAGAGACTATAAAATCCTGGCCACAATGCTGAAGATCTTTGGGATACAAGTGGTATTTCATTTTTGTTGCCGGTCGAAAGAAGGGGTGTTAGGAAAGAAAGTAAGATGTGCAATATGAACATTAGACACAGAAGGTGGTGCTGGAAAATAGGATTTGATTTCCTGGAGCATGGCTTATGACATGGGAATGACAGCCTTGGGGGAGGAAAGGAGGAATCTAACAAAAACCAGGAAGAATGTATTTGCCTGGAGACTGACTAATCTGATCCAGATTTCTTTAAACTGAAAATGGAACAGGAAGGAGAAAACAGCCCAGATACAACTGCCAAACTAGTTCCTTCAAAAAAAAAAGTAACAGGAATAGCATAGGAGAAAAAAATAATATGAGAAAGATATAGTAATGCCCAAAAGAAAGTATCCAGACTGAGGGGCAAAAATACAGATTGTAGCATCATACGCCTATGTGTCCGAGAGTAGAGTAGGAGTAATAAGCAAGCATGATCCAGGAGGTAAAGAGGCCCTCACGAGCATCACTGAGATATGGTGATAATGGAGGGATAGGTGCGATTCAAAAGGAAAAGATGATGTAAAAGAGGAATAGAAATGCCACTGAACCACCTTTCATTTATCCATCCTTTGAAAGTTTAGGTAGAGGCAGAGAAACCTCTGGGATGAGCAAGCATTATTACTCCCATTTCTGGGATGAGGAATCTCAGGAAAGAAGGAAACATGCCTTACTATATATAAGGCCCTGTGTTTGGAGCTGAGGATGCAAATGAGAAAAATAGACATAGGGCTGAAAATGACCTTAGAGATCATACATCCGAACCTCATTTTTGTGGTGTCCAATTCATCATGATCCTATTTGGGCTTTTGGCAAAGATACTGGAGCAGTTTGCCATTTCTTTCTCCAGCTCGGTTCACAGATAAGGAAACTGAGGCAAACAGGGTTAAGTGACTTGCCCAGGGTCACACAGCTAATAAGTGTCTGAGGCTGGATTTGGACTCAGGTCCTCTTTACTTCAGGCCCAGTGCTTTATCCATTGCATCATCTAACTGCCCTCATTAATTTACATATGAGGAAATAAAGACCCTGAGATACAAAGTATTTTCTTAAGGATACATAAGTAGTAAATAGAAGAATCAGGATTTGAACCCAGGTCCTCTGACTCTAAATTAAGTGATTTTTCTATGGCACCACCCTGCTTCCTGTCTTCAAGGAGCTACATCATAATGGAGGAGTGAAATATACAAACAAATAGGTGTAATATAAAGTAATGTGAGGAGGCAGAGAGTGTGTGGGGAGAGGTTAAGGTGGAAGGGGAATAGAGAGTCAAGGAAGGAGGTAACAGTTGAGCTAAATCTTGAAAGAACTAAAAGATTTTGAGGAAGAAATAAAGGAGTGCATTCCAGGCTGGAGAATGGAGGGAAAAAATGGGGAGCAGTATCATAATGGAGAGAAATAGAATGTCAGATTTGTGGAATAAGTAGCACAATTTGGCTGGACCACATGAGAGGAGAGAAAATAAAACATTGGAAAGGGGTTAGAAGTCACAAAGGGGGGAGCCTTGAATGCCAGGCTAATAAGTTAGTATTGTATCCTAGAAATAAAAATGAGACTTGGCTCGCACATCAGTGTAGAATCTAATTTTTTTCATGCTGATTAGGAGCCAATGTCCCCTAAACGGTCTCCTTACCTCCAGACTTCTCTGTCTCGTCAAGCTAGAAAGGATTGGATATTAGATTCATGTTAAATTAAGTAAAAATTGCTCCTAAGAGACTTGAACCTAAAAATACAGTATAGTATTCGTATTAGACATGAGTTCAACTCCTACCTATACATCTTAGAGTTTAAAGATTAAAATGAGATGTTGTATTTGAAGTACATTGAAAATCTTAAAATGTTATATAAACAATATTAACATCATTATTAATTTATCATGTTCCTTGTTCTGGATATGGGTTCTAAGTAGAACCTAAGGTAGTGTTAGCTTTCTTCCCCAAATTCTTGGATTTTCACATCAAAGTATATTAACTATCTAATGATTAGCAAGCCATGTAAACTTTATGAATTTCAGTTTCCTTACGTGTGCAAATGTTTGTATGCACGTGTGTGTGTGTGAGAGAGAGACAGAGATAAAGATATACAGAGACAGAAAAACACAGAGAAAGACATACAGAGAGTGATAGAGAGACAGAGACAGAAGGAGAGATCAAGAGAGAGAAAGAGACAGAGGGAGAGACAAAGAAAGAGAGACAAAAATCTTACTGTTTTCAACACCAGAGAAGAGAAAAGAAAAAAAAGGAAGTCTTAGATGATTCATCCCTACACCACTATACCCATTCTTCCCATTTTTCTCACTCTAGGCCACAATGAAATATTTTATTTTTCTCTAGTCTTCAGTGTTGAGGTCAAACTCAAATCTTCTACATTTCAGGGTCTATACCAGCTCTGAGGGCTATTGGAAGTGCCTTCCACCTTTTGAGAGACAAGTTAGTTTTGAACCAAGAATGCTCAACCTTCTTAACAATAGAAAGTTGCATGCTTATTCTAATAACATCACCCTTTGCTGCCCTCTTTTCTGAGACTTTTATTCTGGGGAATTGAGTTCAGAACGTGTGCATTTCATGCCTCCCCCCCATTTCAAATAGCTAGAAGGTGATGAGGTGTTTATCTTTTAATAACAATATTATTTCAGTGCTATGTAACGGTGCATCATAAAACACTTTAGTCCCTAAAGAACTGAAATTGAGTATTACCCAGAGGGCAATGAAGACATGCACTTTGGATATGAGGAGACTATAGCAAAGCATAAACAAGGAATTGTAAAGGAGAAATGAGATAAAGGATGTTTTCCAAGAAATATGTGGTAGGAAAAGGATTTAATTGGTCTTATGAGGATGGTAAGGGGACACTGGTGAATAATCAATATGCTCCATTGGTTGCTGTTGAGTTGTTTCAGTCGTGTCCAACTTTTTGTGACCTCATTTGGGATTTTCTTGGCAAAGATAATGGAGTGGTTTGCCAGTTCCTTCTCCAGCTCGTTTTACAGCTGGGGAAATTAAGGCAAACAAGGTTCAATGACTTGCCGAGGGTCACACAGCTTGTAAGTGTCTGAGGACAGATTTGAACTCAGAAAGATGAGTCTTCCTGACTCCAGATCTGGTATTCTAGCCATTGCACCACCTAGCTGCCCACACTCCATTAACATTCTCTCTAATGACAAGAAAACAACAATAATGATAATAATAGCTAACATACCATAGCAACAATCTGCTAGCAGCTACTGTGGGGGTGCAAAACTCACCAACAACCAGCACACAGAGGGCTGCTAGCACAGGTTCTTTGATCTGCTTTTCTAAGGAAAGCAACTTTAAGGGGTTAACAATCTCAGTTTAATCAAATATACATATAGCATTCACTTAGTTCAGGGGGAAAAGATCAGCCCCCTGAACTTCAGAGCAAATACAAACAGAAATTACAAACATCAACAGACAGACCTTGTCTGAGTCAAATCACAATTCATAGTTATCAGGAAAGCATCAACATCTGGGTTTATAAACTGGGGGGTTCTTAACAATGGCTGCCCAGAGTCTCTTCAAGTCACATGAATCTCTTCTGGTGAGTGAGAGCCCCAAGGGAAAACACCAAGCTCTGAGTTTATATATTCTGTTTAGGGTCAAAGGGCTTCACAACATTTGACTCAAACCCTCATGGCCTAAAAGCCTCTGGTGTTGCAAACATGTGACTCAAACCCATGCAAACCAGGCTTTCCCTTGAGGCAAGGAGGTCGGCAAAGACTCCTGATCCAATCAAAAAAACAAAGGCCAGACTCCTCAAGGGCACTTGATTAAATAAGTGCTAAAAGAGAAAACAGTAAAAGAAAGTCCCACCTTAATTACTGATACATCTCCACCCCTTCCAGGATACTTGGCTTTACATAATCTAATTAGCCATGGATCCTGGAACAAGTAAAAGCACTGGTGATGGCTTTCCCTTGAGGCAAGGTGGTCATCACTCTCAAACAAAGAACAGTGAAAAATCCCATTTAGGGTGTGGGAAAGTTAATCCCTGGTACCACCATATACTAGTCAATGACTACCGATTGTCTTAGTGCTGAGAAGCATTCCAAGACAAGATCCCACTTTGTCTGCCCCATTCAAACAAAGGCCAGAATCATTAAAGGCACTTAAGAGAAGAACAGCAAAAACTCCCACCTTAATTACAGATACATCTAGATTTATGTATATTTGATTAAACTGAGATTGTTAACCCCTGCAAGTTGTTTCCCTTAGAAAAGCAGATCAAAGAACCTGTGCTGGCAGCCCTTCTGTGTGTTGATTGTTGGTGGGTTTTTCACAGCCACAGTAGAGGCTAGCAGATTTTTGCTACACATACAGAAAGCCTTTCAAAGTGCTTTATAAACATTATTTCATTTGATTGCCACAACTCTTGGAGGTAGGTACTATTCCCCATTTTATAGATGACAAGACTAAAGCTCAGTGGTTAAATGACAATCCCAGCTTCATACAAATAGTATCAGAGGAAGGATGTGAGCTCAGGTCTCCCTGACTCTAAGTCTAATATTCTATTGGCTCTTCCAAACTGACTCTATTGGTCAATTTGTCTAGCTAATCAGTAGCTTCACTTAAGTGAAGGGCCCAAGCCTTATCATGATCACCTACTTTACAATCAAAATAGAACTCATGTGTTTTCTTCAATAGAGGAGTAGTGTTCCATATGTAAAATGTACAAGTTAGGTCACAATCTACATATTTATACTTATTGTAATGGCTGTCACTCCCAGGCAGGATACTGAGAACTTAAGTAATACACAACAACATCTAGAAAGTACAAACTACTTGAGAAACAGGATTAGAAACAATAATTCTGTTTACTAAATTAAGGAGGGAAATGGAAGGGAGAGAGAAATGCGCATTTATATAGCACTTAATTTGTACCAGGCACAGGTACTTTTACAAATATTACCTTTTTGACAAAAGTATTGTAAAACCAATTCTTCAATCCCTCATAATCCCTTAGAACCATGAGGGGGAAAAATATAGCCTTTTTGGGGGCCTAACCTGCTAGTATGATTGGAAGAGTAAATCCATAGCCCATGATACACAATCAAAAGTCAATTGATGATTTCTTATTACTCCCCTTCTTCATCTTTCTCCTCAGGTAAATCATATTTTATTACTGCCTCATATTATACAAATTATTTCAAAATTCACATGTCACTCAAGAGTGATGATAAAAAAGTATTTTCAAAAATACATGTAACATAAGAAATTTCCATTACTGTCTTTATATCTGTACTTTTTCAATACTTATATATCTTCTATATATGTTTTCATGTGTTAGTGTTACCCAGTATAAACCCTGAATAGGCAGCAGGCTTGGCATATATAAACAGAAACCTAAGAGCTCTAAGTGTTCACCATGCATGGTAGGACTGGTTTCTTGAGTCTCAAGTATGATCTAGTGGGGAAAAAGTAATGAATTTGGAGCCAGAGGTCAGGAGTTAGAATTCTAGCTCGGATATTTACTAAGTGTGTAGTCTTAGACACATTACTTAACTTCTGTGGTCCTCAGTTCCCATATCTGCAAAATGAAAGGTTTGGACTTCATGAGCTTGAAAGTCCCTTCCAGTCTTTAACCATTTGCCCTTAAAAAAAAGTCAGGAAAAAGAACTTGGCCATTGGATAAGTGTTTTCTCTGGAAAGGCAAGGCAAAAAGCATTTAATAATCATTTTTTTGTGCCAGGCACTGTGCTAAGTAAGGGCTGGGGATAAAAATGTAAGCAAAAAGAAAAACAGTCCCTGCCCTCAAGGGGCTTACATTCTAAGAAGGGAGAATAAAACCAAAAAGGGGGGGGGCAGTAACTGAAAAGCTAGGAAAAGAGAATACCTACCAATGGGTACTTATGGGAGTGGAGGAGGTAAGTGGTATATGGTATCAAAGTCCAGGAGGTCAAAAGTAAAGCCAGAAGGGGAATGAAGGCTGGCCATCTTAGTCCTCTCTCCAAAATAAACAGGAACTCATTAATGGGAGAAGGGATTCTGGATGGCAGAGGAATATCTAGGACATATATTGTCTTCAGGGGACAGAGGATATTTCTGAAGAGGCAAGGACTGACCGAAAACTCCTAGGGTAAAATGGCAGAGAGGCATGGTGGCAAAGTCTGGAAAATAGAAGGAGTAAGTATAAGAATGTAAAGTAGCAACATATGAAGTCATTATAGTGATCTTTAGGCTGGAAAAAATCAGTGTGATACTGTCAGGTCCTGGGGTTGGAAAACTCAGTGCTTCTGGAATTGGGCAGTGAACTAAGCGGAAACATCAGGGCAGGAGGAAAACAATGCCTTTGTCAGTTGGTGCTAAATATAGAACCTAAGGCTGAAGTACAGAGGATCAGCCCAGAATCACACCATCTGCTTATCACTAAGGGAAACCATGACGATCACCCCCTGCTTCTCATCAATGAGCCTCCCTACTCTTTGGTGACATCTAAGTCCCATCAGGGGTTGTTTTTGCTTCAGCTTTAACTTGACTTCTCCTATTCAAAAATATTGTGGAGAAGTGATTGCAGAATGTGTGAATTGTTCTGGGCCCTGCACCCCATGGTGCACAATCCTGAACTATCAGCCTTATCCAGTTAAAGAGAGATTAGACTTCTTCATCAGATTTATCATTATGATCCTGAGAATTGTTAAAACATAGAATAGGCAAATGAGAGGAAATTGTGGGGTCTTCTTTCTGTCTATCTTAACAGGTTAATTTCTTAATGATCTGAAACGACTCACGGTCCTTTGGCATGGGCCTGGATGTAATAGAGTTCCTTGTCAATCTTTTCATTTATTGTAGCTGAATTGCTTTATACTTATATTCAGTTCATTTTAACTTGGGTTATCACCCCCCCAGAATTGCTTTCAGAAAGCTTGATAGTCTCATTATAATTTATTTCTGCGGCAATTTTAGTTATTGCATCTGTGAGACCATCTCCAAAATTAAACTTTATTGAAATATATAATTAGCATGGACACAAACTTGCTCAGCCCACTCATTGTACATAGCTACATGCTGATTATAATCTCCCAGAAAAGTTGCATGCCAGAGTTTGCATGAGGAGATTGGGGGGATGGATAAGAGTGATATAAACATGCTAGAAACTGCTTTTTTCTTCACTACAGAAACAAAACTCCCTCCCATTTTTTCAATGTTGGTTGGTGAACATGTGTCAAATAGCAGCACCCAAAGCAAGGACTTAAAGGGAATCAAATATAATAGGGCATCATTGCTGTTTTGTTTTCTTTTTTCCTAAGCAGTAATAGCCCTTTCTTTGATCTTTACTCTCAGTTCACAGATTGGAGTTTGGCATGAGCCTTGATGAATGCCATGCTCAAAATGCTGGCCCCAATAGTTTCCCTGACCTTGTACAAGTGACAGGGAAACCCTGAACTTATGAAAGGATCGATTAGCCCTACTACTACTAGGTCGGTATCCCAATTATATCATAAAAAAGGGAAAAGGACCCACGTTACAAAAAATGTTTATAGTGGCTCTTTTTGTGGTGGCAAAGAATTAAAAAATTAAGGGGATTGCCCACCCAATTGGGAATGGCTGAAAAAGTTGTGGTATATAATGTAATGGAACACTATTTTGTTATAAAAAATGATGAGCAGGTGAATTTCAGAAGAGAACCAAGAGAACACTGTACATAGTAACAGCAATATTGTGTGATGATCAGCTTTGATAACCTAGCTCTTCTCAGCAATACTATTATCTAAGACAGTTGCAAAGATTCATGATGGAAAATGGTATCCACATCTCGGCAAGAACTATGGAGTCTGAATGCCGATCAAAGCATACTATTTTCTCTCTTTTTTTTCTTTCTCGTGTCTTTCCCTTTTGTTCTGATTCTTCTTTCACAAATGATTAATATGGAAATATGTTTAATATGATTGTACATATATAGCCTATATCAGATTATTTTGCCTCTTGGGAGGGGGGAAGGGAGGAAGAAAAAATTTGGAGCTCAAAATCTTACAAAAGTGAATGTTGAAAACTCTCTTTACTATAATTGGAAAAATAGTATTAAGTGGGAAAAAAAAGATCATGATGAAAATGGGAGAGAAGGACAGATCGGAGAGCTGACCATAGATTTTCTAATCTTAGTTCATTCAATTTGCAAGAGATGGACTGGATATTTTGACATACTAAGGAGGCATTTGCTTGATTTGAATCGATGATCTCCGACTCTAACTTCAGTTGGCTTTTCTGTTTCACTAGGTACTTGGTTGCCATTCTGAGGATCTCTTTTGAATACCAAGATTTCACTTAGGACAGACCATTATAATTGAAAATACATATCAGTGTATAGAAGTTGTTAATATGTTAGAATTAAAATGTATAACGACAAAAAAATTATTATGGATTCAGTCTTTAATTATTTTTAAATTTATTTTTAAACTCATAACATCACCAATGAATTAATATGCTCTAAGTAACCTATTCTGTTCCAGAGGTACTGTATAGGCAACAGGGATAAGAAGGGGAAAAAATATTAGTCTCTGACCTCAAAGAACTTATCTGTTTCTTCAATAATTCCTTATACCAGTAGTTTCCCATTCAAATAGAAACAGAGCCATTAAACTCTACAGAAAGATCTCTGCTGACCACATATGACTTAGAAAACCCCAATAGTAACACTTATCTATGTTCTATTATTTTTTATTATTTGTTAATAGTTTCCCAATTACATTATAATCGGGTTCAGCCATACTCTGGATTGTTGATGGCTGTGTGTTTGATACCTTAGCTTTATCCTGCTGCTTCTACTTAATTCCTTGTGTTTCTGGCCTACTGATGCCAATATATATGCACTGTATCTAGACACTTCTATTTAATTTCTGCCATTTTTTTCAGTGTCCTTTCTTCAGGAGAATCTTGGCAGAACAAGAATGGAAGGACAATAAAAATAAAATAGTGACAGTTATATGAACAATAAACATAAATATGAAGATTTCTAAACACTAAGCTCAAGCTTGAAGCTTTTAGAAAAGAAAAAGTTTCTGGAAAATAAATTTCTGTACATGCACATAGCATTCCAATGAGCCAAAAGAGGAGAGTCGTTACTGTATTGGGCTAAGTATTCTTCTCTGCTAGCTCAACATTTTATATTTGGCATTGTCTAGCTTTCTTCCTTTTTCTATCCATCTCTCCTGATCCTAAGATATTGCTTTTTTCCTTTTTTCTTTTCCTTTTGAACAATCTTTAGTTTTTTTCAATTCCATGTGAAAAAGCTTAACCTTTGTTTTTTTTTCAAACATTGAGTTCTAAAATTCTCTCCCTGTCTCCCTGCCCAAATACTACTTTTTTCTGCATTATTTTCTCCCTGAATATCCTCACTGCTCTTTGATTTTCTTATCCTGATGTGTTCCCAATAATACCTTGGCATCCTTCCATCTGGCACTAACAAAAGGGACAGTCAATTTAGTCTTTTCTATCAGCTAAGGGCATACCATGTTCACCTCCTGTAGTCAGCCCTGCACCATAGGTTGGATCAGTTTCTTGTATTGTTAGCCCTAAAAGTGGTAAAACCCAATTCTCATAGACTTCCATATACATGGTGTGGAAAAGGCAAAAAGCCCAAAAGGGACATAGCAGAAAGTGATGACGGGTCCTGCCTCAAATAATGTGGTAATTCATGTGTGGTGTTCTAGGCACCATGTGCTAGCTATTCAAAGATCTGTGACAGTTCAATTTTCAGAAGACTAAAAGACTAGGAAATATTTAATAGCATTTCCAGTCAATTATAGACAGGGAAGACTTCCAGAAAGCTCCTAACATGCCCTACCTTATTTTGGGATTCTGCAATGCTCATCTAGTAACAGATCAATTATGTTAAGGATTAAACAATGTGTGCACAGCTCACGTATGGTGTATATGTGTGTGTGTGTGTGTGTGTAGTAATTATGTGTGTTAACTAGAAAGCATTCAACTTTTCCTATAAAAATTGTTATTCAGTCATGTTTGACCTTCCTGATGCTATGTGAGGTTATCTTGGCAGAGCATACTGGAGTATTTATCCATTTCATTTTATAGATAAGGAAACTGAGGCAAGCAAGCTTAAGTGACATGCTCAGGGTCACAAAGCTAGTAAGTGTTTGAGGCCAGATTTAAACTCAAGAAGATGAGTGTTCCTGACTCTAGGCTGGCACTAAACCTAAAGAGCCCAAAAGAAGTCTTAAGGTCTAATCTGAGGATGTAGAACTTTCAAGAGGGTGTTTGATACTTTGGTGCCGCAAGATGAAGGAAGATGATCTCAGACTAGTCTTGAGATGTCTTGGTATTTGCTTATGAAAAATAATTATCATTTATCATCTCTAAAGGACTGATTCTGATTGGGGGGGTGGAATATGATATTTAAGAGAATGTCCACAAAATTTAAATCCCAATTTTTAAAAATGTACATGCTTTACGCCTGATATAGTGTCAAGAACATTGGAGTTGGAGTAAGAAGATTGGGATTCTAGTCATGTCTGTCACTAAGTGATCCTGGGCAAGTCATTCAACTTCTGCATGCCTCAGTTTCCTCATCTGTAAAATTAAGGAATGGGACCAGAGATTATCTACGATCTCTTCCATTCTAATATATCATTTACTTTATTCATGATCATATGAAGAATATCGAACCAGTACACCATTAAAATTACTACTGGAAATAGTTAAATAATCTAAAAAAAATTCCTTCACAAAGAGAAAATTAGAAGATAGAACACATTCCATTTCATTATATTCCATGGTTTTTACTCTGTTTGCCCTCCTCCCTCAAATACGGTTGTTAGTCACAATGATTTTTGGGCATGCCACAAAAACCACAACCCTCAATTACATTTACTTTCAGACATGTGGAAGAAATGCATGCTAAATAATTAACAAAGTTATAACATTTGGATTTTCCCCTGACTGTCAGTATTGCCCAGTATGGAATTCTGTGTGGACCAGACCATTACTGTAAATCAATCTTGTCACATTCAACTTTCCCCAGACCTTTGAAAATGCCATAAAAGCGGGAAATTATTTTTCCATGGACTGAGTGTCCTCCAATTCTTTATCCACCCTGCACTTTAGCACTACTATACATGTTGTACTCAATAGACAAGACATTAGCATCTTTTGTATCCTGGGGATATCTGCCTCTGTGAACAGCCAATTCTGATCTGGCTGACTTTTGAGACAACTTGGATAGTCTGGATTTCTACCGCCTGCACACTGAGAAATTTCAGAGTTCATCACATTAAATGCATGGATTATGGAAGTAAAATTGGTCTTCTCTGAGATACATGTGGGCTTTTAAAAGATAAAAGATAGAGTGTCAAGCTTTCAAAGGATAGAGAGGGTCATTAATATGATAATAGCATCTTTCAAGTCATCTGACACTAGACTTTCTTTCTACAGACTACACTGAACAAAACTGTCTGAAGTGCAAACACAATCTTTTGCATTTACATCCCTGTTATTTGTATCATTTATAGGATGCTCAATGGGATTATCATAGACTTTATGGTCTAGGCACAACAATGCCTCTTATTCTGACACCAGGGTAAAAGATGTCAGCCTTTCTTGAAGCTCTGTCTTGAGGAAGACTTTCAGGGCTCTCTTCTGTTCAGAAAGAGAAAATATCTACAGAGTAAATGAACATACCTTGCCTGGATCCCCATAAGAGTCGCCACCATTAAAGACTAAGGGTCAATAAGAGAAGAGAGCTACCTGTCTTTATATCAGACCAGCTATTGAACTGAGTGTCTCACTTGCTACCCAAGGTATTTTCTGGTCCTCCCAGTCAATTAAGCCCTTAAACCACTTCTCCCCAAAATAACAACAAATTTACTTTGAATATATTTTTGTATGTATTCATCTGTATACACATTGCTTTTTATCTCAATAGAATATAAATTCCTTTTGAGGTAGTCTAACATAATACTCTGCATATGTTGAATAAGTGAATTAATGCATGACCTTGAGTAGTTTCAACTTCTTGGGCTTTCTTGTCTTGTCTAAAAAAATGAAGAGTTGGAAAAGATAGCAGCAGAGGTCCTTCCAGATCTAAATCTATGATCCCTTGCTGCTTTGGGATACATCACCAATCCCACAGGATCACTGTGAATCAAATTAGATGACCTATATAGTCATGCTGGCTAAACTATGAGGCATAATTATACTGATATTGTTCATTTCCCCCATTTCTAGTTTTTGTTGGTTTTTTTTTTACTTATCACACAGCATATGTGGATTAGCAATAAAATGCTTAAAATATAAATGGTGTCTACTTTAAATCCTGAATACAGCATATTATTTTTCTTCAGTAAATACTCTCCATTCATTCATTCATTCCTCAACAACCACAGCATCAATAGCACGGTTACATGTTAAGACAATGCTTTGAAATATACTTCATGTAGTATCTTTGACGGTGTGATTCAGTGCCTGAGTTTTAATTCAGAGCAATATTATCATGCAACAACTATTTTATTGAAATAAATGTAGTGCATCATGGGACAAATGTATCTTTTTTATTATTAATCTCTCTCCTTTTTCCCTTCTCCTCCCACTGTGCAAATGTTACTGGAAAAAAGTCCTCAATGCATAACAACATAAGAAAGCAAAACGAATTCTCACATTGGCCATTCCCAAAGAAGGTGTGTCTCTTTCTGCATTTTAAGCCCATCGCCCCTGTCTCAAGGTTAGTAGTATAATTTGGAACTTCAGTTTCATACTGAATTGATCAGAGTTCTAAAGTTTGTTGAAGTTATTTTTCTCCATAAGGTTTTTGTTCAGTAGTTTTTCATTCATGTCTGACTCCTTATGACCTCATTTGGGGTTTTCTTAGCAAAGATATTGATTCCATTTTCTTCTCCAGCTCATTTCACAGACAAGGAAACTGAGGCAAATAGGGTTAAGTGACTTGCCCAGGTTCACACAGCTAGTTAAGTGTCTGAGGTCACATTCGAACTCAGGAGGATGTCTTCCTGCCTCCAGGCCTGCTACTGTATCCGCTGCTCCACCTAGCTGCCTTTATAATGTTACCATTATGTAAATTGTTCTAGGTCTGCCCACTTCACTCTGCATCTGGTCATAAAAGTCTTCTTGGTTTCTTCTGAAAGCATCCATTTTGTTGTTTCTTATGGCACAGTAATATTCCATTACATTCATAACCACAATTTCCTAAGCTATTCTCAATAGAGAATAGTTTTGATTACCTCCACCCCCATTTGCCCTCTCCTCCATCATCCCCCCTTTTATTTTTTTTTTATCTTCCTCCCTCTTCTTTCCTGTGGGGTAAGATACCCAACTGAGTATGTATGTTATTCCCCCTCAGGCCAAATCTGATGAGAGCAAGATTCACTCATTCCCCCCTCACCTGCCCTCTCCCCTCCTCCCACAGAACTGCTTCCTCTTGCCACCTTTACTCAAGATAATCCACCCCATTCTATCTCTCCCTATCTCCCTCTCTCAGTATGTTGCTCTCTCATCCCTTAATTTCATTTTATTTCTTTTAGATATCTTCCCTTCATCTTCAACTCACCCTGTGTCTGCTCTCTCTCTTTTACATATATATATATATACATATATATAAACAGACATATATATATACACATACATACATATACACATAGATATATACATACATACACATTCTCTTTTATATATATATATATATATATATATATACACATAAACATATACATATATATGCATTCCCTTCAACTACCCTAATACTGAGGTCTCATGAATCATACACATCATCTTTCCATGTAGGAATGTAAACAAAACAGTTCAACTTTAGTAAGTCCCTTGCAATTTCCGTTTCTTGATTACCTTTTCATGCTTCTCTTGATTCTTGTGTTTGAAAGTCAAATTTTCTGTTCAGTTCTGGTCTTTTCATTGAGAAAGCTTGAAAGGTCCTCTATTTTATTGAAAATCCATATTTTGCCTTGGAACATGATACTCAGTTTTGCTGGGTAGGTGATTCTAGGTTTTAATCCTAGCTCCATTGACCTTCGGAATATCCCATTCCAAGCCCTTCGATCTCTTAATGTAGCAGCTGCCAGGTCTTGGGTTATTCTGATTGGGTTTTCCACAATACTCAAATTGTTTCTTTCTGGCTGCTTGCAGTATTTTCTCCTTGATCTGGGAGCTCTGGAATTTGGCAACAATATTCCTAGGAGATTTCTTTTGGGATCTATTTGAGGAGGCGATCGATGGATTCTTTCAATTTCTATTTTGCCCTGTGGCTCTAGAATATCAGGGCAGTTCTCCTTGATAATTTCTTGAAAGATGGTATCTAGGCTCTTTTTTTGATCATGGCTTTCAGGTAGTCCAATAATTTTTAAATTATCTCTCCTGGATCTATTTTCCAGGTCAGTGGTTTTTCCAATGAGATATTTCACATTGTCTTCCATTTTTTCATTCCTTTGGTTCTGTTTTATAATATCCTGATTCCTCATAAGTCACTAGCTTCCACTTACTCCAATCTAATTTTTAAGGTAGTATTTTCTTCAGTGGTGTTTTGGACCTCCTTTTCCATTTGGCTAATTCTGCCTTTCAAGGCATTCTTCTCCTCATTGGCTTTTGTAGCTCTTTTGCCATTTGAGTTAGTCTGTTTTTAAGGTGTTGTTTTCTTCAGTGTATTTTTCAGTATTTTTTTGGGTCTCCTTTAGCAAGTCATTGACTTGTTTTTCATGGTTTTCTCGCATCCTTCTCATTTCTCTTCCCAATTTTTCCTCTACTTCTCTAACTTGCTTTTCCAAATCCTTTTTGAGTTCTTCTATGGCCTGGGGCCAGTTCATGTTTTTCTTGGAGGCTTTTGTTGTAGGCTCTATGACTTTGTTGTCTTCTTTAGGCTGTATGTTTTGGTCTTCTTTGTCACCAAAGAAAGAATCCAAAGTCTGAGGCTGAATCTGGGCGCGTTTTCACTGCCTGGCCATGTTCCCAACCAACTAACTTGACCCTTGAGTTTTTCAGTGGGGTATGACTGCTTGTAGACTAACGAGTTCTATGTTCCACGTTTGGGGGGGAGGTGCCAGCTCTGTCAGACCCGCACTGCTCCTTCCCCAAGAACCCCCAACCCGAACTGGGCTTAGATCTTCGGCAGGCTGTGCACCCCTGCTCTGATCTGCCACTTAATTCCTCCCACCAGGTGGGCCTGGAGCCGGAAGTAACAAAAGCTGTAGCTGCCTCACCTCTGCTGCCCCCGGGGCTGGAAGCCGAACCGCAAACTCCTTCCACTCCCGCAGCTTTTCCCACTAACCTTCTCCACAGTCTTTGGTGTTTGTGGGTCGAGGGGTCTGGTAACTGCCGCAGCTCACATATTCAGGGTGCTAGGGCCCCCTCCGCCCGGCTTCTGGTCTGGATGGTCCACGCCGCTCAGGCTGGGCTCTGCTCCACTCCGTTCCAGCTCCCAGCTCCGTGTGGAAGAGACCTCACCCAGAGACCATCCAGGCTGTCCTGGGCTGGAGCCCTGCTTCCCTCTGCTGTTCTGTGGGTTCTGCCGTTCTAGAATTGGTTCAGAGCCATTTTTTATAGGTTTTTTGGAGGGACTCGGGTACGGAGCTCACTCTAGTCCCTGCTTACCAGCCGCCATCTTGGCTCCGCCCCCTAGAGAATAGTTTCCACTTTTTGACTACCACAAAAGAAGCTGCTATAAATATTTGGTACATAAAAGCTCTTTGCCTCTTTCTTTGATTTCCCTGGAGCATGTCTGCTAGTGGTATACACTAGGTCAAAGGTTTACCTCCCCCTTTAGATAATAGCGTTAATCTCATTCGTTCTATAATTAACTCATTTAACAAAACCTTTTTTGAGCTTCCATTTAATACTAAGATGCCACATTACACACTGAGAAGAATTCAGAGCTGAATTAGACTTGGCCTCTACTTGTCAAGAACTCATGAGGTTCCTTAAGACCTTAAACAGTCTTCCTCACAAAAACTCTCAGAAAACTAGGAAATGTTTGTTAATGCTAGTGGCATGTTGTTAAATGTTTAACAACTGTCTCAGGGCAGCTAGGTGGTGCAGTGAGTAGAGCACCGGCTCTGGAGTCAGGAGGACCTGAGTTCAAGTTCAGCCTCAAACACTTGACATACTTCCTAGCTGTGTGACCTTGGGCAAGTCACTTAACCCCAATTGCCCTGCCTTCCCCACTCCAAAAAAAAATGGCTCTTTGGGGAAGGAAATGCACAGGATACATTTTAAAGTTTAGTGTGTATTATAATCATTTTTCCATCACTTTCTTAGGCCTAGACAATCAACAATAGAACAAATCAAGTCCTAATTTGTAATATTTGCTGGTTTCAGAAGTGTAAGTCCTCACATTGAAAATTTTAAAATCTGTTCTTGAAAACCAGTCCAAGCTGGCTCCTGCTGCCTGCATTTCTTCCTGCACCCAGAACCCACTGGAAGAAGAGAAAGCTGACTTGTCCAGAGTTACTGGAAAACAACGCATAAGAATAGTGGCTCATACTTATTTGTTTTAAAACTGTTCCCCATCTTCCCTAGTCTCCCTACTTGCCAACTGCTCCTTTGTATTTCCCATCTCCCTTCCTCCCTCCTAGATAATGAGATGTTGATCTGGGAAAATGCCTCCTCCATGTTTTCCCTCGTCCAGCCTATGTGTCGTGCAATGGTGGGGAACATTTTCACCAAATGTAATTTTGATCACACCTCTTCCCTTCTCTGGATTCCCTAGTGGTTTCTCATCTCTTCTAAAGTCAAATAGAAAGCTCCTGTTCTGTTAGGACAGAGATGTTTTCTCAGAAAAAGCACAATGTCCATCCTATCTATGCTGGAAGAGATTAGGACCTCTCCTTGGGGGAAGGAAACACTACACGATTATGTGTCTGCATCATCTCTGAATGAATATATAGTCTTGACACAAATAATAATGCCTTGCATTTATGTAGTGCTTTAAGTTTTGCATAATGCTTTAGCTATAGTTGCATTTGAACCTCACAAGAACCCTTGGAGATAGGACCTATACACCTCATTTTACGGATGAGGAAATTCAAGCTCTAAGGCTGCATTTCATACCCACTGTATGCCATGTTTATTCACAGTTTCTTCTCCTACAATCATAATTAGATTTGGAATGGAGCTCAGAGGTCTAGTCCCAACCCTCATTTGACAGATGAGGAACTGAGGCCCATAGATGTGAAGTGACATTGACAAAGAGACACATTGGTGGCAAAGTGAGTAGTAGAGCTAGGATTCCAACCCACTTCCTCTGAAACCAAACCCATTTCTCTCTCTCCCTCTTTCTTGTCATTTTTGATAGATTCACATGTTCACACTAAGTTAAGCGTTTCCATGGTTGTTCACTTGATAATCCCCCATTAAATCTATTTGAAAAAGAAAAAAGGCAAACAGGCCTCAGAAGGAAGGCATCTCTCACAAGCTGTGTGGCCCTAAATCTTTCTCGGCTCTTCATTCTTTTTTATCTCATCAACTAATCAACAATTATTTATTAAATGCCTACTATGTGCTAGGCATCTTTCTAAGTGCTGAAGTTAAAAAGATAAGAATAAAACAATTCACAACCTCAAACAGATTAGATTAGATTGCAGGAGACAATACATAAATAAACGTGCACATACAAAATATATAAAAGGTAAATGGGGGAGGCACAGGGAGGATACCTCCTACCAGGGCAGGATCAGGAAGGTCTCATTTATGTCACTGAGAAGAGTTTTGAAGGACACAAAGGATTTTATGACAAAAGGAGGATGGAAGAGCATTGCAGGGGTGGGGACAACCAGTGCAAGGCCACAGAGACAGGAAATAGAATGTCATGTAATGAGGATCAGCAAAAAGGCGCCATTGACTGGATTGGAGAGGGTAGGGAAGGGGACAAGTGTGATAGGGTTTGAAAAATAAGTTAGGACCCTGTGGCGAAAAACCAAACAAAGAAGTAAAGGCTCAAAGGAATAGACAAATAGCCCCATGGCTTCTACTTCCACACTCCCTTCTCTTATATGAAATATTCGCCTAAAACATACACCAGCTGCATCTCAGGCTTCTAATTCTGTGTTATTGTATTTATTTCCTCATTTATAAAATGGAGATCACAAAAAGCACTTACTTCCCAAGGTTGTTGTGTGTAAACTGAATTAGTTTATCATTAGGGAATTTATCCCTATTGCTTTTGGAATTTTAGCAATTGAAGCAGAGTGTTTTTAAATGGATGACTTTTGTTTTTATAAAGGAAGGGAAGGGAAGGAAATAAATGAGCATAGTGCCTGGCACATAGTAGGCACTTAATAAATGCTTGTTCCTTCCCTTCTTAACAACACCCACACCTACTTCCAAGGTCTTGACAACCACTGAATTCTATTTGGAATTTAGGCTAATTTCAGATACCCTCATGTACCACTGGGCTCAATGGCTTCCCCCAGAAACTACTCCTACACTGGAAAGAAGCAGGGACAAGAGTTTTCCCCTAAGCAGTGCATACATTTGGGGTCTTCTCCTCTCAGCCTTTCAGAATCCTGATCTCCTGCCACTTCTGAGATAGATCTGAGATCACAATGTTCTGTTCACAGGCCTACCCTAGACTATGGAATGCAGCTGCATGTGGGTGCCCATACTGTAATAAGGTGGAAGAAAATCAGGGATTTCCTGCAGTGAGCTTGACCTCACCCACCATTTATCTACTTAATTGATTACTGGTATGGAATTTGTAAATCACTATTCCTCATCCCTGACTACTGTCTAATTGTTTAATGATACCCTTTCTCACTCTGTTTTCCTATATCTGGAAAGGATATTCCAGACCTCTAAAAGCAATACTCACTAGGAGGTAGAGTACTAAAAAGAGTCTCACAAATTGCTGGGGAGCTTATAAATGTTACTTATATGGCACTTAAGGTATGCAAAGTGCCTTAAAAATACTATCCAATTTTGTCCTTGTAACAACCCTGGGAGGTAAGGACTTTTACTATCTCCATTTTACAGATAAGGAAACTGAGACACAGAGAGATTAAAGTCATGCAACTAGGAAGTTTCCAGAGTCCTATCTGAATTCAGATCTTCCTGATTCTAGATCCAGGGTTCTATTCACTATGCTACCTAGCTGCAAGCTCAGAAAGCAGCTGAACTAATTCTGCACTGAATTAGTTTATTAATTTTAAGGGCATTTATCTCTATTGCTTCCAGAGTTTTAGCATTTGAGGCAGAGTTTTTAAATGGGCATCTTTTGTTTTAATAAAGGAAAGGGGAGGAAGGAAATAAACATTTATTAAGTGCCCACTATGTGCCAACTTGGAAAAAGAAATGGCAAACCATTCCAGCATCTTTGCCAAGAAAACCTCATGGACACTACTGGCATGATATGATACATGAGGTCACTAAGAGTTGGACACAACTGAACAACAATAATGTGGCAAGCACTGTGCTAAGCATCGTACAAATATCATTTCCAAATATATGCCTCAGAGGCCAAGATGGCAGAGGGGTGAGAAGCAAAACATGAAGTTCCCCTCCATGAGCTCCTCTAAACAGATGTAGAAAATTCATCAGATAGAAACATGATGGAGAGATTAAGAAGAAAAAAAATCCCACTGAAGCATTTGTCCAGAGTAACTTGGCCTGCGGAGACAAAGACAAAGGTCTGCAGACACTGGGCATGGGGTCTGTCCAGGAACCCCTATATAAAGATCGTTCTTGCACCCAGGGAAAAGCTATACACCAGAACAAGAAAGTTCCTAGAACCATAGAAGGCACCACCAGACCTATACCAGGTCACTGCCACAGGGACAGGTGCAAACTGGAAGCTCTGTTACCCACTACCCAGTTCCATGTCACAGATCTAGAGGGGGGTGAGAAGGGCAGCTATGCACAAGAATTCCAGGGTTAAGGATGCCATGGACAATGCACCAAGAAAGGAAAAAGTTCAAAGGCCAGCAACAGCAGCAACATTGTGGCTCAATGTACACAAAGACTCGACCTCAAGAGCAGAGGAGAGTCTCATTTTCAGTATCTGGCTCAGCAGGCACAGGGACAACCAGGTCAGGAATCTGAGACAAAAGGGCACCCTGTAATTTTGCTACTCTGAACCAACCAAGCTTTCCAGCTGACTGATAGGGCCTACATCCAGTAGCAGTCTACTGTCATTCGGACTCTGTAACAACAACTACACTGGCATACTCAGGATAGATGCTAATGCAGGTTCTTTTATCTGCTTTTACTAAGGAAAGCAACTTAAAAGGGGTCAATGATCTTCTTTAATTACGTAAAGTGCAAACAGAAGAAATATGGAGAAGAGAAATAAAGACCAACAGACAGGGCTCTACTGCCTGAATCAAAACAATATTACTATATATATTTTACATTCACCACTAGATCAAGAGATCCTTCACCTCTGATCAGTCAGGGGGTCTGAGCATGTGGCCACTCAGTCTCGACCAGGGAATTACAAGGTCCTTCTCATAAGTGAGCTCCCAAAGCAAAGTTCACGTCTCAGAATATATACTCTTTTGGCTTATAGGGTCAGAGCCAGGAGGCATCCCAACCCTCCTGACACAGTGCCTAATTAGCTTAGTACCAAAAGGTATGGAAGCCTTCCTACAAGTAAGCAAGCTTCCCGTAATGGTCTCCACCTGAGGCCTATTGATGGGCAGGGAAGGTCTTATTCCCCATTAACCTTACAAATCCAAACCCAGGTCAGGAAATAGTAGAGCTCAGACCAGGAGTAGCAGCAACCAGACTTTGCCCTGAATCAGACCTTTTTGGGAGTACTGAAAGCTTTCAGGTCCCTAACCTGTCCCTAACATCCTGGAATAACTCAAATATATCCCTCCTCCACCCCCCCCCGCCCCCACCCAGAGACCCATCCCTTGAAACAAAGGATAAAAAAAGAGAAGAAACAACTAAATAAAACTAAATAGCACATCACCCGAATGTGACAGGGTATGCAATACTATACAAACATAGTCCCACAGCTCTCTAATAAAAGATAGATAAAATGTTTTCTTACCTCATCTTTAGAACCACACTTGGTCATTATAATTGGACAGTGTACAATTTCACTTTTTTCTTCTCTCAATGGTATTGTAGCCGTCATACATCTTATTTCCTAGGTGCTGTTTACTTTGTTGAAGTTCATGGAAATTTCCCAATGTGAAAAAGAATTTCAGTGGCATTAGAAATTTAAGAGGAATCAAAATTTAGCACTGAAATGTTTAGTGTTATGAGTCTTATAGAAGGATTGTCTTTTAACTAATGGACTACTCATTTACTTCTTGTAATCAAGACTTTCCTTATTTGTTAATGCATATACACTGAAAATCCAAGTTTTATTAAAAAGAGACATCACTCCTATGGTTTGTCTCTCTTCACAGTGCTAGACAGCCAGAAGCCCCAGAAGACTGAATGAAATCAGTGTTCACATAGCAACCAACTAGACTCAACATCACAGGTTGGTGCTACTATGATATATTTGGAGTTCTTGACATATCAGAGGTCCCATTTTTCTCCTAGTTCTAATGAAGGGAAATAGGAAAAAAATCTGATTTGGATGAATTTGGGTTGTTCGAGTTTTTCTGCATGGCATTTTGCTTGACTTTTAATGCTATTTTAATAAATGTTGAATATGTTTTAATGCCACTAGTTCTTCTTATTTGAAGTGAAGTCACTTATGAAAAGGTCACATATTAGTGATGTTTCTCAGGCAAGAATGCTATGTAAATGAACTAATGTGCATTTTTGGCCTATCTGGTAGTTTTCAAAATTTTGCATATCTATCTTGATTTAGTAATTAAACACTGAACTCTATACGAGTAGAAGTAAATTACTTTATACCTCAATAACAGGTTTCTAAAAGCAACTCTATCTGATATTTTAACAAATTGCAGATTCATCTTACCCAGGAGAACAAAATAAACTTTTTATAAATTTACTGAATAGACAGTGTGTGCACTAGATTAGGTCCAAAAGTGAGAGAAACATGTGACAATTCCTAGTATTCTACTAACAGCATATAAGACAAAACTAGACATGAGCAGAATGGTTTTAATGTAAGAGAATGGCTATATTACAAAATAATGTCATTTACATTTTGGACATTCCATTCATCATACCACAAAAATTGTTGAATGAACAGATATATCTTATTTCGCTTATACTTTCGAGATTGCATTAATTCAAGAAAATCATAAAATATTTCTTGAAACTTAGAGATTTCTTGAGGATTCATTATTATTATTATTATTATTATTATTATTGCTAAGCATCTTACAAAAAATGAATACTATGTTTAATTGATATTACAGAGAGATAAGCATAACAGCCACCAAATCTTTTCTCAGAAAATAAATATCCTCGTGGGTTGTAGGCAGCCAGATTTGAGTGTGGGAATTGAGTCCATCTTTTATTTCAATTTTGTTTATTTCTTTAGAAAGGAGAAAAGGTATTCTGAAAAAAAGGATCTCTTGGTTTATTGTTAAGGAATCACTTGTGGTCAGGTTCATAGACAAAGGTCTTTTTAAATCATTGCTGGTGGGTTGTTTCCAGTCTTTTATGTAAGCAAACAATGAAAAGGGGGAAAATGCTTGAGGACATAAACATTGCATGGTTTGCAAACATTTGGAGGCAACAATGAAATAAATGTACTTATAATGGAAAGAGTACTAGACTGAGACTAGCTTGAGAGAACTAACTAGCAGCATGATTTTGGAAAAGTCACCTATACTCTCTGGGCCTTGTTTTTCATTGATAAAGGGAGGAGGTTGAACTTTATTAAGAGTTCATAACTTGCCATCCAAGAACCTTTCTTTTTAATACTTTGATAATTGTATTTCAATACAATTAGTTTCCTTTCCAGTCCTATGTATTTTATTTCATGCATTTAAAAACATTATTCTGAGAAAGGGGCCATAGTTTTTCCTGGATTTCCTAAAGGAGTCAATCACACAAAATAAAGGTCAAGAAATCACTTCTGTATGATTTGTGCAGTCCTTTCTAGAGCTAATAATCTCTGTTTCCTTGATTAAATATTTGCTTTAATTATTTCCAGTTAATGTTCACTAGAGCTGACCAAAGCCTCATCTTGGAGTTGTTCTGGGTTTTTGAAAGCTGTATCAGCAGAGCCCAAGGTCTATCAGATCCTGTCACGAAAGGAAAACATTAGTATGGAACTTATTTATTGGTAATGAGACCCATACTTTCATTAGTATTGGTAAATCCAAATGAAAAAAACAATCTTCTTACAATACAAATTGGTGTCTGCAATTTATATCCTGGGAATATCGTAAAATTCAATGATTTGCCCAAGTTCACAGAGTCCACATATGTTAGAGGCTTCAGAAGGAACTTACATTCTAATGGTGAAGTCAAAGTGCAAATAGCTACATGGTAAATGGAAGGTAATCTCAGATATAAGAAGCTATTAGTGAGAGATAATGGGCACAGCCTCATACACGAGAGATTCGGGCTGAATCTTGAAGGAAACTTGAGGAGGGAGAACTTTCCAGATAGAGAAGAGAACCACTTCAAATGCAGAGCTGGGAGATACATGCTGTGTGAAAGCAGTCCCAAGTAACAGGATTATAGAATATTTAGATGGCAGTAAAGTATAAGAAGGTGAAAAAAATAGGAAGGGGACTGATTGTGAAGGGCTTTAAATGCTAAACAGAGGATTTTATATTTGATCCTAAAAGCAATAAGGAGTTATCAGATTGGGCAAGGGGAGCAGGGAGCAGGGGAGAGGAGAGGTGACATGATCAGATCTGAACTTCAGGAAAATCACTTTGGCAGGATGGATTGAAGTAGAGAGACACTTGAGGCAGGGAGGCTAATTTAAGAAGCTCAGGCAAAAGATTTTGAGGGCCTAAACAGAGGTGGAGTTGGTATGAGAAGAGAGAGGATATATAATATATATATATATATTATATATATATATATATATTATATATATATGTGTGTGTGTGTGTGTGTGTGTTTGTATGTTTAATGAAAGTAAAGATTTGAGAATGACACTGAAGTTGAAATTTGGGTTGACTGAGTAGCTTGTCATAACTTTGACAGCAATAGGAAATTGGGAATAGGGAAAGATTTTGTGGGGAAAGATGAGTTCTACTTTGGACATGTTGAATTTAAGATGCCTACAGTATATATAATTATTGATGTTTAAAAGGCAGTGAGTGATAGGGAACTGAGACTAAAAATAAAAATTAGGGCCAAATATATGCATATGAAAATCATATCTATAGAAATGATAGTTGAACCCCTGAGAGTTGAGATCACTAAGCACAATAGCACGAAAGAAGAGAAAAAAAAAAGTAGAGCTGTGGTTTATGGGCATGATCTGAATGAAAATTTAGCAAAGAAGACCTAGAAGAAATAATAGGATAGATAGGAGGAGAACCTAGAGACAATATTATCATGAAAACCTAAAGAGGAGAGAGTATCCAGGAGGAAACAGTGATCAATAGTATCAAAAGTTTTAGAGAGGTTAAGGGTGAGGATTGAGAAGGCATTCCATTTGGCAATTAGAAAAACATCAGTAACTTTGGAGAGAAAGATTCAATTAAGTGATGAGGACAGAAGCCAGATTTCAGGGAGTTGAGAACTGAATGAAAGGAGAGGAAATGGAGTCACCAGTTGATGGCTAGGGTAGGGTAGATGGCTTTCTCAAGAATTTTAACTGTGAAATGTCATGGCTAAAATGTCATCAAGAGGAACCAGGTATAAGTGAGTATTAGAAAATGGACAGAGTGAGAAAAGAAAAGGTTTAAGATGAAAATAAATTTGTTAATTATGGATCAGGCATTTCCGAGAGCACAATTTAAGGGCAAGTAGATCTGGAGTGAGATATTAATTAACTAGAATTCTGGGGGATAACACTGAGGAATTGGACAGTTGGGCAAGGGCAGCAGGGTTTACAAATTGACAGGCAAGGATTTAAAATCATTGAGATAGAAAGAGTATAAAGAAATTAAAGCATGTTAGCTTTTGAGATATGAGTTCAAGCAGCATACTAGTGATTGGGGAGAAAGGTCTGTTGAGAAGGCCAAATGATTAGGTTATTCAAGGTCCTCCCTTAAAGTCAAACCTCATGGCAAATGGATTGTTGTGTCCTACAAGATCCCAGAAGATACCTCTCGCAGCAGGTAGGAGCAGATGTAGATATGGCCCATGTAGATATGGCCCAATCCAATCTGGAAGCAAAGATGAGGTAGCGAAAGATTGAAGAAGTGTATATGGGAGGAAAGGAGGAATGGAAAGAGTGTCTGGTGAGGGAATGGCCTCCATAGTGCTAGAGAATGCCCTAGGATAAGGATAGAGGCTGGAGGTGAATGGCCAGGATGTTGGGCTAGTATAGAATACTTGGAAGACTCTGAAACTAAGACAGTGGCTGGGAAGCAGGTGGATCATCGAAGAGTATGTAAAAAGCCCTGGAATGAAGAAGGTCAGAGATGATGGGCAGTAGAGAGGTGTGGTTAGTATCCTGCTTGCAAGAGTTTAGGGCTGGTACAAGGTGTTAAGGAAGATTCTGGGATAAAGATTGAGGCCTGGATTAGACAGTGTTCTAGAATGTTTCTGGAACTTGGTGGAGAACAAGAATCAGAGTCATGCAAGATGGACAGGTATGGATGACTTCCAATCACCTTCAGTGGAAAGAACAACCACATTGATGAGCTTAATAGGCCCATTTAATTACTAGTTAAAGCACAGTGCATAAGGACTCAATCTACAATAGGAAAGCATAGTAACATAATCACTAGAATATTCTCTCACAAAAGAGAAAAAATTTGACTGTGCTAACTACCCAGGTTCAGAATCCATATTGGCTGCCTAGAAAACTGTAATGCTGACAGCTGTCATGGAGACAAGCCCTCCTGAGTTTATTTGGCAAATACGGAAGCTGGTCCTGTGCCAGGCATTGATGCATGCCACCCTCACTCTTTGTGTGATGAAATCCCCATTTGATGCATTATCACTAATCAGTTTTGCCTGAAAACATCACCAAGAGGCCAAGAGCCAAACTCGTCTCAAAAATCAATCAATAGCTATTGATTGAACACTCATTCACACAATACAGCAAGCTTTTTATCTGGGCAGGGGCAGTCACTATGAAATGATGATTTGGAATTGACATCCCTTGAAAAGTACATCCACACACCATTGTGTGCCAGGTACTAGAGATGCAAAACAGTCCCTATGCTCAAACAGCGTACATTATAGTGGAAAATAAAACACACATATAATTGAATAAAAACTATATATAAAGCAAATGCAAAGCAACATGAGAAGGCTTAGGTGGCTTAGGAGATCAGGAAAGGCTTCTCATAGGAAGTGATGCTTCAGGCATGCTTTGAAAGAAACTAGGGATTCTCAATAGCTTAATAGCACTGGGCGATTTGGCCTAGGAAATACAGGGTGTCCCTAAAGTCTGGACACAGGAAAATTGATGGCAATGTGGAGTTATTGTATTGAGTTCATGTGAATCTTGCAAAGCACATCAACCTCTGCATCACAAATGATGGAAATCATATTGAAGACATTATTTGTTAATATTCCAATTAAGTAAAATATAGTTGAAAATTTCATTCATTTCTTGAAAATATGCATTTTCACCTATATGTCCAGACTTTAGGAACACCCTGTACATAGGGGACATGACTATGTAAAATGAAAGTATTTAGTATAGAAAGCTGGCCTCAGGGTAAAAAAGAACTGGGTTCAAGTCCTGCCTCTGACAAATACTGACTGATGATCTCAGGGAAGTCACTTAACTTAGGCAGCTAGTTAGTTCAGTGAATAGAGTTCTGGCCCTAGACACAGAAAGACTTGAGTTTAAATCTTGCCTCAGACACATGCTAGCTGCCGTGACCTATGCCTGCCCCACCATTTTTCTCATCTGTGAAATGGGGATAATGTAAGGTTGATGTAAGAATAAAATAAGATATTTGTGAAGTTCTTTGAAAACCTTAAAGCTATTAACCTCTCAATATCTCCAGCCTACTGTCTAAGAGTCTAAGTTTTAGAATAGTTGCTGAATTTCACTGGTAGAGATTCCTATATCAATGAATTACAAGTCCAGGACAAAAAAAAATAAATGAATAGACCGTATATTAAAAAGTAAGAGAATAGAGAGGTCATGACAGGCATACCTTGTTTTCTTATGCTTTGCTTTATTGTACTTTTCAGATATAGTATTATTTACAAATTGAGGGTTTGTGGCAACCCTGCATCAAACAAGTCTACCAGTACCATTTTTCCAGTGCCATGTGCTCACATTTTGTCTCTGGGTCACATTTTGGTCATTCTTACAATAGTTCAAACTTTTTCATTGTTATTGTAAGTTATAAAGTATTATAATTATATACCATAACATTATAATATTATATCTGTTATGGTAATCTGTGATTAGTGATCTTCAATGTTAGTATTGTAATTGTTTGGGGGTGCCATGAACCATGCCCATATAAGATGGTAAATTTAATAAATGTTATGTGTATTCTGACTACTCTACCAATTGGCTGTTTCCCATCTCTCTCTCTCTCCTCCCTATTCCCTGATATACAACAATAATTGAAATTAGGCCAATTAATAACCCTCCAATGGCCTCTAAGTGTTCAAGTAAGAGGAAGAGTCAATCAGTATAGTAAATTTCATTGTTGTCTTTTCTTTAAAAATTATTATAACCTCCCCAACCTTTAGTGACCACCACTCTGGTCAGTCAGCAGCCATCAACACAGAGGCAAGACACTCTACTAGCAAAAAGATTATGACTCACTGAAGTTTAGCATTTTTAGCAATACAGCATTTTAATTGTCATATACACTATGTGTTTTTTCAGACGTAATACTATTGCATAGTCTAGTGTAAACATAACTTTTATATACACTGGGAAACCAAAAACTTCATATAGCTTGCTTTATTGTGATATTTGCTTTATTTTGGTCATCTGCAACTGAACTCACAATATCTCTGCGGTATTCCTACACTAAGGAGAAAAAACCTAAAAAGCACAAGAGAAACCAGTATTTATTCACTTTACTACATAGTATACAATCTAAAAAGTAATTTTGGGTGAATATTGAATTGGAGCACTTCCCAGGAGGCTAGGCATGTGTGATTTGCTTCTATGGAAGGGACATGTGTATGCTGACCCCTTAAAGGCATGCATGAGTAGAGTTACCTGGCTGGACCTTTCATCCCTGTGATGGGAAGGACTGCACCAGATAGGACTGATGACTAAGCCAAAAAGTTGTCCACTCTGTGGGCCATAAAGAATATGGAGAAATGATCTCTAGTTCCTTTCATGGCAGCCTTCTTCAAGGAGACACAGCTAGTGACAGATTCCCTTTGGGGAGACCCCAGACATGAGCTATACCTAAACTTTCTTTGAGAGATTTTTCCCCAGGATTCTGGGTGAGGCTTAATAAATCAGAGAATATGAGAAAATCATAATTCTCCTCTCCCCTCTCTTTAGGGTCAGAACCATCACCTCCACAATTGAACTTGGTCCACCTTCCCCTTAAAAGAGAGGTTACCCTTTGCCCTTGAACTGTGAGTAATAAAATTAAAATTATTTTTGAAAACTGGTCATTTCATGCCAGTAGAATCATTATACTTAAGTGAAATTTTGTCTTCTTTGCTGATTGGGGGTATTAGACATCGTTATTCATTCTTTCCACTCTGGAGCATAAATGAGTGCATATGTGGTCCACTCAGTTTATTATGATGAGGTTTCTTTCCTTTGTTCAAGAAGGCATCTTGGGAACATGTACAGGTATTAATATGTGTCAAGGATTTGAAAAAACCAAGCATAAATAATACAACATTCTTTAAAGCTCCTTTTCCCTTTTCTCCAAATGTTGCCAGATGCCTTCAAAAGATTTTCCTTTTATATTAAAAATTGGGGGAAATAATTATTAATATTTGTTCATCATTGATAAAATTGATATTCTGTTGGCTCATTTGTATGGACTCTGTGAGGAATCTATCTTGTAACCACAGAATCTTCTTCTTGTAAGGGGCCAGTTAGTCCAGCAGATCTTTTCTAGATACCATTTAAACATCTGTACCAAGGATTTGTCCAGTTCAAAATATTCTATTCAAAATGGATAGCCAGTAAGTAAATTATGTAAGTTCAACTGGGCTTTATGCTACCTAATATATGTTGATAAGGAATAATAATACCTCATATTATTATAATGCTTTGAGAATTCAAAGAAAAAGATTTTCTCACAACAGTCCTTTGAGGTAGATAGTGTTACGTGTTATTAACCCCATTTTTCAAATGAGGAAACTGAGGCTTAGAAAGGTTAAGCATCTTGCCTGGGGTTATACACCATATTTTTAGTTATATTTTATCATGAACTTAAATCTATTATGATTGTGAACTTAAACCTAAAAAAAGAATATTTCCATACACACCAAAAAATGCAAAAAGAGGATTCTATATGAAACAGTGAATCATCTCACGATACTTGCTTTTTTAAAAGTATATAATACATTATAAACATTATTTTTGAAACTGTCCTGATGCTGTGTTTTATTCTGAACTTTTCTGTTCTCTTCTGTGCATTTGAAAAAAAAAAAAGTTTCAATGTTCCTTTTTTTCAGCATCAATATTGCTAATACATCCCTCCTCCCACTTTCCCAATTCATTCCTCCAGATTAACCTAGAAAAAGAAAGAGGAAAACCCTTGACATAAATAAGCATAGTCAAACAAAAAGAGCCTACCCACTGAATGTATGTGTGTCTATTTTATAAATTTTATGTGTATATATATATATGTGTGTGTATATATGTATATATACATATATATATATAGATATACACACAGAGAGAGAGAGAGAGAGAGAGAGAGAGAGAGAGAGAGAGAGAGACAGGCAAAGAGACAGAGACAGAGTACACACACATACACACACACACACACACACAAAACATCTTGTGTTCTTCCTCTGTCTGCAAGGATGGCACGTTTGATGGTAACTCCTTTGGACCAGTAGATAGTCAATGCTTGGATCAAAGTTCTTAAGTCTTTCATAGTTGTTAGTTTTGTTTACAATGTTGTTTCATTTTTTTTTCTTATTCTGGTTGGAATTTTAATTTGATTTACTCGTCTTGTAAGCTTTAATTCTTGATTAGGGCTCTGTGCCAGGGCAGACTCCACCCCATGATGCACTTTTGGGTGCATTTATCTTCCTCTGGGTCCTCTGGGTTCTTGTACTGACCCCCACCTCCTGGGACTTGGCCCCCTCAGATCATTGAGATTCAGAGCCCTCAAACTTCTGAGCTTTAATTTGGAATATCAAGGCAGACAAATGGGCACCTCACCTGGATTGTCCTGATTTGAATGCTTCAAGATCCCTACCCTGGGACTCTCTTACCCCCTTGGGGATTTTTTAGGGCAGCCCTCTATTCATTCTGCCTCAGCACACAGTGTCTTAAAGGGTACCTTTCCTATTGCCCTTGGCCTAGATTGGCTTCAACCTCAGGTAGTGATGGAAGATTTCACTTACTGTGTTTCTCGTTGGATCTATTGGGTCATTACTCAGCCTGGAAGTGCAAACTTCCAACTTTTTTTTTCTTTTTGCTGGATTAAGGATGTAGGAATTTGGTGGCCTGATATCATTCAGGTGGCCATAGTAGTAGATAGCCTTCACAGATAATAAATATAAGAGCTAGAATTTGAATTGAATCCCTATGACTCTAAGATCAGTATTCTTTCCACTACACTTTGCTCTTATTGAAATACTTTCAATGAAGATGAATGTAGTATAGAAATTTTAAGCATTAAAGTTCTCTAACTTCCAGTCCTTTTGTAATTATTATTGGAGACAAAAATGGAAGAAAGACTTTTATTAGTCATTTCCTTTAGTTTGTATGTCTTAGGTATGTTAATAATGATAGCTCTACTCAAAAGTGAATTATAAGTGATCCAAATAAATGATTGCTTTTTCCAAAGCTCAAATAAATTCATTCATTTCCGTTTATTTTTCCAGCTCTGTTCAGTTCATTGTTGTGTGTATATATGTAAATATTAAGGATTATGTTGCTCAAAATAAAAAGTTTAAAAATAAAAATAAGCTTAGTAGTTCATCCTAGGTCTTTTGATGGTTTAATACATCAGCTCGTGCTTATCTATCCTTACTGCTGACTTTGATCATGACGAATGAGGGTAAAGACTTTGTATTGAGAGCAGTGATATTGATGTAAAAAAAGTAAAGCAAAATTTGTACAGCTGCAATCACCCCTGATCAAACACCACTATTATTCTATGATGAATGATCATCCCTAGTATTGTATGGTGCCATATGATTTCCAAACTACTTCTAGCGTGTGAGCAAGAGCAGAGATAGCACATGGTGACAACAATCTAGAGATAGGATCTGGAAAGAGGTGAATGGTAATAAGGAAAAGGTATAAGCAGCCCAGTAAGAGGAAACTGTAAAGGTAAGCTAGTTAATTAAAGAATCAGATTTTTGAAGGGAAAAAAATATGAATAGAGAATGGGTGATGACCTAAGAAAGCAGAGAAGGGTGGAGTGACATTGATTTGTGTGGAGGATGTATAATTATAATAGGAGGGGTTGCTACAGGGAGAGCTAAAAGGACAGGAGGTCATAGCCAGGTAGAGGAGTGTCAGAATCATGGATGGTGGGTATAGAAAATTTGTGAATAATGGAAAAAATCAATGACACAGCCACTCCTCTGTGTGGATGAGGTAGAGTGAAGGTCCTGATCATAGGAGTTGATGAGGCTGACAAATTGTGAAACAAGGGTATGATTGGGACATTAATATGTATGGTATATCAATATAGTACAAAAGCAAACAAAAAGCAAAGACAGTTCTTGCCTTCAATTTTTTAACTAGAAAGATGTGATTTGTTAGAGAATATCATTTGGAAAAATCTACCTTCATCAATGATTCTCTCTTTATAAATGTAAATTATTCTCATGAAAAGAAAAATTTGCAGTTGGGAAAATAAGAATATAGGAAGAGAAGAAGGAAGGAAGAGAGGAAAGAAACCTCTTTTTAAAGTAGCTGCTATGTTCCAGGGTTACAAGGTTAAACAATAATATCTAACACTTATATAGCAGTTACATTATAACAGACACTGTGCTAAACGTTTCACAGTAATTGTCTCATTTGAACCTCACAACAACCCTGGGAAGCAGGTGCTATTATTATCCCCATTTTACATATGAGGAAATTGAGGCAAGCAGAGATCACAGATGACTTGGCCAGGGTCACACAACTAGTAAGTGGCTGAGGTCAAATTTGAACTTGGGTCTTCCTGAGCAAAGGCCTAGCACACTATTCGCTGCGTCACCTAGCTGTCAATGCCTTACGCAAGATCATGCAACTACAAAGCCTTAGAGGTGGTATTCAAATCCTTAGAGGAGGATTTATTTGGGGCATATTTTATTAGGAAAGGTAGTTTTTATGAACAAATGAGGAAGTAGCAATAAATATATATAAGAAACAGATAGTGTTTCCTGGAGCAAGACTCTGAAGGAGGCAAAAGGGGATAAAACCAAGGGTAAAAGTAGATAGACTCAACTTAAAAATAGAGGCACATGTTTTTTGAGATAGAAGAGATATATTTTGAATTATAAATAAAGAAATGGAGTCTATCAAGCTCCCAACAAACGCTCTGTCTTCTCCTGAAGCAGAAGATTAAATCATCTACTATAAATGAGAGAGGTAGGGAAGGGTAGGATTTAGGAGAAACAGAAGGACGGAAAAGGTTTTGAGCAGTTGCCACAGAAAACTAGATAGGGAGTTGCTGAGAGAATAAGTCTCTCAAACTAGAGTGAGTGAAATCAGCCTGATTTTTTTTTCAGATGTGCTCAGTAGCTGGGGATCTGGTGTAGTTGTGATTACTGAGATTAGCAGGTCAGTGGTAGCAAAGGAAGGTCAAGAAGTCAAGGATAGGCTAGCAAAACATTAAACTGGAAGATTATGGGGTCAAGGCCAGATACAGAATCAAGTGAGGACAGAGTGGAGGAGATGAGCTGAAGAAATAGGAAGAGGTCAAGGGCCCAGAGACCTGGATAAGACCGGTTGTGATTGTGAAAAGAGGAAAGGGAGGAGAATAGATTGTCAAACCTTCTAACTTTTTACTTGAAGTTCAACATCTGTTTATTATTTGGAAACACATTATCTTTTAGAAAGTGACTGCTTCCATGTCCAGAGTTTCAGCCTTTTTTAAACCAGTCCTTGGTAGAGCCCACACTGAGCATGCCACACTGATCTTCATTATCAGAAGGTGAACTACCTAGTACCAATTATTGTTGTTGAGTCACTTTTAAGTTATAACCTACTCCCCATGACCCCATTTCAGGTTTTCTTAGCAGAGATACTGGAGTGGTTTGCTATTTTCTTCTCCAGATAATATTACATATGAAGAAACAGGAAAACAGTGTTAAGTGACTTGCCCAGGGTCACACAGCTAGTAAGTGTCTGAGGCTGGATTTGAACTCAGGAAGATGATTCTCACTGATCTCAGTCTTGGCCCTCTGTTCAATGTACCACTTATAGCAGGAACTTAATACTCAAGAGCCTGATTCAGCTTCTTGACAAGACCAAAGTCCTCTATCTCAATTTATCTCTTTATCTCGTGTAACGAGCATACAGATATTTCAAATGTCTGGGAATAATTTAACAATCTTCTTTTTTATTTTCTTCATCTGTCTATTACTTTATATAGTTTTGGAGAATGGAACAATAATATTGGTGACGGTTCTCCTGTCATCCTTAGAAAATTTGGACAGGGAAGATTGCTTCCTGGTGGGCCATTTTATCATGGATAGCTTTCTGAGTCAAAAAGGAAACTGCAGGTGAAATTTATATCCATCCTAATCTAATAATGCTTAATGAGACAAAGAAGAATATCACTTGCCTCTATAGCCAAGGTCCCAGTAGTACTAATTACTTAATAATCAGCTTTTCTTTCCTTATTTCCTCTTTTAAGATTAAAATAACAGAAAAAAAGAATCATAGAATGTCAGGGGAGTGTGGGACCTTCAAAGTCATATAGTTTAGACTCTTTACTCAGCTGAAGAAACTGCAGGCCAGAGAAGTGATTCTCTCAAGATCACATAATTAGTAAGATCCTTAACTGACTCTGATTCTCAGTATTTTTTCCCTCTGATCCAAAGCATATCTGAAATGGTGGGTGATAAAGAGGGAATAAGAAAGCTGACCTGGGGGAAGGGTATCTTCTATACCATGAACAGCTTTCTCAGAGGTAAAGAATTTGTAATATTGCACTGACCTTGTTTTCTAGAAGAAGTTGCCCTTTTAACTGAATACTGACAGAGTATATACAGGCCCAAAGAAGCCTTGAATGCCTCATATTGGGATCTAAGGATTCGGTCAAAATCAACAGAAAGGCTGAAAAAAAAACTCCCAGCAATGTTGTTCATCTTAAATGGAATGTAAAGGCATTCCCACATAGAAGCATTAAGTTTAAATGTTTTTGCAAATAGGTGATATGCCTCATAGTGACATCAAGGATACATTGGCTTCTCAAAGGTTATGCCAACAAAGTACAATTTATGACAGGATTTATTCATGCTGGAAAAGTTTCCAATGTGCTCTCAGCAACAAATTGCATCTTCTTGCCAAGAGCCAGCCTAACGAAGCACAGAAAAGCTCACCACCAGTAGGCTGACTACTTGGTGATGGATTCTTTAGACATGGCAACCCTGTTCTGTGAAACTCCCTTCTACATCTGCAGTGTCAATACCAGAGAGAAGGCAAAGCCTGAGGGCATGAGGAGATTGACTTTCAAAATCTTTAAAAGAGGGTAAGATATCAAATGCTTGTAAATCACAAATTTCAAGACTATTTGCAAACATTAATTTAGCCATAAATATCCAAAATATGAAATCCTTAGCCAGTGACCATGTAATTGGCATACTAATGAAGGAACTAAATCTAATCACTCTTGCTAAGCATGAAATTAGAAGACAAAAAAGAGCTGTACCTAAATGGAAGGGTAACCTACAGATTCTTCATGGACAGGCAAATAAAGTTAGTTCTATGGTCCTTCCAAAAGGGATGAGAAATATCATTTCATGGGATACCTGATTCTCTCAGACTGAGGTATTCATGATAAGCATTTACCAAAAACAATATCATGAAGATAACTGAAGTCATCCAGCACTTAGCACAGTGCCTGACACATAGTAGGTACTTAATAAATGCTTACTGACTAACTGTTAGAGCAAATTAAGAGGAAGAGAAATTCTGTGAAGAACTCACTAAAAAAATTGCAAATCAGATGAATATAAAATTCAGTATTTGGTGATTTTAACTGAAAAGTGCATTTAAGGTAAGACACAAATATATGTATATATACATATGTGTGTGTGCCTGTGTGTGTAAACATATATATTTATGTGTGTATGCATATAGATATATATGTATATATGTATATATATATATACATACACAAGTAGAATTTAAGAGTAAAGAATGGAGAAGCTAAAGGCTTGTAGATTACACAGAAGTTTCATTTATCTATCTCTTTCTGTCTAGTCAGTCAATAAGCATTTATTAAGCACTTATTATATGCCAGACACATGCTAAGCACTGGAGATATAAAGAAAGGTAGAAAACAATACCTGCTCTCAAGGAACACACATTCTCTTAGGTGATATTACATGTAAATGATTATGTATAAATAAGATACAGCCAATTTAAATTGGAAAAAAATCTCAGAGGGAAGGCACTGACATTAAAGGGGACCACAAAAGGCTTTTTGAAGAAGGTGGGATTCTAACTGACAAATAAATCCAGGCATGCCAGGAAGCAAAGGTGATGAGGAAGAAAATTCCAGGCATGGAATATATTCAGTAAAACGCAATCAGGAGATAGAGTATCTTGTATGAAGAACAGCAAGGAGACCAGTAACAGTGGATCATAGAGTATGGAGGGGGAAGGAACATATAATAAAACTGGAAAGGCAGGAGGGTTCCAAATGCCAGGTGATGAAGGGTTTTGATGGCAACTAGAGGGTTTTTCATCCTGGAGGTAATAGGGAGCCAATGGAATTTATTAAATATTGAACTAGTGGGATCAGACTGTGCTTGAGAAAGATTTATTTGACAGCTGAGTGGAAGGATGGACTAAAGTGGGGAGAGATTTGAGGCAAGCAAACCAGCCCGTGGCTACTGCAATAGTCCGGGCATAAGGTAATGAGGGCTGGTACTAGGGTGCTGGTAGTTTCTGAGGAGAAAAAGAGGCACTTAAAAGAGATGCTGTGAAATGATCATTGAAAGTATGTGGAAACAGATTCGAATTAGTATGTGAGAAAGAGTGAGGGATCAGGATGATAAAAAGGTTGGGACTGTGAATCACTGGGAGAATGGCTGTGACCTTGAAAAGAATCTGACAGTTAGGAAGAGTAGAAGACTTAGTGGGAAAGAAAAAAGAGTTTAGCTTTGGATATTTTGAGTTTTTTATGTCAATGGAATATTCAATTCTAGATATTCAATAAGCATTTGAAACCAGCAGATAGGTCAGGGCCAAATAAGTAGATCTGTGAATCACTAGCATTGCTGTTGATCAGTAGTTTCAGGCATGTCTGACTTCACAACCCCATTTGTGGTTTTCTTGATCAAGGTACTGGAATGGTTTGCCATTTCCTTCTATAGTTCATTTTAAAGACAAGGAAACTAAGGCAAATTGGGTTATGTGACTTGCCCAGGATGACACAGCTAGTAACTGTCTGAGGCAGGATTTTCACTCAGGTCTTCTTGATTCTAGGATGGGGATTCTACCCTCTGCATCACCTACCATAGAGAAGATCCTTGAATCTATGAAATTCCTTGGCAAGGAGAAGGGTCACCGGCACCTAAGTGACATAAGATGAGGAAGAAAGAAGAAAGAGCTTGGGCAAAGGGCTTCATTGGAATATGAGTCATGTTTCTCAGCTTGTGGGGAGAAGTGGGAGCCATGAAAAGTTTAAGAGGGGGATGAAAAGATCTGGAAAAACTGCTATGGTGTTTGGGATTATGAGTAAATTTGGGAGGTATAAAGGCATTGCCTTGCTGTAGTTAGAGACCAGTTTGGATTGTGTAACAAATTTGTAGATAGCCCAGTCAGCATATTTTCATGATTTTTCTCCAGCTTCATTAAGTAGAACATGAGGAGGAATGAAGACAGAAGATAGGTGAAATTAATCCAAGACTGGGGTTTGGCAGGGCAAGGTTGAGGATAGGATAAAGGTATAGACCCAAGAAAAGAAGACTAGAGTTGATATAGTTTACTAACAGATTGAAATGGTGAATGGAAGCATGTATAGTCTAGGGAAGTACTTAGAGGTCAAGAGATTAGAGGACAGAGAGAGGATGAGGAACAAGGCTGGGGGTTATAAGACAGGGCTGGGGGTGGAATGACAATATAGTTGTCTAGAGAAAATAATTTCAGAATTCATGAACTTGAAAGAGGGGGCATATGTTGGCAGATGGCAAGATACAGAATATAACCTATCTGTAAATGGTATGTAAATATGGTATGACCTTATCAAATAACTCATGGGAAATGAATGGACTGAGGACCTGGAAAGAGTATCAATATGTACATTGAGGTCCCCTAGTATGAAGACAGGAGTTGAGGAGGAGAGAAAAACTGTGAGATGGCCACTGAATTTACTGAAAGGGGATTATCCTTGAGATTGGTAATCAACAGCTACAAGAATCTCATATCATGAGTTTTTGTACAAACAAAGCCAATACAACCGAGATTAAAAAGAAAGTATAAAGCTGGAAATCAATTTTTATTGTCAGTGTTTCTGATAAAGGCCTCATTTCTAAAATATATAGAAAACTGACTCAAATTTATAAAAATACAAGTCATTCCCCAATTAATAAATGATCAAAGGATAGGAACAGGGAGTTTTCAGATGAAGAAATTAAAGCAATCTATACTCATATGAAAAAATGCTCTAAATCACTATTGATTAGAGAAATGCGAATTAAAACAACTCTGAGGTATCACTTCACACTTATAAGATTGGCTAACATGACAGAAAAGAAAAAATGATGAGGGGTGGAGAAGATGTGGGAAAATTGGAACACAAATAAGTGCATTGTTGGTGGAATTTTAAACTGATCCAACCATTCTGGAGAGCAATTTGGAACTATGGCCAAAGAGTTATAAAATTGGGCATACTCTTTGATTCAGCAATACCACTACTAGGTCTATAATCCAAAGAGATCATAAAAAAGGGAAAAGGACTCACATGTACAAAAAAATTTATAGCAGCTCTTTTTGTGGTAGCAAAAAATTGGCAATTGAGGGGGAAGCTCATCAACTGGGGAGCCGCTAAACAAATTGTTGTATATGAATGAAATGGAATACTATTGTGCTGTAAGAAATGATAAGCAGGAGATTTCAGAAAAACCTGAAAAGACTTAAATGAACTGATGCTGAGTGAAATGAACAGAAGCAGGAGAACATTGTACAAAGTACAGCAATATTGTGCGATGATCAGCTTTGATAGACTTGGCTCTTCTCAGCAATACAACGATCTAACACAATTCCAAAAGACTCGTGATGGAAAATTCTATCCACATATAGAGAAAGAACTATGGAGTCTGAATGCAGATCAAAGCATACTATTTTCACCTTTTGTTTTGTTTTGCTTTTTCTTTCTCCTGGTTTTTCCCTTTTGTTCTGATTGTTCTTTCACAACAGGACTAATGTGGAAATATGTTTAACATGATTGTACATGTATAAATTATATCAGATTGCTTGCCATCTTGGGGAGAGGAGAGAGGAAAGAGGGAGAAAAAAGTTTGGAACTTAAAAATCTTATAAAAGGGAATATTGAAAACTTTCTTTACATATAGTTGGAAAAAATAAAATAATATTAAAAAGAATCTTATATCATGGAAATATCAATTGAGTGGACCTTAAAAGAGGAGAGGTTACTAAGTGATGGAGGTAGAGAGAGAGCCTGAAAGTGTCAATGAGTATTCCAAACCTTGCTCCTCCTACCTTGAACAGTAAGTCAGGGGAGTATAGTCAAAATGTAAATGGTGCTGAAAAGGGTGCCCAAGGATGCTGTCTCATCAGAATAGGGCCAGATTTCAGTCAGTATAAGAAGATAGAAGGAGTGGGAAAGGAAAGGACTTAAGATGAAAGCAAGTCAAGTTTGTTACCTATGGAGCAGGCATTTCAAAGGGGTAAATATTTTTAGAGTAGGTTATTGGGAAGGGGGGGGGGCAGAAAACAAGATAATGGATGGCATCCAAGGGCTCAGGATCAATGAAAGAGTATGACCAGAAAAAAGTTTGTTAATCATAGAGAAATGAGCCTAAATAGGTTATCAGCATCTCAAAGGGGTTCAGCTTCAAGATGGAAACATTTCAGACCATTTGGCAGCAGTGGAAAGCTGGAAAGAAGGGGAGAGTACAAGCTACTCATGTGGTACGCAAGCTTAGGCAGGTGACTGGTAGAGGGAGTACGATGGAATAATCAAACTTGCTTCTGAAAGAGAGAAGCTAAAACGTTTAATACTAATATTGAAGAGAAAATTGGAAAGTCTAGATATGGAAAAAAAAACAGAAGTACTAGACCAAATCTAGATAGAGGATGGCTGTGCTTCAGACAATACAAGTTTAAGAAACTGATTCTCAAAATATTTGAAAATGTGTCAAATATCAAATGTTTGCAAACCATCTGTAAAATGGTGAGATTGAACTAGATTACCTCTACAGGCCCCTCTAGCTCTGGAATTATAATCCTGTGATCTCAAGGTATACCCCATGAATTTGTTGATTTCATCAAGCTCTGGAATATTTCAAAGATTCCTAAATAAGACCCTTCATAACTCAAGGGTTCAATCTAAATATCCAAAAGGAAAAACTGGATGGAAGACAGACTGATATGCAGCTGATGGTATAGTCCAGGGGTGGGGAACCTGAGGCTTCATAACCTTCTAGGTACTTGGGTACAACCTTTTGACTGAGTCCAATTTTCACAGAACAAATCCTTTTATTAAGGGAATTTGTTCTGTGAGGTTTGCATTCAGTCAAAGGGCCACACCTGAGGACGTACATGGCCACATGTGGCCTTGAGGCCACAGGCTCCCGACCCCTGGTACAATCCATAGAGTCAATCAATCAGTACATATATCTTGAAAAGATAGAGTAGGTAGACAGAGAACTAGACTCTAAATTGAATAGAAGGAAGTATAAGGATTGACTTGCAACTTAGAAGTTGTGTTGTGTTTTTAAGGACCCCAAGATCCTCTCTGAAAGAAAGACCGATCTTCTTAGCAGCAACATTCATTTAGTGATGCTATATGATCTGCAATATGTGGAATATCATACTTTCTATGGAATTAAGTTTGTGGTTAACTCAGAGGGTAATGGAGAGAACTCTAGGGGGTGTGAGTAGCCTGCAGCATAGTCTCAAGAAAAAGTTGGACAGGGGAAGACATTATTGGTGACTCTAAGGAAACAATGTGGCACAGTGGATAGAGTATTATTGCACTTGGACTCAGGAAGACCCTGATTCAAATCCTACCTCAGACATTTATTAACTAAGTCACCTTGGGAAAGTTATTTAAACTTTCTTGCTCTTAATTTCTTCATCTGTAAAATTGAGAGGGTAGGTTTCAATGACCTCTAAAGTACCTTCTAGCTCTAAATCCATCATCATATAATTTTTATAACATTTGTGAATGGAAAAAGGTGATGTCAGTTATGTAGCAAGACAGAATGATGGATAACCCATAAAACCGAGCTACTTGAGAGAAGGGCTGCCTTTTGCCTTCCTTTGTATCCTCAATGCTTAGCACAGTGCCTGGCACTTAGTGGGTGCTTAATAAATGCTTATTAATGGACTACTGATTGACACTTGCAAACCATACAGTGTGAAAGGATTAAGAGGAAGAACTTCAGCATGTTGATTGCAACCCCTACCAAAGATTTTCAAACTATGGATGTGTGAATCAGAATGAAATAGATAGAATGGCCCCATCCTTATAATTGGAGGTAATGCCAACATCAACAAAGTCACAAATACTTTGAAGTGTTGAAGTTCATTAAAAGCACCTTATCCTTTACAAAAAATAGGACCATAAAAGATCCTAATGAGCAACTTTGGGGGTCATGTCATCTGAACTAATAATACAAGCAAATGCTAAGACATCGTTACTCATTATGTGGCTTCTGCAAAAGAAAATAGAAATCTCTATTGATAAGTGGATAAGTTATTTCATTGAATGTTAGTCTTATGATGATCTCCCTGAATTGCATATATTCCAAGGTTCTTTCCTACTGGGATCCAATAATTGCATCCATTTTAAAATACCCAATCTGTTATAGAAAGATTTTAAAAGGCCCCTGGAGAACATCTCTACATTCAAAACTTTTAGATCCTGAGTTGCTGGTCCCAATCAATATTCGCCAAACTGTCTTAGCCAATTAACACCATTGCTCCCTCAGGATGGATTCAAAGTATAGTTTATCCCAGCTATCTGAAAGACAACCTTTTATCCCCTCAAAAATACAGACCTGTTAGTCTGCTTCATGCCTCTTCAAAATTTTATGACAAATTTCTTCTCAATAATCCTTGAAATTGGATTATTAACCCATAACTTATGTAAGAAGTAAGTAGGTTTTAAACACATTACTTTCATTGCACTTATTAATCTTTCAGTACACTATGATGTCATACACAAAAATAGGGGTAAATATACTCCTATTTAATGAGGACATTAAACACATACGTCACATCACATCACATCACATAATGTTTTCTTTGTATTCCCCTACTGTACTTATGTATTGTTTTGTACCATATATAGCTGAGATGACTGGTATAGTGGTATAGAGTGCTTGACTAAGAGTCAAGAAAACCGGTGTTTGAATTGTGTCTCATGAGTATGTGCATTCTAATTGTGTCTCTTAGCTGTGTGTGTATGTATCTGTGTAGGTGCAGGTTTTTAAGACATTATAGAATGTAGGCTCCTTGAAGGAAATATTATTTCATTTTTGTCTTTATATCTCTGGGGCTCTGCAGTGTACCTGGCACATAGTAGGGCCTTAATATATGCTTCTTGAATTTAATTGAATTCACTGGCTGCATCATTCTGGGCAAATCAGTCAACCTCTCGACTACTACTTTCTCATGGTGATTAAGCACTGAACTCATGAGGTTGTTGGGAAGCTCAAAGGAGATAAGGTATCTAATGAACCTCAATACATTCTATAATTCTAACTGATATTGTATAATATACGGGCATATGTCATACATTAATACTGTGCTTCATGAAGAAAGAGAGCATATACTGTATTTGAGCTTCATGTACTAGCCCAGTCCTCTGCCTACTATAGGTACATATTACCTGCTCTTTTGAATTACTGTTTCGTGCCAGGTTATATAAATGCTACTTCTTTGAACCCTTCACTATAACACCACGGTCAGAATCGGAGTGTGTGATATTTATCTTTTTATAGATGAAATGCTCATTCAGAATGATATAAAAATGACTATGTTATAAAGGTCCTTTTTTAAAAAAAATCTAGAAATAATGTGAAACCTTTGTTAAGTGAATGGGAAGCATGTTCCTACCTAAGCCTTTCTATCTCTTCAACCCCACTCCCACTCCCAGCCAATAGAGAGCCTTTTATTTTGAGGACATGATTTTTACTGTTTCCAAATAAAAGCATCTCAAAGGTATAGCTAAACACCTTGGCTATAACAGATCACAGACTGAGAGCTGGAAGGGACCTCAGTGCTCAAACATCAGGCCCACCACACTTGTTTTTCAGATGAGGAAACTGAAGCATGGATGGGGTTAAGTGCCTTGTATATACACCTAGCTAACGTGTCTGAGGAAGAATCTGGACTTGTGTTTCAAATTCCGAGCTCAGTGCCCTATGCATTATCAATCAGAGGCAAGGGCTCTAGGGACAGAGGTATGTTCCAAGACATGAAAAATGCTGGGGCATGATGGAGAAGTCTGGAGAGGCAAGAGTGGAGCTGGTTGAAGAATGAAGATAATTTTTGACAACTGAAGGAGGATGGTCCATAGCAGAGGAGAGATTAAAGGTAGAAAAATAATTTGGAAGATTATTTTAAGGGGGCATAGTTTCAAATCCTGCCTCTGGTATTTACTCCCTCTTCTACCTGTTCCTTGGTTTCGTTATCTGCAAAATAAAGGAGTTGGGCAAATTGGCCTCTGGGATTCCTTCCAGTTCTAAACTTTTAACCATATGGGCCAAGTTCAGGGAGCAGGTGATCAAGGCTTAAAGTAGAGGGGAGGTTATATGAGTAGAGAGAAGGGGTCAAATACAAGAAATGTTGGGAGCTGCTGTGGATGATTGAATAAAGAGTCAAATTAATGTTCTTTAGTAATAGTTATGACAATAGCAATAATAATTGCCACTTAAGTGATAGTGTAGCCACGTGGATAGAGAGCTGTTCTTGGAGTCAGGGTCACTTAGTTCAAGTCCTGCTTCTGGCATATGTGATCTTTGAGACCTGGGACAAGTCATGTAACTTACCAGTGTTGAAGGAATCTCTCATGGACTATAAGTTGCCCAACCAAGTAGGTAGAGAGAGTTTCCTTGCCAAGATTTCCCCATACCAATTAAATTGCAGGCCCAGCCATCACACATTCTAACAGCTTTATTACATAGATGCTATATTTTTTTCCATTTTACAGATGAGGAAACTGAGGCTCAGGGAAGTTAAGTTACTTATCCAGGATCACAGAACTGGTGAGTTTTGGAGGCAGGATTCAAATCCAGACTTTCCTGATTCAATCTAAATATATATCTACTACACTGCACTGTCGCTATTCAATGCTAGAAACCCATATAGCTTTCCATGATTTACATACCAATAATTATCCTGGAAATAAAAACTTTAGTAAAAAAATAAATGAATATGTGAAAAAATTTAAGAACTCTGTTGGGCACTGTGCTAAGCACAGGGGATACAAATGCAAGCAAACAAGACAGTCCCTTCCCTCAACGAGCTTATATTCTAAAGGGAAAATAACATAGAAAAGTGATCTCAAAAGGGGAGAAAAGCATGGGGAGGTCTGGTACTAGACAAGAAAAGATGAAGGCTTACCTATTAGATCCCATCAAAGGTCCAGGGGGAAGAGGTCAGGTTCTGACAGGAGGATGAAGAAGATGGCCAAAGAACATATGGCATGATTTAGAAATGGCCTGGAATTGCGACTCAGTGAAGAAATAATTTAACATTTATCATCAATCTGATTACTGGAATCGGCATCACCCAGATTCTTTCCTCTGCCTTCCTTCAGTTAAAGTCTTATTCACACTTTGTGAATGAGGCATATGAGGTCCATATAGTAACTTTAGACAACTAGTAACTGATGTATGATGGAGCCAGAACTGAGCTCTGTAACCTCTCCCACAAATATTCTCTAACTCAGTACAGCAGCAAGCACCCTAGCATACCAGGATGGCCTGCTAGCACAAGTTCTTTGATCTGATTTACTAGGAAAGATAGTTTTTTAAGGGGTCAGCAATATTTAATTACTTTTACTAGTTCAGGGGAAAAGTCAGCACCCTGAACATCAAAGAAAATACAAGCAGAGAAATTAGCAAAAAAGACCAATAGACAGGGCTCTGACTGCCTAAATCAAAGCAATATTATACATACATCACTGGATTGAAAGAGTCTTTACATCTGAGCAGTCAGGGAGCTCTGAACATTCGGCTACTCAGAGTCTCAACTAGGAAATAAAAAGATCCTTCTCGTAACGGAACCCCTAAAGCAAAACCTCACCTCAGAGTATATATACACTTCTCAGAGACAGAAGGTGTGAAAACCTTCCTACAAGCAAACCTCCCCCTAAGCTCCTTCTTAGGCAAGTTCCTCCCCCAATGGGCTCTATGTGACTCAGGATGTATCACAACTGGGCCTGAGCTTAAAGCAGTAAGACATCCTTAAATGAACACATGTGGTCACATAGGCCTATTAATGGATGGGGAAAATCTTCCTATTGCATTAACATTACACTCAGTTATACTGACTTTCTTTCTGTACCTTGCACAAGACTCTCCATCTCCCAACTAAATGCTTTTCCACTGGCTGACCCTTATTCCTAGAATGCTCCTCCTCCTCACCTTTGCCTCCTGGCTTCCCTGGTTTCCTTCAAGACTAAGCTCAACCCTCACCTTCTGCAAAAGGCCTTTCCCAGTACCCCAGCTGCTAGTGCTTCCTCTCTGAGAACACTCCCAGTTATTCCCTTATGTATCTCCTACATATATAGTTGTTTACATGTTGTCTCCTCCATTAGAAAGTAAAATCTTACAGGGCAGAGGCTGGGTTTTTGCCTTTCTTTGTGTCTCTAGTGTATAGGACTATGCCTGGCATATAATAAACATTTAATGGATATTTATTAACTGATTATACTGTTCTTGGCTGTCCACCCAATCCAATTTCAAAGCATCCACCATTACTGGACAGTCAGGTTTGCGATCCCAAGGGTCAGGTTAATTAGTGAAAGGACACAGTTTATATTGCTCATTCAGGACATCATAACTATATTTTTAAAGCAACAAATATCAGCATCTGCTCTCCTTCCTCCTCTGCATAAAATTCATTAAAAGTAAATTGAGATCATTACAGGCTCCACTTTTTTGCTATTCCAATAAAATACTTAACTCATTTTGAAAGGATTTCAAGTTTATTTCCTTGCTTCAATTTTATGAAACCTCAGCTTAGTGATGTATAAAAAACACACACATCTAAGAAGTTTACCCATCATTTCTCAGGGAATTATTCTTAAGGAGAATAAAATAAATAACCAGGGAGATCTTAATCCTGTTTAAAAAGAGATTCTGTGACAAAATTTTTTCCTAATTTTGTATAAGAATTTTTGTTAATATTTTCATATTACTTTGACTATCACACTCCATTTCAATAAGATTTGCTATATAGCCTTATTTTGCATCTCTAGGAGAGCAATGACTATAATAAAAGTAAATGTACATAACAGGTTCACGACTGAACTTCTGTTATCTCCCCAAATGCTTCTTTTGCAAAGTGTCACCAATTTTAGGCAGCTAGGTGGTACGGTGGATAATGTGTTGGACTTGGGATAAGTACAGACATGAATTCAAATTCTGCCTCAGGTATTTAGTAGCTTATGATCCTAGGCAAGTCAAATCTCTCTAAGCCTCAGTTTTCTCACCTATAAAATAGGAGATAATAATTTCACCTACCTAACAGGGTTGCTGCGAAGCTCAAATAATCCTATGTGTTTGTATGAATGTGTGTGAATATGTACATATATATACATATACATATACATATGTATATACACATACATACACAAATGTACATCCATACATACTTGCAATAATAAATAATAGCTAGCACTTATATAACACTTTCAGGTTTTCAAAGATATACATACACACATACGTGTGTGTGTATACATTTAGATTATTTATGTGTGTGTTTGTGTGTATGTATATCTTTGCAAACCTGAAAGTGCTATATAAGTGCTAGCTATCCTGTGTTTATGTGATCCTTCTGATTGTTTTCAGGAAGAGTTTGTAGCAATTTATAGTTAAAACATAAAATAAGACAATTTTTTAAAAGAGGACCACAACATGTTAAAAGGAGAAACAATAGAGATGTCTCTGGCACACAGGATGAGTTAGTTACTTCCTGCAGTCAGGCATCATGTTTAGCTTTGAGTTTTTTAGTGGCTAAGGCTAAAAAAAATAAACAAACAAATGGAAATATTTGACTGTGTAGATCTCCTTACCTTATAAAAAGAAAAAATCAAATGCCTCTGGTGAGGCAAACTTTTTCTTTGTACTTGACACTAGAAGGAATTTATCATGCATTTGCTCATATGAGGGCCTTGCGCAGGACAATGGACAGACAAGGTCTTCCACTGTGATTTTTTTGGAAGGGGGAAGCAGGGCATTTGGGGTTAAGTGACTTGCCCAAGGTCACACAGCTAGTAAGTGTGTCAAGTGTCTGAGGTTAAATTTGAACTCAGGTCTTCCTGACTCCAGGGCCAGTGCTCTACTCACTGTGCCACCTAGAGGCCCTGTGATTTTCAAAAGCTATCAAAACATTCCTGAAGGCAACTTTTTTATATACCCATATATAATACATAGCTTTTGAGAGTTGAACCCAACGCTCAATTTAACAAACACAGAGAAGTGTACACATTCACATGTCCTATAGGTTATCACATTATCAAATAGTGGCTGTCTCAAGCAAGATTTTGGAAATATGGTACCATGGTGAATTAGTGGTTCAGCTCTCTGATTGCCCATAGAGCTGATGCTTGTGAAATTGATGAAGGAGGAATGCTAATGCTTTACATAGCAGATATGTAGGAAGTAGAATAGATACGCTATTGTAAAAATTTATGAGATGCAATTATCAGACACTGTGTAGTTTGTTTTTCTGTTTTGGGGGGGGGGCTTTTGTTGTTATTTTTTTGTTATTTTTAAGTCCTAAATTTAGAGTTAAATATGACTTTGGGTCAAGATTTAACTCTGTCATGTATCAAATTACCCATTTTGAGGAAGTGTCCAGGCCAGCCATGTTCACTTCACTTCTTTCCCAGCCCTACTTCTCACTCTATAGACTTTTCCATCATGCCCCAAATAATATCCTTCTCATTCTGGAAGAAGCCTCCATTTCTGTGGCCCTCTCACCTGTGAAAATCCCTCTTTCACTATAGAATTGGTGAGTTCCTACTCAATCCTCCATTTTGATGAAATGCCCAGGTCAACCATGATGGCTCCTTTACTCATCTTTCACCTGTGCTACTGACTCTATGGACTTCCCACTGTGCCCCATGCGCCCTTCTATTTGCCCAAGCCTTCTCACACACACACGTTTCAGTTTCCTTTTATGTTTTCTTTTCTTCCATTAGAATATGAAGACTTTGAGGACAGGAATTGCCTTTCTTTTTGCTTGAATTTGTATTCTCAGCACTTAGCTCTATGCCTAAACATATAGGAAGTACTTTTAAAAAGCTTGCTGACTTTCTGAGGAACAGGAACCTTACAGTAATTCTGACTACAAAACCCACCTTTAGCCATCCAAAGTCAGAGTGTACTCTCCTTTCTCTTAATATACATATATGTCCATGTGTGTATGAATGTGTGATATCTGTAATGTGTGTGTATATATATAATTTTAACGTATGTATAATGTATGAGTATATTTTTGAATAAAAAATATACGTACACATACATTTTTTCCTGTGCCACACTTTTGACACTTAGCTTGTAAAATGGAAGAAATGCTGTTATGTATTCTGAAGAATGTGCTTGCCACTTACTATCTGATCATTTTTCAATAAATTATTTTACTTCTCCAAGCCTCATTTGCCTCTTCTTAAAATGTATATGCCTGCCCTACCTACTTCAACAGGGAAATTGTAAGGTTCACATAAGTTTATCTATATGAATGTGCTTAACAAATTGTAAGGCACTGAACAAATATAAGGTCTAATTTATAATATTATTGTTGTACTATTGATTATTCTTTTATGTTCTCTCTTATTTCCTCAACCAGAGGATGAGTTATTCACGGGCAGAGACCACATCTTCTATTTCTTTGTATCTCCCATTCCACCTAGCACAGAATCTTACACATAGAAGGTGTTTAGTGAATCTTCATTGATAAACAAGAGTTGCCAAATCCATAATCCATCTTCTTTAGCCTGCGATTGTATACTTAAGTAAAGTTTATTTAAACAGCTGGATCAATTACCTTATGTTTTTTTTAAAACATACTTAGCTTCCATGCATGAAAGGCAACACTTTTACAAAAGCTCAAGGCTATTTCCTCAGTTACTCGTGGCTTTTAATTGCCCTAATGGAGGCTGAACCAACATTTTAAAAAGCAAAAAAAAAAAAAAAAAAAAAAAAAAAAACCACCCGGTTTTGACCAGTATAATCAAAAACATAAATGAAGAATTGTAATGTTTTTCCCCATTAAACATACTAGCTGGTATTCTCATCTTTAGATATGATAAATATACCATGCACTGAATAATTTCACATGTACTCCTTATTTGATATTTTTGGGCCACTGACTATATTTTCACAATGAGTGATTACATTATAGTCAGATAATTTTGTTTCTATCTTTTCAATGATCAGAAAATAAAATAGTGTACCAGTCACATTTTTATTTGATCTTCCTTCATTAAAAATATGGACTCTAATAGCTAAAAATGATACCATTCAGGATTCTGAAATTGTAGTTAAGAATTAGCTTGATTCTGCTTAATTATGTAGAGCTTGAAAAGCAAGTTTCCATGGAGTCTGTGCTTTATGATCTCCTATAACATAATTAAAAATATATTTAAAAGGCTAGAAATTGTAAATTATACATATTGCCAAAATGCCTCTTTATTTAGTTCTTAGGGTCTAAGAGCAAGGGAAATGTTAGAATAGACTAGCAGACAAGGCAAGGAGACTGATGTAAATCATTCCCTGTCTTCTCAATGGCTTCTTGGATATGTAACCAGTATCTCTAATATTTTCCAACAAGTTATATTCCCTTGCTTTGAAGCTTTTTGTTACAGGCCCACCTGGGATTAAAGATACTGTATCTGCCTGTGGTCTCAACTAACTCCATTTGCTCTAATTGCAAACACTTTCACCAGACTAACCAGATTTTATTGCTTCCAAAGGCCAGTAATCAGAGGAATGGAAGATACCTATGGTGCTGCTGCCTCTCTCATTAGAATGAAGAGTGTGTTAGTTTCCTTTGCAGAGTATTTCTAAAATATCACCACCTTCAAAGTCAAAGACTTTGGGTTGAATTTTTAAATGATCTTTCACTGGTACCACCAACCCACCCTGGGGATAGTTCCTTCCAGAGATCATAAGCCACCAGTGAGTGCCTTAACACCATGGCTAGAATTATCTAATTCCCTCATGCAGCCTCATGTACTAGTGCATGCAGCTTTTTGTTCCATAAGTGGAATCCTAAAGAAAACTGCATGTGTATAAGCATGGGTCTCCATCAAAGCGCAGAGCATGTAGCATGTAGCATATTGCACATTGTAACTTCCAAATACCAGCTCTGGGAAGTATATGTACCAAAAATAAAAAAATTAAAAATTATTTAAAAAACATTCAGACTATCTGGAGGTCTAAAAGGGAAGTTGGGGGTGTTTCTTTTGTTGGAGGGCATGGCAAGAGAAACAATTCTACATGGAAGGCCCTCTTACTGAGATCTTTCTTTCAACATTTTTCTCACCCCTTGTTTCAAAAGCATATCTTTTGAAACATGCTAAGGGAAGATTGTCTGCAATGTCTGAACTCCTCTGTGCTCCTTAAGGAAGCAACTCTATTGATTACTTCAGTCTACTAATGCAACCTTTTCCAAACCACCAAGACCATCCATTGATTCAGAGAGAGAAAGAGGTTTTGAAATGAAAAAGAATGGAAGTCTGTGTTTCTTATTTAAGAGACTTTAAGCCTACTAAGGTTCCATTTTTATGCCTTGATATGGTATGGAATTGACTATAGGAGCTCTTAAAATGGAGTTAAATTCAAATGGTATCACTATGTTGGCAAGGATTTGAGTATGTGCAGGTGACACCAAGTTCAGTGGAAGAGTAGTATCTAGAATTCGATGTCCTTGTAAAATGCTAGAAGATATTAGAGTCATAGAGAATCCCAGGAGGGATAATATCCACAGGAAAACTAACTCAAGAAAAGTAATCAATATTACATAATAGAAAAGACCACTGATTTGGTATCGGGAGACCTGAAATCTAATCCTAGCACTGCCATTAGCTAGTTATGTGAATGCAGATGTAGGATCTCTTTCTTCCAAAGTAGATCCCAATTTATGACTTAGCAAATAAATCCTAGGGAATTCCTGAGGCATCTATAAGTGGATGGCTTGGTTAGTAAGCGTTAGAGTCCTAATTTGGACCCATTTTCCTATCAAGCTTAGCCCTCTACCTACTACGCTGTACTACCTCTATTAATTAGATGATAATTTTGGGCAAATCAAAAGTCTCTGAGTTTCAATTTTTTCATCTATAAAATGAGGTGAAGTTAGATAATCTCCTAATGTTTTTTCTAAGCTTTAACATCCTAGGAATGATTTTTAAGATTTATTAAGATAGGGATGGAGGGATTCATGGCAGAGAAGGTTCCATGGCATGGTTCAGCAGTGTAAAGCTATAGTTTAAAGACAAATCTAGTAACAATACCTGCATAAAAGCAATTTATGTATTGCCCACATTTGACAGATGGGCTAGGTAATAGAAAAAGCCAAAGTCTGTCAGTGACTCAGCACAGCATCTAAAACATAACAATTACTGAAGAGATGAGATTGTTGCTGGAAGGAATTAATTCAATTAAAGACTGAATAACATAATTGATGTATATCTTATATGTATAGCAGACCTGTATGTCAACATGTAGCTGTAGAAGATAAATGGGACATTTTGTTTTTGTCTTAACTAGTATATGACTACAAAAGACATTGGACTCATTTTAATGAAGTTGTATTGCTGTATGATGAGACAGTTAAGAGAGGTGCTGTTATATAATGGTGGGCATTTACATAGGATTTCAATTATACTGTGAGCTCTTTGAGAGTAGGAACTATTTTAGGCTTTTTGTTGTATCCCCAGAACTTAGCACAGTGCCTAGCACAAAGTAGTTGCTTAATAAATGCTTGGTGATTGACTGGCTTGAAGACTTACAATACATTTTCCTCATAAGAACTGGGAAGGAGAAAACTAAAAAGATTAGCATGAGTCAGCGTGATTGATCTTGGACACAAAGGATAGTTTTTTTTAAAGCCATGCAGGAAGCAAGAGGAAGATCAAAGAAGGGATGGAACCAATACTTTCAGAAGATGGGATCATGAGAGCAGATAACAGAGGGAAGGGAAAATGACTCAATTGTCTTCTCAGCCAAAGAGAATGATACTCAGAATAGGATGAAATCAGGGTAATGTGAAGCTGGAGCCCAAGAAAGGAGAAGAAATGTTAAAACATCACCTAGTTGTCCTTCATTAGTTTGCATTATTCCATCTCAACAAACTATATACCAGGGCACTAGAAGTACTTGTGGGCATTTGTCATTCCTGAGCAATTGTCACCAATCTTTGTGGTGAATGGGAAAAGTGCTGCCATGTTGAAGAAGGGGCAGTGTTGTTCCTGTTTTGCAAAAGGTAAGGGAGTCTGCTAACTATTGGCCAGTGTGCTTATTTTATTTCACAGCAAAATGCTAGAACACATTATTAAAGAGACAGTTTGTGAACAGTTAGGGAACAGGAAGTCTAGTTTGATTAATAACAGACAACTAGAGCTTCATTTCCTTTTTTGACATGGTGACAATGCTTGAAATTCCATACACATCATGACATTACCTGTGGACAAAATGGAGAGCTATGAGTTTGTTGATAAAACAATTAGGTGGCTGCATAACTGGTTAAGTCATTGGTGTAGTTATAATTATTCAGTGTAAATTTTGAGAGAGGATTCTAGTCCCATGCTCTTGGGATCTTCTTTTGGCTTCATGTTAATGAACATTTTTTCATCTCCTTGTATGAAAACAGACAATACATTTCTTTGATTTGCAGATGACACAAAATTAAGAGAGACTGCTAACACTCTATGTCATGATATGGATCCCCAAAGACCTTTAGAGGTTAAAATGAAGAGTTCATTTTTAAAGATGAAGTTAATCGATAAAAATGTAATAATAAATTAAAAGTTAAAATAGTATAATCAAAGAATAAAAAATCACCCCTAGGAATACAGGATGGGAGAAAGAAAGTAAAACCATAATTTGTGTGATGAAGATCATTGGGTTTAAGCATATTGCCAATTTAAAATGATTTAATAGTATGACATGGCAACAAAAATTTGATACTATCCTAGGTTGCATTAGTCCAGGACAAGTTATGTGGCAGTTGGAGGTAGAAGGGGCAGGGTGGGAGCGGGGGGGTGGTCATGGAAAAAAAAGAATGATAATCCTTTTCTTACCCTGTCTTGTAGTATGAAGTACACATTGTAACAGTAAGGCAATAATAACAATATAGATGATAATTATCAAAATGCCTATGTAGTTTTGTATCACAACATAGAAGGTAGAAGAAGTAAACCATTTATTCAGATACCAGAGAGCCACATCCCACAACCAAGTGTTCAGCTCCCAAAGGCAGTGAGCCCACTTCATCATAACAGCAAGGAACCCAAAACATGATATCACAACATGGAGCATCACCATCCCAAAACCTCTCCGACCCCCTGCTGGGGTCTTCCCAAAGACAAACTCACAGTACAGCTAAGTCAGCCTGTTCAGTTCTAACAATCACGAGGGTAGCCATTAGCAGCTATTAGCAGCCAGAACTACTCTCTTTCTCTCTCTCTCTTTCTCTCTCTCTCTCTCTCTCTCTCTCTCTCTCTCTCTCTCTCTGTCTCTCTCTCCCTCTCTCTCTCTCTGCGTTTCCTGTCATAACTTCCTTCTCCTGTCAGGAAGCTCCTCCCACCACATGTAACTTAGGCTTCCTGTGACATAAGCAGGTCACATGGCCTATTAATGGGTGGGAAAATCTTCACATCTAAATTGCTACTACACACATGTATTATGATGTTACCAAATTTTAAGAAGGACAATGATGAGTTGGAGTATGTCCTGAGAAAGGCAATCAAGAACTGGAGACCATGTCATGCAAGAACATATACACTGAGGGAGGTAGAGATCGTTATCTTATAAAATAGAAGACTTTAGGGCTAGGAGAACTAGAACAACAGTAGGCTTCAAGTATTTGAAGACATGATATGTGTGAGTATGATTAGACTTACTCTGCTTATCCCCAGAATTCAGAACTAAGAGCAATGAGTTAAAGCTGAAAAGAGGTGAATTTCAGTTCAATGTAAAGAGGGAAAAATTATTCTAATTAGAGATATGCATAAATGGAATGGAATGCCTTGGGAGGTAGCAGCTTAATCTTCATTGATCTTATTCAAAAACTTGGCCACTTACTGAAAATCTTAAAGTAAAGATTTCTGTTCAAGTGTGGTTTATATTAGATGGTCTCTAACCTTCCAACTCTAAGGTTCTTTCTGTGCTTCTCTGAAGTCTATGAAATGGGGAAAATGAGGATTATATTTCTCATTTTATACATGAGGAATCTGATGTGGAAAAAAAAATGGTTGAACCAATATGGCAGCATCACAAATACTATTGTAATATTGAAAAATACAACACATAAAATGCCTTTGGGAACTTCCCTGAAAGAAAAATTCCATCCGATCTCTAGTCTCTTTTCTTAAAAGTTAGGTCTTGACAAATGGGCTCTGCCAGACCAATGCTAAAATCTGATTGCTTCTACAGTACACAACTTTCCAAATAATGCATCCAAACATGTCTTAAATGTTGAATTGCCTTGAAGTGTCATAGCCCTTTTTGTGTCTGGAAACTGAAGTTTTCTGTGTGAGTATTCAAGGTCTGCCAGCACCTTTCACATTACAAGGAATAAACACACATCTAGGTTAGAAAATCCTTAATTATCTACTTTGAATTGAGGACTATCTTGTTTATATCATGATGGAGACAGAGAAAGAAAAATAAATTTGAATTCAAGGAGTAAATTTTTATCAAACTTCTCTCTTCTCCCCATTATAAATTTTATACACAAATGAATTGTGTCTTAAGAATTGATTCCAGACTGAAAATCATAAGCTTCACTTATGAGCCATTGCCTAAAAATCTAATAATGTGATATTTCCAACTTCAAACATTACTTCTCTCTTTTAAGAATAGAATTTATTGTTACTGTTTAGTTTAAAAGGCATACTATGCCAGTATATATAAGCAGGCACAAAACTTGTCTGACTTTCCAAATTTCTTTGTATTGATATCTTTTGTTTTTATATTACCTTCATTTCCAAGTTTATCCCTCTCTCACTATATCCAAATTGCTATTCTGTGTAATAAGAATTTAAAAAAGAAGAAAAAAAGCAGGTCAGGAAAACCAGCCTACACATCAACAGAAATCTGAGAGTATAGACAGTGCTCAACATCCACAGTTTCCCACTTCTCCAAAGAAAGGAGGGAGGTACTTTATCTAATCCGTTCTAGAGGATCAAGCTTCATCATCATGATTATACAGTGCTTAGTTTCTTTTTGTGATGGTTTTTCTATTTACATTTTTGTAATCATTCTGTATATTGTTTTCCTGGTCATGCTTACTTCATTCTGCGTACTTTTATATAAGTATCCCCATGCTTCTCTGAGATTTTTTCTTTGTTTGTGATTTCTTTTATCAACATACCACAATTTGTTTAACCATTTTCCAATTGATGAATATCCATTTCCACTTCTTTGCTATCTCAAAAAAAACCCTCCTATGAATATGTTGATAAATATTAGACCCTTTTTTTGTCTTTTATCTTATTCAGGGTTATACTTGAGCAGTGGGATCTCTGGATAAAAGGACATGGAAATAATAATAATAATAATATTTATATAAAGCTTGCTATGTGCCAGATACTGTGTGCTATGCCCTTTAAAATTACCTCATTTGATCCTCATTTAGTCATTTAAAAAAAAACCATAATTTCAAATTCCTTTCCGGTATGGTTGGATCAATTCTTATCCCTACCAACAGTGTTTTATTGTGTGTGTCCGTCACTCCACAAACCCTTCAACACTGACTATTCCCATCTTTTGTCATCTTTGCTAATTTCCTGAGGGAGAGAGGGGAAAACTCAGGGTTGCTTTGATTTGCAATTCTTTTATTATTAGTGATCTGAAGCAATCTTTCAAGTGTTTAATAGTTTTTAATTCCTTCAGGAGCATTTGTTCATATCATATTGAAGAGTGGTTTTTAGTATAAAAATATGTTAATTGCCTATATATTCTTGGATATCAGGTCCTTGTCAGAAATATTCAATGCAGAAATTTTTCCCAGTGAAAAATTTTTCTTCTCAAACTAGTTACATTGATTTTTTTTAGTACAAAAGCCTTTCAATTCATATGAATTGAAATTATCTATTTTATCTTTTACGATATCATCTACCCCATGTTTGGCTAAAAATGATCTCCCTAAATATAGTTTTAAAGGGCACTTGAGTTAGTTCTCATTTAGGGATTTTTTTTTCAATAGTGTCATCTTTAAAATTCAAACTATATACCTGTGTGGAGAGAAAGAGAGAGGGAGAGAGAGAGAGAGATTATTAAGGAATATGGTGTAAGAGATTTATCTAAACCTAACTTTCAATTTTCCTGAGCAGAAAACCCTATCTCTTTAGCACCAAATTTTTTCTAGATTATGCTATATGTATATGAATCATGGATCTTAGAAGAAATGTATTATAATAACCAATTTTTTTCCTATTGTCTCATCATTTTCTGAAGGGAGCCCTGAGTTCTTGGAGACTTTGCTACTATACTACAAGCTTTGGTAGGTTCTAACTGCCTCACTGAAAAGTCTTTGAATGCAGTCCTGGCAACATATCATGTCTACTTTCTAAAGATAAGTTTTGCTTAGTCCAGAATGCATCATCAGAAGACTGTCCACTTGGTAACAGACACTTTGACCATGATAACCCATGCACAGAGAAAAAGATTAAATGGTCCCCCCATTCTGTTTCTGTAGTAAAACAAGAAACAAGGATATTGTTGGGAAAATAGAGGAGATGATGTAAAACCACATGGTCTTCAGATAAATCCTTAAGATTAATTCAGGTGTTGGTATTTTAAACATGATATTTTTATCCAATGGCCAAAAAAATCTATGTATTGCTGTAGGAAATGAATCATATCAATTTTCCTATTTTCAGTAAAAATGAAACTAAAAGACAGAAGTTGCAGCTCACAGGTTCTATTGGAGAGGCAAATAAAGTCAACTGAAATTCTTTCCTCATGCATCCAAAGGCAACAAGAAACACAAATCCGTATGACATTTGGTCATCTCATATTACAGTGCTCTAACAAGTTTTTGCAAAAAATGCCACGAAAATGCCAACATCTGTTGCAGAGAATGAAGAGGGAGAAATTCTATAAAGAACCAAACAAAGCCATCCAAGTCAAATCAACATATACTTTGAACTCTCATTGACTTCAAAGGAAAGGTAGAAATAGATAAGAACAATAAAAAAAGACATGTTGGAAAATATGGTTTAGAAGTAAGGAATGAAAGAGACCAAAGACTGACTACACCAGTGGTTTCAAAGTCAAATAGAAAAGAACACTGCTGGTTGCACATTTACTTACAAAACCACAAATTAACATTATCTGTTTTATTTTGCCTTTTTATTTCTCTGTTAAACAATTTCCAATTACATTTTAATCTAGTTCTGCCTCACTTGGGTGTTCTGAAGGCTGCCTGAGGCCCTGGCTACAAAGTTGACACCTCTGGAGTACTTTGAAACCTCATTGGAACATTAAGTCATAAATGTAGAACTAGATGAGATATTAGAGTCTATCTAGTCCAACCTTCATTGATATTTACTTCACAAAAATAACCAGAAGTCATCAGACATGGAAAGTATCAAATAACATCATAGAGATGAAATTGATTATATTTTAATGATGAAAACCAAATTGGCACTAATATATGTTATTCCTGAACCGAATAAATAAAAATTAGAAAAAAAGGTGTCACACAATTAAAATGACTCCAACCTGACCTATTTAAATTAGTTATTGACAGCAAAAGACAAATATCCAATTGGAAAATTTGTGAGAAAGCATATTAAGCCTAATCTCATACAAATTTTACTTGATGCAAACCAATTGCCATCAAGATGAGACCAAAGGAGCTTAAGAACTTCCTGAGTCAGCATGCACTTGATTTATTTGCTAAGTAGAGGTACACTGGAAACAAGGGCAACATAGGTCTGTAAAACATTTGTAAATCCTAAGAGACAAAATTACAAATGACCCAAAGGGCAATAGGAAAATTCATGGTGAGCAAAATTAGATTACATGTTAACAGTGACTTGTGCACAAGGAGACATTACTGAAGATATGTAAGACTGAAAACAGTGGTGTGCATATCATGAAATGAGAATGAGAGATTGAAGATAGTAGTCCCAGATAATTCATTCCTAAAAGAACAAGAGAAAGGCCTCCAGTATATTGGATAGATCCTCTATCTGTATTGAGAACCAATGAGAAAACAGACAAGACTCACGAATGATGATAAGGCTTGGAGAAAATATAATCTGCATTGGTAGAGGAAATGTAATAGGAAAATCATGAATCACTCAAGTAGAAAGAATGTAAGGAGTGGGTTATGACAGCACAGAAAATATGTTAAGCGATGATGAAGTATATTAGCTGATTCATAGAATCTGAAAGCTAGAAGGGACTTTACAAATCATCTTGCCAGTCAGCCTTATTTTCCATATGAGGAGACTAAGGCTCATGGAGATTAAACCACCTACCCAAGATTACAAAGCAAGTTAGTGGCAAAGCTAGTACTAAAACTCAAGACTTGTGACTCCTGTTCCAGGACTATTTCCTCTATTTTATACAAAGAACATTCTAACTGTAAAGGATAGATTAGATTTATCTGTCAGTTGCTTTTCAATACTATGAAAATAGAATTTAAGTTTAAAACCATGTCATTCAACTATTGCAGTGCCAATGTGGGATAGTGGGGAAAGCACTCATCTTAGAATCAGAAGACATGGGTTCAATTCACTGATGATGCTAGCAGTAGGACCCAAGGCTGCTCTGGGTAGGGATTTGGGAACTAGCATACTCCAACAATTCTAGACATCCTCTAAAGAGTGGCTAAGATGTCGTAAGCGATTTAATAACTCTCAATAAAACAGCTACAACTTTAAAATGTTTAACTCAATACAAACATGTAACTCTTCAGAAACAAATTATATTAATTGAGATTATAAGTCTTCAAATTAACTCTGAAGACAGGGACATGAATATATTCCTGCAAGTAGAACAAAATTAGATTACCTTTCTTGTGATCTTACTGGGCTTGTTTATTTAATGTGAGACTGCTTATAGCAGTTTCAAAATGGTGGGAAGTTGGGGTGGGGCAGGGGGTTGGGGGAGAGGTAGAGAGCACTTCTATGAGTTTTCTGGTGCTTCAGCAGAAAGAGACAATATTCCTGAAAGAGAGATTTTCTGAAAAGAGCTTTACTAAAGAAAAAGAAAATAAAAAAGAAATGATAGTGATGATTCCAGGAAGAGACTCTTGACTTTTGTCATGAAACCAGAGGACAGATCCAGAGAAAGGAAGGAGGAGGAGAAAGGGAAAGAGAAGGAAGAGGAGGAGGAGGAAGAAAAGAAGAAGAAGAAGAAGAAGAAGAAGAAGAAGAAGAAGAAGAAGAAGAAGAAGAAGAAGAAGAAGAAGAAGAAGAAGAAGAAGAAGAAGAAGAAGAAGAAGAAAAATCTAGAAGCTCCTCTCTTTGTTAGGAAATGAAAGGAAAGATAAAACAGAAAGCAAAAAATCATCTTTCTTATTATTTCCTGCCTAGTTTGAATGTATATTAATTATCTTTTACTGCTGGAATCTCTAAATATCACTGTTCCCTATGACAGGAAGCAAAATCACATCTTCTACATGCTATATTCTATAATCTCTGAGAGCCATTGGGGTTAATTCCCATTTTCAAGAGTCACTAGAAGGTCCAGTCCAATTCATGAAAGCTGCTTCCTTAATACAATCACACTTTCTCAAGACCTGTTCTGGAATGAGGTGTGTGCGTGTGTGTGTGTGTGTGTGTAGAGGAAGTAAGCTGACAGACCTCAATAAGCAACTCAGGCAACAGAACTTTGTTAACTTTGCTCTGCAGAATCAATTTGGGAGCTACTCAATACATATCTTTGTTGAATATCCTTCTCTTGCTATGGCAAAGTAAATAGCCTTCGGTTAAATGTTGAATGATCTCTGAGAGTCTCATTTTGCTCCAATATTGAATCAAAATTGCCAGGAGACCGGCCTGAGTCAGGCCTAACCCAAAACATCCTTCCTCTCACCCTCAGTGAAATGACTGAAACAATCTATAAGCACAGACAGAGACAGCAATCAAAGTCCTGGGTACTATCTAAGTTACACCATATGTAGCAACAGCCACACTCAGGTAAAACCATCTTGGAAGATGGGCTAAACTAGGTTGGGGGTAACCAATGGGCCTCAAATCTATTGGTGACTTATGGGGGGATATCTACCTCAAGAGTGTGAAGACTTCCCTCAGTGGAATGAGTGGATGAGAACAATTTGTTCCAATGCCCATAGGCATAGTGAAAGCAGGCACTGTGGAATGCTTAAAGTTTGGTCAGACATCGAAGGCATCAGAGTCATCCACTGGATCCCAGGCCATCACCAGTCATCCTGACTTTTGTCTTGCCATTGGATGACTTTAATGACTTGGAAGAGAGAATGAAGCTAAGGACTTTCTGTAACTCTACCTCATTTAAATCCAATTCATGCACAAGTTAAGACACCATCCTATGATGTCATTCGTCCTATTTGAAAACAGAGGATGAACAAGAAGAAGAAGAATCCATCATTTCAAGGCCAGGTGATTTCATCAGTGCTTGTACTGCTTCCTTGGACATCAGTCACAACTCCATGATTTACTGGGATAAAAATTGACATTCACCAATGGTGAACTTTCTAGTGATGAGCCTCTAAGTACGTTGCTAGACTGGTCATTTTGTGAAAGGCCTATGGTCCATGTGCATTGCCAGCGCTATGTTCAAAACCATTTCTGTTTAGTGGGACCATAGCTTGTGCTCAGTTGACATAGGCTTTGGGAACCCAGGATCTCTTCTGTTCCAGGTTGAGGCTTCAGAACATTAGCCAGATCTGCCAGAATACCCTGGGGGAGCATTCCCACTGGTTCTTTACCAAGGCAAGGATCAATTGGAATGTTGGCCAGTTGGCGTGTTCCGTTATACCAGATGCATAATCTTTATACCCTTATGCGCCACAGTAGAATTTTGGTGGAGGTGTTGCTCATTTATAATGAAACAAACAAGCAAGCATTTATTAAGCACTTACTGTGTGCCAGGCATCGTACTAAGAGCTTTATAAATATTATCTCATTTGATCCTCATAAAAACCCTGGGAGATAGGTGCTTATTATTGCTTCTGTTTTATGGTTGAGGAAATGAAGACAGGCAAAGGTTAAATTACCTGCCCAGGATCATACGACTAGTAAGTATCTGAGTTCAGATTTGAACTTAGATCTTCCTAACTCCAGGTCCAGGACTCTATTCACAGTGTCACCTTGCTACCTCTAGAAGGGAGAAATCAAATAATAGCTATCAGAGCAAGAGTAAATGTAAGGCTTATGAATTACTGGAATCTCCATCATTAACAGTTTTGACTCAACTGTATATATTTACTCATGGGGAGAGGGGAGAAATCTCCCTTAATAATGATAAATTTCCTTAGTTCAATAATTTTTCAGAGTTGTGAATTTATTTTTTTAAATGATGACTTTTTTCCTAGAGGTCCTACGAACCTTTATAGTAATGTTATAAATTTTACATTGGGAAATTGGAATAGTTCACATCTCATAAAGTGCCTGTAGCATTTCCAGAAATACTTTAAAAGGTCTGCGTTAAAAGTTGAATATGGATGCCAACTTCATTATTCTCAGTTGTTAAAAATTTTAGTAAAATAATTAGAAGCCCAGTAAAATCTTCCTAATGCAAAAATCCAATATGGCAAATCCTCAACTGGTAACCATTTCTAAATCAAGGAATATTGCAAGAACTCCCACCTCAATTTTCATCCATAAGGTCACCTTTCCTAAAATGCTACACATGAATGAAAGATAAAGCTGCATACATTTTTTGAAGGGGGAAGGCAGGGCAATTGGGGTTAAGTGACTTCCCAAGGTCACACAGCTAATTAATGTGTCAAGTGTCTGAGGTCGGATTTGAACTCAGGTCCTCCTGACTCCAGGGCCGTTGCTCTATTCTCTGAGTCACCTAGCTGCCCCAAGCTGCATACATTTGACCAAGTAATTACAGAAGATTCTTATCAGCCTTCAAATAGGAAAATTTGATTTAACAAAACTATAGTTCTGTGTTAACATTAGTTTTTCCAAGGCAACAAACCATTCTTTCAGGGGAAAAAAGTCCAGCACTTGCTTTGGAGGCTATGTTGATCAAAGTAGTATATTGCTGACCAGTAATATTGGAAAATATTGTATAGATGTGAAAGTACTGCCCTCCTTGCCTGAAAGAATTAACACAGCTTTGAATCTTGAGAAGGGGAGATCTGATTAATGAAGAGTAATAAAGAGAACCCAACAAGCAGCTAGGTGGCTCAGTAGATAGTGTGCTGGGCCTGGAGGCAGGAAGAACTGAGTTCAAATATGAGCTCAGACACTTACTTATTATGTGACCTTGGACAAGTCACTTAACCTCTGTTTGCCTTAATCCACTGAAAAAGGGGATGGCAAACCACTCTAGTATCTTTGTCAAGAAAATCTCATGGTCAGTGTTGGTATGCAATGGTCAATGGAATCAGGAAGAGTCAGATCCAACTGATCAACTGAACGACAACAATAAAGAGAAACCTATAGGGCACTTAATGGCCTGATAACCTGTGGCCCTGAAATAGTCAATTTTCAGTCATGTGTGATGATGTAGGAATGAGATAGCATAGATATTTCATACTCACAGATAAACCAGAAACCTCAGTTTTGCCTTAAGTTTCAACCTATCCTGTCTCACAAGAGCTACTAAAAATAAAAGTATCATTAATTTGACATTCCTCTTCTGTGTCACACAAGGTGCTAATGCAAAGACAAATGGCCAAAACATAAGCCAGGAGGATGGGGAGGGGAAGTTAAAGGATCCAACTAATTGATACACGGAGCAACCAGGCCCTGAGAAATCAGGAGCAGCTATCACACTTTAAAAGACTGGAACTTAAAACCTGAAGATAAAACACAAGAGTTTGTCATTTTTCCCTATATATTTTATTACATATTATTTTTAATTATTACTATGAAGTAGTGTGGAATATTAGACAGTCAGCCTCACAATCAGAAAGACCCAGACTCAGGTCTTGTCTCTGATACTTGCTGGCTTTAAGTTGTAAGACAGTTACTGATCTGCATCAAGAGACGGAATTGTGTGTGTGTGTCTGTCTGTCTGTCTGTGTGTATTATATGTATACATATAAAATTGAAATAGAGATACGCATAAAACATATCAGGTATATATACATATACATAAGTGTATATGTATACATTCATGTATGTGTATATATGAATATGTATATATATAATTAGCATATGTGTATATGTAGCATAGTACATATGCTATGTGACCCTGGGCAGGTCATTTAACCTCTGTTTGCCTTAATCCAATGGAGAAGGACAAGGCAAACCAATCCAGTATCTTTGCCAAGGAAACCCCATGGACAGTACGCATACCTATACATCTGTACATATGCTGCTGTTCAGTCGTATTAACCTCTTAGTGACCCTGCAGACCATAACACACCAGTATTGACTTTCCCAAGGTCAGCAACAAATACAAATTTTTTAATACACAAAAAATGAAAAAGGATTGAATATAAAACTATGAACTTCTATCATAATTAATTTTTTAAAAGTAGATTTTAAATTTAACAAAATAGTACCTAAATCGTTCTATTTTTTCTGTGCCCCCTTTTGAACTTTTTTGTTTTCTCCTGTAGTTTCTTTCACATGTTCTTGATGCTCTTTTTTATTTTTTAATTTTTTTTCTTTCTGTCTCTTCTAATTCCCTACTCCACAAATGACACCCTCTCTCTTAACAAATATTTAGTCAAACAAAACAAATCAACACACTGGCCATGTCTGAAAATGTACATCTCATTCTGCAGACTAATCCATCACCTCTCTGCTTCACCCTCAGTTTTTTTGAGTTGTGATTGGCAATTCCATTGATGAGAATTCTAAAATATTTTAAAATTACTTTCCTTAACATTTGCAAATTGTTCTTCTCATACTCATTTCGATCATTTCTTACTAGTCTTCTATCTCAAAACAAACCACATTGAGTTCCTTCTTTTGAAGAAGGGTAGAAATTAGGTAGTGTTTCTTTTTACATCTGTAAGCTCTTTGCTTCATATTCTTTTCATTTCAGAGCCAATTTGTAATGGAGCTAAACTTCAGCAGACTCTTTCAAATTGGCATCTTTACTAGAAGTCCTTTTCCAAATAGTAATGTTAAAAAAAAGAAGAGGAAAAGGAGCCTTTTTAAGACATATACATTTTATAATAATTGCTACTTGGACTGAGTTAATTTTTGTATTACACAGAACTCCACAAGAAATTGTGAATATTTTGGCCCAGTTTTCTAAATCATATTTCTCTGGCTACTTACTAATCTTCCATTTTGCATATAAAAGAAGAGATACCACTCAACTCTGGAACTCCTTGCTACACCAGATTTGGGGTGGGGTGCTTTAGTTAATCATCATTATAAAAATACAACTCTAAAGCCCATCTATTACATTTTTGCCAAAAGACCAGGGAATAAATATCCATCAAATAACAAAATATTTAATTAGAACAGAATAACAAAATAAAAAACAAGGAGGAATCGTAGTATGAAATCATTCTTAACCACAAATAAAGAGTTCCAATCTCTCATAGGTTCCTATACCAATTGGGAAGGGAACTTTCCCTAGAAAACTCACGTTCATAGGTCAGGAGGAGTTGCATCATGAATACAGTACCTCCCACAGCTCTGTGTCCCTCATACAGCTTTTCAGCTCTACTCACAACTCATCTGGTGTGCTCCTTTAGCGTCCGAGGCTGCTGCTGTTCTAGCTTTCTAATGTTTTCTGCTGAGTCTTTACCAAGCTCCTACTGCTGTCTGTTGTAGCTATCACTTGCTGCAGTTTTTTTTTTTTTAATTTTGTTTTGTTTTGTTTTTGTTGGGGTAAGAGTCATGCCTTTCTTAAGAAACTGCTACCTCAATTCCTTAGGGGATAATCAATAGATTTGAGCCATTTTTATCAGGAGGACCATACCTAAGACAACCTGAAGTCATACAAGATGGTCCCTCAAGTAGCTGTCAAAGACCTACTCAACTTCTCCCTTCCCTCCAAAGGTCCCAAATCCTCAGCTTAACTATGTCAGCATAATTACATTTCTTTTGCCTTTTTTCCAGCCCCTGAGTGCTGTTACACACTCCCATATGGTCTCCAACTCCCCCTACATTTTTGTGAGGCTAGAAATTAGCATATGCACCACTTTTCATTTATACTTCTAACATGTGCATGCATTCAACAGTTAGGACCCGGACATGTAAATTGCCTGGAATCTTTGCTAAGCTTCACAGAGGCATTTAATAATGTTGGAGGATAGAGCTGGGGCGGGGGTGAGGGTGGGGGAGCCTTATCTGCTTATGCAGGGAATAAAAACTCCACCTGAATTCAAAGTAGAACACACACACACACACACACACACACACACACACACACACACACACACACCCATTCTTACTGGCAGTAAAGGAGAATCTAATTCTAGGAAAAAAAATATCTCACTAGCATTCAATCAACTTCAAATCTAAAAATGACAAACTGTGAGAGGGAGCAGAACAAGAATACTATTTTGTTGTTTTTCAGTTGTGTCCAACTCTCCATGACCTCATTTGGGGTTTTCTTGGCAAAGATACTGGAATAGCTTGCCATTTCCTTCTCCGGATCATTTTACAGATGAGGAACTAAGGCAAAAGGAGTTAAGTGACTTGCCCAGGGTCACACATCTAGTAAGTGCCTAAGACCAAATTAAACTCATGAAGATTAGTCTTCCTGATTCCAGGCCCAGCATTCTATCTGCTGTGCCACCAATAAGGATGGGGCTGTCATAAGGGATATAATTTAAAAATTATATTTGTGTTAGCTGGCAAAATTGCCTTTCTACTTCCACCCACCCCTACCAGTTCAGACATGCAAACTCATGTAGGATAATCAATTTGATGTTTCACTCATTCATATAATTTTAGAAGTGAAAAAAATAATTTACAGATCATGCAGCCCATTTTTTCCACTTTACAGATGTAGAAATTGAGGCTCAGAGAAGTTAATTGATAAGTCCAAGACCATGCAGCTAGTAGAGCAACAGAGTAAAAGTCAGTTTCCTGATGCCTTATCTAGAATTTTTCCACTATACTACACTATGAATAAAGGTCAAATGTAAATGTCATTCATGATCACAAATTAAGATAGCATTACTGTAGCAGGTACCTCCTGAGTTGCTTTTCTAGTTATGGAATTGTGTTCACCCAATCACATACTTTCCCCTGAACTCCTTCTGGACAATGACATACCTGTATGAAATTCCCCAACATACAATAAAGAAAAATGACCTACTCAGCAATTATGATTTTCTCCTCTAGCATTCTCTATTTTTTGGAGGGGGGAAGGCAGGGCATTTGGGGGTTAGGTGACTTGCCCAAGGTCACACAGCTAACAAGTATGCTAAGTGTTTGAGGTTGGATTTGAACACAGGTCCTCCTGACTCCGGGGCCAGTGCTCTACTCACTGCACCACTTAACAACCTTCTCTAGCATCCTCTTTTAGCCAACTAAGCTAAATGGTTGCCTGTCTTTATACCTTATAAATATTATAAATATATTATATTATATAATATATAAATAGAAATATATTATACCTTAATATAGCCTCAGTTTCCTCGTTGTAAAATGGGGATAATAGTAGCATCTGCTACATAGGGTTATTGTAAAGATCAAATAAGATGAGATGTAAATTGCTTTGTCAACCTAAAATCACTACAGAAATCCTAGTTGTTTGTTATTGTTGTTGTTATAACATGACTGCACTGATCCTTCATTCATTCAACAAACGATTATTAGTCACCTAGTAAGTACTAGCAATTTTAAATACTAAAGATGCAACAAAAAAAAAATTAAATGTGAAGAGAAAAGTAGACCAAACCTTCCAGATTCAGAAAAATTCTGTTTCAGAAGTTAATGTTAAAGTCCTAAGGACTGAGCAAAATCCTTCTTCAAATAATCCTATCATGCAACAGATTTTAAAAGGTCATTCTCAACAACAGTTGCTCAATTTGAATCTCCAAGTGCTGAGCCTTCAAAAATCCTTGAATTTACAGGTGAAAGTGAAAGTGTATTTAGGTAACTGTTAAACAAATGCCACAAACACAGCTGCTACTCCCACACATTAATGGAAATGAAGAAAGAGAAAATACCCCGTGTGGCTGGGAAAAAGGTCCGAAGCAAGGTATCGAATTGGGGCCGCAAAGATATCCTCACAGTCCTGCTGAAATTATTGTCAGCCACTCTTATGACTGTTGGATTCGGGTTAGTAATACTAAGATTACTAAATTAGTAAATTAGTAAATGCTAAATATTTACACCTCTTAATTTTCTCTCCATCCCTTTTCTCCAAATCCTCTCTCTCTGTCTAAAATCCCCTATATTCAAGTCCTTCCTTCTTAAAAAAAATTCCCCTAAACATAACCCCTGTGATTCTCCCTTTTAAAAACTCAAATCATTTTTCTCTATTATTCATGCTGCATTCAATCAAAATGTCTTGTAACATCACATTTACTTCTGTCTGTTACTGACCTTTCTGTGTGTGTATCTCCTGCTTCCCTGACTAGAAGAGGAGACATTTAATAAATATTTGTAAACAGAAGAAAGGAGAAGAAGGGAGGAGAAAAAGGAGGTAGGGGAGGAGGAGATAAGTTTTGTCCCTCTGGGGTCACACAGAATTATCTAGAATGTTTATTATTATTGTTATAATGATTAAAGTAGACAAGGTTATGTATGAGCATATGCTGAATGCCACAGAAACAGCTAAGCATTTATTTTCAGGGTTCTTCTGATTCTGCTTGAGTCCCTAGAGTTTGGCCTAGTGCCTACCTTAAGAACTCTAGTGAGTCTTTGGACCCCAAATGAGTGATAAGAGCCCTCCGAAGATCCGGTCTAAGATCAAAGAAACCCACTGAGGTTCCCCAGAATCCCTAAGTACCAGAGGCCAGGCTGAATTCCCCAGAGTAACAACAATAGGAACATATTGGAACAGTCCCAACCTGGAGCCGAGAGGGGGTTGGTTTGAAGTACACTAGCCCCAGGAATGTAACAAATCAAACTTGCCATTTATCTTACTGTAATTTATTCTATCTGATGCTTTTTCATGGGCATTGATAGACCTTGTCACTTCTAATACTGTTAATTTTGTACTGATGTCTTTCAAACAGGCCAGGCAAGGTGGCTTCTGATTCTGCCTTGTTGATGTTGGCTTCAGGTAGGGAGGGTTAAATAGATAAGTGAGCCTCAGCTACCTCTTAGGCCTTTCCAGGCTCTTCTTCACTTCCTTCACCTAGCTCCTATACCTGTTTGTTCTTCCATCATCCACCTTTGTTCTCTTTTTCAATGAGGGAAATTCAGGGTGGAACTGCAAGCTTTCACGTCAGGTCCGAGGCCTGAAGATGCATCTGATTCCACAGCTGGACCACAGCTGTCATTCCTAAATCAGTTTACAAATGACCTTGACAGTGGAGCCAGGGGGCACTAGACCCTCAAGTGTCTATATCACTTTTGATAAACTACCGCTATATTATGCTATTCTTCTACCTCCTATTTTTCCCCCCTCACAGATACACTGTTTAATTGTTCTCAGTCCACTCCCATTACATGGCATTTGCATGTGATTCCCTCCTAAAAATCAATAAAGAAATCAGAAAATTTTTTCCATCATTATTTCTTTACTGTTGTTCAACATTTCACTGAGAGATCATCTGATTGAGTGTTATAAGGTTGCCCCTAGCACAGTCTTCAGTTTCATGGATTTAGTGACCTATTTTTAAAAATTTTAATTTAGGTCAAGTGTCAAAACTCAACCTTAAACTAGTTTTGCCAACATTTAAGTGAAAAGTTTTGTTGCATGTCTTCAACAATAAATGCTTAAGGCAATTTTAGGATTTGGTGGTTTTTAGGTGATTAGGCCCTTGAAGGAAGTAGCCTCCTGCATTTTTTTCAGAGACATTTCCGCAGGTCATTCTGGGGTCTTGTGGACTAGTTTCTAGGCATTTGGAGACATGAGTGGGGCGATGAAATAAAATAGAAATCACGAAGCTTACTTGATTTTGAAATGCCTTTCCCCCATTTATGCCTTTTAATGCACAGCTTTTGCAGGTCTATGTAACAGCTAGACAAACACAATAGACTTTGGCTGTCAGAACCTACGAAGGCAAGAATCTGTGAACTAATAAGAATTTACATAAAGGCTCCATGGGCTTCTTTACAGCATAATGAGTAAATAACACTCATACATAGGTAATTGGATCACATACCAAAGCAGGCACAATATTTCCCTGATGAATTGTAATAATCTTGAAGGAACTAATTTGCTACTAAATGAAAATAAGTACATGGGTTCTAAGTGAAAATAAGACACTGAGAAGAAAATAACAATCAATATATGGCTGTGTTTATTTTAAGAGTATGCCTGCTTTTGATCATTTAGGAGTAGTCATTGTAGTTGCTTGAATTAGTGAACACAATCATGGTGTCATAGCCATTTTCCGCTGTATGATTCATGCACAAGAAACCAAGCACAGCATGCAATGAGGCCATGCACACCTTCAATTTTCTTTACAAAACTAAGCCTAGATCTGCTATTTTGAAGTGTACTCCACGGTGAAGATGGTAGAAGATAGGAGAAGATGAGAGATGGTTAGAGGGGATGAGGCAACAGATCTGGAAGTGGGGGAAGAAAACTGCTCCTTGAGCTTCTGGAATGAGAGAAGGGAGAAAAGTTCCTCCAGAAGCTGGCTGATTCCTTCTCCCTGAAAGAGCTGAAAAATTTAATAAGTTTAAGGTTGGTAAGTCGGGAGCAAAGTATAGGAGTGTGGAGGGAGTTCTTCACGGAGGAGGAGGGAAGGAGAAAGGACAAGTCTGACTCATGTGTATTAGACATTGCTAAGATGTGAAAGCATCGCATTTCCCAAGATGTTTAGGCCCAGGGAACAACTGCGGTCTTGGCAAGGCAACTGCCAGCAACATGATAAAAGAATGGAAGTTACTGGCAGATTTGTGATCACATGGAACCATGGAGGCTTCTGAGAATGAACATTGGGAATATTAGGTTTCTAATCGTTGGACCATACATCAAGAAGCATCATGCTCTTTCAAAGTTGTCTGTCTTTATCGTATTGTTGTTATTGTATAACTTGTTCTACTGATACTGCGCACTTCACTTTGTATCAGTTCATACAAGTCTTCTCAGTTTTTTTTTCTAAAATCAACCTCTATATCATTTTTACAGCATGATAGTATTCTATCATGTATGTATGTATATGTATACATATATATATACATACATATATAAAACACAATTTGTTCACCCATTCCCCAAATGATGGGCAGTTTCCAATTCTTTATCACCATAAAAAAGAAATTCATAGAGAAAAAGCTAAAAAAAAAAGTAGCATTTTATAGTGAAAAAGCATACTATCTCTAGCATCAGAGGACTGTCCTAGATTCAAATCCCACTTCTTATATTTCTTATCTATATGACCTTCAGCAAGTCACTTAATCTCTATGGAGCTCAGTTTCTTTATCTGTAAAATAAATATATATCAGAACAAGATGAGACATCCATGCTGTAGAAAATTGGATAAATGGGAATTATGAGAATGAAAAATGAATGATATCTGAGCAAGCCAAGCCCAGAGCTGTAAGGAGACTGGACCAGGGAACCAAGCAAGTATGGGGACGTAGAACCAACTTTTCTCTGGGATTTTCAGCAGTAAGGACTATCTGGGAGCACATTCAGGCTTCTTAGACTTTGGCAATCCCTTTCTTCCCTTCCAGAGGCATGGATTTGGAGGATATTGAATCCTAAACTAAGTGAGAGCAAGGAGAATGAAACTGTACTTATTCAAGAACATAACTTAAGTTGTTTTCTGTGGTCCTGCTATCACTTTTGGTCCTGATTTAATATTTTACTATTTCAATACTGTTCTTTCCTGATTCTTGAAGGATGATGAGCAGTTCAGTACCAAAGCCTGAACCGAATACAAATGTTCTAGAGAGAAGAAATCATTCAAAATTCTAATGATTTGAAGCCCAATCCTAGAGAAGCCAAAAAGAGTAGGATCATAGATTAAATAAACAAAAATCTAAAGTAGAGAAGATGGGCTTTGCTGATTTTCAAACTGCTTTAATGAACTCTACTCTCAGAAACTAATGTATTGGAGCTCTGTCTTCCCCAATTGCTACAAGCACTAAAATTATTTTTAGACTCTTCCCAAAAATACTTATTAAAATTTCCAATTACTTAGTATAACTGATCTTTGCTAGACGTTATTACCTCTCCTTTAACCCTACTGAGGGTGTATTTCTTGTTAGCTTAAATGAACCTCTAATTGGTGGAATTTCAGACTGTTTGTGTCAGTGAGAAGAATAAACTATTAAGTAGTAAAGTAAATTTTCAGACTCCCTAAAATCATACTACTTTCTGACTACCTCTAAGTCTTCAGGCCCTTGGAGCCAGTATGGAAATAGGGGTCTCTAATGTCAGCTCTCTCCTCTGTTGAAGGGAGGAATTGGCTATTGGTCCAATTCTGTCAAGCCTTCTGTTTTCTAAGTGATTCTTGAAGTAGGAGCTACCTTGAGGTGATCTTGACCAGGAACCCAATGAAACACCCTGTCTCAAGTCCCATCACTCAGGATTAGAAACACCTGTCACTTGGGTGAAGTGACTCCTAAAATATCTAAGTCATGTGTTTCCTCTGCTATAGAAGTGGAGGCCTGGCTACTGATTTCCCCCTAAAATATAGATCTAAGAATCTTCAGAGGAACCTCAAAAAATCTTTCTACTTTCTACTTTTCTCTGTTCTCCCTTCACTTTCCTCTAGTTGATTCTAGAAACATCTTCTGGGAGGTGAGGACTGCCAAATACCTTTAAATCCCCATTTGTACTCCCTTTCACTAAGCCCAGCCTCTACTCTGCACCTTTGTTCTTCTTGATTGGGGGAGGGGAACAGAGGAAAGGGGAAAGGTTGGACTTTCGTGAATGTTTGTGGTGGGAAAAGAGGACAAAACTGGTCTGAGACAGAATAAGTTGACCTTGTTGACATTGGTCCCAAGTTTCTACTTTCCCCAGCTACTATCTAAATCAGGATACAACTCTGGAAAAGCCAGCCCTTACTCTAGTATTGAACTTGATAAGCCTCAATGACCCAAAGGATTTGTTTCTTAGGAACCTAGGTGAAATCAGAGGATTCGGGCTCTCTCACTCTTCTCCAAGCTCTGGTTAGATATGCGTACTTTTCCTAATCATTTCATTTTGGGTTTTGTTTTTTTTTTTTCTGAGTAGACAGAACTCATAAATATTAGGGAGAATATTGGTCATGGCTTTTAAAAAATACATTAAAATTTAAAGAAAGGCTTTGTTTAAATAACATCAGGATTGTGACACAAGTTGAAAAATGCCAGGAAATTCCAAGCTAAAGGCAGATAATTCATCCTTAACACATGCTGTGGTGCCTATTTTCCATTCTTCTCATGAGCCTAGAAGCAGGGTTGGGGTGCTGGGCTAACATTACATTTCCTAGGTTTTGTCAGTTCATGTCATAACCTTAGCATTACTCAGAATTTTCTTTATTATTTAATAATAATATGAGATTACACTGATGCCTTTCTCCTATTTCTGTTTAATGCTGAACAAGCATTTTTGGCACTCACAATTCAAATTACAGTCATTTTGACCTGTGTCTCAGTATGTTTGGCAATGAACTCAAATATCTTGCCCCATCATCTATCCCAAAGGTCTTAGAAAGAAATTATTGTAGCATTCTTGTTCTTAGACCATAAAAAAATCTGTGATCAATGGTATGTCTGCAATCCTAAAGTTAACATGTTACTTGTATGAGTTTAGTTGGGGGTGGGAGGACAGAGTTGAAATAAAGCAGGCAGAGTGATTTTTTTAGTCTAATTTTTTTTGGTTTAGAGGCTCTGACTCTTATAAATGAGGCACACATCTTATGCTGCTCCAGAATTATGTCCCATCCTGCTTGCACTCCATTTGCCTTTTTAAGGTGGAAATTTTAAGGTTATCAGTCTTAGTGTATTTCTGTGGTACTATAAGAACTGTGATGGTCCTTGTAAGATAACAGAGCAAGCCACACACATGGGCATTTTCCCTTCTTGGGAGTCAGAATTATGCCAACTTATTGGCATCTGTGAATGATGCTGAAAAGCTGAAAAACGGACGTTGACGTGATGCTTTGATTATTCTCTCTTTTGTTGTCAGTGATTACAGCAGAAGAACAAATCAAATCATTAGACTGTGATGAAAACATACCATCATTGGAATAATTAAAGACATAGTTCAGGGTGCTATTATGCAAGGAGCAATTATTAATCAACAAGGATTTATTGAGCGTTTCTGTGCTAAATCAAAGATAAAGAGGGTGGAAATGTGTAAGTCAAGGTCCTTACTTTTAAGGAATTCATAATTTCACTCCAATTTAGTCTCTATAGTACTTTAATATTTCAGTGGAGCTGAGGGGAATGCATTATGGAGCCATGGGTCCCTTTAATGTAGGCACTCCTTCCAATGAGTAAGATCAAAAATTATTGGTGCCAAAAACCATCTTGTGGATTCCTTATCCACCTCCTCCCGTAAATCTCTCTCTCTCTCTCTCTCTCTCTCTCTCTCTCTCTCTCTCTCTCTCATTAACTCAACCATCCCCCCTGCTTCTTTTTTACCCTGGACCATTTCCCTGATATACTTCTCAAGCAAAATCCCTCATCTGCATTATGTTGCAACTAGTCATATCAGTAACAATTAATCAGTCAATAAGCCTTTATTAATGTGCCAGGCACCAGGGCAACAAAAAGACAAAAATGAAGCAATTACTTCCCTCAAGAAACTTATAATCTATTGGAGTCATTAAAAGAACTGTGCAGTTTCTTGTAGGCATATTAGTACACATTGCAAAGAGGGATCAGATTTAGGCTTGAGATCAGGAAACATTTCCTAAAATGTAGAACTCTCCTGTAGTACTATTATGGAATGGCTGGAGAAAATGTAGCTTATTAATATGATGTAAGTAAAAATTTGAAATATTTAAAGAAATGTGAGAAAACTTGCCAAAAAAAGATGATAAGAAAGTAAAATCAGGGGCACAAAATAGATAATGATTACAATAATATAAATTAAAACTACACTAAAAGGTGCCTGATCACAGATTCAATCCAATGATCCACCTTTACCCTAGTGAAAACAGATGATGAAACATTTTCATTCACTCAGTAGAAGAAGAGGGGCAAGGGGAGAAAAGGATTGACTGAGAAACAGTATCTATATCCTATAATAATATTAAGTCATTTTGTCAAAAGGTTTTTCTTAACTCTTTTTATTTATTATATGGGAGAATTTTATGGAGGAAATAGCAGGAAATAACTGTGGTATAACAATCAAATAATCAATAAAAAAGACTGGGGAGGGGCAGGGAAGAAAACTCAAATAGGATCAGGGAAACTCACAAAGTTAGTTGTAATATAGGAATTAAGAGGGCCAAAAAGGAATAAGGAATGCCTGGCAAAGCATCTCACAATCAATAACAAGAAATTCTTTAAGTCTGTGAAAGGAAGGAAGCCAGTTAGAGAATTTGGGGAGTGGGGAACCTCTTTGATAGTAGAGCAAAGCAAGCACTCAGGAGGCACAGGAAATGACTGACTGAATAAATCCTTTGCCTCTGTCTTCAGTGAAGAGGCAATTAGACAGATTTCCACTTTTAAATTGTCTGTGAAGCGAATAGGCTGAATATCTAGATGAAAGACCAGTCAATACCAAGCATATTCTATCTAGGCCAAATGACAAAATAAATATAGATAAATTCCTAGGGCCAGATGAAATCCACCCAAAAACTGTGAAAGAGAATGGGTTCTCAAGTGAGATCATGTTTTTTTAGACTCAGCACCATGCCTAGCACATAGTAGGCACTTCATAAATGCTTGTTCCCTCCCCCTTCTCACTCACCAAACATCTAATCAAGCATGAACTCTTGCTATTTCTGCCTTCTTTGTGACTCTCACCTTCACTTTTCCCCTTTAATACCTATCACCACCAACTGCTTTGTGCTGGGGGCATCATGATATACCATTAGGGTTTTTCATCCTTTGGATTTCCCATACTTAATAGAATACCATGATAATTAGACCAGGTATTCCCAGCTATTGCCCAGAATTGAGGAGTCTTTTTTGTTTTATTTTAATTTGTTTTAGTAATGAAGGACAGAGAGGCAGCTTAACATAGTGTATAGAGATCCAGAGTCAGGAAAACCTGGGTTCAAGTCCTGCTTCTGACACATAGTGTTACCTTGGGAAGTTCCCTAGCCTCTCAATGTCCAGGCAAGGCCCTATTCCCAGGCAGGACCATAAACTGCAGAAAAATTGTTAGTCTGCATTGATGGAAGGAGTTACCTTACCGGGAACTTCACGCACACCAATGAAATCACAGGTCTGGGCCAAAAACAAAAACATACTATAACATTGAAGGCCTAGTCACTTTCTTAACTGATATGGACATCTCTCCCCTTCTGAGATTGAGGCTGCATTATAGAATCATAGATTTAGAGCTATAAGGGGCCTACGGAATAATCTAATACAAGCCTTCATTTTACAGGTTTCTATACGTAAACAAGCAAATAGTGTCACAATGCAGAGAGTTCCGGATACTTGTAAGGATAACAGAAAAACTAAGGCTTATGATCACGGAATATTCTGTGTGAGGAACAGTAGCAAATATACCTGTAGAGCTAGATAGTGGAAGGTGTCAAGGCCAGTAAGAGGACTGGAAAGAGAGTAAGGGGGCAGGTTTTGAAGAGTCTTAAATGTCAAACAAGGACTTTATATTTTATTCTGGAGGTGATTAAGAAGGTTTTGAGCCATTGTTGGCTGCTTTGAAATCGAGGATCCCACATTTTCTCAGGATTTTGCTTGACTGCGACTCCTTCTTGGTTCTGGTTTTCTCTATCTCTCTTTTTTTAAAACTAGATCACCTCAACACCAGCGTGGTCTTTGGAAGAAAACCAAAGACTTTTCTTTTTCCTGGTCCCTGGAAATTTTTTGTAGATTTGGTGGTGTTTGAGGTGATCTTTTAAGGGTTTTTCACAAAACATGGAGGTTAGGAGAATAGGAAGACCGCAAAGGAAGAAAATAAGCAAAGGGAACATTTCCTTCAACTATTCCTTTTCCAGTGTGCAGATGTTCCTGGGATGAGCCCTTAATTTTATTGTCCTTGTTTTTCCTCCTCTGTTATCTGATGATGGCTTTTCTTTTTTCATTAATCCTCTGTCAATCACACCCAAGGCCCCTTTTAAATCTCTCCACTGTGCTTTTCAGGGATTCCTCTCTTCCTCTTGTAAAAGGAAGCAGATTGTTGGAAGTGATGTTGTGAATGTTCCAGTTTATTGACTCTTCTCAAAATAGCAAAGACACAGTGCAAAAGATCCTTGGAAGCAAGTTGGTTTGTACCAGTAGACATTACCGTATAAGCCATTGTTATAATCCAAGGACAGGAAACTGCCAACAGATTTCCTAGGGGGGAAGGGAGGATGGGGAAGGGTGAGCTTTTGGAAGCTTCCTAGGGTAAAATCAGTGACACTGAAGTTAGGTATAGCCATTGAACTAATTTCCTTGAAAGCTAGGAATGTACCATGCTTGCTACAAGGGAAAGGTGAAAAAGAACTTAAATATCTAATAAAAAAGGTAGGTATCCTTGTGTCAGGTACAATACATACCCAATAAGCCACATCAATTGTGCTGGTGTTAATGTCTAATGTTAAGGTAAAACTTTGCAAAAAAAAATTGAATTATTTGTTTGTAAGAACCCTAAGCAGAATCTCCATCCAGTCCTTATGGTGAATCACGTCCTTGCTATCTTTACTAGGTCAGTCTTTGCAGAATCTGACTTTGTCCAAGGTTCTCAACAGCTATTTGTAGTTGGTGCTACTGCAGAAACCCCAGAAAACAACAATAATAAAGTGGTTTTCCTGGTTAAGTATCCTGAACTGAGAACTTTGGATGCCCCTACATTTTCTGGTGTCTCATGGAGAACTTACTTTTTAGAATTCTAGGTGTGCCATAATTCTTCATAATGAAGTCAGCAGAGAATGAACATGGAAAAAAATCAGGATGTTGTACAATATTTTGATGCATCAGGTATCCTGGTAAAAAAAGGAAAATGAAGAATGAGAAATTCCTCATACCTGTAGGCAGCTAGGTGACACAGTGAATAGAGCACCAGATCTGGAGTTAGGAAGATGTGAGTTCAAATTCAGGCTCAGATATTTACCAACTCTATTACCCTGGGCAAGTCACTTAACCTCTGCCTCAGTTTCCTCATCTGCAAAGTAGGGATAATAATAGCATCTATCTCACAGGGTTGCTGTGAGGATCAAATGAGCTCATAATTGTAACACACTTAGCACAGTACCTGGCGCGTAAACTATATAATGTTAGTTATTATTATTATATCTAATCAGTTGCTAAATTTTACTGCTTCTACCCTTACAACATCTCTTGCATCTATCCCTTTCTATCTATTCACAGAGCTACCACATTAGTTCAGGCTCTCCTACCACTTGTTATTTAGATTATTGAAAAAGTCTCCTAATTGGTCTCCCTGACTCAAATCTCTCAGCACTACAATCCATCCTATATTCTGTCACCAAAGTAATTTTCCTTACATGCAAATCTGACTGTCTCATTGCCCTACTCAACAAAATCAAATGGCTTCTTAATGCCTCTAGGGTAAAATATAAACTCTTCTGTTTAGCTTCTAAAACTCTTCACAACCTGGCCCCAACCTACCTCTTCAACTCTACTGGGAATTACTCAATTTCCCATACTTTATGATCTAACCAAACTGGCCTCTCTCTTCCTCACACATGACACTATCTCCCCTCTCTGTGATTTTACACATGCTTGGAATGCATTCGCTCCTTACCTCCGTCTTGCAGAATCTTTTAGGAGGTCAAGCATGCTCCTCCTCGTGAATTCTTTCCTGTTTTTCCAAATTGCTAGTGCTGCCTTCCCAAAATAACACTGATAAAAGAGTACAAATCTCTTCATGGTATCCAGGAATGTCCCGTGTCAATTAAATTCAATTTATAAGATTTTCAGTCAAAAGATCTGGGTTTGAATCCAGATTCTTAAACTGAACCTTTGAGATCTTGGTAATTTACTTATCTTCATTAAGCCTCAGTTTCCTAGTAAAATGAGAGGGTTTAATTTAGATGGACTCTAAATATAGGGTCTTATTATTTTGTGACTCTATCATCAATAAACATTTGCTAAGTGCCTCCCAAATAAAAGGAAATGATTTTGTCAGTGGAGATAAAAAGACAAAAAGGAAATGGTTCTTGCTCCAAAGGAATAGGGAACATACAAGAAAGACAAAAATATATGCCTTAAACTGAATGTGAAGAGGGTAACCTACAGAGAACCTTCCTGAGGAGCTCAAGCCAATCCATATGAGTAATCTTCCAAAAAGGATGCCATCATATAGAAAAGTCCATAAAATCTATTAAGTGTAGACATTCATTTTAAAGTATAAAATGTTCATAAACTTATATTTTATTTAAAATTGAGAGACATTGTGGCATGGTCATTAGAGTGTCAAGGAATACTTAGGTTTATCTTCATTGGGAAGACCTGGGTTTAAATCCCTTTTCTGACACCATCTATGTGGTTTTGGGCAAGTCCCTTAATCTCACCTACCCTCAGTTTCCTCAGCTGATTATAACTATCTCAGCTACCTCATTATCTCAAATGAGATAATGTATGTAAAGTGCTTTAAAAACTTTAAGGGCTATGTAAACGGTATCTATTATTATGGAATCATGGGATTTCTTTTTAAATATAAAATTCAGTTGTGACACCATCTTGAACAATTTATATTAACTCAACCTAGATTTTTTTGTAGTTTCTTATCTGTTTTTCAGAAATTACGGCAATAAGCCAAAGTGAGTCCCTATCCCTCTGCCTGAAGTCCCAGAGCTAACACAGGGTATAGAATACAAATGGGTCAGTGAAGAATTGCCTTGTAGATCAACTATCAAAGGGTTTCCCCATAGGGACTTGACACTAGCAGAGGCATCAGAAGCATCTCCACTAGGACCATCTGGAATTGATCTTCCAGCTTTACCTCCTATGTTCTTTCCAAAATTACAAAGTTCATGGGTCAGCAATTCTTCTCAGACCATTGCAAAGCTGAGATGGAGTCCCCTGGTGTTCCTAGACTCCCTAGTATAATACAAAGATGTCTTCACCAGAGGTTAACAACCTTGTAAATAAAACAATCATTGGCTAAATTGGAAAGTCTAATAAGCTTGTGTATATGGCAGGGTGCTGCAGAGAAAACAGTAATGGACTTGGGATCAGACAAGATGGATTCAGATCCCGCTTCCACTACTTTGTGTGAACTCAAACAATTCTCTTTCTCTCTCTCGTCCTCAGTTTCTTAATCTGTAAAGTAAGAAGCCTGGAATAGATTATCTCTAAGGTTTTGTCCAGTTCTAAATCTTGTGTTAGAGTCAATTGTGATTAATATTTGACAATTTTGTATATTAATTATGATTAATATTCAAGGCATTTTTGCTTTATTAAACCAAACAACATAGTAAAATTGTAGCTTATGAGGCCACACCAAAATAATCCGTTAATTGAGATTCACTTATAGAATGGTATAACCAGAGGGAGAATTTGGTTTAAAGGATACTTGAAGTATATACATACATATATATATATATATATATATACATACATTAAAGAGAGAATAACAATTACAGTGAAGAAAGGGAAGATAAGATGCTTGCAGTGGGATGGTTAACTCCTATAGGGTCAAGGTTGTTAGGTTGGTTTGTTTGTTTTTCAGTTCAATAGCTAATAATTTTACTGTCTGTTCAAAAGTTCATGTAGCTAAATAAACAACCTGGTTTGTATACTTTGGACCACTGTGTGTCTAAAGTGAAATATTCATTCAGACATTAATAAATTAGGATCATTTTATGGTCCCTGTGAAAATGTTCCTAAGAAATAAAATAGAGATCCTACAAGTTAGAATTCATTGAGGAAAGTTTTCGGCTTTTGAAAAGGAAATTTCATACATTGTGCATCTGTAATTCTAATAATGTACAAAGACATTTTAAAAACATACACAGAAACACACACAAATCTGGGAAATTGGTTAGTACCAAAGTATTACACCCACAGAAAAGAAATGCCCCACATATTATCTGAACCATCTGTAACCCAAAAAGAGTATGAAAAAGGGAGAAGTGCACAGAAAGGACAAAATAAAACATATTTGATACCAGCCCACACAAATACAAGATGGAAAGAAGACCTGACTAGAGAGTAATTCATAAGAAACAATACCAATTAGGTGTTTAACAGACAGTAAGAGCACTATGAACAAATAATGTGACAAGACTGAAATGCTAATGTGATTTTAAGTTTCATCAGTAAAATCCCAATGACCGGATTGAATGGGTCAGGCAACAAAAATCATTCAATCAACAAGTATTTATCAAGCCCCTACTATTTGTCAGTGTGTGTATACATACATACATATATATGTATATATATATACATATATATGTATAATGTACTAAGAATAAAACAATCCCTATGAAGAGAAACAATGCATATATGTATCAGTATACTCAGTATAAAAGTGTACAAAATAAATACAAGATCTGTTAGGGATATTAGAGAAAAATTAGAGAAATTAGATTAGAGAAAATTAGAGAAAAAGAGCTCTATCAGTTCAGAAAAACAGGGAAAGTCACAGATAGAAAGTGGTGTTTAAGCTGTGTCTTGAAGGAATTAAGGGGTGCTATGAAGCAGAGATAAGAAGGCAATACATTCCAGACATGGGGAATGGCTAATGCAGAGGCATAAAGAAAGAAGATGGAACACTGTGTATAAGGAAGGACGCAAGGGGAAAAAAAAAGCTTGGTTAAACTATAGACTATGGAAAGCAGAGCAATGGCATCTCATCAAAAAGTTTATGTAGTCAGAGACCCTTCAAATTTTAAATTTTCTTTAAAAGAAAGAAAGACCTGACCCTAGTGAACCCTCCTTTAAGTTAATTTTTATTCCTCATGATTGGACCCAAGCCAAACAAGAATTTCTGGAAGAGGTAAAGAAAGACATGAATGGTAGAGGAAAAGTTGGGAAACGAAATTAGAGTGAGGCAAGAAAAATATGAAAAGAGAATTAACAGCTTGGTAAAAGAGGCACACACAAAAAATACTTAAGAAAATAACACCTTGACAAATAGAATTGGCCTAATGGTAAAATAGGCACAAAACTTCACTGAAAAAAAGGAAAAAACTCCTTAAAAAGTAGAATTGGGCAAGTGGAAGCTAATGAATATATGACACAACAAGAAACAATAAAACAAAGTCAGAAGAATGGAAAAAATAGAAGAAAATGTTTAATATCTCATTAGTAAAGCAACCAATGGAAAACAGATCATGGAGAGATAATTTAAGAATTATTGGACTACCTGAAAGTTGTGATCAAAAAAGGAGTTTAGATATCATGTTTCAAGAAATTATAAAGGAAAACTGCTCCAATATCTTAGATCCAGAGGATAAAATAGAAGTTCAAAGAATCCATCAATCACCTCTTGAAAAAGTTCCCAAAATGAAAACTCCAAGAAACATAAAAAAGTAAACATGAAAGAGTAATAATAAGAGACCCAATAAAGTTAAACTGTTTATAGTCCTGTGGGAAGATGATACATATAACTCCTAAGAACTTTATCATTAATAGTGCAGTTAGAAAAGAGGGATGTACTGGAAGAAGGAGGTGAGCAAGGAAGTACCTTTTTAGTAGAGGGGGAAATGGGGGGGATAGTGGGCAATATTTGAAACTCACTGTCATCAATATTGGTTCAAAGAAGGAAAAATATATGCATATTAATTAGGTATAGAAATCTATATTACCCAATAGGGAAACAGGAGGGAAAGGGAGTAAGAGACATGGAGGGCAGGGGTGATAAAAGGAAGGGAAGATTAGAGACAGTGGTAAGAAGCAAAATAGACTTTAGAGGAGGGACAGGATAGAGAGAGAGATAAACAGAAGATAGGATGAAGGGAAATACACAGTAATCATAACTATAGACAGCTAGGTAGCATAGTGGATAGAGTGCCAGGCCTGGAGTCAGGAAGACCTGAGTACAAATACAGCCTCAGACACTTATTAGCTGTGCGACCCTGGGAATGTCACTTAACCTTGTTTGTCTCCATTTCTTCATCTTTAAAGTGAGCTGGAGAAGAAAATGGCAAACTGTTCCAGTATTTTTGCCAAGAAAATCCCAAGTGGAGATATAAAAAGTCAGATACAACTGAAATGACTCAAAGACAACAACAACGATCATAAGTGTGAATGTGAATGAGATGAGCTCACCCATAAAATGGAAGTGGATAACAGAATGGATAAGAAAACAGAATCCATCAATTTGTTGTTCACAAGAGATACACTTTAAACAGAAACACACAGAGAGTGTCTAGAGCAGAATCTATTATGCTTCAGCTGAAGCAAAAAAGTCAGGGGTAGCAATCATGATCCTAGACAAAGTAGAAGCAAAAAGAAACCTAATTAAAAGAGACAATCAGGGAAACTTCATTTTGCTAAAAGATACCATAGACAATGAAGCAATATCAAAACATTTCACAGCAAGTTTCTCTGATAAAGGATTCACTTCTCAAACATGTAAGGAACTGAGTCAGATTTATAAAAATAAGAACCATTCCCCAATTAATAAATGGTCAACAAATATGAACAGGCAGTTTTCAGACAAAGAAATTAAACTTACCTACAGTCATATGAAAAAAATGCCCTAAATTGCTACAAATTAGAGAACAACAAATTAAAACCTCTCTAAGATACCATCTCACAACTATCAGAATTGACAAAAGCTGGAGGAGGTGAGGGAAAATAGGCACATTAATAAGCTATTGGTGGAGTTTTGGATGGTCCATACATTCTGGAGAACAATTTGGAACTATTCCCAAAGGGCTATAAAGCTGCGTATATACCCTTTGATGCAGCAATACCACTACTAGGTTTCTGTTCCAAAGAGATCAAAGGAAAAGGACTGATTTGTACAAAAATATTTATTGTAGCTCCTTTTGTGGTGGCAAAGAATTGGAAATTGAAGGCATGTTCATCAATTGCAGAATGGTTACACAAGTTGTAGCACATGATAGTGATGAAGTATTATTATACTATAAAAAATGACAAGGGGGATGGCTTCAGGGGGAAAAAAATATGGCAATTTCTATGAACTGATGCAAGGTGAAGTGAGAAGAACTAAGAAATCATTGTGCACAGTAACAGCAATGTTGTAATGATGATCAACTGTGAAAGACTTGGCTATTCCGATTAATCCAGGACAGTTCCGAAAGCCTCAAGATGAAAATACTATCAACCTCTAGGAGAGAACTGATAAACTGAGTACAAATTGAAGTATAATTTTCTTGTTTTCTTTATTCTTTTAGCTTTTTGACAGGGTGGGAGGTGAGGGTGATATAGCTAATATGGAAATGTATCTTGCATGATTTAAAATGTATAATGGATATCATTTTGCTTGTCTTCTCAGTGGGTAGAGAGGGCTTAGGGGGGAAGGAGAGAATTTGGAACTCAATTTAAAAAGAAAAGAATGTTAAAAACAAATAAATAATGCTTTTTTATAAAGATATCTAATAGGCACTTGGATATGTGAGACTGGAAGTCAGCAGAGAGTTTAGGACTAAACAAATAGAGCTGTGAATCATGAACATAGATACCATAATTGAATCCATAAGAGCTGAAATCACCAAGCGAAATAGTGTGAAGGGAAAAGGACATCCAGAATCTTCAGGGATTCAAGGAATCTTTGTTAGTAGAAATAACCAAGCAAAGGAGATTGAGAAGGAGACAGAAGGGGAAAGAGAATTAGAGAGAAGAACAAGGGGAGAGAGGACAGTCAAGAAAAACCTAGAGAAAAGGTGTCAAAGACTGCAAAGAAGTCAAGAAACATAAGAAAATAGCCACTTGATTTGGCAATTAAGTAATTATTTGTAAATTTGGAGATAGCTGTTTCAATTGAATGATAAGATTGGAAGCCAGAATGCAGGGAGTTAAGAAGAGAGTGAAAAGAATTGATATTGTAGATACCTTTTCACAAGTAGTGCAGCCATGAATGGGATGAGGGAATTAGGATAATGGCTACTGGGGATAAGTGGATCAAGTAAGATTTTTGGATGAGTTGGGGTTTTTTTCGTTTTGGTTTTTGTGGGGAGTTTTGTTTTTGTTTTATTTTTAGAATGAGAGACTCATGACTGTGTTTGTAGCCAGTAGGAAAGCAGTCAATTAGTAGACAGGGAAAGATTTAAGAAAGAGCAAAGATGATACAGGAAGTAATTTGTTGGAGAAGACATGATGGAATACAATGACTTGTACATGTAGAGAGGTGTGCATTGACAAGAAGTGTGAAGCATGTGAGCAGGAGTGAAGGAAAAGACAATAGCAGAAGGCATGTGAGTGGTGTCACATGACAAGAAGTAGAAGAGAATGGGGCAACTAGGTGGCACAGTACTTAGAGCACCGGCGCTGAAGTCAGGACAACCTGAGTTCAAATCCAGCCTCAGATACTTACAAGCTGTGTAACTCTGAACAAGTCACTTAACTCTGCCTCAAAAAATAAAAAGTAGAGGAGTGGCCTCTTGCCAAAGGTACTCAGCTTTTTTTCATTAAATGTGAGGGAAGGTTCTCAGATGAGAAGGTGGGGACACAAAGGAAAATATGGATGAATAGAGCATATTAACTACAAACAAGGAAATTGCAGTTCAGTAGTGAGAAAAAACTTGCCTATAGCAAGTAGAAAGTAACAAATGCATTATGAGTAGTACAAAGAAAGTGTTATGAGGATTCAGAGGAGCAAGAAATCATTTCCAAGCAAGCACAGCAGGGGAGGAAGGATTAGTAGATTTGGGACAAGTGCAAAGATAGATGGAAGATCATACAGGTAACAACATGAACATAGAGATAGGAAAAGAATATAATATTAGATCAATGGGGGAGAAGGGGACAGGTTGGGAGAAGAGTGAGTAGTAGTAATGGGAAATGTGATAACATAGCTCTTTGTGTGATGAGGGGGCAGACAGGGTCATTCCAAGTCTTAGAGGACCTAAAATTCATCAAATGTAGACTTAATGAGAAGCAGTAGATCAATACTTTATTAGAACTGTGATTTCTTTGATGTTGCTACTCTTTTCACATTCATGTCTTCTATCCCATGAAATTCTTTTTCACATCCTCTTAAACATCCTCCACAAGGGGCCAAACAACATACGTGATCATATGGGGCCCTTTACATAGATCTCTTGGTGTTACATGGCTATCATTTAAGTACACTGCCTATCCACACCTCATTTCTTCCTCTAGCTGCATGACTGGCATGGCATCTTTGCCACCATCATCTCTCTGATGATGTCTTTATGGCCCTGAGTAATTCTTTGCAGTAGGCAATAAGGATTCATTACTGAGCCTTGCTAGTTATTTTTCTTTTCCTTAGGTTGATGGATAGTAGAAATATAAGGGGTGAAACCAGGCTATTCCTAAATTCCTAGGAATACAAATTCTTCCTATCTATATCTGGGCAGAGATTACTTTACATATACAGTGGAAAATTCACTGTTTCTTCCCCCCTTTTATCCATACACCATTTTTATTCCTGTCTTCTGTGCTCATTTCATTCCCTAAAAGGTCCTCTTCCAATTTTTTGTACCTTCCTAAATCCTATTAATCCTGCCTTCTCCATTCTGTTCAACTGGAAGTACTTTCTCCTCTGAATTATCAGAGAACTTTCTACATTCACCCATTTTTCACATTCTGCTTTATTCTATAGCCACTTGGTTTATCTCTAGACTGGATTGTAAGCTTCTTGAAGGTAGGAGAAGTATCTTGTTAATCATTCCTAAAAATAGACATTCTTTATGCTTAGCATGGAGATCTTTCATTTAACAGGTTCTCAATAAATACTGATGACGATGAGCAGGCAGACTTGGGGAAAACCTGGAAAGACTTATATGAACTGATGCTGAGTGAAGTGAGCAAACAGGAGAACATTGTACAGTAACAGTCACAGTGTTCAAGGACTGATTTTGATAGACTTAGACCTTCTCAGCAATGCAAGGACCTAAAACTTTTCCAAAGGACTCAGGATGGAAAATACAGAGAAAGAATTATGGAGTTGGAATGCAGTGTGAAACAGACTCTTTTCTCTTTTGTTTTGTTTTCTTTCTCATGGTTTCTCCCATTCATTATAACTCTTCTATGCAACATGACTAATGTGAAAATGTGTTTAAAATAGGAATATATGTGTAGAGCCTATATGAGATTGCATACCACCTTGGGGAAGGAGGAGGCAGGGTGAGGGACAAAATTTAAAGCTTATGGAAGTGAATATTGAACACTGAAAATAAATTAAATATTGAAAAATAAATAAATACTGATGTAATTGATTTGGATTCAAGTCTCAGCTCTACCCTCACCTCAAAGAGTTCACTGACCAAGTATATTGGTCATTTTCTTCTTTGATTTCTTATATATCTTTATATTAATGTAAAAAATCAATATTCCAGAAATGTTTATAAGGATATTGAATAAGCATGGCTACATTATGCTTGGGGATATCCTGTCAGAAAACCAGAGTATGTGCAGGAGACCATTTTATAAACCTTTTTTGGTCACTGAGCCAATTTAAAATACATCTAGAATTTCTTTTGTTTAGAGAGATCATCTAATAATCCTTCTAACTTCCTGTAATTATGGGTGTAATCATCATTTTTAATCTGCTTATATTTTAAATATTTTGTTTATGAACACCCATTCATTTTTTATGAGTACTTCAAAATGGACAGAATTCTTTATAGTGCCTGCCAAAATGAAAGTTCAGGAATTCATGTTTCAGTTACGTCCCTCTATTGATTTTAAACATAGTTTAACTCCAAATCAAAATCCTGTATGTAATGTACACAAAACCTCCAGCTGAACTATCACTTCTCCTACCACGTCTACTAATTCATCATACCATGCTCTCTTCAAAAATATGTATCTATTATGTAAGTTGTGTGTGTATAATCTCCATTTATGTAGCTATCTGATTGTCTGTTTATCTAATTATCCTTCACCTAGCTACATTCTAAACTAGTATTGTCCTTGGTTTCCATGTCTCTCTATTTGGTAAGGAGATCAAGTTAGCCTGCACATAGGAGATGTTAATAAACACTTGATGACTAACTGCTGTGATTCCTATACCAGTTGTTTTCTGTCTATTAAGATATAGTCAATTTCTTTTATATAACATTTGAATGATGCCATTTGATGCTTGCCATGCCTTTCACTTTCTGACTCCCTTCTATAAATATTCATGATGTAAAGAGGAAGGTAAAAGGAAGGGAATAGGCATTTGCTATGTGCCAGACACTATGTAAAGTGCTTTACAAATATCATCTCATTTGATCATTTGAAATAAATGCATGAGGTTTCTGAGTACTATAAAGGCCTTTGGCCTCTTTAGTTTCTTCTCAGAAGTTGTATATGGATGTGATTCTTAGCACACCACAAACTGAGGGATCAAAATTGCAGGCTACCAAAGTATAGTAGAAAGAACCATGGTGGGAGTAAGCAAACTATAGCATATTTCCAATGATGACATATGCAAGAAAAGTGGTATAAGGTGTATTATCCAGGATATATCCAGAAAAGGAGTAAGACTACCATGTAGTCAGAGTGAGGATTAGACGGATTGTTCCAATGTTTCATGCATAACTACAAAATATTAAAATGTCCAGAAGAAAGTCTATCATATTGAGTGTCGTTGCCACTCAATTGTTTCAGTCACGTCCGACTCTTCATGACCCTACTTGGGGTTTTCTTGGCAAAGTTTCTAGAATGGCTTGCTATTTCCTTCTCCAGCTTATTTTGCAGATGAGGAAACTGAGGCAAACAGGGGTAAGTGACTTGCCCAGGGTTACTGTTTCAACAATCCAGCTAGCAGCTGTTGTGGGGGTATAAGATCCACCAACAGCCAGCACCCAGAAAGCTGCCAAAGCACAGGTTCTTTTGATCTGCTTAACTAAGGAAAGCAAGGAAAGCAATGTTAAAGGGTTGACAAGCTTATTTTAATTCAGCATACAAATACCATTCACTTAGTGCAGGGGAAAAAGCCAGCACCCTGAACTTCAGAATAAAATACAACAAAGTACAAACATCGACAGACAGACCTTGTCTGATTCAAACCCCAATACATAGTTACCAGAGTTTAACAAAGTCTCAGCATCTGGGTTACAAGCTGGAGGGCTTCTAGCTACAGATGCCCGGAGTCTCCGAATCAGCACCACCGCGAGTGAGAGCCCAGCACAAATGGCTCTATCCTCTCTTCTTGTAGGGCTTCAGATGTCATCAAACATCATCTGAATGATCGGAACTTAGGCTGCTGTGATTGGCTTTTGAGTTAGCACCTCCCCTTGGTTAGCCCCACCTTGGGCCCCACCTTAGTTACCAATCCACACCCACATAGGTTTTACACCTCATAGTGGTTTGGGCCTGGGGCTTAGTATCTAGTAAGACTCAATGAAATACACTGAATTACTCAAAGGAAACAAAAGCCAAACTCTTCAAGGGCACTTGGGTGAACTAAGTGCTAAGACCCCATTTGCTTACCAACACAGTTACCCAGCTATTAACATCTAAGGCCAGATGTGATCACAGGAAGATGAGTCTTCCTGACTTCAGGCATGGCACTATATCTACTGTGCCCATCATATTGAATAGATCTGTTTTAAAGTCTTATTTTTTTGTTTGTTTTTATACCACAAACATTTACAGATTACTCCAACTTCATGAGAGATCTCTTTTTCTTTTCTATTTTTTCTGCTTTATTTATTTTTTGTTGAGTTCTGAGTTGTCTCCCTCCCTTCCTTCCTACCCTGCATTAGAGAAGGCCAACATTTGATGTAGATATACATGTATGGAGGCAACAATACATACATACTTCCATATATCAGTTCTTTCTCTGGAGGGATATATGTATATATACACACACACACATAAATATGTACATACATACATACATACATATATATATATACATATATACACATACGTATATATAAAATTACGGTTATTTTTGCTTATTTTTCTCTGTATGATGCCCATAAAGTGTCATTTTGACATGGACGTTAATAAATACTCTTTTGACCATGTTTTGACTTTTCTGTGTGATCATTCAAAAACTATAACTGTTTCAAAAGAGGAAAACTAAAAGACTTTGTTCCCATTGCTCCATCTCTCTATGTTTCCTTTATATATAAGCAGCATCTCCTCTGGACTCACTCCCAGCTTCCACAATTCTGGGTGCCAGAGGGCAATAACTGTCACTCCCCTCAGGGCTCTTGGGGTACTCCTGAGAGATTGGAGGTTTCTAATACAGGCAGTCCTGAGCCTCCACCCAGTGTGACGCACCTTATTAATCAAGATCAGTTTAATTCTATTAGCTTCAGGGATTACTGAGAAGATATAGCAGGAAGAGTAGTTGCAAAACAATTTCTTCAAAACAGGGGAGTTGAAAAAAATTATTATTTTCCCATATGTACAAAAATATTTATAGCAGCTCTTTTTGTGATAGCAAAGAATTGGAAATCAAGGGGATGCCCATCAATTGGGGAATGGCTAAACAAGCTGTGCTATATGAATGTAATGGAATACTACTGTGCTATAAGAGATGGGTAACATACGGACTTCATAGTAACCTAGAAAGACCTACATGATTTGACGCTGAGTGAGGGGAGCAGAGCCAGGAGAACATTGTACACCACCACAGACATATTGCTTCTGTGATGACTAACTTTGATGGACTTGGCTCTTCTCAGCAATACACAGCTCAAAGACAGCTCCAAAGGACTCATGACTGAAAGACCTATCTACATCCAGAGAAAGATCTACGGAGTCTGAATGCAGATTGAGGCAAACTATTTGCTCTCTCTCTTTTTTTTCTCTTCTTTTTTTGGTTTTGTTTCTTCTTTCTCATGACTCATTCTGTTGGTCATAATTCTTCTTTACAACTTGACTATTGTGTAAATCAGGTTAATGAGAAGGTATATGTAGAACATATATCAGATTCCATGCCATCTTGGGGGTGGGGAGTGGGGAGAGGAGGGAGGGGAAGAAAATTTGAAACTCAAAAAACTTGTGGAACTGAGTGTTGTAAACTAAAAATAAAAAGAAATCTAAAACTTTTTTTAAAAAGAAAAAATATTTTCGTATTATATGAATAACCAATTTTATATATGGGACCTAAATATCTTTTTTTTAAATCAACTTCCACTCATTCAAAGCCCAATCTCTCAAGGACATTTCTGACCTGGTCCAAAGAATTCACCCCGCCCAGATCATCTTTAGGTGGAATTCTTACAGTAACCCACCATTGTACTAGTCAAGGACTGAGGTAGAGAATAGATCTTTTTGTCCAGACTGCCTGAGGCAGGAGGGATTTGAGTAGAGACACTTGACAAAGTATCTTTTGTCCAGTCTTAATCACTGAATGGGCACTGCCTCAGTCAAACTGAGACCCATTAAAGACTTTAGCTTAAAAAGGCCAAGGTCTTCCACTAGATGCAGGGCCAACTCCAGTTATCCTGATCTGTATCTGACCACTGGACCCAGATGACTCTGGAGGAGAAAGTGAGGCTGGTGATTTTGCACAGCCCTCCCTCACTTAAACCCAATTCACTTGCAAGTCATGGCATCCCTGATGTCATGGTCCTCTTTGAGAATGAAGGACAAACAACAAAACAGCAGCATGATCAGTCAAGTCCCCCAGGTCCTCATTAGAATAAGGTCCCTCTCATTACAATATTCATTTTCTCATAAATTATTAACTAATCAGAGCTAATTTCCCCCTGTCACGGACAACCCCTTTTCCAAAGGTATTTAACCATTGGACAGTCTCTAAAGTTTGTCTTTGGTTTCCAAGAGAACCACTGACCTCAATGTATTGATTATTTGCTAGCCATCCTCAATGAATTGATTATTAATTACCCAGAAATGCTGTCTCTCAGACCTTTCATTCAACTCAGGATCTTTTTCACTACACACAGAAGGAAACCTAGGGGTAGTAGGCTCAAACTTAAAGCACAAATATAATAAGGCAAAATGTCATGTATGCATTTTTATAGTGCCTACTATGTAGCTGACACTGTGCTAAGTGCTTTTTACGAATATTATCTAATTTAATCCTCACAACAATATAGAGCTAGGTGCTATTGTTAACATTTCACAGTGGAGGAAACTAAGGCAAACAGAGATTAAATAACTATCCCAGAGTCACTCAGCCAATGCGTCTGAGGCCAGATTTGAAATCAAGTCTTCTTCACTCCCAGCCCAACACTTTATCCACTGTGCCACCAGTCACCTCCAAACATGTGAAGCCAAGGTGTGCTTCCTAACTACTGTTCCTAGGAGTTCTTTTATCCATTTGTAGGGTCATCCTGAGGATGCCTTTAGATGTAGCTCTTTCCTGGGCTCCAAGGAGCAGTGTCTATTTAGAGGCCATAACCAACATTTCTTCTAGTCGTAAGGATGTGATGGCCACAGAAGGTGGCTCTATTCTCAGGTGACTGTTTTTCCACCTTGATTTTCAGGTGCTTCCTCTGCTGCGGGCCACTGTCACTCCATCTATCTCTGCTACTGATTGTAGTGGCTAGTGGGATTTCTGGTGGATCTGATTGATCTCCTGAGCATTCTCCCCTTGTTGTGTTGTGTCTGACTCTTTGTGACCCCAGTTGGAGTTTTCTTGGCACAGATGCTGGAGAGGTTTGCCATTTCCTTTTCCAGCTCATTTTACAGATGAGGAAACTGAGGCAAACAGGGTTAAGTGACTTATGCAGGGTCACACAGCTAATAAGTATCTGAGACCAGAATTGTACTCAGGAAGATGAGTCTTCCTGACTCCAGGTCTGGCGCTTTATCCAGTGTATCACTTATTACCTAAGATCAGGAAAGAATAAATAGGAAACAGAGAATAAATAAGAAATAAAGAATAAATAAGAAACATATGTTTACAATTGCATATTGACTGGATGGGAGAAAGAGCAGTCACCCACTTCTCTTTTCCCCTGCCTAGCTGTCTATAGAAGATCTGCCTTACTCCTGCCAAGAGGGAAGAGAAGCAAAAGGTCTGTAGAGGGGCAAGTAACTCCTTTGCATACAACTCAATTCTGACTCAGAAACTTTTAAATCATCAGCCTCTCTGACCTCTCAGCCACCAGGATAATTATTTTTCACCACATAGTGCCAGCCCTTCAAACATTCATTGCTGGAAATAGCTCCACCAATGTTCCCTGTGTAGGATTAGAATGAGGCAGGAATTTCTAGGTATGCTTTGTATAACCATAATGTTAGTGGAATAGGAAGATCTTCCCCATCCATTAATAGGCCAATGTGACCTGCTTTTGAGCTCTGACCCAGCTCACAGCTGTGATACATCCTGAGTAATATAGAGTCCATTAGGAGAGGATCTTGCTTAGGGGAGGCTTGCTTGTAGGAAGGCTTTCACACCTTTTGGTACTAAGTTAATTAAGCACTGAGTCACAAGGATTGTGATGCCTTCCGACTCTGAGAACTGCATATATACTCTGAGTTGGTATTTTACTTCGGGGGTTTGCTTATGAGAAGAATCTTTTGATTCCCTGGTCAAGACTCTGAGTAGCCATATGTTCATAGCTCCCCAACTGCTCAAATGTAAAAGCTCTCTCAATCCAGTTGTGTATGTGAAATGTATAGCAATATCACTTTGGTTCAGGTAGTTAAGAGCCCTGTCTGGTTGGTCTTTATGCTAATGTCTCTGCTTGTATTTTCTCTAATGTTCAAGGGCTGACTTTTCCCCTGACTAGAGGATGTAATTAAAGAAGATTGTTGACCACTTTAAAGTTGCTTTCCTTTAAAAGCAGATCCAAAAGCCTGTACTAGCAGGCCATCCTGGATATGCTAGGGTGCTTGCTGCTACAATAACCCACCAGAAAGAGAAAATCTGAACATGTTTTATGAACGTGGCCCTCATTGGCCAAAATGCACACATTTTAATATATAATTTGATATTATCAATACTAATAAAGAAGCGATTTGATGTAAATAGTCCAGAAGAGGAGATAATTTGCAAATCGTTTGCATTTCACTTTTGACTCATTAATATTCTGTTTTCATTTTTTTTTCTTTGAGACTAAAATTTGTTAGTTTAGTATGGAATCATATTAGAAGTGGTTTAAAGCAATCTTTGAAATCAGAGAATTCAGACACATTATATAATGTGTAGCAGTTGGGGATTCTTCTCCAGACAGCTACAAAGTAACCTTGGGCAAGCCACTTAACCACTCTGACTCAGTTTCCTCAACTGTAAAATATGACAGTTGGACCTGATAACCTCCAGTTCCCCTTCTAGATCTAAAACCATGATCCTATTGTGAACCCATTAAAATGTACATGAATTTACCCTGAAATACACTGTGTCTAGTTCTTTGCATTCTAATTTGTAGCAAATGTAATAACATTTTAATTGTCCGGTCATTATGAAACAATGAAATATTTCATACCAGGGATTTCCAAAATTTACCTTTTTAAGTGCAAACATTTTATTTTAGCCATTTTGATAGAAATATTTTTATTTTATTTTTTAATTTATTATTTTATTTTCCACCAATTACACATAAAAAAAACATTTTCAAAAATTTTTTTAGTTCAAAATTCTCTTCTTCTGTCATTCTCTTCCATCTCCTTCCCACCTCATTGAGAAGGCAAACAATTTGATATAGGTTATACGTGTGGAATCATGTAAAACATATTTCTATGTTAGTCATGGTGTGAAAGAAAACATAGACAAAGAAAAACAAGAAAAATTTAAAAATTAAATGAAAATCTCCATTTCCACTCAGACTCCACCAGTTCCTGAAGGAACTTTTTTTTTAAATCTTTCTCCACACTGACCCAGTCCATTAAAGATACTCTTTACACTTTTTCTGGATGACCTAGAATCATCACTAGAAATACCGGACACCTGTGTGACCTTAGATAAGTCATTTACCCTCCTTAGGCCTCCATTTTTTCATCTATAAAATGAGATAGGACTACATGGTTCCCTTCCAGCTTTAAGTCCCTGATTCCATATTAAACTATTATTAGTCACTAACACCTTAGCACACTTTAGTTGATCTGCATAATTACAGCTGATTAAATGTTTAATTAAGGAAGAGAATGTAAGGATAAAACAAGGACAAAGGTGTCAAGCTCAAGGCCCGCAGCTGCAAAACTTCCAAGTGGGACTGAACCAGATTAAAATGTAAATGGCAAGTGTTTAACAAAATAAACATAAATATAATATAACATAGTGCTAATTTGTAGTTTTCTGGGTCAAGAGTGATCATTACTATTTGAGTTTGATACCACTAGACTAGGTCATGTGGTGCCCCTTAGGGAGGACAAGCCTAGAAGGGAACCTCAGCCTTCTAAGGACATGTAAAAAGGTACTGGGTCCTAGAAGGCTTTAGGGAAGGGTTTGCTGGAACCAGTTCAAACTGGCTCACAAGAGCCAGCTGTTAAATTTTCAGAGTTTTACATATCAGAATTTTCATCTCAGAAATCAGCAGATGTGAAAATTAGGGTTTGATTTATTGTTTTGTTGATTATCTAGACTGAAGAAAATGATAGAGAAGAGTTAATAATGCAGATTAAATGTAAAAGTTTCTCATGTGTACATTTTTTCAGAGATCTGGTTGTTAAACTTCTACCATTACACCCCTGGTTGAGGAATAGAGATAATTTTAAGTGTGGGAAAGAGGTACTGAAATGGTATCTATGAGGGTTTTTATTTTTGCCTGTAGCCATCCCCTGTCATCAAAATTAATGTTCATAGTTCCCAGGATATCCTATATATATGACAATAGTGCTTACGATAGTACTTATGCTACAGTAAGGTTGATTCCTTTCTATTCCTGTAATACACCCTTTATATCTGACCTCCACACCTTTGCTCACACCATTGCCCCTACCTAGAATGCTCTCTTTTTTACTCTCTGCCTATCCAAATCCAACTCATGATTCAAGGACCAGCTTAGTTCTACCTCCTCCACAGAACCTTCCAAGATAACTCTAGTGCAGCTATCTCTTCCTCCTAACTTGTATGGTCCCATAATTCTTTGAATTTATAATACCTAGGTAACCCAAATTCCCAACCAAGCCTGGAACATTTTGCTTAAGACATTCCTAACTGGCCTTTCCCCCAAGATGGTACTGAAGGCAAAGAAGGAAGCTGTTGAATGCCCCAAAACAGAAGCCAAGTCCAAGGCCTTGAAGGCCAAGAAGGCAGTGTAGAAGGATGTCCATAGCCACAAAAAGAAGATCTGAACATCCCCTACCTTCCAGTGACCTAAGACATTAAGACTTAAAAAGCAGCCTAAATACCCTCAGAACAGTGCCACTCAGAGAAACAAGCTTGATCACTATGCCATCATTAAGTTTCCCTTGACCACTGAGTCTGCTATGAAGAAGGCTGGGGACAACAACACCCTAGTCTTTGTTGTGGACGTCAAGACCAACAAGCATCAGATCGAGCAGGCGGTAATGAAGCTGTATGACATAGATGGTCAACATGCTGATCTGGCCGGATGGAGAGAAGAAGCCCCATGTCCAATTTGCTCCAAATGATGATGCTTTTGATGTTGCCAACAAAAATGGAATCATCTAAACTGTGTCCAGCTATCCCACTCTACCTACAATAAAAAGTTTTCCAGTTAAAAAAAAAAACATTCCTAACTGGCAGAAGGAGTATAACTTGATCCTGCTTGCCTACATGAAAGCAGAATTTGGAATGAAGGCTTTGGAGAAGAGAGATAATCTATGTTTCTGCTTTGAGAGAGGACATGTATGGTTCCAGACTCTCTTTGAGGCAAACTCCAGGGAAGAGAAGAGAAAAAATGTCTTTGGAAGTGGCGTACATGTAGGGAAAACAAGCATCTCAATACGTTTGCCTTCCTAAAGATGTTAGGGAATTTCTCTTGGGTAAAATTAGGGCCTCCCTCTTGGTTAAGCCAAGATAACTTGCTCCCAGAGGGAGACCTGATAAAGTCTATGTCCTTTCTGATATATTCTGATCTGTAGAGCACCTCTGATTTCTATTTGCTATTTGCTTGGATAAGTGAATTTATTTGCTATTCATTAGTTATTTGTGGTAGTATTTTCATGTAACTAGCCTTTGGTGGGAAGAGACCAAAGCAGTTAGGGTAGAGAGGCCAGCACAGTAGGGAGGGTGAAAAGTAACCAATTTTCCTCAAAAAGTAACTGAATTTCCTCAATCCAATCTCAGAGGAATTGCAGCCCCCATCATCATGGGATATTGGAAAGATAAAATGAAAATGGAAGGAGTTCAAATACTACTTCTGACATGCACTTGCCTATGTGACTTTGGACAAATCATTTAACTTCTCTGGTCCCCAGATTGCATATCTGTAAAACGAGGGATTTGGAGATGGTCTCTAAAATCCCTTTTTAGCTCTAAGTCTATGATCCTATAATTCTAAGAATTGTAATTGTGCTGATCCCTGCTGAATTTCAGCCTAAAAAGACCCGTAGGTAGGAGATATGCCATTTGCTGATAACATTGTATTCCTTCAGAGAGGAATTCAGGAGGAGCCCCTTCTCCATACAATAGGTGTGACAAAGAAGATTTAATGTGAGCACATTTCTTTGTTTTCCTGTCCTCTGATTGATGACCCATCTCCCTCTTATCCTCCTAGACCATCCTGTTATCTGGACAGGCTTGTCATTTCCTTTGCCCTACCTTAATCTTTTGGATTGTTGATCTCATAATTCACTTTAGTGCCTTTTTAAATTTATATACATATTTCTTTTTTTCTTCTTTTTGTTTCTTTTTTTGAAATATTTCATTCCCTATGCCCTTTACCATTTCAGAAGTCTAAACTAAACTAAAGACAGTGGTTTGAAGCTTTACTGTGAGCACATGACCAATTTAAAGGCAGTGGGGACTACTTGTTCTTGGACGATTTAAGCATCCCTCTTGAGAAACGCTCCTAGTTGTCCAACATCATAAATTTTAAAATGTGGGACATGGGAGGAGTCTCTGTGTAGGCTGTATTTATTATTCACTCAATCCTCCAGGGCTTGTCCTTTGGTTGCCCCCTTTATTTTAAACATGCATTTTAAATACATCAATTAATAATAATGGGATACTTTCTCAATTGTCAGCATTTTTTAATTCATAATTTGAGCCCTAACACAAATCCCATCTTCTTATTTGGCTCAAAGCTAATCAAGCAAACAAGCCAGGATGCATAGTTTAAACAATTGACACCATTGCTGACTTCTGTTTATTAATTGAGCTCTGAGACCACAGTTAAGGCCTCATTTTGTTTCCTTTTGTCCAACCAATTGTGGATACAATGCAAAGCTATTTGGCCAGGGGCCACTAGGGAAAGTAGCAGGATGTATCCAGCAAATTTATCATATCTGAAGTTGCCAAATTCATGCCATTTGACTTTAGCATGTACCTTGAATTTTCCCCCATAAAATCATTTTTCCCCACAAAAGGTCATAATGTGTAGGTATAACTAGCATCTTCTTAATAATCAATAATTAAACCTAAGTATAATTCTAAAACCTGTGGTAGAATGCACCATTCATTTAGAAGAATTTTCTCAAATTCTCTAATTGGGTAAGGATAGATTGAAATGGGTAGAGAAATACTATTTTTTAAATGTTCATGCATAAAATAAACTTATCTTATAATTTAATACTGTTCTTTGTCTCTGTTCCTTGGGAAGGGGAGATGATAAACAAGTTAGACAGGGTTTGGCAATCTTCATCCTTGGTATATTATCAGCTCCTGAATTAATTTTATTACCTTGATAAGTACAACTTTACCCATTCAAATTAGCCTGATATATACAATTTAGACAAAAGTATTGCAATCTCTTTATACACTGCTGGTAGACCTGTGAATTGGTCCAACTGTTCTTTTCATTTTGTGAAAAATGTCATCAAACTTGTCCCTATCATTTAACCCAGCAACACCACTACTGGAAATATGTCTCAAGGATGTTAAAGACAGGGGGGAATGACCCATGTCTCCCACAATATTCATAGCAGTATTTTTTCTGGTAGCAGAAGGAAAAAGTGTAAATAGAGTGAATCTGTCAACAGAGTAATGGCTGCACAAATGATCATGATATCTGAATGTTACAGAATATTATTGGACGTTAAGAAGTGATAAATATGAAGAATTCAGAGAAGCATGAAAAAAGTTTTATGAATTGATACAGAGTAAAGTAAGCAGAACCAGGAAAACATTATTTGCGCTGGATTCAATAACATACTTAAAAATAACAGTGAAGGTCAGTCAAACTGCTACCAATCCTAGTCCAGAAAAACATGAAGAAAGGCACTTACTTCCTCTATTTACTAAGGTATGACACTATGGAGATAAATAGGTTGGTTAGACAAGGTCATTTTGTCATTGATCTTGCCTGTTTTCCTTTGAAATGAGGGAGGGTTCAACTTAGTGAAGTGGGGAATACCCAGAAAAGACTTTTTTGTCAAAAAAGGCATCAACAAAACTTAAGTAAAAGCAGATATTGTCATCTTAAATTGTAGTTTTGTTTCTGAAGCAGCTTTTCTGCATCTCATTAGAAAGGGAAGTATTTCATCTTAGACATCAGTAACCTCTCAAGATAAGAATAACTCTTATTGTAATATTCTTATGTGTAACTGGAGTACCTTATGCTTAAATTTCCATTTAATACAAATTGCATTATAAAATAATATAATTATACTTAATATGACATGTTATATTTCATACAAATTTCCACATAATATAAAATGGTGTAAGGATGGGGACTTAACAGGTTCAAACTGCATAAGAAAATCAAGATACTAACATATTACATCCATGTTGACCAGGACATTTTATAGCAAAATATCACAATAGTTCAAAGCTTCCTTTAAAAATAGACTAAACTTTAGCTCCATCTGGCACGCAGAGAGTTGTCTCAGAGTCATGGAGCTCACAAAAAGCTAAGGGGCAAAGTTCCTTTTTCGTAGATTTGTGTTTAAAGACCTGGTCTCAATTAACCTCTGTTCCCCTTTCAGTAATCCTGCCTGTACCCAGGGTCAGTTAACTAGGGAATGGAACATTTGTTGACATATTCAAACTTCATATGAAGAGTTTCCCCAGTGCTACCATCAATCTTTATTAGGCATGGTGGTCTTTTCCTTCACCATTCTCTTCATGGTTGATTATTTTACCCAGAATTAGGTTAACAAAAATGGAGAACTGAAGGTCAGGGAGGTAAAAGATAGAAGGGGGAAAAATGGTTAAGCTTTAATTCTGTTACCATAGACTGGCCTACCTGCATAAGGATAGCCCATAATTTGCTAAAAAATGAAGACTGTTAGCAAGATCAAGGAAACTTAAATATTGTCCCCTAAAGACATAAATTGCAAGGGATGGCATCAGGAAATAAGGCCATATTGATGAAAGCAGTTCTCTGGGAGGTCAAGATGTCATCCAGAACTGCTCATTTCTGAAAGTTAAAAACTAAATGTGAAAGCAACTTTGAGTCAGCATAGGAATATCCTAACTTGAAATTCCAGTCTGTTCTGTTCTATTCTATTCTATTCTATTCTATCCTATTCTATGCTATTCTATTCTATTCTGTTCTGTTCTATTCTATTCTATTCTATTCTATTCTATTCTATTCTATTCTATTCTATTCTATTCTGGTTCAATCCTGTTTTGATTATTCTATTGCATATCTTCTTTTCTCTATCCTTTACTTCCTTTCCCTTCCCTTCCCTTCACTTCCTTTCCCTTCTCTTTCCTTCCCTTATCTTCCCTCCCCTTCCATTCTACCCTACCCTATCCTATCTCATCCTATCCTATCCTATCTCATCCGATCCTATCCTATCCTATCCTATCCCATCCTATCCTATCCTATCCTATCCTGTCTTATCCTATCCTATCCTATCCTATCCTATCCCATCCCATCCCATCCCATCCCATCCCATCCCATCCCATCCCATCCCATCCCATCCCATGCTATTCTATTCTATTCTATTCTATTCTATTCTATTCTATTCTATTCTATTCTATTCTATTCTATTCTATTCTATTCTATTCTATTCTATTCTATTCCATTCCATTCCATTCCATTCCATTCTATTCTGGTTCAACACTATCTAGATTATCCTATTACATACCTTCTTTTCCCTTCCATATTATTCTATTCTATTCTATTTATATGGTTTGGTTCAATTTAATTCAATTAAATTTGAGTCATTCTATTGTACTATATTCTATTATTTTCTATTTTATTCTATTCTTCTAATTTCTTGTACTCTGTTCTACCTATCCCATTCTCTCCAATCCCATTTCATTCCATTATATGATATTCCAGTATGCTATGTTCTGTTCCATTCTGTTTCATTCTACTCTATTATATTCAATTCCTTTCCATTCTATTTCATTTCTTTTCATGCTAAGCATGTAAATGAGGGAAGTAGATAGCGTACAAGACCTGGCAACAGGAAGACATGAATTCACAATTCTGCCTCAGTACCCTTATTGGCTACTTACTATTAATGGGTAAGTCACTTGCCCTCTCTCAGCCTAAGTTTCTCATCTGTAAAGTAGGTGATAGTAACACCTAATTCACACGGTTGTTATGAGGATCAAATTAGATAATACATGGAAAGTGCTTTCCAGACCTTAATGTACACATAAACGCTAGCTATGATCATTATTGTTGTTTTATTCAGTTCTATGATGATTCTTTATCACTTGCTAGGCACCTTAGACATGCAGCAAATAGAAGGATCTAAGCAAATATGTGAAAACAGAATAAACATATATATGGGGGAAAAGAAATGTGAGTTTTCTCATTTGAATCTAGCCTTCTATCTTCTTCTTTCCCCTTCTGAGGTTACCTAATTAATTCTTTTTTCTCCGGGGAATTTATAATCCTGGACCATAATAGTCAATGATGTTCCTTGGCCTTAACTCAACGTGTGTGTCACTCCAAGGTGCCGCTGCCGTCAAGTTTTTGTTAAGTATCCACTTCACCTGAACAGGAACTGACAATTTTTATTTTTTCTCTAGAACTCAGTATTTTCTGCCTCTACTTGAATGTGCTTAAGAGGTCCTTTAGTCCATTCCAATGATGTTCAACCTTAATTCTTAATTTCCAATATGAATCTGGGGCAACTAGTTACCAGCCAATGCTCCATCACCTTTGTTAATCATCAGATTTTACTGTCATTATAAAAACTAGACAAGGATGAGGATTTAAAAGATATTTGATCTTAAATGAATTTGAAAGAAGTCCACTTTTCCAATGATGGTTTAAAAAATAAAGAAAGAACACTCATGTTTTAATGTCAGAAATTTTAATAGCGGTTAGGTTGCTGATGGGAGAAAATTGAATTCAGATAACTTTTTTTCTATTATTACTTTCCTACCTAGATTAATGTAATAAGAAACTATTATGAAATTAAGATCAATAAGTATGAGGACTATAAAGAAATCTGAAAAGATCCTTATGAAATAATGTAAAGTAGAAAAAGGGAGAACCAGAATGACAAAGTGCATACTAATTGCTACTATACAAAAGAAAAAGTGATTAAATAAACCTGATGAAAACCTAGAGGGAGTGACTGATGTATTTTTTATGGTACTTTATGTACCGAAATTCATTTATTTAAATGTAGATGGTTGTAATGCAAATTTAATTGGATTTGTAGGTTGCTTATTAAATTTGTAATAAATGTTAAGTTTATAATACATCTTTTTTTAAAGTTATATTACTAGATTTCTGGTACCCTTGGTTATTCAGTGTAATGGTGGCCTGGGCATGGAGCTCCATCCTTGGAGCCTGTTGCCAGCTCACATGGAAGAAGCTATAGGGCTTGCTCCTAGAAAGACATGGTGACACATAATGGAAGGGTCCTTCTCTCCAATTCAGAGCATTGTGGGCATTTTGTAACTGCTTCTGGTCATTTAACCACTCTGGGGAAGAGGCAGGCTATTGATTGGCTCCTGGACTGGGCTATTCCTTCACTTAAAAGCAAGAATTGACACAGTTCAGACAGAAGCACCAACAGGGCCATGCCCTCTTAGGCCATAAAAACCGAAGGCCTCTCTTCCTACCAAGAGCTTGTAGTAGTCTTAGCCTCCTCCTTAGAACACAAGGGAAGAGAAAAAAAACTCACTTTAGCTAAATTTACCCCCAGCCCAGTTCACCCTTAGCAATACATGCATGAGGATGGAGTTTCATGGGACAGACCAGTCACATTACTGCATAAGCTGCTAATAATCACAGATATTTATGTAGGTTACAAAATGCTTTACATACATTATTTTAATTGTGCCTCACAACAACCATGTATACTGTTATAATATGATACTATAACAACATAATAACACAATTACAATACATAATTATATGTTATATAATATACAATGTGATTATCTAATAATATTATAATAGTTTTTACAGATAAGGAACTGAGACTCTGAGATATTGAGTTGCCTTATTCAGGGTAACATAATAAACATTTCTCCCAACCTCAAGTTTAAGGTTCTCTCTACTAGGCCAGGCTCCATCTGCCACTTCTGCCCATGCATTTTTCATGCTAATGTTTAGCACGACCACCCTAGAAGTTTTAGGAGGAATTTTCTGTTCCTCTTGTAAATTGATAGCATATAATTTCCTTCTACGAGGAGGCCCAAAGAGGGTCTATGAGCACTACAACGCTTTCTATCTGCTAGAATGGGTTATCCCATCATCAAATCTCTTTTGTTTTTACATATACAGCACAGCCAGAGTGTAATGGACCCTTTAAAGAATTCCTGTGCCTCCTAAGAATTACTAACCATCCAAATAAAACTATAAGTCACTTGAAAAGGGTAAGAATGACTTTTCATTTTGCAGTAGCAATGAATTTCTTGAAGGCTCTAAGTGGAATGACTGATGGAAATGGATATTGTTTTTCTCAGTGTGATGTTCGTTTTGGATATGCCACTCTCAGGCCTCTTTCTTGAGTAAACTATTGCAATACTTTATGGAGGTGGATTGACACTGATGCATGTTTTATACAATTGAAATTGCTAAGCTATCTCCGAGAAATTACACTTCTTCGGATACATCAGAGCAATACTATTTGGATATTTTTTGTATTTGTATGAATATTTTTGTGGGTATCCAAGAACATTTTTTGTTCCACATCTATTTCATATTTTGTGACATCCCATAATGTCTTTGACAATCAATAAATATTACTATTTTAAAATAATAGCTGTTTCTCTAGCACATTTCTTCAATATCTTTCTTGTTTGATATTTTAGAGTATATTTATTTTGTAGATATTTCACAGAACACTTTGAATTTGATAGATGGAGGAGTAGACAGACTACAAGACTTAAAGGAAGTTTCTGTTAAGTCATGTCAGTCATGTCCAACCCATCACGACCCCTTTTAGGGTTTTCTTGGCAAAGATACTGAAGTGGTTTGGCATTTCCTTTTCCAACTCATTTTCCAGATGAGGAAACAGAGGCAAACAGGGTTAAGTGACTTGCCAGAGTCACACAGATTTGAACTCAGGAAGACGGGTCTGCCCAACTTCAAGCCTAGCATTGTCACCGCATCACCTAGCTGCCCCCTATGCCAGGTAGACATGAGTTCAAATCCTGCCTTAGAGATTCCCTGTCTATTCCCTGACTCTGGCCAAGTTACCTAAATCTTCTCAGTTTCAAATTCCTCACCTATAAAATGGAGATAAGGTTATCACTTTCCTCACTAGGTATACTGTAAAGGGCAAATGAGATCTATCCTTTCATCTTCTGATGTTCACTGAAACCTGGCTTTCTCCTGCAGACAACACCTCTTTTTGGTGCTCTCTTTGAAACTAGCTCCTCCTTTTCTCATGTCCCCATCAGAAAGAGAAGCTGACATACTCCTTCATCCTCATTACCTCTTTCAGATTCTCCCTCTCTCACCATCAATCCATAATCACTTCTTCCCTTTTAAAGTTCATCCTTTCCTGTCCAGATCTTTGTTGTTGTCATCCGTGAACTTTCAGGTCACTGTTCCTCCTTTCCAATAAGTTCAGTACCTGCTTCACGGTCTTCTTTTCCAACCTAGATCCTATCTAGTCTGAAGATTGGCCTTTCAGTTTCCTCAGCCTCCTCCATTTTCATGACCTTTGTCTCCATTCCACTCATCCTTTCATAGGATCAGACATAAATAGCACTACTCTACCCACGCCCACTACTCAAATGAATTTGTCCCAGGTGCCATCTGTAGCACTGCTCCCCAGGGTAAGATAAGGAGATCAGTCAGGGCCATGGAACTGCCCTCCCTTTGAGTTCCTTTTTCCAAAGAGAAAAGAAGTTGCTTCCTATTTGGTTTTTTAAAGAAGAAGGAAAATGTTCAAGGCTAACCCCAGGATTCTTCCTATTTCCCTCCTAGAGATTATGCAGACTCTGCCTTCTAGGTATTTAAAATTTTGAAGATTTATCCTTTTGTATTTTTTCAAGTTTACAGATATATATGAGAAGCAATTCCTTATTCTTCTCATGTATTATTTTTGTTGACCAACTTCTTATTCTGCTCCATGACTAGCATTAGCAATACTATGAAATAGCAATACTCCCTAGACATCATCTCCCTAGATCAAATCCTAGGAAAGTAGAAAAGGAGTATTTTAAAAGATTACTCTCTCTCAGTATTCTATCCTTTAATTTTTAGATAAGTATATTTGAAGGTACTTTTGAAGGTATTAGACAAATATATCGTATTATTACCATTTCCTAGATTTTGACAAACATCTATAATGTTAGGGTAGGACGTTAAAGACTTAAGTCAGAGGCCTGATGGGACAGGATCTCCAATTCGATGCCACCTTTCTCTTAATTTACTCTACATGCTGTGAAGCAAATGTGTGGGGGGGGAATTCTTGGCTGGCAAGAATGAAGTGAAAGTATATGGGAGACCTAAAAATACCATTGGAAAAAGTATCCCTGAAATCTTAACTGTAAATCAGTTTTTATTCTCTATTCAGCCAAATCTTGTTTCCTTAATATTGCCAGTAATGAGGAGAGTGAAGCTATTTAATTGTAGACTTCTGTATTTTTGTACAAGCAGATGATCATATTCTAAACAGATCTGCTAAAATAATGATTAACACCAAACACTTGACTTCCAGTTCATTATTCTACAATATGTCATGTCTTTTACATAATTGCTTCTTGCAATCTAATTTCCTACATGATTGTCAATTCATATTTCTCTGAGTACTAGTCCCTGCTCTCATCCTACCCTTTTAAACACACACACACACAAATAAAGTTCACAGGAAAATCACATTTTTCAATTAGTTCCTGTGCCTGAGAAAATTCAAGATGCTAGACTAGAAAAAATAATTGCAGAGATGAAAGGCAGACCATCATCATTGATCCAACAGCTCAGATAAATGCAATAATTATTATACTTCCCCAGCAAGCTGTCCTATTACTTATTTAGAACCTGGATGTGTTGTTCGTCTTTTGTTTCAAAGAGAACCAGTGACGTCACAGAGAAATGTCTTGATTCCTGCATGAATTGGATTTAAGTGAGGCAGAGTTGCACAACGTCCTCATTCTCTCTTTTAGGGTCCAATGGCAAGACAAGTCAGGACAATTGGCAATAGCCTGGGTTGCATTGGATGACCTTGGCATCTTCGATGTCTGACCAAGCTCTAAGCGCTCTATAGCACCTGCTTCAGCCACCCTCGTGGTTGTTGGAACAAATCGTTCTCATCTACCAATTCCACCCAGGGAAGTCTTCATGTGCTTAGGGTAGGCACCCCCCTAACTCACCAACAGGTTTGAGGCCTGTTTGGTTACTTTTCACCTAGTTTAGCTCATCTGCTGGTTTTACCTGGTATGGCTACTGTGCATGCTACAGTTTCTTGGAGCCACAGGTGAGATTAGGGTGAAGATGGACACCAAAGCTGCATAGAGCAGCCCTGTAAAGGGCTTGTCCAGCCATCATGCCAGAGGTGCTAGTCCTCCCTGAATATCATATACACCCCCCTGCACGGGTAGGCATCACTACGGACTATCCACATGGCCATTTATTCTGTATGCTGCAAGAGACTAGGGGATTCTGTGACTCTGGAAGTGAGAGACAGAAATAGAGTTTGGGCAAGAAGTGCCTACTGTCTATAAAGCAACTAGAAGTTCAGTGGATAGAGCACTGAATCTGGAATTCTTTGCTTGCCTCAGTTTTCTCAACTGTTAAAAGGGGTTAATAATATTACCTACTTCACAGGGTTGGTGTAGAAATCAAATGAGATAATGTTTGTAAAAAGCTCTTAGCATAGTACTTGGCACACAGTAGGTGCTATATAAATGTTTATTCCCTTACTTTTCCCTTCCCCATTGTGGCTAAGCAAAGAAGCATTAAAAATGGAAGAAAACAAAGAAAAACCAAAAAGTACTTCTTCAGTGAACATGGAGTACACTAATTAATAGAAAACTGGAAAAACAGGCACCACACTGCAACATCCAAAAAGGTTTATTGGTGCAATGATTGGAATATATTTTCTCATTAAGATAATGTTATAAAAGATGGTTATTTTCACAGACTGTATCCCTTCCAAAAAAAACCTTATTTAATCCAAACTGTAGCTGAAATATTGAATTCGATGCTAAAATTCCCTTCAATTTAACATTTAAGTGTCCAAAAACAAAAACTGAGATAGAATCTGAAGTCAAGGAATATGCGTTCTATTGGGATGAATCAATATGCAGACAAACTAATAAATATGAAAGAGAAAATGCTAATAAGTGGAGAGACCAGGAAAGACTTCCCATAAGACTTGGCACCTGAGCTGAGTTTCTACCATAAAAGGTAGGAACAAATAGAAAATTTATTCTAGGAATGGTCTACAACCTATAGAAAGACACAGAAATGAGAAATAGATTGTTAAGTTTAGGTAAGAGCTAATAGCCCAGTTTGGCTGGAACATTGAATGTGTGAAGTAGAGTAATGTGAAATAAGTCTGATAAGGTAGGTTGGAGTCAGGTTTCATTTGGGTTTTTTTTTTGAGGTAATAAAGGGTCTTTGTAAGTATTTTGGCAGGAGGGTTATTATTATATTATTTTGTCCACTGTTTAGGGAATGGATTGAAGGGAGAAACTAAAGCCACTGGATGTCAGGATCAATATCCATGGGTACATCATTAGGATGATACCTACATGCCAACAGCAGCTCATGGACCAATTGCTATGTAATGTTATATATTATTTAAAATGTATAATAATGGTGTTAGACATTATGTGGTCACCATATGTTGGTGAAGAGATCTTATGTGTGTGTATGTATAATTATGGTGATAAAGGAAATGAAGATGATCCCATGGGTCCACTGTGTATACATCCCAACTGACAAAGACTTCTTTGTTTTCTTTTATGTCAGGAGAGATTTTATTTTCAGTGGCATGGAAGACTAGCATGGCCATGTCCAGGACCATCACTACAAGGTCTAACATGAAGATGCAGTCAATGAGATGACCTTCAACCCTCCCTGGGACAGAAACTATTGTTGAGTGTCAGTAACAATAATACTCTTCATACATCCAGGTCCTTTTCGCTGCTCCTGACTGGGAAGGTAAAAAGTTGGGTAACTTTAACTTATAGATAATTCATCCTTAGGGTTAGTCATTTTGGTCTTCAGGAGATTGTTCTAAACACCCAGGCCATTCACAGACCAGAGAGAAGCAGCAGCCAGACTTCTTTACTTTAGTGTGATTTTTCTGGCTAATAGGGCTGAGTTTTCCACCAAGAAATGGCTCTCCCATCTCCCCCGCCTTCCAATCCTAGTCCAAGAACTGACTTTGGAAGCCAGTCATACACTCCCTCTGGATCCTAATCTGTTTGTGGCAACATGCTAGTGATCTGAATAGTCCTTTCTATTCTTTCCTATTCTTGGGCTTACAGAAATTTACCACAAGATGAGACCTAGACATTAATATGAATTCTATATATGTGTTTAGGGGACAAATGATCATATATAACAACAATGTTGACAAAATTACATGTAGCGACATGTACCAACCAATCCAAATAGACATTTATAGGTCTGGTTTCCAGAATATAGCTGGCTGTTATCACCCCTAAAGGTTACAGGGCTATTCCTGAGGCACAGTGGGGTTTTACTAATGTTATTAGCTTGAGCCTCCATTCTTTTATGTTCTCCATACTATCAATTAATAATGACTACTGTCCCAATATTAATTAACCAATTAAAATGAATTAGTTTTTACCAGGGGTTATTTACTAAAAAGACATAGCAATAATGAAAGTACAAGAGCAACCTTCTCTACCAACTCAGTCTCTGCTGAAAGTGGGCTCAGACTGAAAGTGGTTACTACCAGGCATTCATCCAGTCAAATTGACTTCTAAATGTGGCGTAGTAGGTGTATGGAGTTGTTCCCCTGTATGTAGGATATGGTATCTGGTTTGCCCAGTCGACCCACCACCAGACTAGGTCAAGTGGGTATCCTCCTCAGAGCAGCACTTTGCTCCCAGTGGGACTGGGTGAAGCTGCTGCCAAACTCTGTTATGATTTTCAGTCCCTGGAAATGGACTGACTCTACTGATCTTTTTAAGCACACAATTTTGTTTCATCTGCAACATGCATTTACCTAAAAATTAGAAAGAATAAGCACTGACAGAAAAGGAAGAACACCAATATCGTACATATCAGGCTTCATGGAGGTGAGTAAGAGAGGGGCCAAGGCCCCTTCTCTCATCTAGACATCCACTATGTACCTCACTTGCCACGAGGGAAGAGTCTTTCTTTGAGACTTTTGCATGTATACTCACATTCCTTCTCCATGGCCAATTAAAAAGCTTTTCATTATAACCCAGTAAGTGAACAGGGTCCTCCATTACCTATGCCTAGTAGCAGGATCCCTAAATATAGGTTAGTACCAGGCAGAGCAGAGGAAGTTAAGCCCAAGGAACTGGACACTCATTGGTCATGACCTCCATTACATGTAGAAAGGGGAAAATTTTTGATGTTGCTAAGTCATTTCAGCAATAGTTCCCAACATAAACTGCTGTACCACCACCCCTCCAAATCCAGACCTAAGACTGAGAGAATAGGTTTTGGAAATCCTTTTAAAAATATGTCATTTGGCCTTTCCTTCTTTAGGTTTCCCATTTTCCAAAGGAAGGATGACTATAAGGAATCCTGGTAATATGGGATTTCTCCTACACTTCGCTTGAGGAGGAAGGCCAGTCACTCTCTAATATAAAGGAGTTGTTCACTCCCCACATGGGGAACCAGGGACAGCTAGCAACAACTCTGCTTAGGAATTTGCATTTCACATGTGCAAGACTTCACTTCAAATTCACTATAGTCTATTTCATATATGAACTCAGTTAACAAGCATTTATTAAGTGCCCACTAGGTGCCAGTCACTGCACTAAGCACCAGAAATACAAAGAAAGGCAAAATCAATCCCTCCCCTCCAAGGAACTCATATTTAATTGGGTGAGACAACATGAAAAGTGTATAAATACAATACATGCAGTATAAATGAAGGGTAATTTCAAAGGAAAAGCACAAGCAATGGAGTGGAGAGGAAATACTTGGAAAAGCTTCCTGCAGAAGGAAAAATTTAAGTCGAGTCTTGAAGAAAGCCAGAGAAACCAGAAGAAGGTAAGTGGGGAGGGCATTCCAAGTATTAATGGACGGCTAGTGAAAAGTCATTTAGGAGGGAAATAAATCATCATATACAAGGAATGGCAAGAAGGCCAGCATCTCTGGAACTTAGAGTACATGAAGGTGAGCAAAGTGTAAAGACTGGGAATATACAAAGGGGCTAGGAGCCACTGGAGTTTTTATGTTCATTTGATATGTGAGATTTACTTTGATTAGAAAGAGCATCTCATCCTAAAGAAAGGGGAAAAGACCTCTAAGTACAAAAATACTTACAGCACCTCTTTTTGTGTTGGCCAAGAATTGGAAATCGAAGGGAAGCCCATCAATTGAGGAATGAATGAACAAGTTATGGTATACAAATGTAACGGAATACTACTGTGCTGTAAGAAATGATGAGTAGGCAGATTTCAGAAAAACCTGGAAAGAACTTCATGAACTCACGCTGAGTGAGGTGAACAGAACCAAAAGAACATTGTACACAGGAACAGCAACCAATGTGTGGTTGATCAACTATGATAGACTTAGCTCTTCTCAGCAAAACGATGATCTAAGATAATTCTAAAAGACTAATGATAGAAAATGCTATCCACATCCAGAAAAAGAACTGAATACAGTTCAAAGCATACTATTTTCACTTCATTTTTTTCTTGCGGGTTTTTTTCCCTTTTTCTTATATTTTGTCTTTCACAACATGACTAATATGGAAATGTTATATATGATTGCACATATATAACCTATATCAAATTGCTTACCACCTTAGGGAAAAGGAAGGAGGAAGGGAGGGAAGAAAATTTGGAACGCAAAATTTTATATAAAAAAGAATGCTGAAATAAATACTTAGGTTTAAAAAAAAAATCTCATTCTTGGTTGAATATGATTTGGACACAAAGTTATCCCATTAGTTTGGCTTAGCCAGGAAGTACAAATTCTCGAAGCATCGGCCAGAATAAATCTATTTAAAAATGACATAGACTCTGATGGGGAAGGAGGAGTTTCTTCCTCATACTCTGATTTTCCTAGACAATTTAATTTGGATATGAGTATCTATAATCCCTTTCCTCAGGACTTAGTAGGTCAGGGTCCTATCAGTGAAGGTGAAGTGAAGAATTGCTGGATAAATTTGGGTCAGATTGTTGATGTTGGTCCTTTTGAGGTCTTGGGACCAAATTAAATGTCTTCTGTTTCTGTGATTAGACTACTTAGGCTGATTATTGTTTTGATAATCTAGGTATTTTATATTTTTCCTAAATTATTATGTATTTTATTTTTCATAACTATACATTTGACACAATACGTTCTGATCATTTTCTTTAATCCCCTCTATATTTTTGTGACTCTCCCCCACCTTTTATTTCTGATTTTTGTAGTTTTGTTTTGTTTACTGTCTGAAAAAATTAAATTAAGTAATGTTTTGTGTACTTTATTGACTTTTTTAAAAGAAAAGCCATCAGTTTTATTTACCACTGCAAGAGACTTTCTTGTTTTCAAATTTTTCTCTTCTTTAATTTTCACTATTTATAAGTATATATGTATTGTTGTTATTGTCGTTATTCAGTTTTTTTTCAGTTGTGTCTAACTCTCCTTGACCCCATTTGGGGTTTTCTTGGCAAAGATCCTGGAGTGATTTGCCAATTCCCTCTCCAGCTCATTTTACAGATGAGGAAACTGAGGCAAACAAGGTTAAGTGACTTGCCCAAGGTCACACAGCTAGTAAATGTCAAGGACTGGAAAGATAGATAGATAGATAGATGCTATTGTTGTTGACACAACACAAAATCATTTAAAGTTCATTGAATTGAGACCTTTCGTTTTGTCCACTTTCTCAATGAACAGATCCTAATAGTAAAATACTTTATATATCCATGTAGATTTTTTTTAGATTAAAAGACGATCTTCATACTTGAAAAGTTTGGGCACTAATACTGCCCAGTAGATGATCTCTTCAGAGCAAAAATATTTACAAGGGTAAATGTTCTCAGTGTTTAAGGAACTAAATGATGATTTCTAAAGTAAATTTACTGAGATTCTTGAAGGGGCTGCTCTGCAATTACAGATTTCTATACTTAATCCTACCCAGCTGTCAAAAATGCATCCTAGCCAGTGACATATGAGAGGGAATTTAGTAAGAGGGTAGCTGTCTCAGCTTAAACTCTCATCCTTCCTATTGATACCATGACATATAAAGTCCTTCGCAAGCCAGATGACCTGAGATATTTTCATTGCTGAGAAGCAGTAACATCTGGAAGATCTGACAAACCTGATTTAGGGTTTCTTTGCCTATCACAGATGGGTGAGGGGTCTAAAACAGTGTCTTAGTCACTGCCTGTCACACACCAAAGCAATCTTTACACTGCAATAACTGCATTAACTGAAGCACTTTCAACATCTTCAACTAGAGAAGAATCGGTGGGATGTCTTATAGAACAACTGAGATCCAGAAAACTTGGATTTGAGATTAAATTTTAGAAATACTTCTACCAACTAGTACATATAACGTATTGCTCCTCAGTTTTGGTGAGTTTGACAAAATCACTTCACCTCTCTGGGACTCAGTTTACTCACCTGTAAAATGAAAAGATTGAACTTGCCTTCTAATGTCCCAGTTCTAAAATTTTCTTATTTTATAGAACAATTTGGTTTATCATAGAAATGGGCATAGAGCTCTGTTCTGTCAAAAGAACATGCAGTTAAGGCTCCTTTTACCTCTTTACCCTAACAATTTGCACACACCCCCAGGAAAAAAAAGAAAAGAAAACCTATAACAGCAGTTATCCAATCGGTAGGGAATAAAGAAGATACTACTGCTGCTACTTCTATTACTACTACCCCTGCTATTACTTCTACCATCACTACCACTACCATTACTAATTTAGGCCTTTATCAATTCTCACTTAGATCATTTTAATAGCTTCCTGTTTTCACTGTTTCCAGTCTCTCCCCGGCCCATCTGTGGCTCATACTGCTGCCAAAATAATCTTAATGCACCTCTCAGATTCCCATAAACCTTCTATTCAAAAACCTTCAATTGATCTCCACTGCCAAGCAAGGATGGTATAAACTCCTTGTCCTGGCATCCAAGGCTTGCTGCTTGCTGATGAAAGAGAGGAAAGAATCAAGCCTTTTTTCATACTAAACTTTAGCAAGTCCCAGAAGTCTTAGTTCAGTTTTTATCTTTAGCAGCTTAAAATTGCAATGACTTTTGGAATATCCCGCTTTCCATGTTCAAGACAATATGTACTCCTGCTCATTCTCCTACAGTTTTCTCGCTTGTCCATTCCTCATGCCATCCACCATGCCTAAAATGAACAATAACTAGCCCCATGTTTTCTACCTATATCAATTCCAAATTTTTTGCAAAGAATAATATCGACCTCAGATTTCCCTTCATCCCTGAAGCCTTCTCTGTTCTCCTTAAAACCCCAGTCTCCCAGCTGAAAGTGGGGTCTCTCTCGTAGAACTTTTTTCATAGCACTTCGAAACTCTTTTTTAGTTACTTCGTTTTGCCTTTATTACAGTTGTATGCATGCTCTATCTCCCTATGCCAAGCTCATTGAGATCGGGATCTGTGTTTTATTTTATCTTTTCCCGCCTCCCTCAGTACCTTGCATAGTACATTACACATAAAAGGCATTTAATAAGTGTTTGTTGTTGAACTGAATGTTTGCGAAAACCCTCTTGGAGGAGTTCATGTCTTTGATCTGTTCCTTTTCTTTGTTCACATCTGTGGTCCATCTTAACAGAGAAGAGGGAAAAAAAAAAACCTCTTTGAGGGCAGGGATTGGGCCTCGGTTAGATCCACCACTGAGCTTTGGTCTGCTAGCGCTCAGCGTGGTACTTCTTGCTCTACTGGCTTTTATGGGAGGGGACAGAAGGAAAAGAATTAACTTCAGGTGACCTTTTCAAAAAGAGTGCTTTAATTTTCTTCCTTTGTTTTCCTTTTTTTTAAAGACTCTCTAGAGATATCAAGTAACTAGGACTGATATCTGAAAGCCTGCATTCATCACCATTTCTTCTAGAAAATACACAGTCCTTAAGTCACCTCAAGGATAAAGTTAGACTTAGAAGAGTTGCCAGATTTCAATATAAAGGCTCTTCTGGTTTAAGGAATATTGGTAGAGTGTTGTCATTACCTATTCAAACTCTCAATGTTATATATATTGTCACTAAGATCATTCATTGTTATTGTCGTTCAGTCGTGCCTGAGTCTCTGTGACCCCATTTGGGGATTTTCTTGGCAAAAATACTGGAATGGTTTGCTGTTTCCTTCAGCTCATTTTACAGGTGAGGAAACTGAGACAGAGGGTTAAGTGACTCACCTACGGTCACACAGCTGCTAAGTGTCAGGCTACATTTGAACTCAGGTCTTCCTGACTCCAGGAGCAGCACTCTATCCACTGCGCCACCTAGCTACCAAAATCATAGGAAGCACTAAATAAATGCTTGTTGACTGAACTAAACTGAAGTATTCACTTCAGTATAGGGGATGGGCATAGAAGGAGGGAAAGGAATTGTTGAAGGTTATGTAATTTAACAAAAATAACTGGTTTTTTTTTCATTCTGGCTGAGTTGTTCAGGCATTGTGCTCTTCTCCATGGCTGGAATGCCCACCTTCTTCACCTTAAGACCTTTAAAATCTTAAACTTCCTTCTAAGTTATATTTCACATGCTATGGGGGCTTTTCTTGATACCCCTAATTTCTAGTGCTTCTATACCTTCCTCCGCACATTATTATGTATATACCTATCTGTTAATGTACCATATTATCCATTAAAATATAACCTTCATGAAAGCAGGGACTTTTTCATTTTGTCTTTTTAACCCCAGGGATTAGCATAGTGTTGGCACTTAGTGGACATTTAATAAATGTTTATCGGATTGGATATCATCGAAATGACTATTTCAGTATTTTTTATTTAGAAGAGATGTGTTCTTCTACTTCTAAAACCTTACGAACTTCATTTCTTGCTCTGCTGTGTAAGTCAGTCAGCATAAATAGAGCAGGAACTGCATTATCTATCAATATAACAGGTTACCTGGGTTTTAGTAGCATATATGACGGTGAGTCATGGAATTCTACAGTCTGCAAAGAATTCAAATTAAAAGCATTCAAAGGGCAATGAAAAGATACATGATGGGTTGTAAGGAAGCAGTAATACATTGCAAATAAGGAATTATGCAGTTGAAATAGTATAATGGATATAATTTAAAAAAAAACATGTAAATGGTTACTAGTCAAAGGCATCTAAGTGGCACAATGGAGAGTGTACTGGGCCTTGGGTCAGAAAGACCTGAGTTCAAATCTAGTCTCAGATGCTTGTTAGCTATGTGACTCTGGACAAGTCATTTAACCTCTGTGTGACTCAGTTTCCTCAACTGTAAATGGGAAGAGCAAGAGCACCTTCCTCCCTTGGTTTGTGGGAGAATCAAGTGAGATAAATTTGTAAGGGCTTAAGACGCTACATGGCACATAGTCAGCACTTCTTTCTTTATATGATAAGAGGGAGGAATAGCCATTGGATAACCTGTGTTCTCTATTGATATCATTGTAATGCCTAGAGCAGCAGTTCTCAAAGTTTGGTCTAGGGACCCCTAGAGGTCCTGGAGACCCTTTTAGGGCATATATGAGGTCAAAACTATTTTCATAATAGTACTAAGAAATTTTCATTTATGTTATGATAAATATCAATAGATAGAATCCACATTAACAAAAGCTTTGTGGAGGGGGAGGTGTCAATATTTTTAAGACCATAAAGGGTTACCTAGATAAAAAATTTGAGAACCACTGGTCTAAAAAAAGTGGTAAAATTTGTTATAATGTGGGATAGATCTTGCTTGGTGATTTTATGATAGAACATGAAAACGGGTTGCTCAGAATAGGCATGCATGGGTGGGTTGTAATCTGTATCATTGAAGGGTATACTCACATTGGTGAGATGATAGATACATGTTCATGTACCTGTCATCTGTATATTTATATATTTGAGAGATTCTCTCACCATTTCCTCTTGCTACTTTGGCACTATAACGTGGAGAAGGAAAGAATCCCATTCACCACCAAGTCCTGATTGGCTACCCCCCTTGATGACCTCCTTTAATCTTTGAGATTCTCCCTCTCATTTATTAAAAGGCAATGCTTCTCTTAGTGCTACACAGCAATTGGTAACAAAATTGGTTGGAATTTTGATCAACTGATGTTAATCAAATGGGAAGGCAATACAGTTGAGCTAGAGGAATAGAAAGGAAGCAAGAATGGTTGCTATTTCTGAAAAACACATTGGCATTTTCACCTCTGCCCACATCGTATGCGACCAATATATTTAAATGAGTTAAGCAACATAAACATTTTCATATTTGAGACTGCTGGTGTTCAGAATACTATGGACACTGAGAAGTTGAGCCTGGAACAGAATCTGGTAGGAATCTCTCATCATAATGCAATTACAGCATTTTGGAAACTCTTAGTTTTCCCTTCAGTATTATGGGAAAGCCACTCATCATTAAAAGGCATCTTAGAAGATATTGCCGTATGTATTACCCCCAAAATATCTTATGGGCAGGTGCCTGTAAACTACCCTCAAAGTTCTGCCATAGACAATTTTGTAGGAAATGCCCTATGCTGATTCTGTGCCCCTGGGGAGAACAAGAGCTGCATTCTTGATCAGTACCTCCTGAAGCTACACCCATCCTGGGGAGAATGCCAATATAAGGTAGGAATATGGCACCTAGCATTTCTCCTTTCTGTCAGCAACTCTTCACTGACTAAAAGGATCCTCTAAACAATGTTTGATGTGTTTGTGAGGAATTGGCAGGAGGTATGAGAAATAATTCTTTGGAAGTAAATGAAAGGTACTAATTACATTTACAATTGCCTTTTCTTTTAAGTTTCCAATTTGAGGTTTAAGTTTTATATTCCCCAAAGACCAATAATAGTTCTTTGAATATTCAATTCAATTCAAAATTCAACAAATATTTAAGCATCAATTATGTATGAAACACAGTGTTAGGGTTTCATAGTGCTGTGAAGATAAATAAGCCATATCTTTGCCTTAAGAAGCTTATAATCTAATGGGTAAGTTAAAACACATAGGAAAATGAATATAATGCAAAAATTAAACAAAAGTACATAGAGAAGAGAGACTAGTGTGGGGGAAAGACTGAATTCAATTTATTCAAATTTTTTTAAAAAAAGTATTAAGTGACTATTACACGCAAGAAATTTTACTAGGTTCTGGGGGACACAAATCAATCAGCAAGCATTTAAGCATTTATTCTATGCCAGGCACTGTTCTATGCTTTGGAGACTCAAATTAAAAGTAGTCCCTGCCTTTATGGAGCTTACATTCTAATCGGAGAGACAGCATGAGCATGAATCTGTATATACAAGATACAGAGTAGATTGAAAGCGATTTTAAAAGGAAAGGCAGTAACAGCTGGGGAAGGAGAGGAGACCACTAAAAAGCCTCCTCTAGAAGGTGATACTTAAGTTGTGTCTTAAAAGAAGCCAGAAATTCTAAGAAATAGATATTAGAAGGAAGAACATTGTAAACATGGAAAATAGCCAGTGTAAAGTTGTAGAGATGGGAAATGGAGTGAGGAAAATTATGCCACTTGTAGGGCTGTACTATACAGTTTGTGGAGAAGAGTAATTTACAAGATGACTGGAAATGTAAGAAGAAGTTAGCTTGTCAACAGCTTTAAATGTCTACCATGGAATTTCCATTTGATATTAGAGGCAATTGGGAGCCATCGGAGTTTATTGAGTAGTGGGGTGTCAGTATGTGTCAGATCTACATTTTAAGGAAATCTTTTTGACAGCTTTGCAGAGAATAAACTAGAGTGGAAAGAGACTTGGGGCAGGGAATCCAACAAGAAGACTATTGCAATTGTCCAGTTAGGAGGTGATAAGTACATGAATTGGAATGGTAACTGTGTTACTGGAGATAAGGAGCCTTATAGAATATATGTAGGGAAAGAAATCATAAAACTTGGCAATTAATTGAATATGTAGGGTGAAAAAGAGTAGAGTCAAGGATAAAATAGGCTGTGAATCAGAATAACTAGAAGGTTGATTGGGGGGCTCAAAAGTAGCAAGAATAGAAGAGGATTCAAGATAAAATAAAATTGGTTCTGTTTTGAACACATTGAACTTGAGAGATGCCTACAATAAATTGTTCCTGCCTTTTGAGGATTTTTATTCTACTAGGACCTTATAGCATGTACACAGATAAATATTGGGTAAAGTTGATAAAGGTAAAGGAAAATTAGAGTATTCTAATAATATCTGAGAAGGGAGCTATACATACACACACACATGCATACACGTTCACACACGCTCATGCACTCACACACACACACACACACATACACACACACACACACACACACACACACACACACACACACACAAACACACATACACACACACACCAGCTGGGGGCACCAGGGAAGTCTGGTCAATAATATAGAGGAATTGGAGATGTTTATGCTGGGCAAGAGAAAATTTAGTAGGGGTATGATTTCGTTCTTTAAAGGGTAACTACTTGTCATCTGATGTCAAAGACATTTCAAATATTAATTGTACTAAATGCCCACTGGGATACCTTCCAACTCTGAGATTCTGGGCTTCTTCAAGGCTGTGTTTCTGTGAAAGCAGGTTTGCTTTGATGTGAAATGCAGAGGCATTTTCTATTTCCAAATGTAAGTGGAGGGATATAAGGTGGGTACAGATTTTTTTTCTTGATTTTCACTCCTAACATGAGGAAGTATGCACAAGAAAATATAGTACCTCAGATTTGGCAAGGGGGGATTGAGACACTCATTCTGGGATTGATTAGAACATGGTGCTAATATGGCCAAGGTTATTGGGTCAACTGCCACATGGGCAAGTTAGCTTTGTGTAGAAAAAAAAAATAACAAACTATTGCCCAACCACAGACAGCAGCCTCTCTCACCCTGACCAGCTGCCTCATAAATGTGTCCACAAGAGGAATTAGGTCAGGGCAAACCATCCCCACTACCAGACAACCAACTGGAGGCACAAATCCTAGAAAGAACTGTCTCAGGTTATCATCATGTCGAAAAGCATTTGCTCTAAATAAAGAAACATCAGATAAAATACTTTGCTTCCTTTCTTTACTTACTCCTCAGTGCTGTACAGATTGCATAAGCTTGCTTGGTTCTATCTGGGGAATCTTGGCTCCTCAATATACCCTTATTAATATTAATGTTGTGCAGTACATATGTTTGGGTTTAAGTACAGCAATGGTATGTTTCTGGCAGCTGGTCTGTGTATGAATACTTCAAAGCACTTGGCTCTGTCCTGATGAAGATTCCACACAATATTGATTGGGTTCCTAGAAAACTGGGGGATTTGCTGTTTTCTATGAGCTAGTGACATTTGAGAAACACATGTGTGGGATGTCTGAAAATGTTTACTTTAAATATATACATAGATAGGATTGGGGCACTTTTATTGATCTCATATGAAAGGGCCGGGCTTTGGGACTGGGTTTCTTCAGCTGAAAAGCTCACAGCACAGGTCTCCTATTCCTGAGACTTGTGAGGAAGTAAAACCCATTACTTTTTGTTCCTAAAAACAGATGTGCAACATTGAAGGACAATAAAATGTCTTCAGAAAGAAAAATGCAACAAGTTTTTCTCCATTTTTTTTTCCTCTCCAAGATCTCTTTAGTAAGGAAAGGAAATCATATTTGGGGGTTAGGGGTATTATTAGTAGTATTTTCTCCTTCCCCTTGGCAATATGCTTGCATAAGAAAGGACCGTGGTGGTGCTAAATGCTAGCAGCTGAGGCCCACAGCGATGTAGAAACAGAGTTCAAAGACGGAAATACATTTCCAAATGCATTGCTAACATAGTTTCTTTCACCACAGCCATATTCCATGTTTTAATCTAGGTACTGGAGTTCTTTCCTGCGTTTATGGTTCCTGTCTTCATAAAATAAAAACCCTCAATATAATAGCAGGAATAATTTCTGAGGCCACTAATGGGTTTTCAGAGACAGCCCAAATTAGTGGCACTGGCATAGGTTTTCACTTTTTTTTTTCTTTTTCTGGTTCTTCACTCTATCCTAAATGTTCAGCCTTAGGGACTCTGTTCCTGGTGTTCCATAAAATTGGAGTTTCATTATGGAATTTGCTACTTCATATTATAATAGATCAGTTTATAGAAAAGGACACTTTAAACAACAGGATAGTTCTTCCTTTACCTAGGATGGTAGGTATGTTCTTTCCAGCAGGCTAAGAGCTAGATCCAAAAACCTCTAAGTCTAAACTAGTAGGTATTTTTTAATATGTTTTATTGGTGCTTTTTAATATCATTTTGAATTTCTAGTAATAATCCCCAATTACTACAAAACATTTCCTGTAAGGAAGAGGAATAGTTGAACTGAAGAAACTGATAGATGAAAATGTGTGACAGCACTCTGCCCCCATAGTTAACCTTCTACCAAAAGGAGAGAAATATGTTTTATCATCAGTCTTCTAGAATCAAAATTGGTCATTATATTTATCAGTCAGAAACAATCACTGTGTCAGACAATACAACATGCTCTGGGAATATGAATACAAGCAAAAATAAAGACATTACTTGCCCCAAGGTTGCTCATCTTCTAATAGAGGAAAGCAACACATAGAAAGATCAGAAGTTTAGATGGTAGAGGGAGGTGTGGCAGGGGAAGGGGGGCAGTAATGACGAAGTCCTGAGGGTCTAATTTAGAGTTAAGAGAGGAAGGAAGGATAGGGGTAGCCAGCCTAGGCTAATCCTCAAAGTGGAGACCTTGGGAGGAAAAGGCACAAGAGGGTGGAGGGATGTTTCAGAGTGAGAAGGTCACAGGCATTAAGGGAAATTCTAGGATAAGAAGGTAGCTGAGGCATGGTGATGAAGTACAGAGCAATTAATTTGCAATAATTAAAATCAATTAAACATGAATTTTAATGTTGTCTTTTAATTCTATTTTCTTTACATTATTAGCATGGCTTAAATTGTAGTTCTGCTTATGATTCAAGCAGTACCTACTATGTGCCAGGCACTGTGCTAAGTGATTGGGAAACAAAAAAGGGCAAAAGACAGTCCCCGACCTCAAGGAGTTAACAATCTAATGGGAGAAACAAGTACACAAATATGTACAATGTATATACAGGATAAATAGGAAGTAAATAAGAAAGAGAAGGCACTAGAATTAAGAGGAGTTGGGAAAGGCTTCATGTAGAAGACAGGAATAGAGTTCAGAATTAAAAGAAGTCAGAAAAGCCACTAGATGGAGATGAAGAAAAAGAGCTTTCCAGGCATGGGGGGACAGCCAGAGAAAATGCCTGGTGCCAAGAGAGGGAATGTCTTAATCATGGAATAGCAAAGAGGCTGTTGTCACTGACCCAAAAGTAAATAGCAGAGAATAAGAGGTAAGATGGATGGAAAAGTTATAAAGGACTTTGAATGCCAAGCAGAGGATTTTGTATTTGACTTTGGAGATGATAGGGAGCAATTGGGGTTTTTTTGAGAGGGCTGGGGATGGGTGACATGGCTGGATCTGTGCTTTTGAACAATTACTTTGGTGATTGAATGAAGGACGGATTGTAGTGGGGTGAAACAAGACAGGAGGTCCCATCAACAAGCTATTGCAATAGTCCAGGAATGAGTTGATGAGGGCTTGTACCAAAGTGGTAGCAGTGTCTTAAGAGAGACGATGTTGCAAAGGTGAAGTCAATAGGTTTTGGCAACAGGTTGGATATTAAGGGTGAGAGACAGTGAGGAGTCAAGGATGATACCTAGGTTGCATTGGGAGGAAGTTATTATCCTCTGCAGTAATAGGGAAAGTAGGAAGTAGGGACAGTTTAAGGAAAAACTAATGCATTTCATCTTGTACATGTTGAATTTAAGATGTGTACTAGATATCCAGTTTGAGATGTCTGAGAGGTAGTTGGAGATGTGAGACTGGTGGTCAGCAGAGATATTAGGACAGAATGGACAGATGTAAGAATCATTAGAATAAAGATGGTACTTTAACCCATGGAAGTTGATGAGCTCACCAAGTTAAATACTATGAAGGAAGAAGAGGACCCACGACAGAAACCTGTGGGACACCTACAGTTAGAAGGTATGATCTGGATGAACGTAACAACAATGTTACTGTAGCTATGTAAGGCCAATAACACCAGCACACAGAAGGGCTGCTAGCACAGGTTCTTTGATCTGCTTTTCTAAGGAAATCAACTTTAAGGAGTTAACAATCTCACTTTAATTAAACAGACATATATCATTCACTTAGTTCAGAGGAAAAAATCAGCACTCTGAATTTCAGAACCCATACAAACAGAGAAAATATAAACAGATTAACAGACAGGTTTCTGTCTGACCAGAGCAATACATACATAGTTACCGGAGAGAGAAGCATCAACATCTGGGTTTTCAAAGCCGGGGTGGGGGGTGGGGGTTGCTCCTTAACAGATACCCAGGGTCTCATCTAGTGAAATCACAGGAACGCTCTTCCAATGAACGAGCCCCAAGCAAAATGCTAACTTCAGAGTACATATACACTTCTTCAGGGTCAGAGGATACCACAACCATGCAACTCAGACCCATGTGATCTAGGCCTTCCTGTGACGTAAGCAGGTCATCAAAGACTATTGATTCAATCAAAGATTCTTGATTGAAACTAAGGCAAGACTCAAAGGCACTTGGTTGCCTTAGTGCTGAGAAGCACTCCAAAACAAAAGACAACCAAAAAGTCCAACTTTGCTTGCCATTACAATGACCAAGAGAAACTGAGAAAGAACAATGAAATAAGTAGGAGGAGAACCAGGAGAGAGTGGTATCCTGAAAACCTAGAGGAAAGGGAGTACCAAAGAGGAGAATATTAAAGTGTCTAAGACTGCAGAGAGATTAAGGAGAATGAGGGTTGAGAAAAGGCCATTGGATTTGGCAATTGAGAGATTTTTAATAATTTTGGAGAAAGTACTTTTGGTAAAATGATGAAGTCAGAAGTTAGATTATAAGGGTTTAAAGAGAGAGCAAGTAGAAAGAAAGTGAATGCATCTACTGAAAGTGGCCTTTTGAAGGAGTTTAGGACACAAAGAGCTGGAGAGATATATCTCTCACCTCCCATATCCAACATATTGCCAAGGCCTGTTGATTTCGCTTTTACACCATCCCTCTAAAAATGCAACCTTCTCACTTCTGACGCTGCCACCACTTTGGTACAGGTCCCCATCACCTCACTCCTGGACTATTGCAATAACTTGCTGGTGTGACCTCCTGCCTTAATTCTCTCCCCACTCCAATCCATCCTCCATTCAACCACCAAAGAGATATAGAAGGAAAAAGGATGGAAAGATCAAGTGAGGGCTTTTTGAGGAGGGGGGGACATGAGCATATTTGTAGGCAGTAGGGAAGGAGCCAGTAAAGGGAGAGATGGAAAATAAGTGATGCAGTGGGGTTGACACAGAGGGCAATCTGTTGGAGGATGAAATAGAATACTATCAGTAGGAAGAGGGGTTAGTCTTAGAAGTACAGTCATCTCATCATGTTAGCCTGGGTGAAGGAGGAGATAGTGGCAGAAGACATATGAGGGATATGAGATGAGGAAGAGGAGAAAAGAGGGAGCTCATGGTGAATGACCTTAATTTTTCTGTAAAATATGAGGAAAAGTTCTCAGTTGAGAGGGGGTGAGAAGGGAAACCATAAGACATTTGAGGAGGGATGAAAAGGTCTAGAAGATCCACTACAGAGAATAGGATGGCAAGTTGATGAGTGGGCTATAACAAGATTGCCTAGCAACAACGAAGGCCAAGTGTGAGGCTGCAATTTAGTAGTGGACCCAATCAGAATAGTTGTATGACTTTCTCTACCTTCATTCAATGGTACCTCTATAGGAGTGAAGGCAGCAAATGGTAAGAATCATCCAAGGATAAAGCTTGACAGGACATAATCAGCAATCTGATAACAGGGCTAGGGATTCAGGAGAGGAGGACAGTATAGAATTGAATTGGTTCACCAAGGGGTCAAGAAGCAAAAAAAAAGAGTGACTAGTATAGAAAAGATGTCTTGGAAGAGATATGAGGGGTCAAGGGACTAAGAGTCACAGTGTGAATGAAGATTAGGGTTTGGTAAAGAAAGGCAGAGAGAAAGATGGAAAGCTAATAGACTATAATCAGAGAAGGGAATTTTAGTATTCTTGAACATGGAGGCAGTACATTGGTGGGTAATGAAGAGCTCAATAGTATGGACTATTTTTGTAGGTGATTGAGGTGGGATAAAGGAGTGGATCATGGAAAATGAGTAGATTGAGGAATTGGTTACAGTGTTTGAGGGAGAGTCTATTCTTCCTATTTATGTCTGAATTCCTCGTATTCATTTATTCTGATGCAATATTATATGCCAATATTTGTACATCTATTTACTATTCAATAGGCATCCATTTAGTTTTTATTTGTTTACTACCAAAAAGTTCTGTTTAATATGTACATATATACATACATATATATACATACTATATACATACATACACACACACATGTGTGTGTCTGTGTGTGTGTATCAGCTAGGTGGTACAATACATAGAGTACTGGGCTTAGAATCAGAAAGACTCATCTTCCTGAGTTCAAATTTGGCCTCAGACATTTATTAGCTATATGACCCCGGGCAAGTCACTTAACCTTGTTTACCTCAGTTTCCTTATCTATAAAATAAGTTAGAAAAGGAAATGGCAAACCACTCCAGTATTTTTGTCAAGAAAAACCCAAATGGGGACATGGATAGTCAGACATGACTGAAATGACTAAACAACAGCATATATGTGTGTATATATATATATATACATATATAATTTATATATATACATATATCATTATTTATAACAATAATAATTTATTTAATATGTGTGATTCATTTTATATATTATTTATAAATTATATATATGTGTGTATTATATATATATTATATATATATATATACACATTTATATATTTACAGAGAGAGAGAAAGAGAGAGAGAATTTTCCTTCTGTCTTTGACCTCCTTAGGGTATACATCCAATATTTATAATGCTGGGTCAAAGACATGCAGCTCATGTCCAGAATAGTGCTATCATCATTTCAAAGATCTGCTCCTGTGTTCTACAGTGTATTACGTTACCCTTTTACAAAAGGTTAAAAATGGTAAAAATGGGCACTTCTTAAGTGAATCTTGTCAGAGTCTTGGTATGAGGAGTCACTGGGTACTCCTGACAGCTGTTGAAATGATTAATTTCCTTTCTTACAAAACTGAGATAGAAATCTCTTGGTAACAGAGCTGTATATCGCACTTTAAGAGGGACATTAAAAAAAAGAATGAATATACCTAGTCAGCTAAGTGATAACAGAGGATAGAACACAGGAACTAGAATCAGAAAAATCTGAGTACTAATCCTTCCTCTTACACTTATTAACTCAACATCTGTGCCTCAATTTTCTCATTTGTAAAATGGTGACAATAATAAATCATAAAGTTGTTAAAAGGATTAGATGAGTTCATATATCTAAAGCACTTTGTAAACATTAAAATGCAATATAAATGCTACATATCAGATAGCTTGTTTTTGCTGTGAATATTTTGCAGTGGAGAGAGCCCTTGGCCTAAAGTTAGAAAGACCTAAGTTCAAATCTGGCCTCAGCTATTTACAGGCTGTGTACTTTGGGCAAAGGAGGCAGTTAGGTGGGTCAGCGGATAGAGTGCTGGGCCTGGACTCAGGAAGTCCAAATTTGGCTTCAGATCTGGCTTCAAATAATCACTAGCTGCGCAAGTCAGTTAACCACTGTTTGCCCTAATCTGGCGGAGAAGGAAATGGCAAACTATTCCAGCATCTTTGCCAAGAAAGCCCCATACACAGTATGGTCCACAGGGCCACGAAGAGCTAGAAGCAACTGAATTGATTAAACAACACTTAGGACAAGTCACTTAAGCTTTCTGCTTCAAGCTTTCTCACATACAAAATGGAGATGATAATAAAAACACCTATCTCCCAGGACTGGAGTGAGGATAAAATGAGATATTTTTTGTAAAGTGCTTTAAAGTATTAAATAAATTTTATTATTATTATTATTATAGTTATCATCATCATCATCATCATTATCATCCAAAGGAAGGCAGTTAGGATAGAGAAGGACCAGTCTGGAAACCATGTCATATGAGGAATAGCTAAAGGAAATGGAGGGGGGGTATATACTGGAGCAGCTTGAGGCACATAATAGCTGTCCTTTAATAACTGTCATTGGTTCATGCCAATATCTTCCAAGAGAATTGCACTGTAGTGTCCCACAGGGCAGCATTAGGACTAATGATTAGAAGTTACAGGGAGGCTGATTTTTAATCGACATAAATTTAACATTCCTATTCACCATAGGGCATGCTTTGTAGACAGAGATTGTTCTCAGGGGGCACAAATCAGGCATGTAGCTTCTGTTGATCTTGAAGGTACAGAGTTATGGCAAACTGGCTTCTTAATGTTATGACTAGAAAATAGTCACAATGATGAGGTAAAGAAAATACAGGGTGGCAGATACTTGCTCAACAAGCATTTTTCAAGTACCTACTGTATGTCAGGCACTGAGCTCAGCACTGGGAATACAAAGAAAGGCAAAAAGTCAGCCCTGCCCTCAAGTGGCTTACAATCTAATGGAGAAGACAACAAACAAATAAATACATACAAGCTTCAAACAGGAAAATAAGAAAATTACCAGAAGGAAGGCACTAGAATAAAGAGGGATTGGGAGATGCTTCTTGTAAAAAGTGAGATTTAAACTGGTACTTGAAGGAAGTCAGGGAAGCCAGGAAGCAAAGATGAGGAGTGAGAGCATTCCAGACATGGAGGACAGCCAGAAAAAAATGTTCCCAGAGCCCAAAGCAGTATATGAGATGTTATAAGTGGAACATATATATTGCACATCCTGTTCATAGCCTCCCTGGAACGACCAGTGCCACCAACAAGACACAATAACACATGTGGAGGAGAAAATGCCCACGTTTCCCAAACCAAACTCACACTACCTCAATATAACAAAAAACATCGCTACTTCATCATCCTCTCCTTTCACACTAAATTACTCTGTCTCTACAGAGTTGGACAGACAAGAATTTATGGAGGAGGTCTATGCCATTTTGGCATAACAATTTCAGTGGTGTTAAGGGATCAATTCCAAAAGTACATGAATAAAGGAAGACTACCAAAGCAGGGGGGAAACCACATACCTTATTATTTAAAAGAAGACTGGTAGATATTCTTTGGAACATCTATAACTATTGACCCACAGATATAAAGGGTATCCTTCATGAGTGTCAGTCTGAAAGCTTTCACAAGTGATGCTCTACCCTACACCACATATTTGCCATCACATCAATGATTGACCAACACAGAGAACACATCTTCCCATGGTGCTTATCATTTTCGACTGGGAAAAAAACAACATTTGAGCCAATAGATAATGCATTTATTGAGCTTTTGCTATGTCCTAATGTATACAAAATACAAAACACTTCCTTAAAGAGTCTCCAAAAAGTAGTGTTCCATGCACATGTCTGAATCATAAGAGTCCTTGAAAGATGTAAAAACAGAAGTGGCCTTGGCTGGTGGACTTCTGATCATTAATGTCAAGCTAGAGATAAAATAGGAGGCATATGATCATCAAAGGTGTGTGTTACTGTTATGGAGCAATCAATAAGTTCACAGATCCATTGAACAACTTGAAGACGGACAGCTTCTCAAGACTACCCTGGCTCCATGCAGCTCCAGGCTGGAGAGAAATGCTGATACATTATCCTGGAACAAACAGACACACCTATCCCTCCAATGGCTGCTGAAAAGCATATAATCTACCTTCTTCCCTTTGCTAGCAAATTAATAATCACTTTCTAAACATCTAAGTGGTTCATGGGCTACTTTGTAAGATTGTAAGTTTATGATCACTCAAGTAGAGACTGGAAGATGATCTGTCCCTTATAGGGGTGAAAAGCTGTGTTGAAATATCTTTAAAGTGCCTTTCTAATCTAATGTTCTTCACAGATAAGCTACTGATTTTGCAAACTATTATGATGTCATGAGTTGGGTGAATTTCTGGGAGTAAACTTCTAGTGGGACAGGGATAGGTGTCACAGAGAATGAGTGGTGGATCTATCTCTTTGGAGGGAATTGCCAAATCAATGAGAGATCACAGATCTGTTTTGAGGTTTGTTTTTTTAGCAGTAACATACTTCTTATGTTCCATGATCCAGCCAAACTGGTTTTCTCTCTTTTCCTCATATCTGGCACTGTATGTTTCCTCTCCATACCAGCAATAGACGTCCTTTTCACCTCCATTCCATAGAAATCTTCTCAGAATCCTCATAGAATCCCTTCAAGAATCAAATCAGGCACTACCTTGTATATCTACAATGAAGCCTTTCTTGATCCCTTCATCTGCTAGTGTTCTCCCTACCTACCTTCTATCTATGTATATTTCTTCTTTTTCTATTCATTCTGTATATACTTATATATGAAATTGTCTTCCCTATCCGAATATAAGTTATTTGAAAGCAGAGACTATTTCATTTTTTGTCAGTTAATCGCTAGCATTTCTTCCAGTGTCCGGCACATATTAGGTATGTAATAGGTACTGGCTAATTGTCTGAAGATAGAGAACCCCATTTTTCAGACTTTTATCCATTGCAATGTTTAGGATTCCCGAACTGGAAGGTCTAATTTGACTTTCTTTGCAAAGCAGGTTTTGATTATTTCTCCTTCTCTTGGCTGCTTTCCTTAGGATACAGTATAGAGTATAGTGAATGGGAGGAAAGATCATTAAAATGCTTTATTAAACATTAAAAATTATTCTTTACTCACTGTCATCTAAACCAGAACTTTGGAAATAGTTAAACAATTTTGTAGAAGATAGGTCAAATCTACTGAAACTAATCCCATACACTAAGATTAAAACATTCCTCTTTGAGAAAATACTGCTATAAATCATATAGAGTTTCTAGAGTGTTCAGATGAGTTACACTTCCAAGAATGTTTCTGTCAATAGCTAAACATTGCGGGGAAATCAAACTGGGGCTGTTCAAAGGAGGCTACTCACATGTATGACCAACTCCATGGATATGTCTGGAATCTGTGTGTGACCCAGGATTAGATACATATACAAGCCAGCATAAACTCACACCAGATTTTCATCTCCCCTGTCTCCAAAAGTGCTTTCTCAGAAATGCCATAAACCTTGCCTAGTCCTGCATAATACTCCAACCTCATTTGTTAGACCCCCAAAAAGTCTGTGATTTCTTTCATGTCTTTGCATACAGCAGATTTGATGGATTTCCCTCCTGTCCAATTACATCCAAGGTAACCTTTATGCCAAGAAACTCAATGAGGAATACAGGTATATTACTATCATCAGCAATAATGATAGCTATCACTTACACAGCACTTGAAGGTTTGCAAAGCACTTTACTTGTGTTGTCTCATTTAATCTTCACACAACTCTAGGAGGCAGGTACTTTATTTTCCCCATTTTAGCAATGAAGAAACTGAGGTTGAAAGAGGTCAAGTGACTTGCCAGAGTAGTCATTCAGCTAGTAAGTGCCTGAGGTAGAATCTGAACTCAGGTCTTCCTGACTCCAAGTCTAGCGCTCTATTCACCGTACCTTATATGGGACCTTGACCGTGGCCAAGTCACTTAATTTCCCATAGGCTCAGTTTTCTCATTTGCATAATGGTAGTAATGCCTGCACCCGCCTCACAAGGTGGTCATCAGGATCAACCAGGATATGTAAAGTGCTTGGGAAATTACAAATAGCTATATAAATGTTAGCTCCGTTGGTGATGATGATGATGATGATGATGATGGTGATGATGGTGATGATGGTGATGATGACGATGATGGTGATGATGGTGATGGTGGTGATGGTGGTGATGGTGGTGTTGGTGGTGATGATGGTGATGGTGGTGATGGTGGTGATGGTGGTGATGATGGTGATGATGGTGATGGTGATGATGGTGATGGTGATGATGATGATGATGGTGATGATGATGGTGATGATGATTATGATGATGATGATGGTGATGATGATGATGGTGGTGGTGATGATGATGATGGTGATGATGATGATGATGATTATGGTGATAATGGTGATGATGATGATGGTGATGATGATGATGATGATGACATGGAACATTCATTTGTAACTTGAGCATGTTCTGCTTTATTATTTTCCTTGCATTTCTTAATTACTTAGCTTTCCACATGTTTACACCTGTCACTATTATAGACTACGAACTTGCAGAGGACACAGAATATGTCATGTTTCCTTTAATTTCCTAGAGTGCCTAGGACACACAACATATTGATCACTGAAGACATTCAACGTTCATTTTATAACTGGGGATATTCTGATTTAAAACATGGGGTTTTCTATCCATTCATACATGATGCTCAAACTGAGCTGCCCTGTGATGATATGTGAATAAAGGGAGCTCCCAAAATTTAATGTTGAGAATGAGGGGGGGGGGCAGAATAGTGAGGTGTCATAGGTCAACAACATGACATAGTTCACAGGCTTGGAGTCAGGAGGACCTGTATTCAAAATTTACCTCAGACATTTACTGGATGTGTGACCCTGGGCAAGTCATTTAATGGCACTCAGCCTCAATTTCCTCAACTATAAAATGGGATGTTAACAGCACCTACTTCACCAGGCTGTTGTGAAGATCAAATGTGATGATAAATCACTTTGTAAACCTTAAAGGGCAAGATAAATATTAACTAATATTATTATATGGGTAATTAAGAGTTATACAAAAGATTAAGATAGGCCAAAAATACTTGAAGTGATAGGCTTTAATAAAAGCTCATTTAATGAAAACTCATTTTAAACCAGACAGGGAAAGGTTCAAGGTCTAATATGAGATACCCAAGGAGCAAGGGTGTGGGCAAAAGAGATTATAAGGTAAGATGGGTTCGGGGGAAAGTATACCACAAAAGTTTCACTTGTTAGAGGGCTAATAGGTTACTTAGACTTGGCATGCCCAGGTTATACCATGCTCTCATTAGCCCACCTATTTTATGGGTGAGATTATGGACCCTTCCTCACCTCCACATCAGGGCAGCTCAACAGTTCAGGTAGAATCCAGGAGTGTTACAAGGATAAAGTATATTCTCATTTAGATATGTCAATTGATTTTCTGCTTCTAATGTAACAGACAGGGAGATACTAAGGACTGATCAGCAATCCTAAGTCTCTGTAAGTATGGAACATGGGGCATTTAGTTAAAATGTTTGAGAAAAAAAAGGCTATAGAGAGAGCAAAAGCACCCTGCAGTGAGTGAATTCCCCCCAAAATAGAAAGGTTTTTGGATGATCTGATGAGGTAATGGGAATCAAACCAGCACATGGAACTAAGGCCCTCTGAATATAAGTTGCAGGAAGAAACAAGATATGTTTAAATCCCAAGATTAGTTAATAAGATAATAAGGCATAGGAAGGCACATGGGAGAAACAGAGAAAACTAGTAGAACCACATTTATTTTTTTTCTTTGTTATCTTTAGCTATGGTGGTTCAACCAGCTACAAATCTGCCCTTCTGATATTATCAGCCAGCCCACATTTCTCTGCCTCATTCCTAATGATATCATGAGAGAATTTATGTAATGCCTTACTGAAATTAAGCCGCATTGTCTTTGCCATTTCCCTGATCTTCAAGTCAAATAACCCTGTCAAAAATGGAAATGAAGCTAGTTTGACATAACTTGTTGTTGAACCTATATGGATGCCGATGAATAATGTTTTCTTCTTTCGAAACTCTCACAAATCATTTTCTAATCTCTTCTCCAGATCTTCTGGGGATACGTGCCAAATGCATCATTCTCTAGGGATAGAGACTGGACCTGTGATTTCATTGCTATAGGAAACTCCCAGGTGAGGAAGCTTCCTCTACCAATTCAGACTGGCATCTTCTCTGCAGTTTATAGTCCTACAGAGTTACTGTATTTCACTGCATAATCACTGCCACCTCACACTCATTGCACCCAGTTTTTTCAGTCCAAAAATTGGTTTAGAACCTTTCATCATGTAATCATCACATGGTATAATTCTGCTCCTCATGCTGCTTAAGAGGTAAACACAGCAGCAATACATTCACCAGTGGCATATGGATACATATTTATCTCTTGCACATTGTGAGCACCGAGCCTAGAATTCTCAGGGCTTACAAATTGTCAGTATTCAATTTTAATGTATATTCGCAAGAATTTCATGCATCCTAATCTTACACCAAAGACGATTTAGTAATAAATGATATTTAAGTAATTTCAGCACAATTTTTAAAAGATTCACATAGTAGGTCACACCCCACTTTTTTGCAAAAAAAAATTAGCATAAAATCTGCAATGATTATGTGGTGAAATACGGTACTTAGACCACTGAGGGGTTAAGTGACCCATGGCCGAGGTCATGTGGTCAGTATGTGTCAGAGGAGAGACTAAACCCTAAATTTTTCTCTCCTGCCTTCTATCCAATCTGCCCTAGCACCTCTGCTCTATGTTCTCTGCAGATGAACTCTTTTTTTAACTCTTTATAAAAGAATCATGACAACATAGGAGCACTATACTTGCTTAGGTTTGAAGTCCTAGTTTTGCCGCTTTGCAGCTAGATGAGCTCGGGGGAGTCACTTCTTTCTGGATCTTTGTTTTCTCATTGATCAAATGAAGGAATAGGAAGAAATCATCTCTCACATCTTTTCAGCTGAAACATTGTGTTATACATAAGCGCAGAGGGACAAAATGGACAGAGAACTGGACTTCGAGTCGGGAAGACATATGATCTAATTGTGCCTCAGAAATTTCACAGATCTTGGGTAACAAGCTCTCTGAGCCTAAATTTCTCATCTGTAAAATGGGAGTTATATTAGCACCTACTTTTCAGGACTGTTATGAAAATTAGCTGAATATATAAAGAGTTTTACAGACTTTAAAGTGAATAAATTCACTGTTTATTAAGTGCTTACTATACACAAAGGCAGCTAGGTGGCACAGTGGATAGAGTGCCAGGCCTGGAGACAGGAAGACTCCTTTTCTTGAGTTCTAATCTGGTCTCAGACACTTACTAGCAGTATAACCCTGGGCAAATCACTTTATCCTGTTTGCCTCAGTTTCCTCATCTGTAAAATGAGCTGGAAAAGGAAATGACAAACCACTCCAGTATCTCTGCCAAGAAAACTCCAAATGGAGTCATGAAGAGTCAGATATGACTGAGAAATGACTGAACAATAACTATGCTAAACATCGGGGACAGAAACAAGCAAGGCATTCCCTGCTCTCAAGGAGCTCCCATTCTAATGGGGGAAATGACTTACATGGAAGATTTCAGCTGCAACTCAAATGGAAAAGTCCAATTTACCTGAGGGAGCAAAGCAGATGGCAATGCCTCTTCTTTTATGTCATTGCTACTGATAAAATGATATCAATTTCTGACATTAAACTATTTGAACATACCAATGATTTCAGTGGCAAGAACATTATTAGTTATAGAGTACTATTTAAGTGTTAGCTATTTTTATTATTATTGTTATTGTTAAATAATGCCAGAGTGGTAGTGCAATTTCATTAATGTGTGTTATTTCTTCAATTAATACTGATTGCAATTCATCAACACCTTCTCATCCAATGGAATCTGTGCCTTTCTTCTTTCAAAGACACTTCAGGGAGGAAACATCTAATGTGCTAAAGGCCTTCTTCTAGGTTTTTATATTTTATGGATACCAATAGAGTGCTTTGGTTATCTATTACCCATTGGTCTTGCCATATGATCAGCCAACCACTTTCTCCAATAATTTATTTCTTTTTTCAATAATTTATCTCTTTAATGATACCCTATCATCATTGGACATATGTTTTAGTCTACTCAAACCCATCATTATCTTTAATGTCTTATTCTTATAACTGTAATTCCACAAAGACTTCTTACAGAAGCTAAGAATTAGCTGAGATTTGAAAGAATTCAGGGAAAGTAGAAGGTAGAAATAAGTAGGAAGAGAGCTTCAGGAATGAGAAACAACCAATGAAAATTCTCTGAGTTAGGCGATGGAGTGTCCTGTGCAAAGAATGTCAAGGAAGGCAGTGTCACTGGGTCACAGAATATGGGGTGAGAGGGTGTCAGGTTTAAAATGACTGAAAATGTATGAAGGGGCCAAGTTATGAAGAGCCAAACAAAGGACTTTATGTTTGACTCTGGAGGGAAGGGGGCACCACTGGAGTTCCTTTAGAGGGAAGGGAAACGTGGGAGGGTGGTGTTATCAGTAATATACTTTGGAAAAGTCACTTCGGCAACTGAGTAGGGAATGGGAGACCAATTAGAAAGCTATTGCATTAGTCTGTGAGAAGTGGTAACATCTTAATCTAGGGTTGTGGCGCTCCCCTTTTTCTTCTTAATTGAGATAATTTATAATTATGTAGCCCATAGCCGGAGTGTCATTTTTAGCATCTCTTTTTTCTTGAGACATCTTCCTTTTAAGACAGTTGGATCATACAATCTGACCTATCTTTGCCTTCAATCTCTAAAGCATACATTCCTATAATGTAAGTTACATACCTATGTCCACTGTTCCCTTCCATCCTGTCTTAAATGCTAAGACCTTAACTGTACCTTATACTCAATAGTGTTTTATCATTTTTAAGGAATTTCACTTCCTCTCACTTGACCCTCACAAAAATCCTGTGAGGTAGGGAGAAAAGACCTGGCATTAGGATACCCTGAGTTCAAATCCTACTTCAGATACTAACTAGCTATGTGATCCCAGGAAAATTACATAATCTCTCTCAGTCTCAATTTCCTCATCTCTAAAATAGGGATAATGATAGGACCTATCTCACAGCACTTTTTGGAGGATCAAATGAGATAAGATGTTAATTTGAAAGCTTTAAGTGCAATATAAATGCTAGCTATTATTACTAAACATATTACAGATGAAATCCAGTGTGGAAGCCTCTTCCACTGATGTATATCAGTAACACATCTGTAAATTATAGTCTTAGAAAATTAGTTCTCTGGGACGTAGAAATTGTTTTATGACCTGCCTGTAGTCATATGGTCAACACATGTCAGAGACAGGACTAGAAATCAGCTCTTCTTGACTCTAAAGCTGGCTCTCTCTCCACTATCCCATGTTAACTCATTGATGAAATAACAAATCAATGACAAAATACAAGGTTTTTTTTCATTGCAGATGAGGAAATAGAGTATCTGAGAAGTTTCAATAACCTATGCACGGTCACAGCTAGTAATTAGTAGAGTTGGGAGTAAAGTTGAATTCCACTGACTCCAAGTCAAGACCTCTTCCCTATACTTTCCCTCAACTACCATGGTCACTTTCTCCCAGCTCCAAGGGATGTCTGGGGGCCTCAGAATTAAGTCCAGAGTAGCAGCACCCCTCTTCATTGTTTCTCTTTCTTTTTAGTACCATGAACTTTGATAATGTCATTGTGTTCAAGAAAGTAGCCTAGAAATCTCTTGCTTCCCTTTCCTCCCATCTGTGTCAATGATGGAGCCGTGTCACTGGTCCTAATGGCTGGTGTTTGGATGATCAGCATGAATGCCATTGGGGTCACCTCAGGAAACAACAGGTCCCCTCTATGAACTTTGAATAAGTAAGCAAGATGGGGAGCACTCAACTTGGGCATTCTAATAGACTTCTTTGTGTAGAAGAGGTCTTGAAGTTCTTCTGACCATGCAAACTGGGTCAAATTGTTTTTTTTTTTCTCTCAGCTACAGACACAGCTTTTTGAATCCCAGAAGCTAAGAAACACTTATACATTCCTACCATCTGCAAATTCACATGTTCATTAAGCAGGCCATCCAAGGAGACTCCATGTGACTCTCCATGTGACATTGTGGTTTTCAGAAGAAACAGCCCAAAAAACAAGTTGAATTCACCACCTATTGGATTATCTGGGGGAGGTTCTCTCAAAGGTCATTGGCTTGCGTTCTTGCCTCAAGGGTCTCAATTCCTTACTCATCTATGGAAACATGCATGACAAGCACACATAATAAGTAGGAAGTCCAAGAATTGAATGAGAGAGTGCTAATTGGCCCAGGCCACTCTTGTGTCTGGTTGCCAGTTGGCAGATACCATTGGAACTGAGAATACTGCTCAATCAGAGAGGGGTCAGTATAAAACAACCTGAGACACTCCCATCACCCCAGGGGGAATCCACAGTGCTGGGATTCCAAGAATCCTGTGCCAACAGAGAATGAAAGGACACAATCACCCCATGGAGCCGCTTGCTATGCTGAAAAGAAGGAGGGAGGGGGTGAAAACACCCAAGCTCAAGCAATTTAGACAATAAAATTCCTCTTTGCAAAACTCACCCTTTGGCTTAAGGTGGAGTCCATGAAATTATGTCTAAATTGTCTTCAAAATGATTTCAGGCAAATAACAAAAAAAAAAATCCAATTTGTAATCTGTACAAGAGGGAGAATTCAAATTCTTTGAGAGCTTGGCCTGAACTTGTATAAAAGATAAAGAAAATCCTTTGTAAGACTATCCAATCTGTAGTTAGTTACATGAAAGTTTGTTTATGCATTTAGACTTAAACAGTTTTAATACTTTTTCTCAACAATAGCTAACATTTATATAATGCTCTGAGTTTTGCAATGTTCTTTACATATATTTTCACTTGATCCTCATAACAACCCAGTGAGATACATGATGTTTTAATTTCCACTTTGCTGAGGGATGTTAAGAGACTTGCCCAACCAGTAAGTACTTGGGGCAGGATTTAAAGTCTTCTTCCAGATTTCAAGTACAATATTCTATCCACTGGGCCATCTAGATGACTACAGCTAGCTACAAGGCCAAAGGGAGAAACTGAATGTTAAGTCACATTTCTAAGCTTATACTTAGTGCATCTTCTTCTGATCCTTGAAACTAAAACTCCTTCATTCATTACACAGTCAGGGCCATCTCTAGTGGGATCTAGAACTCAGAGAACATAGCACCATCTTCCACAAAAGCACACTTTTTTATACAGGTGAAAACAGGTTAAGATAAGCATCAATCTCAAAGGAAAAAAAAGTCATCAAAGGGTAGGATGAAAAATGTATGTGTCAGAGAGGAGCTATTAAAGCTTTACTCTATTAATATAGCAGGATTATGAGTAGATATTATTGGGCTGGTGAAACACCTTGTCAGGTTCCCATGACCTCTGAGTCAAAGATGCCATGACCTATGACCCCCAGGTGCCCGAGAGAATAGGGAAGGGCTTGAAAGATTTTGTCGAGGATTCAACTCTGTGACAAAGCTATCCTTTCCCAACCTTTGAATGAACTATGTACCTAGGACCTCAGGTAGTTTGCTATACAGTCTTACACACGAGACTTTCTCAGAGAAATGCACAAAGCACAGAAGGATGAAAACAGAGACAGAAAAATAAATCTACCAACATAACCAGACTATATGTCTCAGGCCGCATGAATGTTTCATATGGCTCTCTTGCTCTGCAAGTCAGTAATAGAAGTCTCTGTAGTCAATAACGGAAGGGCCAGACTAGGAAAACTAAACCAGAGATCTGCCTTTATCCAACAAGTGGTATCAGAGTAGAAAAGAGGCAGGTGTTCTTGGTAGGGCTGTTGGTATTAACTGCTGTCTTCCTGTCACAAAGTTCGTATTCCTTACCTTTTTTCCGATGGTGATGCCATCATCTTTATCCCAAACATTCTGTAACCCTGGGTCACCACTCAACTGGCCAGTGATCCTAGAGTCAGGAAGACCTGAGTTCAAATGTGACCTCAGACACAGTATGAGAAGTCATTTAACTGCTGCCTGCCTCAGTTTCCTCATCTGTAAATAAGTATAATAGCACCTACTTCCTAGAGCAGTCATGAGAATCAGATTAGATAATATTTGCAAAGTGCTTTATATACTGCTTGACACATAGTAGGCACTTTATGAGTGTTAGTTTTTATTACTATTATTATTGTTATTGTAGTTAACTGGGGGCCCCAAATAATAGCCCACAGCGTATAGATGGCACTTGACAATGTATATATGATACGAAGTGGTTTTAAAGTTTCCTTAGGGATTTTCCCCCACAAACTCATCCGTTTTCAAATACTTTCCCTTTCTGAACTTCTTGGCGCAATAGTAATTCAATTTACCTGATGAGAGTGAAATTGACAAATCGAAGAATCATCGTATTTGGGTAAACTTCAAATGAACAAAAACAGTAGTAGCAGTAATAGCTCAACTACTTCCAGCTGCTTTGACATGTGCGTGCAGTTGCCTAGCTGCTTTCTGGCCATCTGTACCTATGTGATAAGCATATGATTGCCCCGAATGTAGATTTTTTTGCATAAAAGTGAAGTACTTATATTTAGATAGACCTCTGTACATTAAGATGGGTGGGAGATCCCATGGATAGAGAGTGGGACCTGAAATCAGGAAAATTCGATTTCAAATCCAGCCTCAGACACTAACCGGCTATGTGACCTTTAACAAGTCAATTAACCTCTATTTGCCCCAGCTTCCTCACCAGTAAAATGGGAAGGATAGTAGCACCTACCTCCCAGGATTGTTGTGAAGATCACATGAGATAATATTTGGAAAGTGCTTTTTGTAAAATGCTAACTATTAACATGGGGCAGCAAGGTGGCACAGTGGATCGAATGCTGGGCCTAGAGTCAGGAACACTCATCTTCTTGAGTCCAAATCTGGCTTCAGACGTTCACTAGCTGTGTGACCCTGGGCAAGTTGCTCAATCTGTTAAGATGAACTGGAGAAGGAAATGGCAAACCAGTCCAATATCCTTGCTACAAAAACCCTAAATGAGGTCACAAAGAGTCAGACCTGACTGAAAAACAACCGAATAACAAGAAACCATTAATACATTAAGAAATAACAAGTCAAGTAAGTTATAGAGATTTAAGTTGGACTAAATCACCTCTGAGGTTCTAAGATGATTCTGGGACATTCACACGAATAGCCCTGCTAGATGTCAAAACTAGAGGAGACATTAGAAACTTAGAGACCTTCAACTCTCCTGAATCCTTTCCTGTTTGCCCTGTAGGTTTGCCCACAGACTCGGGCCCTCAGGGAAAAAAAAAAATTTTCCAAAGAATTTACTACAGGGGAGAAAGATGGGCTATGAAACACAAGTTCATGGGAAATCTTTACTCCAACCCAGAAAAGATAAATGGCACTTAGGAACTACTCTTTAAGAGTTAGACATTTATTGAAAGAAGGGAGGCTAAGTGTCAAAAATGATGAGAAACAAATGCGAAAAGATCTGTGTTTGGATTGTCCTTGACCACATGGAGCCTTTAAACAAGCATATGCTGCATTTCACAAGAAGTGACTGATTTTTAGAAGTTGCCACTTTCTGAAATGAATGTTGAGGATAAAGAAAAGAGAAAGGGGACACTAAGGAAATGCTTGTCAGGGTTGCTTTCTCCGATGATTTTGGAACTTGTCTTTGAATCTGTTTGACAGCACCTTGCCAAAATTTGGTGGGTACAGCTGAGTGCTGAGCAGAGTCTTTTATGACAAGTTTTCTATAAGTATCCTTGGTTAATTCTCTCCCTTTTCTAGTCTCTGTTCTAAATCCCCATAATACAGCTACCCCTTCCACATCGTGACTTTCCCCATCACAGTTTCGATATATCACATGTCAGCATAAGAAATTAGATGGGAATGTTGGGGGAGTTTTGAAGATGTAGAGGATGCACAAAGCCCAGCAGAAGACACAGAAAAAGTTTAGAAACTCAGAAATGCATAAAATATATACATAGTATTGTATAATATCAACATATTTTATCTTATAATACCATAATAATTCAGACTTCTTCTCTGGCACGGAGGATGAAAAAATTTTACGTAGATTTTCCAGATCATGGGGCACCATACCCCTGACCCCCACAATGTGGAAGGGATAACTGCATTTTACAGGAAAGGAAAAAGGCTTAGAAAACCTATGGCATAATGTTAGATATCCACAAATAATTTTAGGATAGGTGTCAACTTTAGTATTCTAGCAAGCCACACTGAACTCGAGAGGTTGGATGGATACAGAAACAGATTTAGAGTCAGGAAGGCCAAGATTTGAGTCCCATTTCTGAAGCATGAGTTCCAGTGACCATGGACAATTCAATTCAAGCTGATTCAACAAGTATTTATTAAGTGCCTACCACGTGATGAAATATAATGATAAAACAATCCTTGAGGCCAAGGAGCTCACATTCAACTGGAGTGAAATGATGCTTTGAAAAAATATAAATGTATGCTAAATACAAAATACACACATGTAAGGGCTATGTGAAGGGATCTTCCACACCAAGAGTTTCTACCACAATAGAACAAAACCAAAAACCCCTAACCTTGAGCAGTGTATACTAAAAAGGAATAAACAGATTAAGTCAGACCTGAATCCTAAATGTATTCAGGGTTCATGCAAGTTCTGACTCAGTTCTTTGTTAGTTAACCGAATTATTCGTATCTAGATCATTTTGTTTCCATAATTGATAGAAAATGAACGTACTTTTATAATTAAACAGTGTGAAGTGGTACCTTTGTTGGAAGCCACTTTTAAAAAGTCATTAATGAGCAGCTTCTATCAACAATTGATGCTCTTTTCAGCTCTGATTTTGACTGACTTTCAGTTCTTCTTGAGCTGAAATACACTTGTGTATTCATTTGTGTATATGCTCTTGTGTATGCTTGTGTATACGCTCTCGTGTATTCACACCTACATGTGCACTCTTGTGCACACACTCAAATACACACACTCTGGTGTATACTTGTGAATACGTACCTACAAGTGCACATGCACACACACACACACACACACACACACACACACACACACACACACAGAGCTAGCACACTGATGACTTGATTCTGTATTTTCAATTCATGGGGTTTTGTTTTCAGTGGGTATGCCTAACTATATAGTCAATAAACCACAAAGTTGTTTCAGTAAACACATGAAATGCTGAACTGCCAGCATTCAAGAATATACCACAGCCATCAGGAGACTCCTTCTTGGAGGCCTATCTTATCTGCCATAACCTGGTCAAAAAATAGCCTTTCCATCAGAGAGGAGTTTGGTTTGTTTAAGGACTGGCTCTCCACAGAAAAATACTGAGGGAGAACAGGGAGATACCTTACAAAAACCAAGAGGTTACATTGAGTCAGATGACAAAAAAACACCATAGCCCTATCTCAGGGACTCTGCTACTCATTTTCAGCTGATGCTTTTTTGTAGTCCAAGTTGCCCAGTAAAGCAACAGAGGTCAGACAACCATTAAGACAGAACGTTCATTTTTACAGGACTCCCAGAGATGTTCAAGGTTTTAGACAACAATCATGTCCCCTTCCCTATCACTACTGAGTAACCGTTGCCTTTTGAAACTGTGGAATGTAAAAAGATAAACATCCCAGTTATATCACTCCACAGGGGAAAGTGTGGTGGAGTTACCCATGCTGGCATTTCCTGAAGTCAGTCCACATTTGTAGTAATGGCATTCTGTCAATAATACCTGACATTTAGAGAGTGGGTCAAGGTTTGCCAAGTGCTTTAAGCTGACCATCTCACAACAACCTTGAGGGCTATTATGTTTATTATGCAGATATAGGGATCCTCATTCCCATTTCAGAGATGAGGAAATAGAATGAGATTGTCACTTGTCCAGGACACTCAGCTTTGGAAATTTCAAGTGGGATTCAAACCCAGGTCTACCCAACTCCAAATCTTGTTACCTATCCACTACACAAATGATGAACATCGACAGCAACAAAAACAATGTACTACACCATCCTGCCCCTCAAAGGGCTTCTATCAGGGGACAGCACCTTGCAATACTTCAGTTTGGGGCTCTGGTTTTGTTTGGGATTAATTTGTTCTGGGCCTACGATATAGAAACCCCTTCTACCAAAGCAAATTAGTAACTATTATGAAACTTAGAAACTTAATAGAGATGCCTAGGGTATTGAGAAGTTAAGGGATTGTCCAGGGCCACATAACCAGGGTAACCACATAACCACATAACCAGAAGCTGACCTTGTACCCTAATCTTTATGATTCCAAGACTGTCTTTCTATCCACCATGCAATTCTGCTTGCTATCAAAGATGTATGTTTTGCTGCACGTATGTAGCAGACGTGATAATTATTTCAATTGGATGCAAATCCTGTTTTAATTTGGACCAAGTAATTATAGGACTGATTTAGAGCTGGAATTAATTACACTCTCCCTCTATCCTTCAGGTTTTCTTTTCAAGAACTATTATGGTATTTCAATACTACCATTGTAAATGCTGTAAAATTTGTCATCATTTTACTGGTTTTAGGTTTACAAGTTCTAGGAGACTACCTATGGATTTCTTTCTACCTAGTTGACCTGAAATTTGCATAAGATGCCACCAGTTAGAAGTCAGTGCCTTGATTACAGCATAATGCATAGACTAACTAGATTTCCTCAAAGCTTAGTTCATTGAATTACTTATCTGAAACAGATCTAAGAGTTTTAGTAAAGTATAAACTTCATATATCAGTAAATCTAAGGTGGGTTGAAGGCAGGTAGGTGTCACAAGCAATTGACTGCAGAGCCTGGAGTCAGGAAGACTAGGTTCAAATCCAACCTCAGACTCTATGGTCTATATAGCTGTGTGATCCTGGTCAAGTCACTTAACCTGGTTTGTTTCAGTTTCCTTATCCATAGAATGAATTAGAGGAAGGGAATGACTTACCATTCCATTACTTTACCAAGAAAACCCCAAAAAGGTGTCACAAAGAGTCGGACATGACTGAAAAATGACTAAAGAACAATGCTCTAATACGGCAGTCAAAAAATAAAGTTAATGAAATCTGGAGCTGCATAGAAAGAAGCACTGTCTCAAAGAGTAAGGTGGTAGGCCCTCTAAATTCTGCCTTAGTCAATTCGCACATGAAGCTTGTGTTCAGTTCTGAAGTCCATAGTTCAGTAAGGACATTGACATATTATAAAGTGACCTAAGGAGGACAGTAAGTATGGTATGAAGGAACTTGAGTCTAAGTCCTAACGAGCATCCTTTAAAGGAATGAGGGATGTTTAGACTGGAGAAGAAAAGACTCCAAAGGGACATGAAAGCTATGTTTAAGTATTTTGAAAGTCTGCTACATTGAAGGATTAATCTTGTTCTGCTAGGCCATGGAGGGCAGAACCAAAAGAAATGGGTGGAAAGTAAAGAGGTAAATCTCAGCATGTTGTCAGGAAAAAATTCCAAATGATGAAAGATATCCAGAAGTGGAATGAAAGTAGTGGGCTCCTAGTCATTGGAAACATTCAAGCAGAGACTCAAGGACTATTTCCTGGTTTTACTAAGGATTCCTTTCAGATACGGGTTGGACTAGATGGCTCCTGAGGACCCTTCCAGCAATAAAATCCCATGACTCTATGACTCAAATAAAAACCAGAGCAACCAATTTGGTATGCATTTTTATATTTATATGGCTCCTTATTCAAACAAGCGTATATATTAGGAAATACGATATTTTAACTGGATTGGAAGAAAAGTATTAGACATATCAAATATCAGACTTGAATGCCTGAAGCTTTCATAGAATCATAGGCTCTGAGATGGAAGAGACCTTAGGGATCGTTTTATCCAACTATTAGCTAAAATAGGAAACCCTTCCATGCTATCTTTAGCTATTAGTCTTCCAGACTCCCACTCGAAAACTTCCAGCTATAAGAGCATCTGGGTGATGCATTGGACAAGGTGTCAGGAATTTGAGTTCAAATCCCGCCTCAGACTCATATATATGAGCTGTGTGATCCTGGGCAGGTCACTTACTTTCTGTCTGTCTCAGTTTCCTTATGTGTCAAATACGGATAATAACAACACCTGCCTCTCAGGGTTGTTGTGAAGACAAAATGAAATATCTGTAGTTATTTAAGTGCTATATAAATGCTATCGGGAGCTCACTATTGTACCAAGACACCTATCCCATTTTTGGATAATTCTTGAAGTTAAATCCTCTCAGGTTTCTCTGAATCTCCAAGCCTCTAAGCAGCTTGCTGAAATAGCCCTTAAAGGAGACTTTCTGCCAACTTTAGGACTTCATTTTCTTCTGTCTGAATAACAGATTATCTATTTACTCCAGTTAGACTGTTAGAGAGGAGGAAGGATGGATTTACTTGCTTTTTTGCATACTTTCCAATGCCCTTATCATTTTCCTCATCAACTTGAAGACCCCTTCTGTTTTTCCTTTGACTTCCTTGAAGCTTGTCTTCCCCAAAGGAAAAGCAGCAAAGAGTTCAGTCCATAAGAATTGATTAAGCACCTACTATGCGCAAATTATGCGATAATAGGAGGCCTACTGCAAGAGCCTCTGGTAACATTTTTTTCAGTCATTGAGTTTCTTGCCAGTTCCAACTTATTTGAAGCTGGAGCTTGTGTTATTACTATTTAGAAGAAATGATGTGATTTGCACATTAAACAGTTCCTATCTCATTCCTTTAGCAGTTGCTCTCATCCAGAAGTTCTTAACCTGTTCCATTAGGTTTTTTAAATATATTTTAATAATTTCATTTCAATATAATTGGTTTTCTTTGTAACCCTATGTATCTCATTTTATGCATTTAAAAATATTATTCTGAGAAGGGTTCCAGAGGTTTCACCAGGCTGTCAAAAGGCAATATGAAACAAAAATTATTAAGAACACTCGTTCTAATACATCCTTTTTCTAGCAGCAAGATTTTAAAATGAAGAGACAAAAATGTATTCACTCCCATATCTAACACCATAACCCAGTCCTAAGGGGAGCTTTCTCGTGCCATGTTGTTTTTCCACAATGCTCTTCTGTTGTTCTCCTACCTTCCCATCTAAAGGAGCAAATGAACGCACAGATAACTCACACATCTTTATCTCTAACCCTTCCTCTCCTTGCTTTCTCCAGGCCCACATTCCTAGGAGGCTACTGACAATTTCTTCCTGGATATTCTACTGGCACTTGAAAACCAGCATGGCTAATGCCACGTTTATCTTTAACCAAAATGGGTTTCTCTTTCTGGCTTTTCTCCTTCAGTCTAAGGCACTAGCATTTACACAATTACCCGTATTGACAAGCTACTCCAACTAAATTGAACCATTCACCATATTCTATAAATATTCTTAAATTTCCTATCTCCACTCCTTTGCTTATTTAAGTGCCTATTCCTGGAATGATCTCCCTCTGCCTTTGTTGAATTCCCACCGATCTTCAAAATCAAGTTCAAATGTCAAGATTTCATGAAGCTTCCTGATCCCTATAATCATCTATGTAAGATACCATCTTCCCCTAATACAGTACAAATTCCATGAGGTTAAGAATAATTTCTTACTTGTTCTATTTTGTCCTGTTCTTAGCATAGCACATTATACATTGCAAAGTGTTTGGATACTCCAAGGCAATTTTCCAAATTGGCTAAATTCACAAATGTTCAATGAATTTGTTTTTTAATTGAGTGGAAGAGGAAAAAAAAGCAAAAACAAAAACAAAACCTCTGAGTGACAGTAAATCAAAGATGTCACATCTAAAGTTAGTATTTGTACAGCCCCATAAGAAACTCATTCTTGGAGAAGACATAAAATTACGAGGGACATGGCCCATGCCTTTAGCTATCCCTCAAGAAACAATCCCTTCCATCTAGAAATGGCAGTACAATGTTCTTTTCATAAAATGCAAAATAGAAAAGCATTCTGAGCTGGTTATAAAGAACTGTGCTTTCTCCAGGCTTCTGCAAAGTTACTATGGAGCCATGTTGGTAAGTCAATAAACATTTACTAAGTATATACCATGTGCCAGGCACTGTGCTAAGAACTGAAGCGTCCCCTTTCCTCGCTGCCCCAAGAGGGTTCCATACAGCGTTGTTCTCGGTTTCTGTCGTAACTTTAAAGGGAAACTTAGACAATGTCCGGAGCCCTGGATGTCTTGCAGGTGAAGGAGGATGTCCTCAAATTCCTTGCTGCAGGAATCCATTTCGATGGTACCAATTTGGACTTCCAGATGGAACAGTATATCTACAAAAGAAAGAGTGATGGCATCTACATCATTAACCTGAAGAGAACTTGGGAAAAGCTTCTGCTGGCAGCTCGTGCTATTGTTGCCATTGAAAACCCAGCCAATGTTAGTGTCATCTCATCCAGGAACACTGGCCAGCGAGCTGTGCTGAAATTTGCTGCTGCCACTGGCGCCACACCTATTGCTGAACATTTCACACTGGGCACCTTCACTAACCAGATCCAGGCAGCTTTCAGGGAGCCTCGCCTCTTGGTGGTCACTGATCCTCGGGCAGCAGCCTCTGACTGAAGCATCGTATGTTAACCTCCCAACCACTGCACTGTGCAACACAGACTCTCCACTTTGCTACGTGGATATTGCCATTCCATGTAACAACAAGGGGGCTCACTCAGTGGGTCTGATGTGGTGGATGCTGGCCTGTGACATCCTGCGTATGCGTGGTACCATCTCTCGTGAACACCCATGGGAGGTTATGCCTGATCTTTACTTCTACAGGAATCCAGAGGAGATTGAAAAGGTAGTGCAGGCTGCAAATGAGAAGGCAGTGACAAGGGAAGAGTTTCAGGGTGGATGGACTGCCCTGCCCCAGAATTCACTGCTACTCAGCCGGAGGTGGGCAGATTGGTCTGAGGGAGTACAGGTGCCATCTGTGCCCATTCAGCGGTTCCCCACCGAAGATTGGAGTGCTCAGCCGGCTACTGAGGACTGGTGTGCGGCTACTACTGCTCAGGCCACTGAGTGGGTAGGAACTACCACAGAGTAGTCTTAAGTTTTGTCCCAGATGCTCTAATAGTGTTGAAAAAATACTGATGAAAAATAAACATTGGTTTCTTACAAAAAAAAAAAAAGAACTGAAGCATACAAAGATAAATAAAAGATTGTCCCTGCTTTCAAGGAGCTTACGTTCTAATGGGGGAGACAACATGCAAATAACTACATACCAAAAAATTATATACAAGGTATAATGTAGGTAATCAACAGAGGGAAGGCACAAAAATTTAAAGGGAATCAGAAAAGGCTTCTTTTAGATGGTGAGATTTTAACTGGGACTTGAAGAAAATGAGGAAAGCCAGGAGTCAAAGACAAGGAGGGAGAGAATTCCAGGCATGGGAGACAGCCAGTGAAAATGGGCTGAATGGGTATAAGGTTAATGGGATTTAAGATCTTCCCCACCCACTGATAGGCCTCACGTGGAGCCCTGATGCAGAGCCAATTAGGCTCTGGGCCACAGGGATTTCCACACCTTTCCAATTATGCACTGATTTCCAATCTTCTTGACACTAAGCCAGTCAAGTGCCCAGTCTATGGGAACAGTATATATTGTATTGCTTGAAGGGAGAGGTGTGGGCAGAGAGAGGCAGAGGGAGGAACTGGCAGAGGGAGGAACTCACCCAGGGGAACTTGCTTGTGGGGAGGCTTGACTGAGAGAATGCTTGAGATGTTGGAGCGCTCCCTAGATTGGTGATAAGTACCTTGCTAAATCTTGCCTTCTGGTATACTAACAGTGATGTTCTGAATAAATATTTTGGTTTTGTCTTGGAGGAAGAGAGGTTATTATATTTTGCAAACCAACCCTGGAAATACATATGCATATTCATAGCAGCTGCTATGAGTATCCCATTGGTGTTACAACGGGGAGATGGCATGTCTTGCTCAAGGAAGAACACAGATGGAAGTTTCCAATAAAGAACTAGGAAAGTTCACTTTCTTGTGGTGATGGAAATTCACCCAGCAAAATCTTGTGCCTGGGTCTTGTTTTCCCTATGTTGTAAGATTTATTTCCTTCTGATCCAATGTCTTGATCCACAATCCAGGGGAAATGGATCCAGCCCATTTATGTGCCTGGAATTCCTTTGAAAGTCTTTCCTTGTCTGTGTATATCAGTGAAGATGAAGATAATTCCAAGACAATGTCTTGAATTGGCCAAGCTGCTGGTCTGGGGACCACTGATAAGAGTTCACTTCAACTCAATACTAATGGTTGAGAGCATATTGCTAAAATTCAGCCTGTATGTAGCAGTAGAAACAGCAATTGACTTTATATAAATATATCCATGCTTAATTGTAGCCTTTGGGTGTGGGGAGAGGAGCAGGGAGGAAGGGGAAAAAAGAACAAAATAAAAAGTGCACAACAGTGAACAAAAGAAAATTTACAAGGAAGCAAAGAAAAGATAGCTCTCAACACAATGCATAGTACTTATTACATAGGCTTTCTTGAAATGGAAATTTATTGCTGTATATTTTGAATCCTTTTTTACATTCTGCTGTGCACATGATGTTTTTTCTTTTCTTATTTTGTATTTAAGTTTTAATATTTAAGTTTATAACATGTTTCTTTTTATTTTCTTATTGTGTATTTAAGTTTTAGAAAAATAAAATTTAAAAAATGAATGCCAAGAATTTTCTTGACATGTAACTGGGGAGGAAATAAAATACTATAAAAATGAATCAGACTGAGATGACCATGTTTTGCTGAAAAACCTTGATGTTCAGAGTATTGAAGAGACTTGAAAGAGAAATTAAACAGATATTTGATTGCCAAAAGAAAAAAAAAAACAGCAATTGAGAAGATGCAGCACCTTCATAATGGATCTCCATGCCTTTTTAACTACATCTCTCATTTTGTTTCTTAAAGTTCTCTGCAATATAACCCAAATTTATCTGACCATTACCAGCCACTATCCCTCTTCTTTTATTGTTGAAGTATCTGGCACATCATCAAAGCAAATAAGTTACTGGTTTGATGATTTTTACATTTGTTTTTGTTCTTTCACTTCAGTCATGTCCAACCCTTGATGACTCCATTTGGGGTTTTCTTGGCAAAGATACTGGAGTGGTTTGCCATTTCCTTCTGCAGCTCGTTTTATAAATGAGGAAACTGAAGTAAGCAGGGTTAAGTGAGTTGCCCAGGGTCACACAGTTAATATCTGAGGACAGATTTGGACTTAAGTGTTCCTGACTCCAGACCCAGCACTCTATTCAATGTACCACCTAGTTACCCCAGATTTTTATATAATAATCATGATGATAATGATAATCACATTTAAATAGCACTTTAAGTTTCATAAAGAGTCTAACAAATTTTTAATCCCATTTTATCCTCATAGCCATTCTAAGATGTAGGTGCTATTACTATCCCCATTTTACAGATAAGGAAACTGAGGCTGAAAGAAGATAAGTGACTTGCACAGGGTCACACAGCTACTAAGTTTCTGAGGCAAAATTCAAACTCAAGCTTTCCTGATTGTAAGTCCTGTATTCTATCTACTGGGTCACCTAATTGAGAAATATGCACACAAAAGCTGAAAGGATGTATCAATTTAAGGTATAATTTAAGTTCATTTTGTTGTTGTTTTTGATGGGCTCATGCTATTTGGGTGAATTCATTTTTCTCTGATAGAGAGACAAAAGGAAGTTTCAGGATAATTCTCTAAATGATTCATGTCATCCCATGTCTTGCTGTTCTCTTTGATTCCTTTAATTCAGCTCAGCATGTGCAAACCCCTCTCATACTTCCCCCACTGCTTATAACCCTGAAAAAGACACAAACTTTATCCCATTATCATTTATCACTCAACACTGTCTAATATGTCGACATCGGATTCTGTTCCCTTTCATCAAAGTTCTACATTTTTACCAATTTTACTTTTGCTTTTCACCATTATTCCCAGTTGAGAGGTTACTTTTCATCTCGCCATAACACTATATTTAATTACCGAACCTCACTTTCCCTTTGAGGAAACAGCAAAGTCAACATTCACCTTTCTCGAGACCTACAATTACTATAAAAGATGAATTGAAAAAGCTTAAGGGAAAAAAAAGACCAGAGCCCAAAGGACTACAAAGATAATAGACATGGAATTTGTAAGTGATGTGTAAATACATCTTCCAAAGGAGAAATGGAAAATATTTCAATGTTTTGTTTCTCATAGATGAAAGATGTAAGTTTTGGGGTGTTTTTTTTTTCCTAAAGGAGTTGATGCTTCCAATAACACCTAAGTTTGAGAAGAATAACAAACAATCTCATATCACTAGTTGCCTTTAAAATCAGTGGAAAAGTAACATGACCCAAGATTTTTGATCACTCTGTCTTCTCTTTATGTTAAAAAATAGAAATCTCTAGCTAAGTAACCAATTTCATCCATGCATTTGTGTTTATCAGGGAAATTACCAGACCTGATTTTATAGCTCAAAAAATCTTAGTTAGTCATAGCCCAAATAATTAGAACCCTCAAATAAGATGTTTGTTAAAATCCATTTATAGGACAAAGAAACAAAAACATAAGAAAAAGCTATGAGGAATTTATTTTTAAAAGAAAGTCCTAGATATCTGCTAGAGTCAAGAAATATTCAACCCAATCTTCTACATTTCATATATCTATAATCCTAGCCAATAAAAAATCTAATTCATGATGTTGACCTGAAGGCTTCGAGATCCTTGAACATCAAAGAAAGATTAAACAATGTTCAATATACAGTTTTTGCTAAGGAGGGAAAATGTACTGATAAATTTTAGAAAGATTTTCATAACAAATTTTGAAATGAAAAGGAGTTTTCCTCTAAAAGCATAAAGGTCATATTACAGCAGGAAGGTGATGCAGTGGATAGAGTGCTCAGCCTGGAGTCAAAAAGACTCATATTCCTGAGGTCAAATCTGACCTCAGATATTTACTTGGCTGTATGACCCTCAGCAAGTCACTTAACATAGTTTGCCTCAGTTTCCTCATTTGTAAAATGATCTGGAGAAAGAAATGTCAAATCACTCTGGTCTTTGCCAAGAAACCTCCAAATGTCACAAAGGGTGAGATATGACTGAAAAAAAAAAAAAACACTGAACAACTCTATTACATCTGCTCACTTCTTTTATTTAAAATCTTCAGATGATAGAAAAAGTCAATTAGCTAGAATAGACTCATTCTCTGAAAATGGAATGGGATTTTGTTTGCAAGCAAATGCCACACAATGTATGCATAGTCAAACTATTCCATTGAAACCTATGGAAAAAGAAGAATAAGTCCAAATAAGGGTATTGCTGGCCTTTAGGGTGATAACACATTTTCAATCTTTCCAGTCACAATAAATGCTAATTTATAACAATTTTCTTTAGTGATTGAATTGATTCCACAAGAAGGTAAAGGACATTCTCTTCTTCATTGTTCTGGCTCCTTCCATTTTCATTTGGAGGTATAGTCACGTTTTAGGAAACTATCATTTTTTCTGGCTGTGTCATCATTCAAAATATTTTTGTCCGTGGGTAGCCTCAGACACGAAAGCAAAATATTATACTACCAGGAGACAACTGGGAAGTCATTTAAGTTTGGCATTGTTGGAGGTTTGATAGAGCCAACTTATAATGGTTCTGGGGAGTCAACCGTTGAATTTTAGGTGTGTGCATCCACACCTTGGAAGCAGGCAAACACTACAAATCAGGGTATGATTTCTTTTTTGTTTTGTTGATTGTCTAGAATTAAGAAAGTGATGGAGAAAACATTAATAATGTAAATTAACCTTAAAAGTGTACTGTGCTCATCATTTTTTAATTTGTTTTTAATTTGGAGAACTGGTTGTTACACATTTACCAAAACATATTGTCACAAAAATCAAATTTACTACCCATATGCCATTAGAATGCATTTGTCCCAATGAAACTTATTGTAAACAATTAGGTTCAAATTTGTATTTTTTTCTATTTTTGAATAAAATCTGTTAGTGGTGTACAACTGTTGAAATTCCATTCGTAATATTGTTAAACTCATGGAAAATTGCAAGGCATGATACACAGAGTTCTGGATTTGAAGTCAAGTAGAATTTGTGGAAAAATGTTTCCCTGTCTCCATGATCCTAGAAAAAAGACTTAACATCTCTGCCTCATTTTCCCCATTTCTAACACTGAGGAGAAATAAGAGCTATAGCACCTATCTCAAAGATAATTGTAAGAATTAATTGAAATGGGGTATGTAAAACATTTTGCAAACTTTGAAACAATAGTTTCCAAATTTTATGTATTGACAACCTTCTTTTAAAAAACAGATACCCCGCACTTTTCATAAAATGACCTATGTAAATAATTTTAGCTCATATTTTATTCAAATAAAATATAAAATTATCATAGTTTCTACCACATTAATCTTAAAAACAGTAAAAATGTAACTTGTATGGATATTTATTGGTGAATTCTTTAATAATATTCATATGCGTAGCATAATAACTTTAATGATAATGTTATTAATAGAATAAAAGGCAGCATAGAGGGTTGGCCTTGGAGCCAGATAGGCCCCTTCTCTGACACATAGTAACTGTGTGAACCCGAGCAAATCAGTTAACTTTTCAGTATTCTACATGGTTTTCTAGAGACTACAAAATGCAGAGTTATTTGGGCCTATTTTGATAGAGGGAAAGCATTATCAGAAATTCCTCTGTGTCAATGACAAGCCTAGTCCCTATCCCCAATTAATTTTAAGAGGTGAGCTTTGGGGGACAAAGTTTCTCTAAATATAGTATTCACTGATGATATCTTTATTTAAATATTTTTCAACCGCTAATCAAAACTGATAATTTGTTGATTGCTATGGCATAAAAACTTATTTCATGCAAATAAGATTGCTAGCTCTTGTAAAAATTGTATCGTATTTTTTAATAAACCAGAAAACTCTAGATTCATCTATAAACAAACCTAAGATTTTGGGGCTCAGCATAATGTCAAAACACAAGTCTGTCAACTATGATAGCTCAAATGAAATAAGATCAAATGTATCAGAGAGAGGACAGGAGAGGAGAGGAGAGGAGAAGAGAACAGGGGAAAGGAGAGGAGAGGAGAGGAGAGGAGAGGAGAGGAGAGGAGAGGAGAGGAGAGGAGAGGAGAGGAGAGGAGAGGAGAGGAGAGGAGGGGAGGGAAGAGGAGAGGAGAGGAGAGGAGAGGAGGGAAGAGGAGAGGAGAGGAGAGGAGGGGAGGGGAGGGGAGGGGAGGGGAGGGGAGGGGAGGGGAGGGGAGAGGAGAGGGGAGGGGAAGGGAGAGAGGAAGGAAATTTATTGTGTTTACTATGTGGTAGACACTAACTAAGCACCAGAGATACAAAAAGAGGAAGCAAAATAGCCTTTGCAATCAAGGAAATTAAATTATTTTTAAATTCAATTGAATTTTTAAATAATAAAAATCTACTTTCTCTCTCTCCCATCTTCTACATCATCTAAATTGAAAAACTAAAAAAGATAGAAAAACAAAACTCTTCAAACAAATATGAATAGTCAAGCAAAACTAATTTCTGAATTGGCCATGTCCCAAAAATATATTTCTCCCTATGTACCCTGAGTCTATCACCTCTCACCCAAGAGATAGGTAGCACATTTCATTGCCGGATCTCTGGAATCATGGTTGGCCATTTAATTGATTAGAGTTCTTAAGTCTTTCAAAGTTGTTTGTCTTTATAGTAATGTTGTTGATGTATAAATTGTTTTCCTGCTTCTGGTCCCTTCACTCTGCAATTCACACAATTCTTCTGAGGTTTCTCTAAAACTGTCTCCTTCAACATTTCTAACAGAACAATGGTATTCTACTATTTTCATATGTTATGATTTGTTCAGCCATTCCCCAATTGATGGGCAACACTTTTGTTTCATTTTTTTGTCACCACAAAAAGAGCTGCTATTAGTATTTCTGTACCTATGTGTCCCTTTCCACTTTATTTGATCTCTTTGAACTATAGGCATACTGATTGTATTACAGGTTCAAAATATGTCACAATTTAATAACTTTTGATGGCAGAGTTCTAAATTGTATATCAGAATGTCTGGACCAATTCACAACTCCACCCACAATGCATTAATATATGTTTCCACATGACCCCTCTAGGATTTGTCATTTTCCTTTTTTTCTCAACTTTACTAATACATATAATGAGTATAATGTAGAATCTCAGGGTTACTTTAATTTGCATTTCTCCCCTCAATTCCAGGCATTCTCTCTGGCTTGTCCCCCATGCCTGGAACTCTCCCCCTACTTCTCTCCAACTACTGACCTCCTTGTCTTCTTTTAAGTGCCAGCTAAAATCCCACCTTCTACAGGAAGCCTTCCCTATGCCCTCTTAATTTCAGTGCTTTTCCTCTTTAATTATCTCCTATTTATCCTGTATGTAGATAGCTTTATATATTTTCATTTGTGTGCTGTCTCCTCCATTAGATTGTAAGCTCCTTGAGGGCAGAGACTGTCCTTTGCCTCTTTTTGTATCCCCAGGGCTTAGCACAGTGTCTGCCACATAGTAGGCACTCAATAAATGTTAATCAAATGAATGAGTGGGCATTCTAATAAAGAAGACAATATACAATTACTGGAAATTTCAATAATAGTATATAACCATTCTCTATTTTTTTAAAGTTTTAGAAACTAGACTACCATATTATACTTAAAATGAATGATGTTAAAAAATATAACACCTATTTTGGTACTATTAAGTCCCACAAAAAGATTGTTCAATTTCAAACTTCCACACTCTGACACTGCTACTACAGAGGTACCAACTCTTATCATCTCATCCCTCACTATTACAATATCCTTCAGGTTGGTCTCCTTGCCTTGAGACTTTTCCCACTCCAGTCCATCCTCCACTCAACTATCAATGTGATATTCCTAAAGCACAAGTCGTAACATGTCACCCCACCTCCCCTCCCATTCTATAAACTCTAGTTTGAGGCTTCAAACCCATCAGTGAGCTAGGGAGATATCTACCCCAAGCATGTGAAGACTTCCCCTGGTGGAATAATCAGATGAGAACAATTTGCTCCAACAATCATGAGGGCAGCTGAAGAAGACACTGTGGAGTGCTTAGAGCTTGATTAGACATCAAATATGCCCAGTTCACCCAGTGCACCCCAGGCCATTGCCAGTTGTCCTGAGTTCGTCTTGCCACTGGACTTCAATGACTCTGGAAGAGAGGGTGAGGCTGACAACTTTGTGCAACTCTGCCTCACTTAAATCCAATTCACATGCAAGTCAAGACATCACCCCATCATGTCATTGGTCCTCTTCAAAAATGAAGGACCAACAAAAAGAACAATAAACTCTAGTGCTTTTCTATTAAGTCCAAGATCAAATATGCAAAAACCTATTTGGCTTTTAAAGACCTTCATCACCTGACCCTTTACAATCGTTTCAGTATTCTTAACCCTTAGTCTTTTCCACACATGTGAGCTAGTAACAATGGTTTCCTTGCTGTTTCTCACACAAGATAATCCATCTCCCAAAAGCATACATTTGTATAAGCTATACTCTAGGCCCAGAATTTTCTCCTTCCTCATCTCTCCCTGCTGGTTTTCCTGTCTTCTTTCGTATGTGTAGTCTTAGTTAAAATCCCACCTTCTGTAGGAAGCCTTTCCTGAATCCCTTTGAGATTCTCTTCAATTTATCCTGCATGTATCTTGTTTGTACATAGTTTGCATGTTGTCTCCCATCAGAACGAACGCTCCTAGAGCAGGACTATCTTTTGCCTTTCATTGTAGCTCTAACACTTAGAGCATTGGCTGGCACATAGCAGGGGTTTAAAAAATGCTTATTAATTTCACTTTATACATTTCACATTCAATGAAATAAACAGTGTGGTGACACAAATCATGAGCATACACCAGATGATGGTGGTCATCATGCCCACAGCAAGATTTAACACACATTGACTAAAATTTTAGCTTGTTTGTGATATTATATTAATAATTACTATACTGCATTTGCTATCAGTTGGATCCAATTTTCAGTCTTGTTCTCTCTTTTGTTGATTTTTATTCGAATTTTGTTTTCTTAGAAAAATAAAATGAATCAATATAGGAGTTGTACTAAAAAAATCCAATAATTTAGTTGTACTGAAAAAATTCAGTAATTTGCTCATTCCTTCAAGCTACTTCCATGGTACATATCATGGTTTGGAAAACTCTACCTTCAAATATTTAAAAAATTTTTATTATTATTTTTATTCTTATTATCCCCTTTTTTTCCTACTTGGAGGTGTCTTACAGGCGACTGGCACAATTGCCACTTCTTTTCCTGGACTATTAAGCTATTCAGATGAGTGTCTAAAAGTATCATGCTGTGTACCAAGATGGGAGCAAGTAGGCTGGGTTCTAGTGTCCGGTCTGTTATTAGCTAATTGTGTTATCTTGAGGAAACCATGTCACTTACTCTGGGCTTGAGTTGTTCATCTATAAAATTGGGTATTTGGGTCATAGGATCTCTGAAATCACTATTGATTTTTTGAACTTAATAATTCTAAACTTAGAGTTATACATATAGAGTTGGAATTCTAAAAAGCAATTTTCAAAACCTAGTATTTTCTCAAGGGAAGGAAAACTTTCTCTAAAAGGATTTTTTTTTGGTCTCCTTCCCAGGATTAAGCATGAAACAGCTGAGAATAGTTTGCAGCACTTCTAATTGCAATTAAGGCCAAAAAGCAAATACCAATAAAGCAACTTCAGGGAAAACCAAATGCTCTATTAAAATAACAGGATAGCCATTAAAGTTAATAATCATGTTTTGCACTCTATCAGGTCTTTGATCTGAGGATCTCAAAAGACTACTGACAAACATAAGCCTGACAACTCACTCCTGCCCCCCACCACACATACCTCAATAAATCTGCTTTCTCAATTATCTGTATCTCATTAAAAGGCCTCAACATAGATGGTGTTAATCCGAGAGTCTCCAAATTTGCCTTTCTGACCCTGTTTCTGCTGTTAGAACATTTAAATAATTTGTGTCTGTGTGTTTCACCATACTAGAAGAATGATTTTTGGTACTACAAAACAGGTGCTGTCAAAACTCAATATCTAACATAGCAAGTCTGAAATACTGACAGAGCAAAGCTGCTCATTTCTTTTCTAGGTCACTATTATCAGTTTAGATGACCTATAGGCTGAGCCACAACTGAACCATTCCAGTTCCTGAGGCAAGAACCATACCACAAAACATACCCAGGCCAAGCATCACTGAAGGGCCAATCACAATCCAATCAAATATTTAAGACAAATTCAGTTGGGGGTGGGCATAGTGGTAGAGAAGGAATATCTTTGGTAGACATACCTTGGGGCATATTCCACTGTGGATGGAGTTGTTGTTTGAAAGTTTGCTTCCAAGAGAGGAAACAGGCCAAGAAAAAGCTCATCTAGGGCACAACCCTGTCAAGGAAGAGCTCACTATCTGTTAGCTTACTATTTTATTAATTTAATTTATTTTTTTGTTTCAGTTTAGGTTCCAAGCTGTCTCTCTCCCCTACTCCCGCAGTACAGAAGGCCACCATTTGACACAGATAGATAGATAGAGATATATGCATATGATATATATAGACATATCAATACATATGGATATACATATATATAGATATGCACATATCTATATATCTATACTTATGCATACTATATATCTATATCTATACCTTTCTATCTCTCTCTCTATAGGGAGATATAGGTATAGATATCTATATATTTAGATCTATATAGATATAGATCTATAGATATAGACATATAGATAAATACAAATATAGATATCTACAGATATATCTATCTTGCTATAGATTTATATAGATCTAGATATCTAGATATATATGTATCTACATATCTATATTTCGCTATAGAGAAGTAGAGATATCAGGATATAGATAGATGTGTAAAACTATACTATGCATAATTCTATTTGTTAGTTCTTTTCCTGGAGGTAGCTAGCATCTTCCTTTGTAGATCCTTTATAGTTGATCTGAGTATTGATAATACTCAGAATAGCTTAGTTGTCCACAGTTACTCTTTGAACAATATTACTGTTACTGTATTCAATGTCCTCTTGGCACTGCTCATTTCACTTTTCATTATTTCATCCAGGTTTTTCCATGTTTTTTTTTCCTAAAATCAACCTGCTCATCATTTCTCACAGCACAGCAGTATTCCACCACAATCACACTCTATAACTTATTCAGCCATTTTCCAGTTGATGGGCATCCCCTCAATTTCTAGTTATTTGCCACAACAAAGAGAGCTGCTATAAATATTTTAGATCACATTAGTTCTTTTCCTTTTTCCCTGATCATAGCTTCCTATTTTAATTAATAGTTTGTATTAAGTGCTAAACTCAATTGTTCCTAACTGCTAAAGGTGTGTTAAGAGTTGTCAACACACACAAAATTTCAGGACCCTAGGGCCTAAAGCAAAGCTCTAGCTGCCTCACTCTAGTTGTGGCTTTGTCTATAAAGTACATCTTTGGCAATTTCTTTGACTCAATGGCACAATATCCAACTGTTTGCCTTCTAACTCAATCTTATTAAATATTTTTGGATTTTCAAAGATTTGTTGTCAAGAGGGAGAGACAACTCAGACTTCTGCTTGGCCAAGCAGTGAAGCTCCAGGGGAAGGGGGGGTGTTTTTATTTTTTTCTCTGTGTATTTGTGCCTTCCTGGGTCATATGTTCTCAGGGAAAATATATGGTGAGCTTTATAGCAAGCTTCTGAAGGCTTTAAATCTCAAAAGTCTCAGTAAGAACACAGGATAGCAAACATACTAGATGACAGTGAGATTCAACAATACCATGACAAGCTGGAACAACCGGAGTGAATGTAATGAGATTAAATGTAATGGGGATAAATGTAAAATCTTACACTTGGATTCCAAAATTGACTTTATTGAAAAAATTAACAAAATAGGAAAGATATGATTAGATGGCAGTTTGCCTGGAAAAGATCTGGAGGTTTTAATGAACTACAAACTCAGTATAATTCATTAGTGTGATATAGCAGGGGGAAAATAGTAATATATTAAGAAATATGAAAGTTTTAGTGCCATTGCACAATGCACATATTTGAACACATCTGGAGCTCTATAGTTAGTTCTGGGTGTCATTTATATACATCAATAAACCAGGGAGAACAGAGGATAACTAGGATGGTGGAAGCCTTTCAGGCCTTGCATGTGAGAATTACTTAAGGAAGTTTCTATATTTGGTATGTAGAAAAAGAGGACTGGGAAGGACATGGTAGCTAAAGGATTTGAAGGACTATTACATAGAAGAAAGCTTAGATTTTTTCCATTTAGCCACAGAGAGCCAAACTAGGAGTAATGGTTGGAAAATGGGAATAAGCAAACTTACGTTCAAATTAATGAAAACCTTCCATACCACTTGAATTATCCAAAAGTGAAATAGACTTTCTCTGGTTGTAGTGGATCTGCCTTCTTCAACTCAATACTGTATGACCACTTGTTGAACATGTGGTAGTGACAATTCCTTTACAGGTATGGGTTGGACCCGTTGAGGTCCTTACCAACTCTAAAATTCTGTGATTCTATGAAAATACATTGAGCATTTGGGGCAACCAGAGAACCCAGAGCACTGCAGCTTGAGGAAAGTCAAAGATTACAGTATCCTAAGGCAATGGTTTCCAAACATCATTGATTGCATGCCTCTATCAACAAAAACAAATTTTGAACACAAACACTCCCCCAAAATATATGTGTATTTGCTGCTCTGTGCCATATACATGGACTACCACAGTAATAATTCTGTATATCATAAAATATAAACAAAAATAAAATTAAAAAGATGAGATAAAAGTGAAATAATATTTGATTCTAGAGTTATACGGATTAACTAGAGAATATTGGTGACATGGCTAGACCTACAGTCTAGAAATTTTATTTTAGCAGCTGTGTGGAGGTTAGATTGGAGTAGGGAGAAACTAGAGCTGGGGAGATCACCTAGAATCCTATTGCAACTATCCAGGAGAGAGGTGAAGAGGACCTGAAGTAGGGTGCTGACTATGTGAGTTCAGAGAAGGGTGTGAAGGTAGAAACAATACAATTTGGTAGCTGATTCAAGGTGGGGGATGAACAAAAATTTCTGAAATGGAGGTTCCAAATCTGAGTGATGAGAAGAATGGTAGTCTCTGGACAGTAAAAGAGAAGTTCAAGAAAAAAAAGGATAGGTTTGGAGAAGAAAGAAAATAAGATAATAAGATCTACATTCATACTGCAACCCATCTGTCTTGGCTTATGCTATGCAACTCACTGAAAACTAAAAGCATCAGGGAAGGGAGGGCTCCTATTCATTGGACACTGTTTTAGAGTACTATGCTTGTCAAAGGGCACAAAGCCAGTTAAAGATTACTGCTGCAGCCGCAGGGTGATCTGGGATTTGCAAGTGTAGGTATATAGGTCAGAAGTGGGGAGAGAAATGAAATTTTTCCAACGGCAATTATGAAGTTGTTGATGCTGGTTCCTGGGTAGAGATCCAACGATAACTGTTCTGAAGGGCCCCTTAACTAAACAAAAAAGAGAGAGGTTGGAAGCTCAGAAGCTGGAAGAGGGAGAAGAGCAGTAGAGTTCCCTGATGCTGTAGACAAAACCTACACTTAGCTACCTCAGGGAGCATGGGATGCAACTTTGTCTTCCCACCTTCTGATTGGTTGATCATAGCCATGTTAGAGTCATGCCACAGACCCTGCTTTGGAGACCACTGCCCTAAAGGGTGGCTACGAACTTCACTTGTGCATGGGAGCATCTTGCGCTTCCAACGTGACTCACGCCATCATCTGGTGCAGCAGTATCCTTGGATCTAGTCTAGAGACTACAGGAGGAAGCTTTAGGGAGATATGAACATGAGGTAGCCTTAGGGCCTAAGTTTCCCTGTGGTTCACCCATACCAAGCTTACTAGGACTAGTATTTCCAATTTGAGGTCAGAACCCAGGGTGGAAAAGAAGGAATGTGGGGTTTGAAAGATTCTCAGAGCTCATCTGGTTCATTTCCTTACGGAATCAGAAGACCTAGGTTTGAATCCTGCCTTTCTGCCTCTTCTCTTTGCCTTTGGGCAAGTCATTTAATTTCTCTGTGTTCTAATTGCCTCATCTGCAAAATAATAAATAGAATAAGTGATCTCTAGGGTAGGCTGCTAGGTGGTCCAGTGGATAGACACCTGGGCCTAGAGTCAGAAAGACCTGAGTTCATATTTAGCCTCAGATACTTAGTAATGGTGTAACCCTGAGCAAGTGACTTAACCCTCTTTGCCTCAGTCTTCTCATCTGTAAAATGAGCTGGAGAAGGAAATGGCAAACCACTGCAGTTATCTTTGCCAGAAAAACCCCAAATGGGGTCACAAAGAGTGGCACACAACCGAACAACAACAACAACAATGTGCCTACTATGTGACAGGCAGTTGGGTGGCTCAATTGATAGGAGCTCTAGGCCTGGAGTCAGGAAGACCTGAGTTCAAATCTGGTCTCAGACACTCACTAGCTATGTGACCCTGGGCAAGTCACGTAATCTCCATTTGCCTTAATCCACTACAGAAGGAAATGGCAGACTACTCCAGTATCTTTACCAAGGAAAACTTCATGGACAGTATAGTCCATGGGGCTTGAAGAGTCACACACAACTGAACAACTGCAAGGTACTTTCAATTTCCAAATGAAACAATATTTAGCATTTAATTTTTTTTCCTTACTGAGGCATAGGATGAATTTAAATATAATAGCAGTCTCATAGCTTCTAAACTTGCCACTAGCAATCTGCAAGCTTTACAACCAGCCTTCTAATTAGGAATATTTTTATCACAGAGTTTCAATTATAAATCCAAGCTAATGTCAAGACATGATTTTTAAAAAATATTTAAATTTCAAAAAAAATAATTAATTAATTAATTAATTAATTGGAAGATCAGTGCCAGGTTTATAGGTGGTTATGGAGATGGATGTGGCATTGGAATCCAGTACTGGCAGTGGTCTAGCCTAGATATGGCAAGCAGCATGCAGGAGTTCAAGGTCAGCATGAAGCTATTAAATCAGAAAGCCAGGCAGGCAAGCAGCAATCAGAACACAAAAAAAAAGGGAGGACAGGATGTGGATCAGAATCTAAATAGTCAGATAGGGAGCAGAGAACACAAATACTGACATGGAACATAAGGCAGGCAGTGCCTAACAGTCTAGGCAGCAGACAGTGAGGAACCAGATCCACAGTAACTGAAAGGATAGGGCAAAGCTGATAGGAAAATAGGGAGACATCAATATCAAAAAGACCTTGGTTAAAAAAGGGGGGGGAGGCAAGCTTCTGTTACAGTTAGAGATCTCTTACGTTTTCTGTTAGAGCAGGAGTCAGTCTAGATTGTAGCTAGTCTAGGGACCAGGGATATAGGAGCATCTAAAAGGCACAGTGGATAGAGCACCAGGTCTGAAGTGAAGAAGATTCATCTGGCCTCAGACACTTCCTAGCTATGTTACCCTGGGCAAGTCACTTAATCCTGTTTGCCTTAGTTTCCTCATTTGTAAAATGAGCTGGAGAAGGAAATGGCAAACCACTCCAGTACCTTTGCCAAGAAAACCCCAAATGAGTTCACAAAGCATCAACAGGACTGAAAAAAGACTGAACAAAGGAAAGAAACTATAGGTCAGAGCTTTCTTGCCAAAGACAATCATAAATCTTTCAGAATACTAAAAATAACAACTTTCTGTGTAAACTTCTGAAGGTTTATAATGTGGTTTATCTTAAAACCACCTCACAAGATACAGGAGTATAAGTATCTTTATTTTACTGATAATGGTACAGCGATGTTAAGTGGTTACCAAAGGTCACAGAGCCAGTCGTTGCTGGCTTTCAAATCCCATAAGTGTTGAGGAACCCAGTTTTCCTGACATCAAATCTTTTTTTTAATTTTTATTTTTTGCTTAGTTGCCTTTTTCAAGTACACAAATGGGTCTGTTACCTCATTGATTAAGGAGTCCCCTCCAATTATCTAAGTTGCAACTCAGCCATACCTACCCACATCCTTTTTGACTCTCACCCATGTTCTTCCCAAAGTTCACCACCAGAGGCTCACCCATGATGCTGGAGGTCTCCCTCATCTCCCTGATATAGTAAGGGTACCAGTGGAGCACTCTAAGTTCCTACCTATTGTTCCTCAATCTCTAACTCTGAGAAGTCATACCAAGGAACTAAGTTCTCTATTACTTCTGCTCTCACCTTGTCCTGCCACCCTTATCATCATCATCAAAGAAATCATACCCTGCTTTTTTGTATTCTCAAGGATGCCACTGCCTCCCCCAACAGAGGCAAACCAGAAAGAGCCTTTCAAAATGATTTGTAAATGGAGCGATGGGTTGAGTGCTCTCCTCAGGTCTAGTTCTTCAAAATGAGTCAATATTCACATCCCATGAAAAGGTTCAGAGTAATGCTATTCTTCAGATCGCTCAAGCAAAAAGTCCTGGCCTCTTCAACAGATGCTACAACAGTCTCTGCTTGGGTAAAAGCCAAGCTCTATAAAGAAGCTGTTCTTGTATTTATCATTTCTGATGAAACTGTACTTGAGTACATTAGAAGCTATTCTTATAATTACACAGGTGTGCCAAAGGTTTCATTGGAGGCAGTGCTCTATCTAAGGAATGTTTGTGTTTGGGGAAAATTCATCTGAGCTTGACAGGGCCACAGTGGTGATGCAGAATCTGGTCATGGCAGCATTTATGCCATGAGAGGAAGTGGCTTGTATCTCAGAGAGCCTAGTCCTCACAAAGGTCAGGGAAGGAAGTGTACCTTGGGAGAGTGATACCACAGTGAGGATGTCCTAGGCTGTGGGAGGCCAAGCATCTTTGTGTCATGTGGCAGCACAGATAGAGGAAGGACCACAAGGAACAGGTAACATACCTGTAAAATAGCTGTGTGTAGGAAGCATATCCCCAGGGAAAGGGGAAGGGAGTGGTGGTAAAGGGAACAAGCATTTATAAAGCACCAACTGTGTAATAAGTATTATACTAAATGCTTTACAAATATAGTATCTCATCTGATCTTCACACCAACCCTAGGAAATAGGTACTACTATTATACCTACTTTATATTTGAAGAAATCAAGGCAGGCTGAAGTTAAATGTCCATCTGGGGTTAGCTTTGAACTCAGGTCTTCCTGACCATAGGCCCAGCATTTCATTTACTGTGCCACCAAGCTGCCTCCAAAGGAAGAGGAAAGAAGTATTGCCCTTTCTAGATGTCAGTGCCCTGGTTCAAAGCCCCATTCCCACCATGTAAGGATGGCTCCTCTTGGAAGTCGTTGTGCTTTGTTGGGGGGGTGTGGTTTGAGAAAGGGTATTTCCCTTTGGATTCTGGAGCACTCTGGAGAACAGAATGATGATTCAGGCCCCGGAGGTAAGAGGGAGGGAAGGTGAGAACTGGGAAGGTCTAAAGGCAGGGCGACTAAAAAGGGGCAGTATGGGTAAAAGACCAAGGAAGCTAAGGCCCTACCTAAGCCAGGAAGAGAGAGGGAAATGGAACTAAAATTGTTAATAGCAAGCTAAACCCTAAGTATTTAAGCTGTAAACCTCATTTTCCCCTCTGCTCACTACAATTCCCATTTGTCATCATCATCATCATCATCATTCAGATCTGTGTTGTCATTTCTAAGTTAGCAGCCTATCTCAACTTTTGTAGAACAGGTTGGAAACTCTTCTGTCTTGCCTAGTCACCTAGGTCTCTGAGAGTTTAGTTGACTTGCCCAGGGTTACAAAGTCAGTGGGTATCTAAGGCAGGATTTTAACTCAAGCCCTCCTGGCTCCAAAGCCAATTTAATCATTATCCACTTTGTCAGCTGCTTCTTGGGAGCTGAAGAGTTGCTTTCTTTATGATAAGCCTGTGAGGTAGATAGTGGAAATATTGCTATCCTCATTGGGAAACCAAAGTTGACAAGATAAATGACTCCTCCAGGGTCTCAACACCAAGGTCAATACCAAAACCAGGTCTCTGATTCCATGACCAGTACTAGAAATGTCTCCATTCTAATAAAATGAGAAGTCAATCAAATGATTTGATGCCTTATCAAATTCTTTGAAAAGGAATTTTATCAAGTTAATACTAAATAGTACAAGTAGTGTGTGGATGAAGTCAGCAGTCCCCTACTCAAAAACACAATGAAAAAAATTAAGCAAAATCCAAGAGTTTTCAGGAATTCTGAGGAAGGACAGAGTTCTGTACATGGAGTTTCTTGCATCATAGGCAAGTAACAACTGTAAATGCTAACATAAGAACATTCTGCATCTTGTGAAGTGGAAGACAAGTCTCCCAGAAGAGCAAGAGTATCCCAAATAAAATACAAATGAAAAACATAAGGACCAACTCTTACTACCAACCAGAAAAGCATCCTTATGAAGTTAACTATTCTGGCTTAATTCTGTGCTGCTTGCCCCAACTCCGCACCGCCTGCCCCCGCCACCGCCGCCCCAATTTCTAAAGCCCTTCAAAGTTGAAATCCTGCCATCTCGTTTTGTTTTTATTTGTATTTTTCAACCAGGATCAAATTTGTCATATCCAAAGATAGAAAGGCATGCAAAGTGTCAATTATTGAGCTGCCCGAAGGCTGCTTTGTGGGCAGATTTTCCATTGCTGACCTTGCTTCTCATGAACTGGGCATCTTCACTTACTGTGTGAGATCCATCGTCATGGATAGATCCAGACATCTGGATCAGTAACTTTTTACTGAGGCTTCTCTTAAAGCATATATAAATGCTTGAAGGTCTAGGAGTGGGAAAGAATTCTTTTTTCCTAGATACTCTACTTGTTCCCATTTTATGAACCTATTCCAGAGATTTTGTGGGACAGGATATGAGAAAATTTCAAGGAGGAGTTTAGAGCCTCAGGTGAGAAAGCACCCTGAATTCAGGCCATCGCCCAAGCATTTGGAAAGTATATCACACCCAGTTCCAAATTTGACTTGTGTCATTTAGCGACATTGAAGGCATCATGTAGTAGTGGAACAAGAACTGAGAGTGTCCCAATGAACTGGGTGCAAGTTTTGCCTCTGATAATATTGTTCGTCCTTTGTACTTGAAGAAGATCAATGTCATCCTCTTCCAAAAAGGAAGGATGCACAATAATGACATCACAGGATGATGTCTTGACTCACACATGAATTAGATTTCAGTGAGGCAAGTTGCACAAAGTCATTAGCCTCACTCTCTCTTCCAGAGTCACTAAAGTCCAGTGGCAAGACAAAGGTCAAGATGACTGGTTATGGCCCAGGGTGGCCACTGGATGACCTTGACATTTTTCTATGTCTGACCAAGCTCTAAGTGCTCCAACAGCTCCTGCTTCAGCTACCCTTCATGGCCACTGGAACAAATTGTTCCCATCTGCCCGTTCTGCCAGGAGAAATCTTCACATGCTTGGGGTATTCATCCCCCTAACTCACCTGCTTCAGATACATCTGGCTGTATGATCTTCGGTGAGTCATTCAACCAATAGACTGTAATATCCTTGAGAACAGGGACTGTCTTTTCTGTGCATCCTTAGAATTGAGCACAGTACCTGGTACATAGTCGGTTTCTGATAACGGCTTATTGATGAACTGACTGACCTAGGCCACTCTTTAAGATTCCAAATTGCAGAGGAGCTGCCAATCTGTGTAGGTAAATCTGATCAAAAGTAAGAAACCAACCTACAAACAAAAAACAGCTTCCATGTAGAGAGGGAGACCTCATGGTAGTTGTCATACACACTTCAATTGTTCCCTTCATGATGCTAACACAGGGTTTCATCCATCCTGAACTCCTTTCACTTCTCTTCAGATCGAGTTCACAGGTAGCAATACAATTCTGCAGAGTATGTTTGAAGATTTACAAATAAGCCCTCACAGCTGCTACAGTCTTGAAAGCCACAGTTTCCTACAGGGCTCAGTATGTAGTTCAGAACTGACTTAGAAGCCTTTGATTAAATATTCCAGACACCCATGTTTATGCTGTACAGCTGTTGGTATAAAATATCACTCATCTAACATCATTTGCCTGGAATCTGGTTCGCCAAGTACTTCAGTCATAAGTGATTAAAGTGACGCTCTCAAGAAATGTACATCAAAATTTGATCCCATGTTCTGAGGAGTGGGTGAAGAATTTCCTCCAGTATTTAAATATCTTCCTCTTAAAAACAATTTTCCTATTCAGCCATCTTTGCTTAAAATTGTCAGATAATCTTCAAGCACTGGCTGTCACTGTTTCTACCTTGAAACAATCTATCACATGGGATGCAGTCTTTCTTCTTAAAGACTGGATGCCAAGACACCCACTAGAGAAAAAAAGAAAACTAATTTCAAAGATACATTTTAAGGAGAGTAGGCAGCAATAAACAGTGGAGTGGGGGTGGCATGGCAGAAGGGGACAGGGAGGGCACAGAATCACAATTTTTAGTTTATGGGTGTGAGGTATTCCTGATGTGGCAGCTCTGGTACTTAATCATCAACTGGTGTACAACTTATAGTCCTAGAGAGTTGCCTGAGAGCATGAAGTGGTCAAGTGACTTGTCCATGGTACCACCCTTTAGAGGCAAAACCTAAATCCAGGTCTCCTTAACTCTAAGGCTGATCATCTATCCATTAATCCATTCTGCTCCTTATATTGTGTTTACCAAATAGAAAAATAAAAACAGAATTTCTAGGAAACTGCTAAAAGAAATTATTTCAAATAATAGAAAAAACATACTTGAAAAGCCTCAATCAGAAAAAAAAATCCTTTATTGGAAAAATATTTGAGTGATGGTTGAAGATAATTTTGTAGGACACTGAATATTTTATAGTGATACTTTACATTTATATAGTGCCTTATACTTTTCAACCCTAATGATCTATGAGTCTATATCCTGAAATCTAACCTATTACCTGAGTTATGGTCCTACATCTTAAATTGATTGCCGGGTTTTGCCATTTCTACGTCTCACTACCACCTCAGCTTAAAACTGTCTAAAACCTAATTCAATTCACCAAGACTGGCTTGCCTTTCCTGACATGTTAATTTCCGTTCATCATTCTTTCAGTTATCCAGCCTTGATATTTTCAAGTCATCCTAGATCCCTCCCTCTTTGTAATCTTCATGTAATCTGTCATTGAGGGCTGTCCATTCTTCCGTCTCTTATATGTATCTTTTCCTTTCAGCTCCATTTTGCCACTAATCTATGGAAGATTCTCAGTGTCTCCCATCTGAATTAACATAAAATGCTTCTAATTGGTCTCCCTTTATTTCTTGCTCATCCATTCCATCCTGAAAACAACCATTAAGCTAATTTTCCCCAAATACTGCTTTCATTAGGGTATTCTTCCTTCTACAAAAGTTTCCCTTTACCTGCAGGATAAATTCTAAACTCCTTTCACAGCATTTAAGGTCCTCCATGATCTGACACTTATGTTTTCAGGTTTATCTCTTGCTATTCCCTTTGTTGTGTTGTTGTTTAGTTGCATACAGTCATGTCCTATTCTTTATGATCCCATTTGAGGTTTCCTTGGCAAACGTACTGGAGTGGTTTGCCATGTCCTTCTCCAGCTCATTTTACAGATGAGGAAACTGAGACAAACAGGGTTAAGGTTAAGTGCCCAGAATCACTCAGCTAGTATGAGGCCAGGTTTGAACTCACAAAGATGAATCTTCTAACTCCAAGTCCTAGCACTCTATGCACTATGCCACCTAGCTGCCTTAAATCAGTGTAAACTCTGATTTACATGGCGCCTTGGGAATACAGTCCATACTTTACTAGCTTTGTTAATATCATTCCTCTACCTAAAATGCTGCCCTTCTTTCTTCCAAGGTCTCATTCAAGTCTCACCTTCTCTATGGAATCTTCCTCTTTCCCTCCCTCAGCCTTCTTTAGCACTTGTCAATACCACTAATTTGGCACTTCCATCTTATATTGATTTAAACTGATATTTAACTTTTAAAGTGTGTGTGTATTTATACATATATATTTATACTGTAATTGTACATATACAGCATATACCTATATATACATGTAAAGCATATATTACATATGTATGCATTTTTATTTACATGCTTACATTACACACATGTGTAATATATGCTTTAAAAGAGCTGTTATTTCACTGATATGGGTATTCTCTCTACCAATGAAGATCACAATTCCTCCATACCTTAGAATAGTGCTTATTATACTTATTATATTATATCGAGACGCCATATGGGGTTGTGCAAAATTTGGCAATAGTATAAGATTTCTGAACATATAACCAAAAATTAATTAAAAATTAAAAATCAACCATAATGAATCCAAGGTGTTTCTGGCAGCACTTGCCGGTGCTTCATCCCACAACTTCATTGCAGCATTAATTCAGAAAGCAAAGCATGGGCAGTTTGCACTGTGCATGCCCTCAGGCCACATAACACCAACACATGCTGCCAAAAGGTGAAATGGGATTACAAGTGGAAAAAGATTAAGAAGCCCTGCCCTGGAAGATGGTTTCATGAGTTATGTGGTGACCAGCCTTCTAGTAATTGGTGTCTCTGAATGTAGCTGGGCAGATACTTAGAAACTCATCATCTTGCCCCAATTCAGAAATAATTACAGCTTGATAGACCCTATCAGATTTTAGACTTTATTAGTATTGCCTCCAGAAACTTTGGGTTCAAACCATGAGGAGACTCAAATATTTGAAAAATGAAAAATGCTAAAAAAAAAAAAAAAAAAAAAAGGAAACAGCACTATCTGAACCACTGTATGTTCCCAAACAAATCTAGGATGACTCACTGCTTCCCAGGTTCAAGTTCTATTTCAGTTTGTTAGATATCTAAAAGCTCAGCTCAAATCTTGCTTGCATATTTGTATGTCAGGCTACATAAAAGATCATGAATTCAAATGCAAAAAGGCATTTAATTAAGACAGATTAGCAAAATAAGAAATATGGGACTGAATAGGGTCTTGAAGATTCTCTGCACCCATGCACGGATTAGGTGCTCTCCCCACCTCAGTACATCGCCCCTCATTGAGCGACAGTCAAATTTCCCTTTAAACCTTCTGCTTCCTCACCACCGTGGAAGGATTTTATAATCAGTTTACACCCATAGCACCTGTGTTGAAGATTAGGGTGGTGGGCCATCTGTCTCTTGACTTTCTCTTGAGTCTTAAAGAAGCAGGCTAGAGCAATGCTAACATCTCAGTGTGGGGTTCCCTCCTACTACAACTCTGGTTCTTTCAGCTGTCTCTTCTCCATGGAGCTGCTATCATCTTTTCCCAGTTCACGGTACCTGGTCTCTTTTCAAGTAGTTGCTATCTTGTGTTAAGTTATCACTGTCTACCTCCTCATGCAGCTATTCATTCTCCTCCATAACAGCTGCTATCCTCTTCCCAGTCTGCCCCTGCCTGGTGTAATAAGTTCAAGAATAAGGCATACTAGAAGTCTCACATGATGGATCTTTCTTCAATGACTATCTGCTTTGCCTGTATCAGAACTCTTACTGCCAAAGCTTCACCGGAAAAAAATTAAATTAAAGCAAGGCTACTTGACCCATTTTACAGATGATTAATCCATGCTCACCCACTTTAGTTTTCTGATCCATTCCTCTTGAAACCAATGACATCCATTTGCAGCACAGTTAGGTGGGATCATTATTGCATTCTATGGCTACAGAACAAAGCAAAGTTAACTTTGACCTTGACCTTTACAGCAACATGCCCAGACCAACTGACTCAACCATGAAAGAACATTATTGCTAAGCTAAAATGTGGTCCCTTTTATACTTAGTCGACAATTTTATAGCATAGACTTGGGCATGCGCAAAATAGGGAAGGTATACAAGCAATGTGCCAAATGTTCCTTTATAGAAGTTTTACAGTATGCAAAGGATTCAAGGGTCAAATAACATCCCTGGAGTCAATAATCTCCACACCTGCCATGCTGGTCTGTCTCCATGCCCCATTTTTCACACTCTTCTGATGCTTTTTTTCCACACAAAGGAAGATCATTTAGTTGTTTTTTTTTTTTTTAAATACAGACTGACTTTGAAAGAGTAAGGAGGTACCACACAAGTTGCCATATGGAGGAACTTTCAAGCCTTCATGTTCAAATACTCTCCTGGATTCTCTCCCCCTGCCCCCCTGCTTGCCACAATCTTTCTTTGCCTGGATGTATTCTTATAAGAATGTTTTTAATTAAAGCAAAGCTTCAGCTAAGATTTCAAGTATATCTATGGAAAGGCAAATAAATATCACACTGGGATACCATCAACCTGCACTCTCAGATGTGCCTTTTGTTCCCTGATCCTGCTTCATAGATCTCCTTCGTTGATGTGAATATTTCATGTAAACCTCATAACTAAGTCAGGAATCGCCTGCACTTAGGGAAAACTCACTTCCTTAGTGACCCTTTCCATTCCCGACTACTCTGTTTCCCTTCAGAAATTTACTGTATTTACTGTAAAATACAGTAAAATATACTAAAATACACTAAAATAAAATAGTCCTTAATATTTACACTATGGGTTAGGTTTAACAGTATTTAAAGCAGGAATTCTTAATCTGGGCTTCCATGAATTTGTTTATATTTTGAAAATTACATTTAAATATAATTGGTTTCCTGTGCAATCATATATGTATATGTGTGTGTATGTTCTATTTAGAACTATTATTCTAAGAAGAATTTGCTGACAAAAAAACGCTAAAGAATTCCTAATCTGAAGTGAGTAACAAACATATATGAAAATTTCCCAAATCAAAAACAATTTTTAGAATGTGACTACTGTGTGGTCTCTCCACTTTTGGAGCCAGATGGCCTGATCTTAATTTTCCAGGGAAGAAAGGGGTTGCATTGGGTCTGCATAAATTCTGTTGATCCAGATGAAAATAGTTTTCTTCATCTATAGAAAAAGAACAACTAAAAATGAATGTTCAAATAGCAAAGCCATAGTTTAATAAAATGATATCTATCAATGAAGATTATCGATGAAGAAATTTGCCTAGTTTTCTTCCAACAGGAGGCAATCTCTAGATTCATCTTTGTAGCTTCGGATGAACCATTCATGGGTTGTGTACTTCTGACATGACACTTCAGAGCCTGTTCCAGATGGAGCACCATGCTGGGTTCTGACTCAAAGCCCAGTCCTGTGGCTTTCTCCATTTTAGGAAGCATCAAAGAGAAGCACCATTCATTACAAGAGCTAATCTAGGAATCCTTCTGATGTACTCTCTGCATATCCCAAGGACTTTGGGGTTCATATTCAAAAAAGAAGACTTTCCAAATCGGACTTTAAGACAAGGAAAACTTCCATTTTGGGAAGAATGAGTTGACTCTTCTCTTTATTTTAGAACAATAGTAAATCACTTGCATTATATGTTGCAACTTTCTTGAAATGTGTTCTTCCTTCTTCAAAATCAAAAGAAGTGAGTAAAATCACTTGAAGGAGACCAATATTCTTGTCCCCAGAAAACTATACTGTAAGAGGTTAAATGACCCAGTTGTGATTTTTTCCTCCCACAGAATTTCCTCCAAGCTAGATTTCTAACCTGAATTCCAGTCATTACATACATGAAATAGATTAAGTAGTAAAAAGTTTGCTATATTGACTTTCCTGCTATACTCAGGAAGTGTTACAGGATGCCTACAATTGATTATACAGGCAGTCCTCAAAATGTGAGACCCCTAAAGGTCTCTAAGAGGGCCCATGAAATCAAAACTATTTTTATAATAATCTTAACATGTTATTTGTGTATTAAAATGCCCCTCCCTTTTCCAGATACATATCTGGGGTCATATTTTCCTCGTACACTTTCAACCAAAACAACATATTGGAACTGATTGAATGTAGAGGCAGATAGAATCTAGCCATCTTCTATTAAGCAAGATATTAAAGAGATTTTCCAAATTATGTGAAACAATGCCATTCTCCTAATTAGATTTATCTTAGAAAATATAATTATTTTTCATAAAAATATGTTATTTGTGTTAACATGGAGTGAGTTTATTACTGTTAAATGAACTAATAAATAAATACTTTAAATCATCTGTTTTAGTTACTATATGATAAATATCAGCAGCCATAACCCAAATAAACTAAAGTTTTTGGAGGTCCTTAAGGATTTTTAAGAGGGTAAAGGGGTCATGGGACCAAACAGTTTGAGATTACATAAATAAATAAATATAAATAAATTCTTAGAGTAGACAAATTCTAAATATCCTGATCAGCTTTGGGGAAGGTTTTCTGCTTGCAGAAAATGGATGTTTATGATACTCCTGCAGTATCTGATTAAGTTCATCACTACTCAGTGAAGGGACTAAAAACACTGGATTATAGAGTTATCTACAGAATGTACTATGTGCCTTCATTTCTTGCTTTCCTAGTCCAGTGTCATACTGGAGATACCCTGCTATGTTATAAAGTGTGGCAGATGATTATATTGGTAAGAAAGATCTGAAAAAGTGCCCTTTCCATTTATTTGTTAGCTAGAATCCCATGCCTCGAAATCATTGTTTCCAGGTATCAGAGCATTAAAAAGTACAATAAGTGGAAATGGAGGACTAGTAACCATAGATTTCATAGAACCTTAGAAATCATATGACCTGCCTCCCTCCCCAGAATCCACAAATGAGGAAGATGAAACACAGAGAGGTTAAGATATTTGTCCACAGTCACAAGGACAGTTTTCTTGATGTCTGGTCTACTTTGGAATACACCATATTGACCCAAGTAGACAAATTTAAAATGAACCCCAACCCCCCCAAAAATCAGAAGTTTCTAATTCCACTTTTAAATGGAATCATATTATATTATTGTGAAGCTGAGGGCCATAAAAAAGTATTAAGTGCCTATTATGTACCAGGTCCTGTACTAGGTACTTTACAAATGCTATCTCATTTAAGGGGCAGCTACATTGCACAATGGATAGAGCGCTGGGCCTGGAGTCAGAAAGACTCATCTTTCTGAGTCCAAATCAGGCCTCAGACACTTATTAGCTATGTGGCCCTGAGTAAGTCATTTAACCCTGTTTGCCCCAATTTCTTCATTTACTAAGTGAGCTAGGATGAGAAGGAAATGGCAAACTACTGCAATATCTTTGCCAAGAAAACCCCAAAACGAAGTCATGAAGAGTTGGATGTGACTCAACCAACAACATCTCATTTAAAGTAATTTAATATGCATCTTCATTTTTTATTCTTAAGATAATTATAATAATGAGCATTTATATAGTGGTTTAAGGTTAACAAAGTGCTTTATATGAATCAAATAAGACAGGGTATAAGAAAAGCTTAAAAATACACTAAGATATTTAAATCGACCTGTATACTTAAAGTACCAACCAAACAGAAGGGGAAAACAGATGGGTGGGGGCATGATATATTTTCCTTTGGCCAGGAATCTAGCAAAATTATTTCTGTAACCCATAGTCCATACCCCAAGCTCATGACTCATACAGTCGTGATTCACTCCTGGGTTGGTGACCCCAAGAATCATATCTCTTTGATTCATGTTGTCCCCAACAAGAGTTCCTACATAGAACATCAAAATATGCTTGAATATAACTCATGTTTAAATTTCTACAGATTTTGGTAAAATGGATGCCAGCTCTCATATGTGCATTCAATGTGTCAATGAATATGAGATACAAATAAATTGTTAATATTATTTCATAGAAAATATGGAAAACCCTAATAATTCTCTATTGACATAAAAAACTAGTGAAGTTTACCTCCCTCTCCAGTGAAGTCTGTCTTTCGCCCTGGGGCTCTAAATGGTTTCCAGACTTTTTGTACCATCCTATGATTTAGAATCTCCTGGAAGAAGAATTTATTGGACTTTGCTAGAGGGGTAAACTCTCACCTTTTAGTGAGTGTCACTTCAGATATATGTGTGCATGCATATGTGTTATATGTATGTGTATGTGTATACATGTACATGCATATGGATGTGTATATGTATATGTCTTTAGCATAATGGCATTACCCTGGACCAGATACATACAAATCTGGTCTTAGATGGCTCTAGAGGAGAAAGTGAGGCTGGTAACTTTGCACAGCCCTCCATCACTTAAATCCAATTCACTTGCATATCATGGCATCATCTCCAAGATGTCATGGTCCTCTACAAAGAACAAAGGACCAATAACAACAGTTACCCTAGAGTTTGTATTGACTTTGGAAGGAAAGCACCCTGGATAGAATTTATAATAGTAGTAAAAGACTAAGTTGGAGTCATTTGCTTCTCTAGTTGTGGGGACATGCATGCAATTCTCTCATCTCCAAGAGTTATATGACACTGAGGGAATCATCTTGTCTCCCTGGAACAGAGGTTCTTACCCCATTTTGTGTCATGGACCCCTTTGGATGTCTGGTGAAGCCTATGGATGCTTTCTCAGAATAATTGAAGGGAATGCCAATTTTTAGCTAAAAGTTAGTAAAAATTAAAATGTAATTTTTTTCCCCATCCAAGTTCACAGTCCCCCTAAAATCTATCCATGGACCTCTTGAGACTCTGTGGTTGTAAGAGTAAAAATCCTTGCCATGAAGGCTGGATTCTAGAACTCTCCCAGAATTTAACACTGCTCAGCAAATCTCCATCCTCAATCCGGAAACCAGGGATTCTTGGGCCACAAATAACTGCGATATAATTAAACAAAAGCTCACCTCCCTCTAACCTCATAGTGTTGATCAGGGAACTCCTTGTTCAAACTGCTACACATACCAGTTCAACCTTTAATTGATACTATAAAACTGGTCTGAGGTTAGAGAAAAGTAGGAAGTTTCCCTCCAAAACTGAAATACAATTATTATATTTAACAACAAGAACACAAAATGAGGAGATTTATTTTTGCTGTTGAGGTCAACAAATGATGCTAAAGCCAGTTAGCTGGAAATACCCTAATAGCCTCATTTTAGGAGGTGGATCAAAGTGAGGAGGATGAAGTAGGTAGTCAGAATTTCTAGTTGAGAGCCAAAATAAAGTATCCTTTCTATACAAGCGAGAGCAGGAATTTTTAACCAGAGGGGTCTGTGGCTAGATTTTAGGGAGTCCATCTATTTGGGTGGATTTTTTTTTCCTCTAAACAAATTATCCTTTAGAATTCAGGGGTGGGGAACCTGTGGCCTCAAGGCCACATGTGGCCCTCTAGGTCCTCAAGTGTGGCCCTTTGAATCCAAACTTCACAGAACAAATCCCCTTAATAAAAGGATTTGTTCTGTAAAACTCGGAGCCAGTCAAAAGGCTGCACCCAAGGACCTAGAAGTTTAGATCAATATAATTGATTTCTTTTGAAATCTCATATATTTTATTTTGTGCTTTTAAAAATATTATTCTGACAAGGACCCCATAGATTTCACCAGATTGCCAAAGGCATCTGTAACATAAAAAATTTAGAGGCCCCTGGAGTAGAAGTTGAAGGTATGGCCTGAATGTTTAAATAGAAGACAAAATTTAGAAATTGTTAATTCAATTTCAAAAACTTTTATTAACCTTAGATTTGCTTTCAGTTATAAAGCTTGAGACTTAAAATATAATTCTATCAATACAATTAGCCTCCAACTGGAGAACTTGCTAAATACAAACTGAATTGACTAGAACAAATAGCTCCTGTCAAAACTTCTTTGAAAGGTAATAAACTTCCTAGGGTCAAGTAATCCTTACTGATGTTTCCCCCAAAATTTTATAGTGGTAATATAGGTGTCCCTTGCTTTAAAAAAATTCTACATAGAAAAATCTTAAGTTATGAAACAGATAAATTAGAATGTGCTTAACAAAAGGAGTCAATGAAAATTTCCTTCAAATATCAATGGTTTCTTATGAATTTAAAAGATCACTCAATATGTGCACAAGTTTTCAGGAATTTTTATCTGTTGTATAAAGCAAGGCTGATTATAACAAGGAAAGTGAAAATTTCCATTTTTTTTCAATTCCTATAACTACTGAATCTCTTAGAAAGTAAGTTTTAACTGATAAGTTTAGTTATACCACTAAGCTACCCAATTTTCATTGTTCTTCGAAGTTGAGTGGGGAGGGATGGGGGTGGCAGGGAAGGGGCAACTACTACCAAGAGTTCAAGGCCCTCTGTGGATCTATAGGCCTGAAACTACAAAGTTATTTCCCTTTAATAATCAATTAGTAGGCACAATTAATGCAAAACAAAGGCATTTATTGAGATATCATAAGAAAAATAGTTAAAAATATTCTCCCCACAAAGCTGAAGTTCACTCTCCTACCAATATACAATGTCAGTGGAAAGAATAGTCACATACAGACTTAGTAGTAAAGAGGCAAACTTGTAGGAACACATGCGGCTTATGCCTGGCACTTCAGCTGGCTCTCTTCTCTACTGCCAATGGTCATGTTCCTCAAAATTGTCTCCTGCTTCAGTTCTCTTGACTTGCTCCCTGCCAAGTGTACTTTATCATAATATGTCATGCTCAGTTGTAGGGAGGAGAAAAGAGAAATCCACTCTTCCATCTGCTCTCAAGGACTGGCTCCCCTTTCATAGATGACTCTCTTCTCTGATGCGAGTTCATGTTCCTTGGAGTTGCCTTGACCCACTGCTTAAATATTTTTAAAGATCCACCAGGAGAATTGCTATTATTTCAGTATCAATGGCTACCCACCATCTAATTCCATCTAGCTTGACTGTAAAACTTTATACTTCATTCAAGATTTTAACACATGATTCTCCCTATTATTTGTCCCTAATCTATGCTCTTATTAATTGGGCTGGGGAAAATTCAATTGATCAGGATTGTCCTGTCCACCTCCCCCAAACCCCCACTCTGGCCAGGTCTCTGATGACAAAAGAAGTCTCTGGAACCCAATTTCATTTAGCACCAGAGTTGAGATGGTGAGGACAAGGGAATGTGAGACAGACATCAATTCTGGCTCTATATATAACCATATTTGACTCCCTATTTTGCACATTTATAAAAGTTTCTGAGATCACATTGGACATCAAATAACTCTTAAGCAATCAACTTTGTCCTCAAAGAAAAATGTTGGTTATATATTCCTTTCCTAACTTACAGCTCTCACTTTCCATTGTACCCTCTATTCTAGTCAGAGTAGAATGGAAAAGGAGTGACTCCTGGTCACCAAAATGAGGCCAGCGTGTTTCTATGCATTATCTGTTTGAATATGAATGCTTTGAACATCAAAAGATCAGTATTACAGAATCTCAGAGCTGGAAAACTTGTATCTTAACAGGAATCTCCTCTACCACATGTTCAACAAGTGGTCATCTACTTTTGTTGGCTGGTAGGAGTGTCCTGGGCAGCTAGGTGACACAATAGATAAAGTGCTGGGTCTGGAGACAGAATGACTCATCCTTCTGAGTTTATATATGGCCTCAAATATTTACTGTCTGTGTGATCCTGAGCAAGTCATTTAACCCTGTTTGCCTCAGTTTCCTCATCTGTTAAATGAGCTGGAGAAGGAAATGGAAAACCACTCCAGTATCTGTGCCATGAAAGCCCCAAATGTAATCACAGAGTCACACATAACTGAAAAACAACTTAACAAAGACAGAAGTGTCCCGGAATTCAGAAATGGCAGGGCAAGAACAGCAGAAAAACAAGGAGGCATTCAGGTGTGAAGCATAGCACCTTGAGGAACTGTTTAACTATAAAGTCAAGTCTGAGAAGGGAGGAAGGTGAGGACAGAATAATGGTGATGGCCAGGAGAACAGAGAGAAAAGGAAAGACTGGTAGTCAAGCAAGGGAAAAGAGTAAGTTCAGAGGAATAAAGAAAAAGGGAACATGGGAAGATGGGAAAAGGAGAATTTCAGAATTCAATTTCATGGATATGGAACTTTGTGGGTTAGGGTGAGGTCTAAGTTGTGATGAGCTATACAACTTGTTTAAATAGAGTGAAGATGGAAGTGTTGTGAGTAAAGATTGTTGATGAAGCAGAAGACCAAGGTGTTCAAAGGGACATTGATAAGAAGAGTGAAATCACCAAGAATGAATATTGGGGTGGGGAAAAATTGTGAACCAGATAATGAATATTATGAAAAAGGATAGAGATTGACATGGAAGACAAGAGATGAAAGCAACAAGGATCTATGCAGGGGGTGTAGGCAGAAGGAACAAATCTGAAAAAAAAGATATGCCTCTTGGAGATGGGGGCAAAAAAGAATCTGGAAGGGAAAATAGGGAGTTGGGACTATATCAACTCCTCTACCTAGCCTGGTGTGTCAGGGGGATTGAAATGAAGGGCACTGATTGGACAGGGTGGCATGGGATGAGGTTTCTTCTAGAGAAGCCTAGGTATCTATGAGTACAGTAGACTTTGTGGGTACTCAGATATTTACTGATGATGCTGTAGTTAAAAGAAAAACAAGACTTTTTATCTTCCTCTGTAAAATGAGGAAGTCAAATTTGATCATCTCCAAGGTACCTTCCAGTTCTAAAACTATGACCTAAGGGTAAGGTATTGAACACAGGAAGACAAAAAATATCTAACTCGAAGTTTGGCAAGTATGAATTGAAACCAGCAATAACCCACACTTCTCCCACTCGAATAAGACTGAGAAGTCAGAACCTAAGTCACTTCTTTGTATACTCATTTTGTTTGTAGACATCTTTTTTATTCTTCTACATATGAAAACTCCAATGTTTATAGACACTTGTGTTTATTCTAAGTGTACTCCCACAACCCAGAATACCACATATAGCTCAAGATTTATACATGAGAGAACTAGCTTTTGAGCTTTGGGATTCTCTCTAAACATCCTTGAGAATGTTTATTTGAAAAGATTACCTTGTTTTCTTTGAGGATTAAGTCATGGTCACTGGGACAAGAGATCATTTGAAAAGATGTACTACTTTGGAAAGTTGTTTTGCAGAATCTACTTTTAAAACTAATATACCTATGAAATGACAACATACCTCACCCACGCTAGTTAAGTCATTTATCCCCCAAACACCTAGATTCCAGTGGATTTGCATTTCCAAATGCTTATGTTTTGGGACAGCTAGGGAATCATAATCTCAGCTTGGATAAACACAACTAAATGCATACTTCAGCAGTGCAAGGCTTCAGTTCCCCTCTGGCCCTCCCTGCCAAGCTTCATTCCAGCTGTAAATAAGATTGCAAAACTTCTAGTGGGAAGACTCAACCCTCTGTTGGAGACTGCTCCACCAGGAATTGAGTCTATTAGGACAGAAAAATCAATGTGACAGAAAAAGCAGTGGCTTGTGTCAGGTCTAACCCAAGGAGAGATGAGGCTTTACATTCATCATGATTTATGGATGATGGTGAAAGAGTACAAAGTCAGACACAGGGCAGAGTGTCCCCAAGAGAGGGGAAAGGATAGACTGGAACATTTTCTGCATTGTGAGTCCGAGAACTCCATGGTATGCTACTGACCGATGCCACTTTCGGGTTATAAACAGTCTCTAAAGTTTATTCTGGATGGAGGAAAGAATTGTTGATCTTGTATAAACAACTAAAAAGCATTAATATCTGTAGGATTTTAGGTAAAGCAAATATACACAGTGTCTAACCAAGACTCTATGGTGGATACTACAGAGAGTGGATTCTCTCCGTATGTATAAGTAGCAGTTTCATGTCACCTCAGACACCCATGGACTGAATAGTGCACAAAGAGAAGATTAAATTAGGAGGGAATTTTGACCTCAGTTCACACAGAAGCAGCAGCAGAAGCAGCCACTGGCCTGGGTTGCAGCTTCTAACCTTCCAGATTCTATCTCCCAGAGCTGTATTTTTTCCACTCCATGTAGAACAGTGAGGAGAAGGAACTCTAAGTAAAAGGTAGAGGCCATTACCAGCTTATTGTTGGTTAGCAGGAGGAGGCTGGATAGGACCTAAAGTCTCTGAGGATACTGTTAAAGGGCCACCATTAGGTGGTACCTCTGCTAGGAAAATAAAGGCAAGAAAACCAAAAACGTTAGGCTAACCTCTTCGGGATTTGTCTGTCTCTGCTGGGAGAGTGGAGATGCCTCAATTACCCAGACCGGTTTAGGTAGTTGAGTCACTGCATTCCAGAGCCTGGCAATGACAATTCCAGGTTGTTGACGTCAGCACATTCCTCCTAGCAGATGAGCCCTGGCTCCTGGACCAGCAATCTTACCTTTTTATCACACCATACCCCTACTAAACCAAGCCAAATTAGGAAAGGTATGTATGTACCTGCTACCTTGTGATGAAACTTTGTGTTGAACCTGACCTACATTGTGGGTCAGGGACAGACTTGATTTTACCCCCATTTGTCTACTTCTAAGAATATGTCCTGAATGACAAAGCCAAGATGTTACACTGGTTTAGAAAAGCACAGAAAGAGACTCCGTTTTTCAGGCTCACTGGCAGGATGCAAGTAGCCTTAGCTAAACTCCTATTTACTGAAGAAGGCAACGTGGCTCAGTGGGAAGAAGCTTTGGAACCAGAGCCACAGGTTGAAATTTACCTCTGAAGTTTATTCATTACATGTGTGAACTTAGATCTTTGCTGGGGGTAAAACGTAAACTAAATAGAGTCTGAGTTCCTTTTTAGCTCTAGATATATGATCTAGAACTATGACCATATATTTGCTTCCATTAATGAAAGATTTTGTTTCTGTCATTTTGTGATTCAGTTCTCTGATTGACTAGTTAATAGACAGCTGCATTTTCAAGACTCAACAGGAATAGTTTATGCCTTAAGTACCAGATCATATAAAATGTAAGCTCCATCTCAGGGGCCCTTTTTAATAATATCATCAAAAACACTTAATAAGCACCCAGTAAGCACAGGGCTATGAAGAAAGAGAATCATGCAGGCATCCAGATCTCTAGGGGCATATGATTAAAAACTACTCAGCATTTATTATTGGTCAAGAGACAGCTTAAGACCAACTGAATGAAACATTGAATCACTATCGTTTCAAGTTTATATATACCTTAAAGGCTTCTAAAGCATTTTCTTCACAATATCCTTAGAAGGTAAACAGTGTTTTTTTTTTTAACTCCAATTTACAGATGAGGAAACCGATTTCCTCAAGACCACACATTAATTTGTCAGAGCTAGGATTTGAACTCAGGCCCACTGATTTCAGATCCAACATACTTTCAACAACACTAAACTGCTTGTCCATGTACCCATTCAGTTGATACTGAAAAAGTACATTTTAGAGGCAAATTGGATTTTTTGTTTAAAAATTAGAGGAGTCAAATATTTGAGATTTGGACCAGGATATTTGACAAAGGACTCTGTTAGTCTTCTCTTCAGTTGCATCAATGTCGAATCTGGAGCAAGACCTTAGGATCCTGCCACCTCCAATACAAAACTTTTTCTAGTTGTCCTGGCTCGTTAATTCTTTTTCTCTCTTTCAATTATCTTGTTTTAACTCATCTATGCACATAAGGGGATAACCCAGTTGAATCTGACTTCCCGGAGGGGACTGTGGTCCATTTTTTGTTTTGGTATATCCTTCAGCTAGCACAGTGTGGTACACATAAAAAATGCTGGTTTCATATTTGTGAAATTGAGTTAAAGCTCCCAAGATAGGTCAAAGAAGAGCCTTCTCTGGTTATCCTTATATACATTATCACTTTTTTTAACCTGAATGCCACAGCTAGTGGCAAGCCATGTGACAGCAGACCAGCCTAGATAACACCTAGAGACCTTTCCAACTCTCATTTTATAGTCTTCTCCCACCTCCCTGGCTACCCCCCTCCTCACCTTTCCCTCTTCCATCTGTAGAAGTTTTTGGAATGAAATCAAGTAAGTGACCACTAGGCATAGAAATCAATCTTCTTCTAGAATGGAATTCAATAGTCTACAGATCGCCAGTAGTAACTGAGATAACATACCACCCCTCTGCCTCCTCCACTTACATGTATCACTTTAAAAAGAAAAGGTAGAAATGTAGACCTCCTTAGCACAAATTTCGGAAAGGGTCCCCTTTAGCATCTTTTTTAATTGTAAAAAATAAGCACTATCTATCCTAACTGCACTTCCAGGGCCTTAAACTGTTTTGATACCTGTAAATCAGGGTAAATCTTAACTTAAAATGTGTGACCTCTTTTAAAAAAATAAAAATATTTCAATATAATTGGTTTCCTTTGTGATTCTATGTATTTTTGTCTTTAAAATATTATCTGTGATGTCTCCATAGGCTTTATCAGACTGTCGAAGGAATCCATGATACACATATAAAAGGTTAAGAATCTCTGCTGTAGAGAAAAAATAAAGAAAAATTATTTCCATTCACCTGCATAGAACAGAGACCCCTATATACTTAGTCCTTAAGAAGCTAAATAGCAATTTGTAAGTGAGCCCTCATGCAAGCTTAGTGGTTTTAGCTTAAGTGAATATAATATGTAAAAGCAGAATTTGATGGCAATTTTAGAGATCTCTGAAAATACTGTAAATATCCTCCATTCTTATTGAATTAGAAGCACTTGAAATTTGAAGGTTTTGGAGTGAGGGAGACCTAAAACCTTGACAAGCCTAAAAGACTTGGAACAACTTTAGTAATATTCCTTTTGATTCTTCTTTTGCTCTCTTCTCTCCCTCTCTAACTCCTCCCTTCAAGTTCTTCTCACCCCCTTCCTTTTTGTGTATCTCCATTTTATAAGTAGGAGCAACTAAGTGGTGAAATGGGTAGAGTGGTGGACCTGGAATCAGGAAGACTCATCTTCCTGAGTTCCAATCTGGCCTCAGGCACTTACTAGTGACCCTGAGAAAATCACTTAACCCTGTTTGCCTCAGTTTCCTCATCAGTAAAATGAGGTGAAGAAGGAAATGGCAAACAATGCCAATATTTCTGCCAAGAAAACCCCAAATGGAATAAACATGAATGAAATGACTGGTTTAACAGGTCAGGAAAGAGGCTCAGAGAAATTAAGAAGCAACCCCAAGTTCAAATAGCTAGTAAGTGTCTGAGGAAGGATGTGAACCTGGACCTTTCTGACTCCATCATCCTCCATGCTGTCTGTTATGTCATATGGCCCCTCTGAAAAGTGTGGAGGCCAGAGCCAATAGATTTATGTTTATATAAACATATAGTTCTTTCAATTTCCTGGCTAAAGCTGCTTCTCCTGATCCTGGATCTCTTGAGAGGGTGATACTGGCAAAGCGCTGCTTGAAACCGTGATTCCTCTCTCACCTACATGACAAAGTGACCCAGGCCTCTAACTCAGTTAGCCCTGGGAGTGTTTAAGGGAATCAGATTTTTTTTTAAATCTACAGTTTTCTGGTTTGTTTCGGGTGATGAAAAACAGCTGTCATCTTTCCAGAGAAAATGAGAGTGGGTTTCTCATTTCTCTAAATATGCCTTCTATCTCTTCCTAGGTGTAATCATGACTTGAAAACACTGAGAAGGAAAAGGAACAGCAAATGTTGCCTGGGAGAAACCAGCAGAGAGAAAAATACTCATTCAATTTGAGACCCAAGACTTAAAGCTGTTCTTAGAATCTTGGAACTTCAGAGCTAAGAGGTACCTCAGAGGATAGCCAAGACTTGCTCTAAATTTTACAGATAAAGTAATTAAGACAGGCCCATGACTACTCAGTGACTCAGTAGCAGACTAATTAGACACTGGTCTTTTGAACACTGCACCTATTATTTTACACTGTTACCTTACCTGCATGACTTTCTTTCCCTTAAACTATGTATTGCCTTTCATTTTTACATTTTGTTGCTGTTCATTCATTTCAATCTTGTCCAACTCTTTGTGAACCCATTTGGGCTTTTTTTGGCAAAATTACTGCAGTAGTTTGCTACTTCCTTCTCCAGCTCATTTTATAGATGAGGAAACTGAGGCAAATAGTTGAAGTGATTTGCCCAGGGTCACACAGCTACCAATTGTCCCAGGCCAGATTTGAACTCAGGATGATGAGTCTTCCTGACTCTGGGCCTAGCACTTTAGCCATTGTACCAACTTGCTGCCCCTCATTTTTACGTATCTAGTTGTAATCCACTCATTTCAAAATGTGAAACTTTAAAATGACTGTTTTTACATACATGCCTCTAAAGCATTTGTGTTTCTTCTACTTTTTCTAAAAAAAAAAAAAAAAAAAACCTCAAATATATAATTTGATCAGTCGGTAGAATTCCTGGCATGACATCTTTCTCTGGTATGAATTGATGAGTCTGAATTCTGCTAGTCCTTGGGAGTTTGGGTGATCCACAGATACAAAACTAGTATGTGTCAGACAGATATAGAACCTGAGTCTTTCCTGGAGTAACATTTTACATTTATTAAGCGAGCCGATGACTCCTCCTCTGGGAACGTTAAGAAGCTCTCATTTTGCTCTTCCCCATCCTATTGGTAGGGTTTCAATCCCTAGCAAACTTGCTAGTGCTGGTCTCCTAGGAGAATCCACTATTGCGAGAGGACTCTGCCATGCTGGAAAGAACTGAAGAACTATAGGATTCACAGCTAATGTTTCTATATAACTTCTTACCACTCCCAACTTCCTACAAGATTCATCTCAAATATTATCTCCTTCTAGAGGCCTAGCCTGATTCTGCAAGCTGATAATACCCCTCCCCAAACACCTTGAATTTATAATGTTATGTGTCCTGTAGTGACTTATGTGTGACCATGCAATATCTCTTCCAGGAGAATGAAAGATCCATGAAGGCAGGGATTCTATCACTTTTTATGTGTATCCTTGGCTCCTGGTCAAGTCAGGTCAACAAGCATTTATTATTTACTACTATTTATTATATGCCAGCCACCGTGTAAAGTGATAGAGTTACAAAGAAAGGCACAACACCCCCAATCTCTGCTCTCAAAGATCTCATACTCTAGTGGAGGAAACCATATTTAAACAACTAAGTACAATAAAGATGGGTATGGAATAGATTGAAAATAATTAACAGAGAGAAGGCACTAGCATTAAGGGGATCCTAACATAATGCTTGCATTCAGGAAGCATTCAATAAGTGCTTGTTGGTTGACTGACTCCTGGATCCACGACTTTATCCTTTATGCTATGCTGTCTCCCTTCTCTTTAAAACCAGCCTAGATATAACCATCCATTCAATTATAAGATGCATGAAGACAGGCTATGTGTCCTATTTCATCTCTGCACCTCTGGCAGCTAGCACTGTGCCTTGCACGATTGATACACAAGAAAAATTGCTTTTCATTGAATTGCATGTATCATAGCTTTGTGATTTCTAATACACTTTTCTCTCCGAGAATTCTTAACTCTAAATTCACTACATATTTGAGCCAATGAATAATTCGTAGTGCTTCATTTTGAATTATACGCTTGTCTATATGATGGAGACTCTGCCAACATATTAAACTATAAACAATAATAACCAAATTTCCAGATGACAGAGACAGAACTAAAATCACCTTATCAAAAGTATAGTAAGCATCTGTCTTTCAAGGCCCCTAAAATGATGAAAGATGACAAATATGATCATCAAAGGGGAAAAATACAATTTAAACCTGGACAACTTGAACCAGTGAGCTTTTTGCAACTCATGTGAAAAGGAAGTATGATAATTCTTAACCCATGCCCTTTATCAGGCAGCCTAGTTAGAGCTAAAGGCAGTACTACGTGCACTTTTCCTACAATTTCCTAAGGGGGCTGCCCTGTTAAAAGACCCTTGAGATATTCTTCCCATTTTGGTGTGATGTATTTAAAACAAATACTGTTTCCTCGCCCTTCCACTGGGAGACTGTTTCATTGCTTTGCTGTTTGGTTTTGCAAAAGCACATAGCCACAGAAAATACTCCAATATACAGGCCAAACCAGACTAGTTGTTTCCCCCATTGAAAATGCAAAATTGTATTCAGCTCTCAGGAATTTGGTTTTCAAATAGACTCACTCTCCAAATCCTGTTTCCATACCTAGCACAGCAAGATTCCATCTCATGATAGTCATTCCAATGTTCTGACAGGGGTCAGCGCTCCTCTGTTTGGGCTATGTCCTGTAATCTCTTTGCTCTAGACTTGCATACCTTTTCTGCATGTTATAATAGTTTGTATCAAAGATCAACCGCAGTATCTTAAAGTGCGTTAGTTATTGCCTCACTTGATTCTTAGCCCTTGATAGAATTTTGAGGCATTTTGAGTGTTTGGCCGGAGTTGTAGAGAGATGAAAGTGACTAGGTTATGGGTTGAAGTAGTTGTAGAAATTCACATCTGGTCCTCCTCATTACAGATCTCAGGATTCAAGATCTTGCTCCTCAGAAGCAAATGTTCTTAAAGTGACACAAACCCTGATCCAAGTGGCTTTAGGATGGCAGAAGGGGGTGAGTCAAAGGGGTCTGAATTTACACACCAGCCATTTAATGAGGTATCTGTTAAGTTAGTAGCCTGAGCCAAAAAAAGAAGGTCCCAGGAAGCTGTAGTTCTAGGTCCGGAGTAGGGGTGATTGAATTGTTATATTGGTCCAAATGCTAGGGCACTTTGTATAAACCCTACTGTGGCTTATCAATAAGTTTCAATTGACTTTTGTCCCCTAAAAGGAGTGCAGAGAGGTGATGGACTGTGTAATTTGACTCATATCTAATTGGTCTTTTTTTTCCCCTCACCTCTCAAAGATCCCAGGGCTCCTCCCCTTGGTTTCAGGATAACAGCTTCAGGCCAAAGCGTAGTTTCATATCCCTCTTCTCAATCATCCAACTGTCTAGGGTGTGCAGTCCGTAAGTTCCAGATCTCCTGATTGCCTCTAGGATAAAAAGCACAATCCTCTGTTTTACATTTAAAGTCCTTCATTGTCTGACTCCAGTCCACCTTTTCTGACTTGGTTTTAAACGATCATTTTGTGTAATTATTTTCTATGTAAATCTCCATATTTTTCTCCCTTTTAAGGAAGATTTCTTTTTAGGGACATGGCCTATATTTAGATCAATGTGGTACCTTAAGTTTAGAAGAATGAGTAAATGGAAGAAAATGAATACTTCTCATTGAGCACTCACTTCGATTTAGTTGAACAAACATCTATTAAGTACCTTCTACATGCACGGAGACTTACTCAGACAATACTCTGTAAGACTATGTGTAATAGAACAGATGGTGATCTGTATTGGTAGAGGAAGTTTCCTTATTGAGATGGCCTCTGAGGTCCCTCATAGCTCTGAATCCCTCTGAGATTATGTTTGATTATAACTGAATTTCTCTAAGATCTCTCCAGCTACTCTTTGAGACAAGGGAGTAAAATGACACTTTCTACATTCTGAGCCAGCACTTCAAGATCTGGAGTATCCATTGCCCCTTAAGGGACACTGCCAGTTTGTGTCAGAAGGAAACTGCCGTGCCAGAGCAGAAAACACTACCTGTGCTCCGGACCTAGAGGTAGGGCTGTCTTCCTGAGACCTTCTTTTTCGGCCTAGGCTACTACTTAACGGGTACCTCATTAAATGGCTGGTGGTAAATGGATATCACTAGCTCAGTATTTATCACTCTGGTTGTTAAAGCAAGCCTCTTTTCAATATATAAGGAGACAAGCATTTATATAGTGCTTACTATATACCAGGCAGGGTAGCTAGGTGGCATAGTGAGCCCTGGGCTTGGAATCCAGAAGACTCATCTTCATGAGTTCAAATCCAGCCTCAGATACTTACTAGCTGTGTGACCCTGTTTACCTAAGGTGTTCATCTGTCAGATGGCTCCAGAGGAGAAAGTGAGGCTGGTGACCTTGCACAGCCCTCCCTCACTCAAATCAAAGTCAACTGCAAGTCGTGTCATCATTTCCCTGATGTCATGGTCCTCTTTGAGAATGTAGGACAAACACAATAATAAGTTGTTCATCTGTAAAATGAGCTAGAAAAGAAAATGGCAAACCACTGTAGTATCTCAGCCAAGAAGACCCCAAATGGGGTCACAAAGAGTCAGACATGACTGAAACAACAGCATATGCCAGGCCCTGTGCTCGACACTTTACAAATATTATCTCATTTGATCCTCATAACAAAAGTAGATGCTATCATTATCCCCATGTTACAACTAAGGAAACTGAGGCAGAGGGTTAAGTAACTTGTCTAGGGTCACAGACCTAGTAAGTGTTTGAGGCTGGTGCAATACCTAGCTACTTCTTAATGTTGTGGTACAAAGAATACTAGCCCTGGAGTCAAAAGATCTAGGTTCAAAGAAAATGGTGTAGGAACTATATAATCATCAAACATAAGAAGAGAGGCAATGAGGTACAGTGAAAAAAAACCACTTTCTTTTTTTAATCGGAGGACCTGGGTTCAAATCCTGCCTCTGTCCTTTACTGTATCGCATGTGGCCTGTGACAGTCAGGAAGACCTGAGATCAAATCTTGCTTCTGATATACGTTAGCAGTGTGACCTTGAGCAAATAACCTAACTTACCTTGGGCCTCGGTTTCCTCATCTATAAATTGAGGGGTGAGATTGGATGGCTTCATAGGTCCCTTGTAGATTTAGATCTATAATCTAGTATCTTGACTGAAAGCCTTAAGAAGTCCTGACTGCAAAACGTATTGTTATGGTCATATGTTGCCTGTTAAGACAGCTGAAGGAAACCATGACCACGTTTCAAACATGGAGACAAAGAAGTAAGTTCTTACTCATTCAGATGTTGTTAGCCCATCCCTAAGAAATGAATAGTGAGGGTAACGTCTCGCTTTCCTATAAAAATGTTTGTTTGAAGAAAAGCTATGTGCTTGGTTTAGCATAATTGACCACAGTAATTATAGTGCATGAGAATTTATGTTTTATTTATAAGACTGCTAGATTTTTTTTTTGGCAATGCATGAAATCTAAGTCTTTAATCCACAAAGCCATGTTTTCTATGGTCTACACTGGAAATTATGGGTTGTAGAAGCATTTGTGCTTGTTCAGATGTTCTGTAACCAAGGATTTCCAGATTTCCATTTTCTAAGTAAATACAGTTCTTGGGAGAGGTGTCAAGTTGTGAGCCCTGTGAGTTCTGTATTTATCTATAGATGAAACATAGCTCTAAAAGGGTGGTATAGACTGTTCTCCACACTCGCTCCCAATGTAGTCCAAACATCCCCAGAGAAGACTAAGGAAGGGAAAAGGCATTTGCATTCCTTCCAAAAGAGTTGCTACTTGGGATTTGGACATCACTACTGCCAAATCATTCCTATTGGTCACTGGGACCGGCCAGACAAGAGATGAGTCGACGGCATGATTTCAAACCAACGATAATTGAGCAAAAGACTCCACATGTTATTATAAAGAAAGCAAGAAACCAAGTCCCTTGAACAGTTGTGGCTTCAATTGTGAGACAAGAGATGAGACATGCCAACCTAGGGCAGGGCCATCAGATTACGAACATAAGATATTTCTTCTACTTGTTTTTTTAGTCCATAACATTACTTTGTTTTATTTCCTCCAGACCTATGATTTCGTTTGTTTAGGAATTCCCCACCAAGAAACCCCTTCTATCAATAACCCTAGCCTTAGCAAACTGCCTGGAACACTGAGAGATTGTGACTTATCTAAGATTGCCCAGCCGATATCCATGAGTCAGAAGTAGGATTTAATCTCAGGTTTTATTGATGCTCACAGGCCACAACCACAAAAGTAGAAAATGAGAAAAGCATCATTTCAACCCAGGTCCGCCAATAAGAAACTATACTGCCTCTCTTCTGACATCAGAAAACTGTGTGCCCAGCACCACTGTCTGCACCTTCCAGTCTTCTTTTCTTCCTTCCTTTCTTCCTTTGTTACATTAATCCATGGGTTTGTTATGACTGCAGCGGCATAATAAAATACTCATTGTCACAAATGAAAAGCTTTCAGTTCTCCACAGCTGTTAGTTCGTTAACAGAAACCACAAATAGGGTAATGGGACTGGTTCAAAGAATTATCAGCTTAAGTCCTACTCCAGTGCTTCATTGGGGCATGGAGGTTACCCTGTGTTCTTGAAAGTTATGCCATTACCAAGGGTGGGGAACCTGTTGCCCTCTAGGTCCTCAAGCGTGACCCCTTGACTGAATCCAAGTTTGGCTGCACATGAGGACCTAGAGGGCCATATGTGGCCTCGAGGCCACAGGTTCCCCATCCCTGCTGTAAGGACTGTAAGGATTCTTAACCTGTGGTCTGTGAACTTGTTTAGATAAATAGATGATACAGAAATAGAGACATAGATCAATAGAAAAATAGAGATATCAATAGATATTGTATATACATGTCTGTAATGACATATATACTTCTACAGATGTATAAATGATAGATAAATAGAGATGATAGAGACAGAGATATCTACAAATACTGTATATATCAGTAATGACATAGATATATCTATTTCTACAGATATAGAGATAGATGATGGAGAAATAGAAATAGAGATGATAGATATCTACAGATACCCTATCCATCTATGATATCTATGATGACATCAGTATAGCTATATCTATAAAGATAGATGATAAATAGATGACAGGTAGAAATATCTACATATATATCTGTAGTGACATAGATATATGCTTATCTGATAGATAGAGATGAATAGATCTTTTGATATTGTTGTTCAGGCATTTCAGTCGTGCCCTACTCTTACGGACCCTATTTGGGGTTTTCTTGGCAAAGATATTAGAATAGTTTGCCATTTCCTTCTCCAGCTTGTTTTACAGATGAGGAAACTGAGGCAAACAAGATTAAGTGACTTGCCCAAAGTCACACAGCTAAGTAATTCTGTGTCTTGCCCATTGATCACCTCCCCCACACTGTAAGTTCAAAGAGGGCCAGGATTATGCTTGACCAAAACTTTTCAGCTTCCCCAGCACCTACAGTATAGTGTCTACACACAATAAATACTTTATAAATGTTTGTTAAATTGAAGTAAATTAGAAAACATAGTTATAGTAACCACATCCTTTGTACCAATTTTAATTAAATTGGTGACAAATGCCATTTGCTACTTTCCTCACAGGGGTTTGCTGCAAGTTATTGCTGCCTGGCAAGTATTTCAATAAAAGGCACAAATGAGTAGAGAGAACTATAATCATTTCTGAGATGCCTGCTGCCCTGGTTCCTAGGTGGCTAGGCTAATAGTAGACAAGAATGAAGATGGAGGCTTGGAATTATTCTTTTTCTAAAAATGTCACAGCTACTAGGAACATTCCATCCTCATTGTATTTGTATGTCCTAAATCTAGGAACATATGTGTAAGAAAGGAAATGAGAGTTTTTTGTTTGTTTTTTCCCCTCATCTCAGTCCTGTTTGGAGACAGAAGGATTTTTGTAACAACAAAACCAGTAGCAGGAAATCACAAAGGTAAATTGGACTATTATCACATAGGGCACCATTTCTGAACCTGATTATATGCCCTTTCTGAACATAAGCTCTTTTTTAGAGAAAAATGGTATTTTTTTCCAATTACATGTAAAGACAATTTTTAGCATTCATTTTTACAAGATCTGAGTTCCAAATTTTTCTCCTTCCCTCCCTACCTTACCCTCCCCTCTTCCTAAAATGGTAGGCAATTTGATGCAGATTATGTAGGTGCTGTCATGTAAAACATATTTAAATATAAGCCACAGTTGTGAAAAAAAGTAACAGATCAAAAGGAAAAAAATCACAAAAAAGAATGAAGTGAGTCAAAAAAGTATTCTACAGTCTGCATTCAGAGTACATCAGTTCTTTATCTGGATGTGGATAGCATTTTCCTTCCTGAGTCCTTTGTACTTATCGTCAATCATTGTGTTGCTGAGAAGAGCTGAGTCCTTCATAGTTGATCATCACACAGTGTTACTGATATTGTGTATGATGTTTTCCTGGTTCCTGGTCCCATTCCTCTTTGTATCAGATCATAAAGATTTTTCCAGGTTTCTCTGAAATCTGCCTAGTCATCATTTCTTATTGCACAATAGTGTTCCATTACATTCATGTAACGCAGCTTGTCCAGCCATTCCCCAATTGATGGGCATCCCCTATATTTTGCCACTACCAAAAGGGCTACTATAAATATTTTTGCATATATAGGTCTTTTTCGCTCTTTTATGATCTCTTTGGGATACTGACCTAGTAGTGGCATTAGCGGATCAAAGGGTATGCACAGTTTGGCTGCCCTTTGGACCTAATTCCAAATTACTCTCCAGAATGATTGGATTGGTTCACAACTCTACCAGTGGTGTATTAGTGTCCCAATTTCCCCATATCCTCTCCAGCATTTATAATTTTCCTCTTTTGCCATATTTGCCAATCTGATAGGAGTGAGGAGGTAGCTCAGAGTTATTTTAATTTGCATTTCTTTAATCAAAAGTGATTTAGAGCACTTCTTCCTTTGCCTATACATAGCTTTGATATCTTCATCTGAAAACTGCCTGTTCATACCCTTTGACCATTTATCAGTCAGGGAATGTCTTGTATTCTTATAAATTTGACTCAGTTCTCTATGTACTTTGGAAATAAGGCCTTTATCAGAGACACTTGTTGTAAAGACTGTTTCTTAGATTTCTGCTTTCTTTCTAATCTTGGTTGCATTGGTTTTGTTTGTGCAAAAAAGCATTTTAATTTAATATAATCAAAATTACCTATTTTACATTTTGTAATGCTCTCTATCTATCTCTTGCTTGGTCATAAACCTGTAACTCACTTAATTTCTCCTTTGAGAACTTGGATACTATGCCACTTGGTGCATATATGTTTAGTATTGATCTTACTTCATTGTCTATCATACCTTTTAGCAAGATATAGTTTCCTTCCTTATCTCTTTTAATTAGGTATATTTTTGCTTTTCTTTGTCTGAGACCAGGATTGCTACCCCTGTTTTCTGTTTTGTTTAGTTTTGGGGGTTTTTTGGTTTGTTTGTTTTTTTTTTTTTTTACTTCAGGTGAAACACAATAGATTCTGCATCAGCCCCTTACCTGTACTCTGTGTATGTTTCTCTCTGCTTCAAGTGTGTTTCTTGTAAACACCATATTGTAGGATTCTGGTTTTTGATCCACTCTGCTATCCACTTCTGTTTTACAGGAGAGTTCATCCCATTCACATTCACTATTATGATTACAAAATTGTGTATTTCCCTCCGTCCTATTTTTTCCTCCTGTTTCTCCTCTCTCTCCTTTCACCCTTTCCCTCCTCAACAGTGTTTTGCTTCTGTCTATTGCCTCCCCCATCTGCCCTTTCTTCTGTCAGTGCCCCACCCCCTTACTTAATCTCCTCCCCTCCTACTTTTCTGTCAAGTAAGATAGATTTCTATATTCAAATGATGTATTATTCCTTCTTTGAGTTAATACTGATGACAGTAAGGTTCAAGCAACACCCTTCACTCCCCCTTCCCATCTTTCCCTCCCATATAATGGGTTTTTCATGCTTCTTCATGTGAAATAATTTACCCCATTCCACCTCTCCCTTCCTTCTGTGCCTAGTGTACTCCTCTTTCTCATCCCTTGTTTTTTAACATCATTCCCTCAAATTCACCTTGTATTCATACACTCTATGTATATTCTTTCTAGCTGTGCTATTAGAGATACAATTTTTAAGAATTACAACTATCTTCTTCCCATGTGAGGATATAGACAGTTCAGTTCCATTGAATCCCTAATGTTATCTTTTCCCTTTTTTAGGTTTCCCTTGGGTCTTGATATTGAAGATCAAATTTTTTGTTCAATTCTGCTCTTCTCTTCATGAAAGCTTGAAATCCTTCTATTTCATTGAATGACCATTTTTTCCCTTGAAGTATTAAGCTTAATTTCACTGGGTAGGTAATTCTTGGTTGTAATTCTAGCTCCTTTGCCTTTTTGAATAGCATGTTCAGTGACCTGTGATCCTTTAATGTTGCAGCTGCTAAATCCTTTGTAATCCTGAATTTTTCCTGAATAATCCCTGATATTTGAATTGTTTCTTTCTTGCCACTTGTGCTAATTTTTTCCTTGACTTCATAGTTGTGTGATTGGGCTATAGTGTTCCTTGGAGTTTTTATTTTGAGATCACTTTCCTGAGGTGATCAGTGAATTCTTTCAATACCTATTTTGCCCTCTGGTTCCAGGATATCAGAGAAGTTTTCCTTGATAATTTCTTGAAAGATGCTGTCCAGGTCTCCTTTTGATTCTGGTATCATCTCTTCAGGATCTATTTTCTAGATCAGTTGTTTTCCCAATGAGGTATTTTAGATTTTCTTCTATTTTACATTCTTTTTAAATTTGTTTGATTGAGTCTTGATGTCTCATAGATGTTAGAGTCATTAGCTTCTACTTGCCCAATTCTAACTTTTAAGGAGTTGTTTTCCCCAGTTAACTTTTGTACTTCCTTTTCCATGTGACCAGTTCTACTTTTTAAGCAATTATTTGCTTTTTCCAAGCTGTTGATTCTTTTTCATAATTCTCTTGCATCATTCTCATTTCTTTTCCCAATTTTTCTTCTACCTCATTTATATGACATTAAGCTTCTTTTTGAATTCTTCCATGAGTTCTTTCTGGGCTTGAGACCACTTCCGATTTTTCTCTGGGGCTCTGCCTATAAATGTTTTGACGTTGTTGTCCTCTTCTGAGTTTGTGTCTTGATCATTATGTGTCACCATAATAACTTACTATGGTCAGATTCTTTTTTTGTTGTTTTTTGCTCATCTTTTTTGGCCATTTTCCTTCCTTTTAAATTTGAGTTCTGCTCCTGGAGTAGAAGGAGCACTGTCCCAGGAGCTTCTTGTGCCAGTTGCTGCAGGCCCTGGCTAGTTACCTGGTGCTGCACTGATATTGACCTGAGGTCCATGGGGAACCCTCATGTCTGGTGCTATGCTGAGAGGGGTAAGGGGTTGGCTGGTGCTGCTGGTGGATGTAGGGGTCTGGCAGCTTACCTGGTACTGAGCCAGGGTCCCAGTGATAGTGTCTGGCATGTGCTAAGGCCGGTGGGGTGTTTCTGCATTTCCCTAGGACTACACTGAAGCATGTGGCTGTCTGGCTGCTGGAGGCTCTGTTTGTCAAGGGCTATGCTAGACCTGGAGTCTGCCAGTTCCCCTGGCTATGCTGAGGCATGTGAGGGGTCCTGGTGTTGGTGTTTGCCTGCTCCACCACAATGGAGCTCGGGATTTACTGCTGCTTTGCTGAGACGGGACTTGCTGCTGGCTTGCTGGGACTCTTCCTGTCCTGAACTGCACTCTCTTTTTCTGGAGTGATACAGACCTTTCTTGCTGATCTTCCGAGTTATTAGGTTAAAAGATTGTTTTAGCCAGTCGTTTTGCTGGTTCTGCTGTTCCAGGATTTGTTTTAGGGCACTCCTTTATAGTTGTTTGAAGGTGTATATGGCAGAGATTTACTACTTACTCTGCCATCTAGGCTCCTGAAAGTCCCAGAGTTACTGAACACAAGCTCTTGAAGACCAACAAAGCACTTATTCTATGAGTGAATCCTCTACTAACAGAGTATCAAAGGAAAAAAAGACCAGAACTATGTCAGTGATAACCCTGTGTTATTCTCACTCAGAACTCTAGGATCATAGATCAAGAACTGGAAGATATCTCATAGGACATTTGAATCCAACTCCCTCATGAACTCTTAGAGGACAGGAAGTCTTTTGCTTCTTTCTACATCCCCAGCATTTAGCACAATGCCTGGCAGAGTAAATGCTTAATAAGTGTTTATTGTTTGGTTTTATATATGCACAAACCAGGGTTTAAGGAGTTCAGGAAGATAGGCGGCTTCCAAGATAGGGTCTGAATACAGGTCCTCTATGTCCAGATCTAGTGAATGTTCCACCACACCACATTGCTTCCCAATACTTTCCTTTACAAAGATCAGAACTGCAAAAATGGTATCAACAAGTATGGAGTCTCCAATCTCCTGATACCAAACTAACTCCAGTGCTTGAGTTCTGAGCCTCAGAGGCAAAGGCTTCCACCCATTGAAAAACAGGATCTGGTTATTCCTGACCTAGCCTACTTCTGTGTGAGAATGTTTTGCTTCAGTGTAAACAAGCTAAATAGCTGAAAAATGAGGTGCAAATATGTTTTCTCAAAGTCAACATCTAAACCAGTGAGGATGTGATTTCCCTGGAATGTGATGTGGATTCCAAAGGCAGGCACATACTTGTCAAGGACAACCACTCAACCCTTCTGTTACCCACAACCTGGAAACATTCATGGAAGTGCATTTACACACAAAATTCCCCAAATAGAATTGCATGTTTACATTTTTTAATGATGTTATTGTTTGCAAATATTTTCAGAATCTGAAGAATCAAGTACAAAGCATTATAGCAAGTGTTCATTTCCATCTGTAACTTAGGGCTAGGAATTGTTAGATCCCCTAACCATTCTTGGTTTAATCACTTGTTATATCTCTGGGGCTTCCTTTTCTGTTTGCTGCTTTTTCTCTTTTAATTCTAGGGAAGTGTGGGCATATCTACTAAAGAAGGAAAAAGTAAGACTCCGATGTAAGAAGAGTATCTTGGGGTATTGGATAATATTCTATTAGATTTCAAATCACTTGCCTCTCAAGCTAAGACATTTGCAAAGTTGCTTCAATTTGTGTTTTTATGTATTCCTTTTGGTGCATGTTAGTGACACCTTCTTGTTTGTTCTTAAAATGGTCATGCCAAAACTGTCAGCAGAAGTTAAAAGGTCATCTGGAACATAACAAGAAAACCATCCAACTGATTTCATTTATTTGCTTGAGTATGCCTTTAAAGAATCCTCTTCACCGATCAAATCCTTCTATCTAATAGAATGTAAGCTCCTTCGGGGCAGGATCTATTTCATTTTTGTCTTTGTAGCCCCAGTACTTAGCATAGTGCCTCATATTTAACAAATGCTCATTGGTTACTAATTGGTTTATTTTTAAAGAGGTAGGTTTCAACTTGATTAAAAAATTTTTAAATTACTACTTATTTTGGATTTATTTTGTAGATGCTTACATGTGCACATGTTATCTCTCCCTTCCACCCCACCCAAGAATGGAAATTCTTTAAGGAAAGACACTGTTTCTTCATTGTCTTTGTGTACTGAATGCCTATCACAGCACTTGGTGTATAGGTATTTAGTAAATGCTTATGGATTGATTGAAGTTGGGAAAAACTTATTATAACTAGAGCAATCCAAAAGTGGAATGCCTTTCCTTAGGAGGTAGCAGGATTCTCCATCATTTCAAGCAGAAGCTAGGTATCTTGTGTGTGTGTGTGTGTGTGTGTGTGTGTGTTGTAGAAAAGAATCTTGTGTTGGTATGGGTTGGTTTAGTTGTCCTCTGTGTTTCCTTGCAATGATTCTGTGCCTGGCATGTGCAGAGAGCAGAGAACATCTTAATAACTCTGTGAGTATCTGGGGCAAACATCATTATAAGCCAGATAGGGCAGGTATAATATAGTTACAGACAGGCATCAAGCCTTTCCTAATTTCCCTACTTGTTAGTGTCTCCCTTGCCCAAAGGACATGCCTATGCTGATTTATTTGTATATTATATCCCACAGTAGCCTGTAAGATCCTTGAAGGAAAGGACTACTGGTTTTTTTTTTCTTTGTATTCCTAGGGCCTAACACAATGCCCTGTCAATAATTGGTTTCTAATGAATATTTATTGGACTGAATTAGCTTACCTGCCTTACACAGATGGAGAAAACGAAACTCTTGTCCAAGATGACACAAGGAAATAGTCAATTTGGAACTTGAACCCAGGTCTTCTGGCCCTAAATCTATTGCTTTTTCGACTAAATTATGCAGTCTCTATGAGATAATAGGATTTTTTAAAATAAATTAATTAAAAACATTCATCAAGTGCTTGCTGTGTGCCAAACACCGTGCTAAATTCTGGAGATACAACTACAAAACTCTAGGCAGTCCTTACTCTCAAGGAGCTACCTCTAATTGGAGGAGACAACACATAAAGTTCAGGTATAGGGCAGACTGAGGGTCTTAAGCACTGGTGCTGGGGATGATAAAGCCCCAATGTTCTCAGGCTACTTAAATAGTTAAAATGACAGTGCCCAGGGGCTCCAGGCCATAGAGCCCAGGGTAGATGGCAAGACCTAGAGGATCATAGGAGGTAGATTCAGGGAAGTTAATAAGGCATGGTAGACCTCCATCTTATCAGAAGGAGTCGAATTGTTGGCTTCTATCTCATTCAAACCTGATGAGCCGTCCAGTGGTGTAAACAATGGAGAAAACAGGTAGGTAGGATGCTCCCAGTAGTATTGTTCTTCCTTCCCATCCATCCCAGATGGATTTTGGGACCACCTTGCTAGGGGAGAAGAATGGAGGAAAGGAAAGGAACTATATCTGTGTTTGTATTGGAAAAGGGAACTCCCAGTGTAGAAACTTTGTCCTCTGATGAAGATCGGTAAGACTTATAATATACAGTCTCAGAGATTAAAGAGTGATTTACTTATAGTCACATAGCTATTATAGATCAGAAACAGGACTTCCTGACTCCAAGGATGATCATCTATCTACTATGACATATTGTCTTGTTAAGGTCTCTTACGAATTTAAAATGCTTAGGTTTATGCTATGCTGTGCTAGTCAAATTAATCTCTCTGTCTCTGTCTTCTTTCTTTATATGTCTGTCTCTCTCTGTATGTTTCTCTGTGTCTCTGTCTGTCTCTCTCTCTCTGTATCTCTGCCTGTCTCTGTCTCTCTGTCTCTCTCTGTCTCTGTCTCTCTGTCTCTGTCTCTCTGTCTCTGTCTCTCTCTCTCTCTCTCTCTCCACCACCCCCACCCTTTCCCCAATGACCTCACATTATGAAAATGTATCCAATCTCTCTGTGGAGGTTGTTAGACCTTTTTCAAAGAGTTTACAATCAGTGGCACAGTGGACACGTGGGTCTTAAAGGACATTAATAATTTAATTGCTAATCATGGCATGTTCTAAAATGTTAAATACCTGAAAAATCTGCCAGTTGAAGAGTTGTGATAGTTCAAAAACCCCACTATTCTTTTATTCAAAGTTCTTGTGGTAGCAAACATTGGTACTCTCCATCTGAATTCCAAATTACTTTGTAATGTACTTCTAACACATTTTTCACTTTAAAATCTTGCCCTTTTTTTAAGCTGATATAAGCCTCTCTGGCTGACTTTAGCTCCTGATTCATTCCTAAGGATTTGCTTATTTTTTAAAAGGAAGATAAGCAATGCTGTAGGTTGGCAGGCAGGAAGTGTGTGTCACTGCTCACCAAAGGTCATTCCAAAGAATTGCTGGCTTCACCATGGAAAGGGGCCTCCCAGCAAAGGATGCTTTGCCCCACAGTTCTCCAAGTTCCCGTGGCAGCCAAGAATTTACCAGAGCTGAGCAAGAACAAATATTCCAAGAATTACTTTGTGGTTAGCTGTACAATTTCCACAAAAATCTCAAGGGAATTTTCAGATGACATCTACATGGTCTGTTTATCTATGAAAGTCTATTCCTTTAAGTCCTATTTTTTCCCTTTCTGCTAAAAATCTACTAGAAAATACAAAGAGGAAATAATTGAGAGTTTAGGCAGATGGAAAGAGTTGAGGTTTTAATGAGCCCTAAAAAAAACACTAGGTCACCTAATCACACACACACATACACACACACACACACACACACACACACACACACGTACACACACACTCTCCTTTGGTTACTTAAACCAAGAAATGAATTTCTTAGAGACCCTCATGAGAAAGTCACTCAGAGTCCTGAGGAATCCCCAGGAAGAGTTTATAGAATTAAGGTGGTATTTTCAGTTCCAAAATGACTTTCATTTAGCTTAACGTTGTGTCCTCAGTCACTGGGCTGGAACTGAATTTATTCATTCATTGTTTACCTCTAGTCATTATAAAGAAAACTAAGTAAAGGCTCTAGGACCCTAGGCAACAAGACCAAGCACTGGTCTTGGCCTTGAAGAGGCACAGCTGGCTATACAGCACTGAAAGAAATTCTCATTTGTCGATTAGTTTTCCTCCCTGAGGTAAAGTTCTTGATTTTTTCAAATGTCCTTGTCACCTTTTGAAAAATCAATGTCAGAAAGCACCATACTGTAATTTTCCCAGATTATAATGCCCTCTAAATGTTTAAAAAGATAGAACCAACTCTACTTAAAAACAAGACCCTCCTCTAACTGATTAGTATCCATAATGTCCTGAGCCTTAGTGAAAAATGAGGATTTCAATAAACCCTGAACTGCTTTCCATGGAGGACTAGCCATCTACACCAACTTTCAATTCATCTTTGCTCAGCCTGAACAACTCATTAACTAAAGAATGTAATTCTGTAGTATGCTAGAATGGCATGACCAATTTAATTCACATATGAGAACATCAAGAAGTCCAGGAGACCTAAGTTCAACCTCACCTACTTACTACCTATGAGACTCTGGGCAAGCCTCTATCTAAACCTTTCTCAGCATCAGTTCCCTCGTCTAACAAAGTGGAGATGATAATAACACACGTCTCCCCAGAATGTTGCTGGAATTAAGTGAGGTAACATATGCAAAGCACTTTGCAAACCTTAAAGTAAATGCTATTATAATGAAGAGTCAGGTTAATTTACCAAAACTAAGAAAAATGTGAGTTCTAGATTAGATGCGAAAAGTAAAGAGTCCTGGAAGTGTCCTGGGAGGATCACAAATCCTTCCCAGTGGCTGATGTATGAGTTTTCAATATACAAGTCATATTTTTTAGGAGGAACATGCATTGAGAAAGTGAAGGGACACTGAACAAAAGGGGATGAAGAAGAAAAAGTTGAGAGGTTGGCTAAATTGGAAGGTAATAAGTTATAACACTCATTCAAGCAGTTCATACTCTGTCATTAAAATTATTAAAATACTTTCCCTTTTCCATTAATTCAGAAATTCAGAACTCCTATGGTTTATAAACAGCTTAGTAGAGTCCTGAGTAGAAAATTTAAGTAGAAAATTACAAAAAGCATCAAGTGAGAGTGTCTGACACTTTTTGTCAGCATTATTCTCATCTCCCTCCCATGCCCCCCCAAAATAAATCAGACCTAAAGGAGAGGATTATAACATCTGCTAGTATTCAAAATATTGCAACACTAAGAAAAAAAAAGATTTTCATTGCAAGCAAAGGGTTTTTGTTCTTTACCAATATCCATTTTATCTAAAATCCATAGGATAAGTTTTGGAGCTAAAAGGTTAATTCTGATTAATGTCAACAGTAGAATTATCTGGTTAATGAGGAAGAAAGAGAAATGTTATTTTAATCGTCATATTAGGACAGGTACTGAATTTGTGATTTCATTGTCATAAGTGACTCCTCAACTAAAAAAAAATCCCTCTACCAACTCAGGGAAGGGACTTGCCAGGGGTTACACAGTATGTATCAGAAGCAAGAACCAGGTTTTCTTAGCTTTCAGACCAGCTCCCTATTCCACACTCTCCTTTATGATCACTAAATTCTGGTTAAAGATGAGAAATCGTTAGCACTTCAACTGTATTAATGAAAGCCATCTAGTATAATCAATAAGTAAAACCTTTCTTTTTATCACAAGCAAAGTAAGTGTGTTAAGACTATTAACTATTTGTCCATTGTGAGTCAAGTTACCTTATTAATATAACTGAACCCAAAAGGAGTAGTAAATGGTGTCAGAATATGCAAAGTCATGCTATCTTTTGGGTGGAACCTGGAGGGGCAATTTAAACATTTTGTGTGTGTGTGTGTGTGTTTTTTTCTTTAGCTTCCTCTGTATTTCAATTTATGCGCCATATAAGCAGTTCCTGTCATTTCTATTTAGTCTTAAACACAATAGCAATTTTTCAACAAAATATTCTCAATACACTTGCATGCAGGGTGTGTCTAGGCACAGCCTAAAGTCTCAGGAAGAAAAAAAAATTGGTATTCTGAGTCTCATTTTTATTCTGTCTTTTCAAGTTAAGTTTATTATTTTTAAAAATTGTTTCTTTTTTTAATTTGATCATTTAAAACGTTCTTTATGACTAAGTATTCAATAAGTATTCTACTTAAAATATTTTTTTTCAGATCACACATCTAAAATGTGCTGCACACACCAATGTATACTTGTTATCTGGAAATATAAGAAGATAAACTAACCTTATATATAGACTAAGTCATTATCTACACTATAGAGTATTGTTTGAAGAATCCTAAAAGATATTTCACCAACTCTCATTCTCTCTTACAGTACCCATAATTCCAATTTAGATATTCATTTGTTTGAATTAAGGCTTTTCACTTCCAAGTTGTAATTTGTTAGTATGACAATAACCCTTGGAGGCAGGGGTGTGCTGATAGCATACCTAAGTGTGAACTGTATTATTAAGGTTTTATCCATCACTTTCTTAAGTCTAGAATACAATCATAAAACAATAAATCAAGACCTGATTTGAAGCATTTGCTGATTTTCAAGATATAAATGCTCACACTGAAGATTTAAACATCAGCTCTCACAAGCATTTAGGAGATGGTTCGAGCACCCCCTTGCCTAAATGGTTAGCACATTAAATCATTATTGGTCACTAACACCTTATTGGAGATTAATCTATCAAATTCTTAGTTCAGAGAACATGGGGATCAGAAAATGTAGGCTTTGATAAAGAATAAGAGAGTAGGAAGAGTCCAGAACGTTAGAATTAATGTAAGAAAGCATAAGTACAGCAATACTATAAGGGAACAGCTGGGTGGTGTAGTGAATAGAGTGCCAGGCCTGGAGTCTGGAAGACTCCTCTTCATAAATTCAAATCCCATCTCACTTACTAGCTGTGTGACCCTCGGCAAGTCACTTAACTCTGTTTGCTTCAGTTTCCTCATCTGTAAAATGAGCTGGAGGAAGGAATGGCAAACCATTTCAGTGTCTCTGCCAAGAAAACCCTAAATGGGGTCACCAAGAGTTGAATACAACTTAAAAATGAATCAATAACGCTGTAAGGGACTTTAGACATCTCTGTGACAATTTAGGATACTGGACTCTGAGTAGAAGGGAGAAGGAAGAAGAAAGACTTTGATAAAAGTATAGGAAGGCATCAAAAATGGGTTTTAATACCAGGGATCCTCTTAGTGTTTTCCTGTCCAAAATAAATCAATAAAGTGACCCAACAAACCCCATTGCAAAAATAAACAATTCTAAATCCACATTTGAAGACTGTCTACATACTTTCTAGTCCTCCCATGAGCTATGTTTTATCTGTAAGAACAACAATGTCTTAAAAGAATTGTACCCTAGATGAAATTCTTTAACGGTTAACAATGTAATCCTAGTTCCAAGAAAATTGCCTGTGTAAAAAACCAGTTCCATACAAATGGGATGTTCGAAAGGATAAACTAGATAAGAGATAATAATATTAACTTGGAAAATGCTGATATTCTACTTTATTTTTTTCTTGCTTTCAGCTTTTCTTCTGTTTGTCTAAAGACAAAAAAGTATAAAGCAATTAGACATTTAGGGAAAAGATGGCTGTTTTTCAACAATAAGAATGGTATGACAATTGCTGAAAACACAATGATTGGTGCAAGAGTTGGTGCTTTCCTACTTCTGGTTGTGGTTGTTGGCATTAAAATGTTGTAATCTACTGTGCTCAATACCTTGGGGCTTAAATCATCTAGAAGAGTTTGGCCTAATTATCCAATTTTAGTATGTGTGCTATCCTAGAAGGTACTTGGCCAAACTATCTACATAGAACAAAGCAAGGGGGTGAAAACTGTCTTTTGCTGAGGCTATAATATGTAATTTAATGGTCAATGCATAGAACTGGGCTACCAGTATGTATATCTTAGTCAGAAACTGCACATGAACAATAATCTGGGTCCAGAATTGAAATGGAGGAGAAAAGGAGCACAGTGTTTGTAATGATCCCAACCTTATCCCTGAAAAAAAAAAGTTTAGCTTTTTAAAAACAATGTTCTTACCCACATGTACAAAACTATTTATAGCAGCTCTTTTTGTGGTGGCCAAGAACTGGAAATCGAGGGGATGCCCAGCAATTGGGGAATGGCTGAACAAGTTCTCGTATATGAATATAATGCAACACTATTGTGCTGTAAGAAATGATGATCGGGCAGACTTCGGGAAAATTTAGAAAGACTTATATGAACTGATGCTGAGTGAAGTGAGCAGAAGCAGGAAAACATTGTACACAGTAACAGCCATAGTGGGTGAAGGGCAATTTTGATAGACTTAGCCCTTCTCAGCAATGCAAAGACCTAAAACTTTTCCAAAGGACTCATGATGGAAAATGCCATCCACATCCTGAGAAAGAACTATGGAGTTGCAATGCAGACTTTTCTCTTTTGTTTTGTTTTGTTTTGTTTCTCATGGTTTCTCCCATTCGTTATAATTCTTCTATGCAACATGATTAACATGAAAATATGTTTAATAGGAATGTATTATAGAGCCCATATCGGATTGTATGCCATCTTGGTAAGGAAGGGGGGAAGGAGGGGGAGAAAATGTAAAACGTGGAAATGAATGTTGAAAACTGAAAATAAATAAATTAAAAATAAAAAAGCAATGTTCCTTCCAGTGTTGCAATGGGTACAAGTCACAGAATACCAGTCTCCAAATAATTAGTCAGAGGACAATGAGAGGCACACGGAAGATATAAGTAGGCTACCACATATTACCAATCAAGAATTCAGCAAGGGAAGAGGTTTAAGGAAAGTACTAGGAAGGAAGGAAGGAAGGAAGGAAGGAAGGAAGGAAGGAAGGAAGGAAGGATGGAAGGGAGGAAGGGAGGAACGAAGGAAGGAAGGAGCATTAATTAAATGCTTACTATGTGCCAAGGATTGTCTAAATCCCGGGGATACAAACATTAAAAGTACTCTCTCAAGGCTTTAACACCCTAATGTTGAAGGAGATAACATATGTACAAAATGTCAGTTCCAAGTTCAGTGGAAAAATCCAATAGTTCTTAGGATGTAGTAGCAAAGCAAAGGGAATATATAGAGAGAAATAGATAGATATAGATACATATCGCCTTCAATGGCACTTCCACTCATGATATCATATTCATTTCTGATACTGAGCCATTTGACAGCACCAGGGCTTTTAGTGGCAAGAATTTTCTGGGTCTTCAGTAGGTGTAACACCCTGAAAAGCAGGTGTAGACCACATCGCTTCCCAAGATTATGGCTGCAGTGGGCTGGGCTAGAAGCAGGACCAGTGGTCTGTGGGTGTACTGGCACTCGAAGGATCTTGTATTTACATTCCCAGTGGTGGCAGTTGGTCAGCAATTAGTATTAGTCATGGTGAGAAAAGGCAGGTCTTTTGAACTCAGTGATTACTCCCCTCAATGAGCAGCTCAGTGTAACAGTGGTTCTAGTTCTGGAGTTAGGAAGATTTGAGTTCAAATTGAAATTCAGATAGTGGGATTTGTGACACTGAGCAAGTCACTTAATCTCTATCTACCTCAGTTTTCTCAACTGTAAAATGGGGACAATAACACTGTTATGAGGATCAAACAAGATATTTGTAAAGCTCTCAGCACAGTGCCTGACACATAGTAGATGCTTAATAAGTGATTGTCCTTTCCCTTTCCCCTACAGGACACCAAGACCAGTGGTCTAGGAGATGCTGTTATTCCTAAGCATCTTGGTTGCAGGGCTTTGACCTATTTCTATGAGGGTCTGAGAGGATGTAGTTGTCAACACAGTGGTAGTGGTGGTGGTTTCATTGATCAGGCAAAGCTGCTTCTTGTATCTCCCTCAGGGTACCTTATCTTCAGAGAGATGTGGGACCAGAAAGGGACTAGGAAGAAAGGAAAGTGGGCTGAATATATGGTGAGAAATAAATATAACCATTGAGTAGCCCTCATGCTCCATTGCTATGCACATAATGTTAAGGGATAGAGGAAGGAACTCAGAATATCAGGAAAAGCCCTTAAGGTGGAGTGAAGAGAGCCTTGAGCAGGACTCCCATGGGAGGAAAAGACATTGGTTAGGTTGTGATGATTATCATTGGAAGGAATACCCAAATTGTAAGATCGTTGATTTATCAAAGTGTCAAGCATAATTAATTCTGAAAATAGATATAAAATATTAAATTATACTTATATATCTTTCTCTACACATTGGCACACACCTGAAATACCTTTTTTTTTTTTGCAAACTCCCCCCAAAAAATATCTTAAATAAACTAGGACAAGTGTTATTTTAAAAAAATCCTACTACAATTCCTTAGGAAAGGAAATAGTCCTTTCTCAAAGTGACCTCTTCTGTGTAAATATAGGCTTAACCTAGATTGGCATTGCCTAAAACAAACCACACCTGTAATTAAATTAACCTTGAAATCCCTCATGATCTTGAAGTTATTGTTACTTTGAGGCAAGAATTACATGTGTCTGTGTATGCATACATAAAGCCAAATCCCAGTCACCATCTACCTGCCCTCTCTCCCACCCACCCCCAATTATGTTAGGCTATAGTGAATTCTCTTCCTCCCTAGTGTCTTCATGACTTTATCATGACTTCAAAACCAGTGGAATTCAGCCTATTTATACTATAGTGTGAAGGGAAAAGAAAATCTGTACCTCTCACTCTTGGTTTCCCATGAATCACTTGTGGCCTACCAAATCCAAGAGGATTATTTAGTTGTTCCTGGCGAACACTGTTTTTATTTAATATTACTGCATTCTGAGTTTTCTGCTATTCTTTGGTGTCTCAACAATCTCCCCCACCCACCGTGCCCCATTGATGTTCACCTGTTCCCTTTGATTAAAAAGCACACCTGCAGTCACTTTAGAACATTCCCAAAGTCCTGTATTGTACCTTTTAAACCAACTTCTCACTGTATACTGTGTCGATACTTGCTAGCCACTGAAAGGTAACATGTCTGCACTCTGTAGCTGCATGTTTCAGCACCGAAACCTTGTGAGGCTGGAATCACCCCCAAAGCCTGACAATAGGAAATGGAGTCCATCAGAAATCATCACCTGGTAAATGACGATCCAAACTTGAGTCACCTGGACCTGCTGTTTAAACAGAGAGTCTGTTCAGTATCGTTTCACTACATCTACAGGAGATAAATCCTGATTTTGGCATGTCGCCCAACACTCACATTCATAGCAAGCAGTCAACTCCCCTGTTGGACTGCTCTCAAGCTGTGGAATTTAGAAGGGGGAGGGAGGGTGCTGTGGCAGATAATTTATCCTCCACCAAAGTCCTATTCTGAGGCCTCATCATGGCATGGAAATGACCCTGGGATGTCAAAGACTTTGCCAGTAAAAGCAAGCTCTGGCAGATTCTACCAAGCTGGAGTGGCTTCAAGTATGGGCCTGGTGAGGCCTGTTGACTAAATAGCAGCCTAGCTATATTCAGAAAGGTCCCTCCCTAGCTTAATCACAAGGCAAGGCACAGATATAGACTAGACATAGATGTAGATGTAGATATAGACATAGCTGAATAAAGATTTAAATAAAGACATATACAGACAGATAGATATATATACAGATGTAAATATACACATAGCGAGAGAAACATAGATATGAACATACATAGATGACAGAGATATATAGATATAGATGTGGGCATACACATCTACAGCAAGAGAGAGAAATGATGGTGACAAAGAAAGAGAGATGATGGAGAGTGACAGCTGGAGAGAGAAGTAAATATATACATATATATATACATACACATAGACAGCAAGAGAGAGATGATGGAGAGAGAGAGAGCTGGAGAGATAGACATATAAAGATAGGTAGGTAGATAGATATAGACACACATAGATAACAAGAGAGAGAGAGATGATGGATAGAGAGAGATGGACAGAGAGAGAAAGATAGAAATGGATAGAGTTATCTATCTCTATAGAGACAGACAGATAGATAAATGGATAGCTGGATGGATAGATAGACAATGAGAGGGAGGAAAAGAGAGAGAGAGATCTATATTCTCTTCTTGAGTGATTCTCAAAGACAATGTGATAGAGGAATTGAAAGTAGTATTGGAATATTGTATATATAGCCACACCAATTAAATCATAACTTCTCAAAGCAGTTTATTTATTGCTTGCCAAGTTCCTTTTCTCCTGCTGACTTGAATTAGCATTTCCCTAACCTTGCTTATAGGGGAAGCTTCTCCTTTTCAGTTGGCCAGTAAATTTTCCCAACGATTCCAAGTCTCACCAGGATGTAGCTGGATGACAAGTTTTGGTTCTTGCTGTCGCAGTTCTGGATTTGTGAGTTCTTGGGCCAAAAGTTTACAGGATCAAGGGGCCAGGAGATGGTCAAGTAGTATGGCTTCTTGTTGGCCTATGAAGAAGGGTGTGTCCCCAAAGGAAATAACTCAGGTAAGTCTAAGACCTCTCTGCGTGTTTCAACCTTGAGTATCTGGTGAACTCCTCTAACCGTACAATATGCCTGCATTTCTCTTGGAATAATGAATGCCATTGTACTTTGCATTTTTATTGATAACTTAATGTCAAAACTTATCACACACTGCAAGCCCATAAATCTGTACTTGGAACATCAACTTCCTCTGAACACACTTTGCACACAAAACCAAGAGAAATTGAGGCAATTATCAAGATAGTTTAAGCAAAAAGTACCTTAGAAGAAGAAGCTATTTTGAGGTGGGCCTCAATTGTCTGTAGAGTTGCCTCCATTTTCCACTTTACTTTGGATATATATATATATATATATAACCTTGGAGAAGTTCCCTAGTCTTACAAAAGTTAATTTGAATATTCATGTATAGCCTTGATCTTAATGTTCACACTGAATAAGCTTCAACTTGCTTAATGTGAAGAAGCCATACAAGTAAGTGGAGAGAAATCTGAGGATTAAAAAAACTTGACTTCTCTACCTGGCTTTCTCAGTGAGACCTGGGACAAGTCCCACTTACTTTCCAGCATTAATGTCTCCAGCTGTACAATGGAGAAATTGTGGGCTTGCTTTGAAGATTAATGGGCTGGCATAGTCGAATTACTTTGAACTTTTTGGAAATGGGTCATGCATCTTATAATTTTAATATTGTCTGGATGTAACATTAAAAAAATCCTGGTTTTGTCATACAGTAGATGCAGAATAGCAGTAGCTAAGGTCTGGGTAGCCCTGTCCCTCTCGTCTTTGAGGAGGCACCAGTACCTTAATGATGGGATGTGATGAACCTAGCCCTTGAATCTGAGGGAAAACAGAGAGACCTAAATAAAGAGAGAAACGGTGTCCCAATGAAACCCACTGCCATCTCTTCACTGCAAATCTCCCCAAGCTCCATGACTTTCTTCTAATTTCTCCATTTTACTTTCTTGTTTTGATTCCTTAAGCACTTTGAATTTAAGATCATTATCTTTACCAAGAAAAAACAAAAGCTTCCAGACCTAGTGAGATAGATTCCAAGACTCAAAGATTCTGATGATTTAAGGAAGAGAACACTGATACAGTCAGACATTAGGGACACAAAAATGTATGAGGTAACCTTGAAAAAGTAGATAAATTAAATTGTGTATTGGCATCATGTATAAGCAAAGTAGTGTATATAAAAGGGCAGTGAGTAAAAGGAAGATGTTCAGATAAGGTGGGGGGGGGGTGATGTTCTCATAGTTGATCATTTTGGACCTCCACTGAGGTCCCCTTCTTGAGTAGGAAGTGATCCTAGATTCTTAAAGGCAGTGCCAAAGGCTTCCCTGGACTTTTTGTATGCAAATGGAAGCATTCCAAGCATATCAACCTGTAGAGATACAATGTGGTCCACTCTGATATGAAAAGGATTCACCTCTTACAGCATGAGAATATAGTCTGACACACCCCTAATAGTTAACATATATATATAGTGCTTAATAGCCCATGGAACAGAATAGAAATGTCTTTTATTACAGTAGGTATTCAGTAAAGCTTTGCTGATTAATGGGAATGTTGGCACTGTATGTCTGTGTTCTAAGGACTACTCAAGTCAAATTCATGAGGCTCATCATTTTCACCTGTAAAATGCAGGCATTGGACTAAATCTCCTCCAGCGCTAAAATTATAGTCCCATAATGCTATGAACAGAAGATTGGCCAGCAGATCTCAAACACATTCTGGCTCCAATCTACTGTGCTATCCTCACTGAACATTACTCACCCTACTACACTCTGCAGTACAATCAAAACTGCCTTCTCTCTGAGCTATAGGCATCTCTATCCTTCTGCATTGGCTAATTGCCTGGAATGCACTCCCTCCTTACCTTTACCTTATAGCTAGCATACCTCCTATAATTCCTCTCTTCCTTTAAGCTGAGCCTCAAAAACTCTCATCTTCATGAGCCTTTCCTGATAGCCCAACTGCCAGTGACCTCCCTCCCAAAATACCTTGTATTTGACTACTATGTATATATTTGCTTATATTAATTTTATGTATATTTTATAAGCACATATTGTCTACCCTATCAGAACATAATCTCTTTATGAATAGGACTTGTTTCATTCTATTCACTTATATCACCAGCAATTAACATAATGCCTGGTAAATAGTAGGCATTTAATAAATATTGTCGATGGATCTTGAACCCATGTAAGATTTTAAATCCTTCTCTATTAAATTTCATCTTGTTGACTTCTGCTCAGTATTTTACCGTGCTGAGATCTTTTTGACCCTCGGGTACCAGTAAGACTCTTTCTCTGCATGTGCCATACTAATTTCTTCTTTCCCCATCCCTTCTCTCCCCAGCCTTGAGTTTCACCTATCTGAATCTGTCAAGACTGAGCTTCAGTTCTACTGTCTTCATAAAGCCTTCTGTGAAATCTTTATAATGTCCTCTTTCAACTCTTTCATACAGGTTAATTTCATGTCCTCACTGAGATCTCAAGCCTTTTTGAGATCAGCAACTATGTCTTACATATATTATTTTTGTACCCCACAAACTTCCAAGCATGGCATTGAGGCAGGTATGGGATCATGTAAAGGGTACTGACTTGAAAGTCAGAAGATCCGTGGTCAAATCCAGGCTTTACTTACTGGCTATGTTGAGCAAATCACAGTTTCTCGGAACCCCAATTTCCTCAGCTCTAAAAATCAGTATGATAATACCTGCTAGGCTGGCATCCTATGCATACAGTGCACCATGCTCTTTCCACATTGCTGTGGCCTTCTCTTTTTCCAGGCCTTCCTCAGGGGTCGTTTCTTCCATGAAGTTTTCCTGGATTCTCCCCAACTGAAAGTGTTTTATCTTTCCTCAAATTTATTTAGGGCTCTTTGTCTGGATTCCCCCCTTCACCTTCGTAAAAATCTGTCTTGTATTGACTTCCTTGAATAGTTGTCATATTGTTTGTAGTAGATTATAAGCTTCTTGAGGGTAAGAGATGGGTCTTTTTTTCTTTACATTTTTATCCTAGTTGTGTTATATACAGTGCTAGGGAATGGCTTGTGGACTGAATCCATGTCCATTGGCACAAGGAAATCCCAACTGAGGAAATTCCTTCTATCAGTCCAGGTTGGCACTTTCTCTGAAATTTAGTCTTAGAAAGTTGCCTTGGATCAATCAAGGAATATGTCCTGGGTTACATATTTAGATGTCGGAGTTTGGAAACATTAGAGATAATATGATATAATGGATTGGGCATTGGATTTGGAGTCAAGAAGCTATGAGTTCAAATACTGCCTCACACACTTTTAGCTATGTCACCCTGAGCAAGTCACAACTTTTATGTGTTTCAGCTTGATCATTTGAAAAACTGAGAAGGTTAAACCTGGTAGCCTTTAAGGCCCCTTCCAGCTCTAAATCTATGATCCTATGATCTCAGGTCTTCCTGGCACCACTGGCTACTCTCTAACTTCTCTGTCATTCTACTTTCAACATTACTTACTCTCTCTCTCTCTCTCTCTCTCTCTCTCTCTCTCTCTCTTTCTCATATATATATATATATATATATATATGTGTGTGTGTGTGTGTGTACATATGTACATATATATGTGTGTGTATGCATGTATACATGCACACATATATGTATATATGTATATGTATATATGCATGTGTATATACATATGTGTGTATACTTATTTTTAAATTGAAACCACCTCCCATTGTCTTCTTTGAATACCAGTCTTGCTTTTCAGACTTGCTTCTCATGGCCTTTTCATTTGGGGAAACCTGGAGTTCTTTCTTAAGGCAGTTAGGTGGTTCAGTGGACAGAGTACCAGGCCTGGAGTCAAGAAGACTCATCTTCCTGAATTCAAATCCAGCCTCAGACACTTACTAGCTGTGTGACCCTGGGCAAGTCGATTAACCTTGTTTGCTTCAATTTTCTCATCTGTAAAATGAATTGGAGAATTAAATGGCAAACCACCCTAGTATCTCTGCCATGAAAACCCCAAGTGGGTTTATAAAGAATCATACACAACTGAACAACAAAGAGCAAAGAATACTTTCTTGGGGATTCAAAGTCTAAAATCTACTTTTTTTTTTTTGGTTGAACTTCAAAACCACTTGACTACTTCTTAAAAGGAGCTAGTGTCACAATGGATAAAGCACTGGGCCTAGAGTCAGGCAGACCCAAATTCAAACCCAGTCTCATATACTTACTAGCTGTGTGGTGTGACCCTAGGTTCACAAGGTCTGTTTGCCTTGATTTCCTCAACTATAAAATAGAGATAATAAAAGCACCTACCTTGCAGGACTGTTACAAGGCTCAAATGAGATAATATTTGTAAAAAATGATTAGCAAAGTGCCTGGCACATAGTAGGTACTAGACAAATGCTTACTCCCTTCCCTTCCCTTTCTTCATCCTTCCACATATATGTGGCTTAAATGCTATATATTCCATGGAGCTTAAAAATCTTCTACCACCACCAACAGGGCATGACAGAATGCAAGACACAAGCTCTGATTCTAGACTCAAAGGCCCTACGTTCAAACACAGGCTCAGATTTTTACTACCTATGGGACTTTGGACAAATCTCTTAAAATCCCTGGGAATCACTTTTCTCTTCTATGAAATGAGGCAATTGGGCTAGATGGCCTCTGAGTTCCATGACTTGCTGCCCGGCCAAAGATAACCAAAGAAACTCATTCTTTCCCGATTAGTGATGGGAGATTCCCTGCAAAACCAAAAGGGAATCTCTTATCTATATTTTCTACCAAAGAATTTTCTCTTGAAATTCAATTCAGCTCCAGAAAACTCAACATTCTATGGCTACCAGACATATAAGAAATTTGGTTGAGGAGGAATAAAGGAGAAGAGGAAGGAGATACAAAAGTTAAAACCCGGAGTGTGCTGGAAACAGCTCTAATTGGCTTAGGAGAGCCATTGGTAAATTTTCAGTATGAGCATTTACACTTCAGAAATCCTCAATTGCTACAAATCAAGGTATGAATTATTGTTTTCTTGACTGTCTGTACTTAAGAAAGTGTTAATAATGGAGAATAAATTTTTAAAAGTGTGCATTTGGTGGTTTTTTTGTTTATTTTAGGGGTATGTTGTTGTTCTGTTTTTTGTTTTTAGTAGCCTGGCTGTTAAACATTTAGCAATAAGCCCCTGGTTATAACTGAGATGTGGTCCCTTCCCCTTTGAACATCACATAGCAGTTGGAAGTAAACCCCACATTTTCTCAGTTCAAGTTTTCTCCAGTGCCAAGTAAACTGCAAAGTTTGAATTACACTTAAAGCCTAGAGAAGAGATTATGGTGCACCCTGCCTCCTGCCACCCCCAAATTTCATCCTGACAAAATGACTGGTGCTGTGCCTTGTTAACCCATCAACCATCTAGATTAGGATTATGTCTAAAGGAACAACTAAGCTCAAATGATGTCCACTTCACTCAGCAGTAACTTCTTACCCTTCATTCTTTTCAAGGGGAGATGAGAAGAGGAAAAGCAACTCCCAGCTGAGTTCAAGCAAGATAATTGGACTGAACTCCAAACCTGGCAAATGTTCAGCCCCAGTAAGCCATGCCATGGGGTCGATTATTGAACTGTGCCTTGGAAACACAGCACAAGTCTTTATCCTGAGGAGTCATCGTCTTTTGTGGCTGCTGCAAAATCTCATTCGGGCGAAACCAGGCCTGCAGGTCATTGGCCAGAACAGAGCTTTCTGATTTTAATCTAGCCATCGTTGGTTCTGTTGTCACTTGGGACTTATTAAGTTGATAAAAATGAATTCACAGTGGATTAAGTGACAGTTTTGGATGATTTTCAAAATCAGTTACTTCTGATTTGTTTAGAAAAGTGCCCATCAAAATTTCTTACTTCTTTACTTATTCTTTTATAGGAGCCCCTGGTGAGAGTGTGAGATTGTTTGATTCTTCTGTATTCTCACACTGAGGTTTTTTTATTTGATTTTTTTTCCCATCAGGACGATCTTAGTTTCCTGGTTCCTTGCCTGTGGGAGTAGGACTTATCCAGCTCCTAGAAAATAACATCCCCTTTCACAGTCTCAAAGTGGACAGATGTTAGCCCTCAAAAGGTGACAGTTCTCTGGAGAATGACCTCAGTGTGAGTGCAGGAAAACACATTACCCTTGTCACACTGGGACCTTGACATGATTTGAGATCATTTGATTTTGAATGATACTTAGTATGACAAAATGTTAATTTAGTTCTATTTCGTAATGTTGTAGTGTCAGAGTGAGTAGTAAACCTAGTCTATCTAATACAAACTCCATATATTATAGATAAGGAAACTGAGATACAAGGGGATTGAGTGACTTGCCCAAGGTCATAGAAGTGTTAACTTGAAAGAGCCAGGAACCAAACCCAGAGAGGTCATTTGATTATAAACTTGGTGCTTTTTTCTACTATACTAATAGTAATAATAAACACCTGCTATTAACAAAGAGCCAATCTAGGCACTAGGAAAGACATGAAATTTCGTTAAGACGCGGTCCTTGCAATCCAGTTGAAGAACAGGTCACAGATGCTCCCACAGGAACACTATAGAGCTGTGAATCACAGGATCTCATGATTTCAGAAGAATCGGGATTTCAGGTGACCACAGAGAACAATGGAATGATGTATGGTGGGTAGGCTTAGAAGACACATTACAATGAATCATATGTGTGATGTGGCTTAAAAATCTATTGCCAAGGACACATATGTTTAGAAAAAGAAGGGAACCAGAAAGCAGTGAGTGTGAAATAATAGAGGGATGGTCTGAGCATTGCACTATTTTTGGTGTTTGGAAAATGCCCCTACCCTAGATTGCTATATTTATACCTAACCTCTAGAGCCCGAGTCAAAGATCATGTTCTTCAAGAAATTTTCCCTGATTTCTTCAGTTAACAATGGCTTTTATCAGGCCTTGGACCTCAGTATATTTATTTATATGTGTGTATGTGTATGTGTATGTATACATATGTCTGTATGCATGTATGTTCCCTCGGTCATTTCTGAGGATTTACGAAAGCTGTCCTCTATTCATGGAATGCATTCTGCCTTCATCTCTACTTCTTAGAATACCAGTTTCCTTCAATACTTAACTAAAATGCTATAGAAACCATCTGCGAGCAGCTACTGTGGCTGTGTAAGACAAATAACACCAGCACACAGAAGGGCTTCTAACACAGGTTCTTTGATCTGCTTTTCTAAGGAAAGCAACTTTAAGGGGTTAACAATCTCAGTTTAATCAAAAATACATATATCATTCACTGAGTTCAGGGGGAAAAGATCAGCCCCCTGAACTTCAAGGCAAATACAAAAAGAAATTACAAACATCAACAGACAGACCCTGTCTGATTCAAATCACAATTCATAGTTACCAGAGAAGCACCAATGTCTGTCTGGGTTATCAAAGTCAGAAGGCAGTTACGGCTTGCCCAGAGTCTCAGCTCTCCTTCCATGAGTGAGCCCCCAAAAGTCAAACACCAAGCTTCCCTCAATTATATCCTGTTCAGAGCCCTGAGGGCTCTGATCTCACCCAGGTGAGTGAAAGTTCCCCATCTCCAGTATCACATCATATACAAGTCAATGACTCCTGATTGCCTCATTGCTGAGAAATAGCTGAAAAACACTCCAAGGCAAAGACAGCAAAAGGTTTCCCTCTAATTCAAATAAAGGGGAGGCTGGATAGTCTTAGCATCCCAAAAGGGAAGAACAGGGAAAAGTCTGATTGCCATAACACCTACATAAGGCACTTCCTGATTCTTGGAGCAGTCAGTTTCTGTCCCTCCCCAAATTACCCTATGTTTATTTTGTATATATGTTATATGTATGTATGTCCTTGTGTATGTACACATACATACATGTATGCATATATAGAAGAAGTAATACAGGGACACTCTCAAGGTCTCTCTAAGAACCTTGGTATTGACTGTGTGACATGGGAGACACTGGCACAGGATCGCTCAGCATGGTGTGCCCACATCAGAGCAGGTGCTGTGCTCTGTGAGCAAAAGCAGAATTGAAATAGCTCAAAGGAAATGCAGGATGCACAAATTTAGAGAATCTACCCCAAATGTTCACCCAGACTATTTGTGCCCAATCTGTGGTAGAGCATTGCACGCTCATATTGGTCTGATCAGCCACAACGAGACGCACAAAAACTTGACTTTAGCCTAGTGATGTCATTTTGGTCCTCTTCAAGAACAAAGGACAACAACCAACCAAACAACCACTATATGTTTTACTTACTTGTGTGTGTGTGTGTGTGTGTGTGTGTGTGTGTCTGTGTGTCTGGGCTGTTTTCCTCAGTGGAATGAAAGCTTCTTGAAGACAGGAATGAGATTTTTATTTTCATCTTTTTATTTCCTGTGCTCTGTCCCTGTACCAAAGTGCTGGGTACATAGTTATTTTGTTTTGTTTTGTAGTCCATCCTACAGAATGTAAGCTCCTTAAGAGGAGACTAACTCATTTTTGTCTCAGCCCTCAGCACGGGCCCTGGCACTTAAAAAGTACTTAATAAATGCTTGTCAGTTGATTGAAAATGCTACGCAATTCCCAAAAAAGCAACCCAACCTGCTATTCTGCTTCTATCAAACAATAATGCCTAACATATGGATTCTGATGGACTCAATGAACTGCCCATCCAAATGCACGTGATCACCCAGAACATATGTATTCTTCATCCAATTGGATTTCCCTGTGTAGATTGCTAAACCTTCCTTTTTGGGCCACTAGATGGTGCAGTGGATAGAATAGCAGGTCTGGAGTCAGGAAGACTCATCTTCCTGAGTTCAAACCTGGCCTCAGATACTTATTAGGTACGTGACCCTAAGCAAGTCATTTAAACCTATTGGCCTCAGTTTCCTCAACTGAGCTAGAGAAGGAAATGACAAACCACTCTAGTATCTTTTCCAAGAAAACACCAAATGGGGTCAAAAAGAGTTGGACATGACAGAAGAACAACAGTAAGTCTTTTAATTGAAATTTAATTGAATTTAATTGATTTAATTGAAGAGTCTCTCAGAACAATCAGCATAAAGATATCCAAAAAACTGAAACATCTGGATAATTTCCCCTTCTAGAAGATATTCCTCTGCCTTTTGGATTTAGGGCAAAACAATTATCATGATCTTATGGACCATAATTTTATATTGGAAGAAATAAGTCCAGTTTTATGACTTTCTCTAAATCAAGCATTCTTAACTTTTTGTGTCAAGAACCTCTTTAGAAGTCTGGTGAAATTTATGGACCTATTATCAGAATATGGTTTTAAATGCATAAAAAATCCATAAGATTGCAAAGAAAGCTAATCATGTTGCATACAGTTATCAAAATAATTTTTAAAAAGCTACTTCACTGGACCCCAAGTTAAGAACACCTGTTCCAGAGAGTTCATCACTAAGGATACAAGAGTGGGGGAATTAAATAGTACAGATTACCTTGGTTTGAGGAATGGCAGAGAGGGAGCCGGTCATTGTCCGGGGGCCAAGAGGGTCTATGGTGGTGCCTGGAATTTTTCTAGCATACCATTTTTTCTGTAGTACAGAAATTCCTCGACTGATCCATTTTGACTGTGTTTCATACAGAAAGTTTTATTGTTCTTAGTATATTGCTGTCATTTCATAACCATGCTAACATTTGTTGTTGGTAACTTAATTTTTAGGGGTAAGATTTTTATTGCAATAGGCAGGAAATTAATATTTGACACCTACTTTATAATCAAGTGCACAGTTGTTCATCTAATTTTGATACAGTTTTATTTCAGTTTAGTCAGTTGTTTTCAATACCCAGAGCCACACAGATGAAAGTATACAAGTAAAAATCAGAGTTTCAGATACAACATCTTTGTAGCTTTCAATCAAAGAATGTTACAATGAAGAAAAGTATTCTTTTGTAAGCAATTAGTCTCTGGAGAGCCAGTGGATTCAAACTTGCAACCCCAAAAGGCTCGTTCATTAGCAAAAATCTTGCCCATAAAAATGCAAAGTGTTTATTATTATTATTTTTTTTTCTAACAGAAGCTTCTATACTAGGCACCTCCCCAAAGCTGCAGTTAACCTAGCCAAACACCATGGAAGATAAAATCAGATTAAAATTGAATCATGGCACTTGGTCAGATGCTTTCCCAAACAAAAACAAAAACAAAAAAGGCTATAATCCCTTTCTAAAGGAGCCAGATGCCTCAGCTCAAAAGATAAAGACTGTTTTCACAGTTGAGGCTACAGAGACAATAGGAGTTCTAATCTGTTCTTACCTTACTCTGATTAAAATTTTCCCTAGACTCAGCTGTATTTCCTTCACTATCATTCTTTCTGGGAGGTACAAAGTGGAAGGGAACCTGCATTTATCAAGCACCTACTATATGCCAGGGGCTGTGTTAAATTGTTTGTTTGTTTGTTTTAAATCTTATCTCATTTGATCCTCACAATAACCCTGTGGATTAAGTGCTGGTATTATTCTCATTTTCATTTGAGGAAACTGAGGCATGCAGAAGTTAAGGGCCTTGCCATGGGCCACACAGAGACTGTATTTGAACTCAAGATTTCCTGACTCCAGGTCCAGTGTTCTAAACACTGTGACCACTAAGGAATCTTAGGTTGCCTCAATCTATTCTGACTCTTCCTTAACCTCTGAAATCAAAATCCAGTGTACCTTAATAAACACATCGGTTGATTAAATGAAGTCATAGGATCATGGAGCTAACAAGGACTACAGAGGCCCTCTAATCCAGCCTTATTTTACAAATAAGGAAACTGAGGCCCAAGGAGTTTAAGCGATCTTTCTAAGGTTATATAAGTATTTAATCTCAGAGACAAGATTTGAATTGTGGTCCATCTGACTCCGGATACAGTGTTCTTTTTTCTGTGCTAGTCTGAGATATCTATTAGAAGAGGAGACACTGGGTAGGCTACCATTTGAAGGGACTGATTTTGATCAATTGTGAAATAAATGCTTCCTTGTGAAGCCTATGCCTAAAGGAAATTAGGGCAAGTCCTAAAAAGAAACATAATCTATGCTGACTTGTCTTTCTATTCTCTTCTGGTTTGCTCTTCAAACAAATTAGGTTTGTGGAGGGATCTAAATAAGGCTGATAATTATAGTTCTCATTGAAAATTTCATCTACCCTGACTTCCATTCAACCAAAGATACTCTGTGGCCAATAAATTGTGAGCTCCTTGAGGGAAGGTTCTACTTTCTCTGTGTTCCCATTGTTTAAGACAGTGCTTGGCACATAGTAAGTGCTTAATAAATGTTTTTGTTTTTTTTTTTGAAAAATCAGTTGACTATGCATCCCTCAGAATACTTAGCATTAATTACTCCGTGAAAGTAATAGTCTGCCAATAAGTGTTTATTTAATTAATGATTACAGACCTGCAGGCCTATTCAGATTCCTCATTGTGACACAGAGGTGACCCAGAGTTCTCAAAGTCTATTCCAATGCAGCACAAGTTCTGACAGGCCCTACAAAAATAGAAAGCCTTCAAATTTGGGTGTAGCCAAAAACACTAAATATACACATATTCTCTCTCACATACACAGGGAGTTCCAAAAGTCTTAGTGAAGTTTTAAGCTATTAAATTTTCATATACATACATACATATACATATACACACATATATGTATGCATACATATATGTGTGTATATATACTGTTGTACCAGAAGTGAGCGAGACACACCACAGAGTATAAGTTTTAAGTGGAGAATTTATTAGCCGGCGGCCATTGGGGTACTGCACCACAAATCAACGGCAATGTGTTGGGGTGACAGCTTGGCTTATATAGGATATGTGAGGGTACAGGGTGGGGGGAAACAGGAACAAAGGTCCTGGCTGATCAAAAGATTCAGTCAGGTTATCATACTAGTGGGATAATCTCATTTACATTCCTTGGTGGAGTCACGGAGCCCCAGGGATATCTGCTAGAATGGGTCTGCCAGGTTATCCTTCAGTGGGATGGTCCTATCTATTGACATTCCTTGGTGGAGTCATGGAGTCCCAGGGGATTTGCTAAATGCCAAAGATATCTGAGTCCATTCTTTCTGGGGGTGCTTGTCAGTAGCTAGGGGTTACTCAGGGGTTCCTAATTTTCCTTGTATTACAACATACATGTGTTTGTATAAACATGTGTATACATAGAGATACCCTTTGGTATATTTATATATTTGTACTCTTTGAAGTCATAGCTTCATAACCTCATTTCTTACCTAGCCTTAAATCACTGAACGGGTGTTACCTCAAAGTGAGATCTGGGAAAAACCTTAGTTTAAAAAGGCCAAAGTCTCCCACTGCATCTGAGGTCATCTCCAGTCATCCTGACCTATGTCTTGCCACCGGACTCAGTTGACCCTGGAGGAAAGAGTGAGGCTGATGACTTTGCACAGCCCTCTCTCACTTAAATCCAATTCACTTGAAAGTCATGGCATCACCTTCCTGATGGCATGGTCCTCTTTGAGAATGAAGGAAAAACAACCAATCTGCGCATAGCAGTAGCTGCCCTACTGTCAACCCAACTAGCCAGTTCCAGTTGGACAACACAACTCCTTCCTTTCCTTCCTTCTTTCCTTCCTTCCTTCCTTGGTTGCTCCCATCTTTCCTTCCCTCCCTCCCACCGTGTTTCCCACCCTTCTCTCCCTTTGTCCACATACAGTATCATACCCATACCTGTGGGTGCTCCGCCCAAAGGAATGTAAATTTAGATCACTGAACCCTCACAAGGTATCTTGGGGTTTATGGACTAGATTTCTTTCTTAAGGACCATGCCTTAAACCCAAATCACTCTGGCTTTCACTGATTGGACAACAATGGGTCCTAGCCCAAGCCTCATTTAGTCATTGTTTGGGCCCTGATGGCTCAGAATGAGTATAAATAGCAACTGTTTCTGTTTTGGCCAGAAACCAGGAGGGTCTTTCTCTCCTAGATTGATTTTTTGACTAGGTAAAAGGTCATTCTTTGTCTCGTTTCTTACCTAGGCTTAATTGCTGAATGTGTATCTCAATCAAACTGAGACCTGGAAAAGACCTCAGCTTAAAAAGGTCAAGGTCTCCCACTGCATCCAGGGCCATCTCCAGTCATACTGATCAATATCTTGCCACTGGACCCAGGTGGTTCCAGAGGAGACAGTGAGGCTGGTATCATTGCATAGCCTTCCCACACTTAAATACAATTCACTTGCAAGTCATGGCATCACCTTCCTGACGTCATGATCCTTCTCAAGAATGAAGGACAAACAACAAATATACACATATTCTCTCTCACACACTCACACAGGGTGTTCCAAAAGTCTTAGTGAAGCTTTAAGCTATTAAAGTTAAAAATATTTACATGTATGTATATATACATATACACATATGTATATAAGCATGTATGTATACATATAGATAGATACACATATAAATGTATACATGTGTATATGTACCTATCTGGCAATAGCAACCTACAAAGCACATACATTCAAATATGACAGACCTTATGATCATCGTTAGTAAAGGGAATGTTCCAATTGGTGAAATCCTGAATCTTGAAATGATACATCAGTGTTATCCTAAGTGATGCTCTGGTATGAAGAAAAGGTACTTTGTGTTCTCTTTGTCAAGTTGGATGGGGGAACAGTAGAATGAGAGGCTGGTGAGAAACAGGAGGGATAGGAATTTGCACAGTTCAGCAGGGTGATACAGAACTAGCAGGGCAAGTAAAATTTTCAGAGGCCAAATCACTGCAGCTCAAATTCAATTTTATGCATGGAATTTTCATGGGCTTCACTCTCACTTACCAGTGCCAGGTCTCTCCACCTGCCAATTAGTTTCACTTCCTTCTACCACTCTTCCCTATGTATTGTATATGCGTCTAAAAGTATGTTTGAGTAAATCAAATTAATCCAGTTATGTTCAATCTTAATTCCATGATGTCTTAACATGTCAAGATTCTCAAGGAATAATAAATTATAATAGTAATGCTTCAGTACTTTGATGTGTGTCTCCTCCCTCCACGAAACTACATCACAACCCCTTCATACTTTCTCCTTCTATGAGAACATTGTCCATATCTTTCCACAAATCCTCTATGAAGGATTTCCCCCACCGTATTGGTAGCCTTCCTCTGGTTTTTTTAATATTTTATGGGTACCAAGGTAGCCTTCCAGCTTTCCATTATCCCTCAGCCTCATTATACCACCTCCTTTTTGGTTCATACATAGTTGTGATCATTTTTTGTAGGCCACTTCCCTGATAAGCAGGGGTGTCCTGGAACCCACTTCAACTGTTTATTGTAATGTAAATTCAAACAACTTTGAGGTTCTACTTCACACCCAACAGGTTGGCAAATATGACAAATAAAGAAAATGAAAATCATTAGAGGGACTGTGAGATAATAAGTGGACCAAATGAGGAAATTAGCCAGTAGATTGTAAAAGATGAAGATTAGTTAGAGTGTAGGGAGTATAGAGGGAGCAATCTGCTAGAGAAAGAAAGGTATAATTCAATCACTTCTGCACATAGGAGGGTTTGTCTTGGGAAGGAGAAGGGCCATCTCTTCACTTGAGACATGAACAAAGGAGATGATTGGGGAAGATATCTGAGTGATATGTGAGCTCCTACACCCTGGAAATCAGCAAACATTGCAATTTAAGGCATGATTTATTATTTTGTTGATCATCTAGAATTAAGTGATGCAGAAAATGTTAATGAGGCATATAAAACTTAAAAGTATGCCACACTTTTTTTTTCTGGAGAGGCAGTTGTTAAATATTTACCAGCACTCTCTTGCTGTTCCTCTAGTATTCTTGACATGGCATGGCTACAGTTGGAGTACACAATCTCTCCAACAGTTATCCCTTGCTCTCTCCACATGACTGACCCATCTTTTCAGTCATACATGGCTCTAATAACATCTTTCACACTTTTTTCTTGTGCAATTCTTGGTTGGTCATATGGAATAGCTGATTCTATGATCTTAATCAATTCCCTGTCAGAAAGAATGTGTTATATTGCATTTGGGTGAGGAGCACTTAAGGGGGGACAATAAAATATGCCTGCAATGATGATTTTAGCGTAACTCAAAAACCCTTGTGGACCAAGAGAGCATTGTCCTATAATAAGTAGGCATAGAAGGCCTCCATAAAAGCTAACAAAAATGATCCTATAAAGCATAACCAATATGAGGAGTATAAAGAGACACAGAAAATCATGAAATTACACAAAATGAGATGAAAACACAACTAGAAAAACTCATATAGAGATTAGAACAAATAAAAAGAAATAATGTATTCACAAATATGTTGAATGAATGTAGAGGGCAGATAGGGACAGAGAGGGCACAACTAGTCAGTTTTTAAACATACCTGTGTAACAAAATTAATATGTTTTATTTCTTAAGACATAGTCTTAAAAGGAATGTTTAGTTGACTCAGCTTTATTTAAAATTACGTTCATAACAAATTCCTTTTAAAAGAGTTAACAAATTTAAGGCATAGAAAAGACCTGAATAATTTGTACTAACATTTCTTTTCAGACCCTTGTTGCTTTTCTTTTAATCTATAAACTCAAACCTTTTCCTGTAGCTGAATATTCATTATATTAAATAGGAAAATGAGAAGTTGAAGAAAGAAAGCTGGTAGCACTGAGAGACATTTGGTTCAAAAAGATCTGCTTTTCATGATGTTTTAAATAATCATACAGCTATGAAGTAATTAAGACTATTATCAGAGATTATCAATGAAAAGAGTTTTGGGGCACCATTTTTCCCTTGTGGAATATTAAAGAGTAAAAACTACAGTGGATGATTAAACTACTTTCGTCTCATTCAATAAATGGTTATTGTGCAAAGCACTTAGGCAAAAACAATTTATTTGTGCCTTTTTTAATCTATGGAAAATTTTCATCTATTTTGTTAATTTTCACATTGATGTGGTCCTTTAGGCTGACCAAGGAGTAAATGTTCCATTGCCTGCTTGACTTTGTATCTTGCTATGGTTCCCAGATGTTATATTCTTATGATTTGTTAAACTCTAATACTTACCTCCCCTCTAATGTTGATTCCCACTGGGCAATTCCCAGGTTCTATCAACTGATTAGTGTATTTCTGTTTATAGTGTCTAAATTTCTCACTTCTTTCTCCCTGGGATTATCCCAAGGCCTTCCCTAAGTAATGAATGGCACCTGGGAATCTCTCAAATGGTAAATGCTCAAGTGATATAGATGCCACCACATGTTCCAGATTCAAAGAGCACTGGGATACAAGGATAATGATGTGGTCAAAGTAGCACATTTTGACACAACTGGATAGACTGCTGCACCTGGAGTCAGAAAGACTTGGGTTCAAAACCTGTCTCACTCACTTCTAGCTCTGTAACCCTGGGCAATTCATTTATAATCTCTAAGTTTCATTTCCCCTGCATCTAAAATGAAGATAATAATAGCACCCCCTTCACAGGGTTGTTGTGAGGATTAAATGAGATAATATATGTAAAGCACTTTGCAAGCCTTAAGCCATATAAATGCTGGCTCATCTATCATTTGCCATTTAAGCAGCTGAACTGATCTGTTATCAAGCGAGTGTGGCATATATTCCTTGGATTAACTGATCCTCAAAACTCCCTGGTAGCTAAGAGAAATATTATTATTTTATAGAGGGAATGAAGACATGAAAATGGTGACTTGCCCAAGATGATATTGCTATTACTTAGTGGAATTGTGTGATTAGAACCCCTAATGCTGGTATCTTTCTTCCCAAACTGACTCTACTTCAGCTACTTTTTACTTATTTTTCCTCTATGTATAGATATAGTAATGTTTGTCTTCTCTCCTATTCAAATGTAAGCTCCTTGATCATTGCTATTCTCTGTATGTATATCCCCAGTGTTTGACACAGTGTCTGGTAGAGAGCAGCATTTAATAAATGTTTCTTAGTTGATTTGTTGACCAATGGACAACAACCATCTCCCACTGTGTTGTTGTTATCATTTTTCCTTCCTTCTCAAAGGTGACCATGACATCAAGGAGGCGATGCCATGACACACAAGTGAATTGAGCTTCACCTTCTCCTCTAGAGTCATCTGGATCCAGTGGCCAGATACACTTCAGGATGACTGGAGATGGCCCTGGATGCAATGGGAGACCTTGGTCATTTTAAACTAAGTTTTTAACAGGTCTCAGTTTGACTGAGGCAGTGTCCAATCAGTGATTAAGGATAGGTAAGAAATAAGACAGAAAATGGCCTCTTTATCTAGTCAAAAAAATTAATTTTTCTCTTAAGGACCACGCCTCCCATTGTGTTTGAGACATACAAATGGAGATTTGGTTCATAGTCTCTTTCAGAAGTACGAAAGTCTATAGGAACTAGGGATAGTTACTGAGAACTTTACTGACCTGATCCATTTCCTTGTTACTGCCTTGCTATAAAGTTGTAGTCAATGTCTTTTGCTTTGCATTTATGAGTCACCTGGTCTGGTTTGACAAAGAGTCACTACATGGGAGCTTGAGAGCTATGAATTTGTCTAAAGAAAAAATCCAAACATAAATCAACAAATCTGGGTGAACCTGAGAGAATAGATGAGGAAGTTAAAGCCCAAAGGGGTCAAATTAACTTGCACTTATATGTTCTAAAATATTTATTGAAGCTCCATGGTGACAAAGAACTGGAAATTGTGATGAGGTCCATCAATTGGAGAATGCCTGAACAAGTTGCGATATATGATCATGATGGAATACCACTGTGCTATAAGAAATGATGAGCTCAATGATCCTAGAAAAGCATGGATAGACTTGCACAAAATAATGGAGAGTGAAATGAGCAGAACCAAGAGAACATTGCATATAGTAAAAGCAATATTGTTTTAAGTACAACTTTGAGTGAACAAGTCATTTTGACTATTATAAATATTCAAATTAACTACAAAGGGCATATGAAGGAAGATGCTATCTGCCTCCCAAAAAAGGGAAAAGCAATTAGTGCTGGGTTTATCAGGGGAAGCCTGGGGGTGGAGCCAAAATGGGGGCTGGAAAGCAGGGACTTGCTTAAGCTCGCCCCCAAATCCCTCCAAACACCTATAAAAAATGCCTCTAAACAAATTCTAGATCTGCAGAACCCACGAAATATCAGAGGAAAACAGGTCTGCAGGCCAAGAGAGCCTGGATGGTCTCTGGGAAGGGTCTATCACACGGTGCTGAGAGCAGAGGGCAGCCCAGTGTGGGCCATGCCAGGACAGACCAGACCCTGAGTCAACCAGCTAGAACAGGCCTTGGGGCCATGAAACAGTGAGCTGTGCCAGTTACCAGACTTCTCAACCCACAAACATCAAAGAGCAGGTTAGGGGGGAGCTGTGGGATTGAGTTCAGAGCAGTGCAGCCTTCAGCTCTGGGGGTGGAGGAAGTGGAGCAGTGATGATGGTGGCAGCAGCAGGAAGGGCCTGAGGTGGCTTCCAGAAAACCAGCATCAGCTGTTTCCCAAGTCCCTGGCTCACATGGTGGGTAGAATCTAGCAGCGGATCAGAGCAGGAGTACAAGGAGCACTTTGTGGGCACAAAGGCAGATTCTCTTGCTGGGCCCTGCTTGGATCTGTATTGTGGTCCTGGTTGGTGGTTCTTGGGGGATGAGGAGCACTGCTGTGACAGAGCCTGGGGTGACAGTGGAGTAGAAGCAGCTCTGAAAACAGCTGTAGTTGGACCCTAAAGCTTGGGACAAAGTACTCTCTACTCTACAAGCAGTCATATCCTGACAAAAAGCTCAAAGGTCAAGTAGTTGGCTGGGAACATGAACAGGCAGCCAAAACAGACTCAGATTCAGAATCAGACTCAAACTCAAACTATAGATTCCATTTTTGGTGACAAAGAAGACCAAAACATACAGCCAGAAGAAGTCAACAAAGTCAAAGAGCCTACATCAAAAGCCTCCAAGAAAAATATGAATTGGGCTCAGGCCGTGCAAAAGCTCAAAAAGGATTTGGAAAACCAAGTAAGAGAAGTAGAGGAAAAATTGGGAAGAGAAATGAGGGTGATGAAAGAAAACCATAAAAAATGAGTCAATGGCTTGCTAAAGGAGACCCAAAAAAATAATGAAGAAAACAACACCTTAAAGAATAGACTAACCCAAATGGCAAAAGAGCTCCAAAAAGCCAATGAGGAGAAGAATGCCTTGAAAGGCAGAATTAGTCAAGTGGGAAAGGAGGTCCAAAAGCCCTCTGAAGAAAATATCACCTTAAAAATTAGATTGGAGCAAGTGGAAGCTAATGACTTTATGAGAAATCAAGATATTATAAAACAGAATCAAAGGAATGAATAAATTGAAGAAAATGTGAAATATCTCATTGGAAAAACTACTGACCTGGAGAATAGATCCAGGAGAGATAATTTAAAAATTATTGGACTGCCTGAAAGCCATGATCAAAAAAAGAGCCTAGACATCATCTTTCAAGAAATTATCAAGGAGAACTCCCCTGATATTCTAGAACCAGAGGGTAAAATGGAAATTGAAAGAATCTACCAATCTCCTCTTGAAAAAGATCCCAAAAAGAAAACTCCTAGGAATATTGTTGCCAAATTCTAGAGTTTCCAGGTCAAGGAGAAAATACTGCAAGCAGCCAGAAAGAAACAATTTGAATATTGTGGAAACACAATCAGAATAAGACAAGATTAAGGATCAAAGGGCTTGGAATATGATATTCTGGAAGTCAAAGGAGCTAGGATTAAAACCAAGAATCACCTACCCAGCAAAACTGAGTATAATGCTCCAAGGCAAAATATGGATTTTCAATAAAATAGAGGACTTTCAAGCTTTCTCGATGAAAAGACCAGAGCTGAATAGAAAATTTGACTTTCAAATACAAGAATCAAGAGAAGTATGAAAAGGTAAACAAGAAAGAGAAATCATAAGGGACTTAATAAAGTTGAATTGTTATGTTTATATTCCTACATGGAAAGATGATGTGTATAATTCAAGAGATCTTTCTCAGTATTAGGGGATTTGGAGGGAATATAGACAGAATATAGATGATATCTAAAAAAATGAAATAAATTTAAGGGGTGAGAGAGGAATATATTGAGAGAGGGAGAAAGGGAGAGATAGGATGGGGTAAATTATCTCGCATAAAAGTGGCAAGAAAAAGCAGTTCTGTTGGATGGGAAGAGGGGGCAGGTGAAGGGGAATGAGCGAATCTTTCTCTCATTGGATTCAACTTGAGGAGGGAATAACATACACACTCAATTGGGTATCTTACTCCACAGGAAAGTAATGGGAAGGGGATAAAAAAGGGGGGGGATGATAGAAGGGAGAGCAGATAGGGGGAGGAGGTAAGCAAAAGCAAACACCTTTGAAAAGGGACAGGGTCAAGGGGGAAAACTGAATAAAGGGGGACAGGATAGGATGGAAGGAAATATAGGCGGCCTTTCGCAACATGAGCATTGTGGAAGTGTTTTACATAATGATACATATGTGATCTATGTTGAATTGCTTGCCTTCCTAGGGAGGGGGGATGGGAAGGAAAGAGGGGAGAGAATTTGGAACTCAAAGTTTTAAAAGCGGATGCTTAAAAAATTTTTTTAAAAAGTTTCATACAAAAAATAATAATAATAAATAAATAAATAAAAATATCAGGGGAAGGCTGCCTACAAGGGTGTAGACTTCAGCTGAAGTCATCAGGAGGGGATCCAAATGCAAACAGCATTATAGCCAACTAGCATTGGTATGAAGGAAAGTCCTTGCAGTGCAGTTCAGTTAGGGTCAAAATATGAAGGGTCTCAAATATTTGGCTAAAGATGAGAATTGGAAGACTTGGGTTCTAGTCTTGGCTCTTTAAGAAAGAGCTTCTATAATCTTCCCTAAGGTTTCCTAAACAGAATTTTTTAAGTTTGCATCAGTGCTATTCATTTTAGATGTTCAATTGTTAAATAATAATAATAGTGATTTTTTTTTAAAATCATGGCCTTTGACTGTATAAGCTGCCTATTTGTTCAGTCCAGTTCAGGTCAGTGTTTCATAAAAGCTGGATGGTGTGGAGGGGAGGGGATCACAGATGATGTTAACTATATATTATTTCAAGGGGAGCGACTCCCATGGAGAAAGACCCTTGTCCCAACACTAACTGCCAACCAACCACCACCTACACAAAGATAAGCCCAAGAGCTCCAGAAACAGCTCCCACCCTTTGGAGCATCCACCAGTCCCTCTTCAGGCCTGACTTAGGGGCCATCATCCAGGAAAGCAACTTTTGTAGATACAGCTTGGCAACTTCCTCTGAAGGTGCTCTCACTCTGCCACCTGGGCACCCCTAACTACTGAAGACCCAAAAAAGAAAGTTCCCACCAGTCTCTCAGTCCGCTACCTGGGCATCCCTAACTACTAAAGACCCAAAAAAAGAAAGTTCCCACCAGCAAAGTCCTTTGCTCTGTCAAATACTTTAGCATCACAAATGGATGCAGTTTTAGCATTGGAAATGACACTTTAACTAAAGAACACTGGGCCTTTACATCTGACTTGCAGTTGAAACTTCTGAGCTGTCTCACCATATTATATTGAGAACTCTTTTGGAAAAGGGCATGTCTTGCTTTTATATTTATACCTCTAGAAATTAGCACAGTGCTTTGCACATAGTAAATACTTAATAAATATTTTTTAAAGGCATAATTCATTTCATGGTTAGATTAGGCTCTGTCTCTAAGAGAAGATAGATTCACATATGAATTCTGAAATACAGGTCCACATACATAAACCCTGTGATCACATTTTTAGAGCTGAAAAGGACCTGTGGGGTCATCTAGTCCAATTCCATCATTTATGGATGAGAAAACTAAAGCCCAGCATGGGGAAGTGGATTGCCCATGGTCACACAGGTGGTAAGCAGCAGTGCCAGGGATTCAAACCTAGGCCCTCTAATTCCAAATTCATACTCTCCTCTCACCAAAGTGCATCTTTTTTTATTAATGTAATGAACTCTACATAAATACCCAGATATGGAATTAGAGCCAGGATCTTGGTTTAGAGACAGTGTGGCACATTGGATAGATTACTCATCTGATTGTCAGGACACCTCATTGACTGTCCTGGTATCACAGTGTCAACTTGTGTGTGACCTTATCCAAGTCACATTCTTCAGTGAATCTCAGCGTCTTCATCTTCAAGATCAGGTTGGGTGGAGAAAAAGATTTTTTTAAGGGGGCTTTTCCGCTCTAACATTCTACATGCCGTTAGGTGTGATGAGCCAGAAGGAAAATAGTTTTGAATGCTAGCAGCCACTCTCACAAATCATTTGGGAACAGCCCAGGGGGAAACTCCTGGCATGCACTCCACCTGACACCTGTGTTAGAACTGTGGGGTCCCCTGACAGATGCCACAATTAATTCCAGGTAGATAGAGCTAGGCTCTTGTCTGCTTGGTCTGTGTACATGTGTACAACAAATTTGCTCATGAAATTACCTTGTGCAGTTCATTGTGTGGCCTAACATACCCCCTCTCCCACTCCAATCCCCACCCCCCAGATTCGTGTTGGCTTTTTAAAGTGATGTTGACTGATTCCTATTACTCCCAGTGCCCAGAAAGGCACTATAAACTGCCACCCAGCTTTTTGTGCATTCCTTCTCCTAGTCTGCTTCCTCTGTTCCTTTCAGCTCCATTTGCTTCACTAATGCTATTCACTTAACTGTTCCACTCGTATTTCCTACTTTTCTCCCAGAACATACCATATGCCTCTCTGACACTAGGGACCACAAAACCAAATCACTAACCTTCTCATTTCCTTCATTTAGGAATCTGCCACCTGAGGTATAACTGAGGCAGGGAAGTAGGCATGTGTCTTCAGCATCAACTCAGAGAGAGAACTTCCTTTTTGTTTCATCTCATACCTGTGAGTCTGAAGGGGATTAGGAAGGGGATTAGGAGGGAAGGAAGTCCCCTGGATAGGGAAATGGAATAGTATTGCCACCTGATAGAGGATGAGGGCAGTTAGGTGGCTCAGTGGATAGAGTGGTAGGCCTGGAGTTAGGAAGATTTGAGTTCAAATCTAGCCTCAGACCCTTACTAGCTATGTGACCCTGGGCAAGGCACTTTACCTCTATTTGCCTTAATCCCCCTGATAAGGGAATGGCAAACCACTCTAGTATCTTTGCCCCATAATGAAGTCATAAAACATCAGACACAACTGAACAACAACAAAGGCTGAGAGAGTATACAAAGAAGTCACAGCTTTTATCTCCTAAGGTGACTGTACTTCCACTCCCAGGCCTCCAACTTGTTTTGCCCTAAATGAAAAAAAAAATTCTAGTTTTCCCTCTGACGCCCAAACTCCTACCTCTACCATTAGACTCCATTTGACGTGCATTTCAGTCTTCATGATTGATAAAAAGATATACAATGTTCATTCTTCCAGTTTTACACCTAATCTTGCAGTTTTAACTTAATCTCTGCCACAACAGGAATGAAAGCATGTCTTGGCATCCCTGTAGGCACTGGTATTCTACCAGACCTCTAGAATTTCTTCTAGAATGGTAGGCAAAGAACCAATTGTTAATCGCATCTGCCGTGATTTCTGATGAATTCTGATATTTATCTTTGCTTTTCAGATCAACTGACCTTTGTAAATTCATGCAGATGTTCTTGCCATTCACTGGATTTCATTCAGAATATTTTACCTCATCTATTGCAAAAGCTGGTCTGAATTATTCAGTGCCCCTCTATGCAGATAAGAAGAAATAACCAGCCAAAAACCTTAGGCCCTGAGGAAATGAAATCTCAGCCCCAGACGTGTTTACCTCCCAAATAGCTTTGTTGTTTTAGTTGCCTTCTTGTCTCTGCGAACATGTGCTCTGGGTTTGACGGAAATAGTTAACTTCCACATGAGACCTATTCCTGAAGTCAGTAGGAAGGGAGTTCTGAGAAAGCTGAAGTGTAGAGTAAATACAATATTTCCTTTCCACAAACAGGAGAAGCTAAAGAAAGCAACAGTGAGAATGGGCTTAGGATCTCCCTGAGAAGAATCTCTGGAAAGGGATTTCAGCAAGTGACTGAAAAGCTCCTAATTTTTTTCAGCTACCGGAAGAACGAGCAATGGTAACCAAAGAAATTCTGGATAATAGCAATAAACATTTCTATATCACTTTAAGGCTTGCAAAGTACATAAGTTATATCACTTGGTTGTTAGAAATAAAAAAAAAATCATAGACTATCAAACCTGGAAAGGGCCTTGGATGCCACAAACACAACCTCATTCGACAGATTTTCCTTCAAGGAATATACTGAAAGAAACATATTCTATCTTTGCATTAAATTATTGAGGATAATGCCTTAGATTTCCCTGGATATCCTCTTTCCTTTCCTGGGAGATTCTGAAGTAGAATTAACCAATTTATTGTTGGAGAAAAAAATCAATATTGTAGTCCACATTTTAGGCACTAGTCTGGAATAATAATTTTATTTAATTTGATTTTAATCTGATTCTAAGTCATTTCTGGCTTAGAGAGAAGAATCCAGAACGGCATAGTTTCCCCAAGGCCTCCAACATAACTCTGTCTGAGGACAATTTGGGGGGAATATTTACAGGAATCTAGGGCAGCTAGTTGGCACAGTGGATAGAGCACCAGGCCTGGAATCAGAAAGACCCGAGTTCAAATGTGGCCTCAGACTCTTACTAGCTGTGACCCTGAACAAGTCACTTAATCCTATTTGCTTCAGTTCCTCATCTATAAAATGAGCTGGAGAAGGACATGGCAAACTACTCCAACATTCTGCCAAGAAAGCACCAAATGGGGTCACTGAACCAAACAAACAGTTACAGGAACCCCAAACAAGAAAATCACAATGTAGTTGTGATTTAATATATAGCAATAAAGTTCTGTGTTAATAATATTCGTCATTGTTGAACACTATCCTATTCCTCCAGGATCATTCCTGTGGAAGCGTTAGTGGAGCTACTTACAGAGATATCCATATCAGGAATCTAAATGAATTGGAGACAGAGGGCTTTCCTTTCAGTAGAATGGTGGGCACTTCTCTTTGCTCCCCCATCTAATCTCTTCATGGGATAAAGAAAAGGAGATAGCCTTTAGGTGTGTCAATTTCCTGATCACCTCAGGTATGAGGAAGGTAATGATCTTATCTAGAAAAAGGGGAACTCTTCGTTAAATTTCTGGTAACTACCCTTAATCCTAAGGAAAGGTCTTTTACTTTGTCTTGCCCTGTCCCACCTTTAAACATAGAAGTAAGAAAAGAGTACTTTATTCAGTCCAAGAAATATTGTTTCATAATATTTTCTAACAAACGAGGGATTTAAAAAAAATGTTTTCATAATATTCATTCATTTGATGATCCATATTCAAATCATGGCTCCAACTATACATAGTACATTCCAAATAAATAAAAGCCAAAACATCTCTGCAAAAGGTTTTTAAGGATAATAGCCTCATAGATAGTTCAAGGAGGAACCTTGTGACACTGCTCTCTCCTGGTTCTCCTCCCTGTCTAACCCTTCCTTAGTTTCTTATCATCCACGTCACCCCCTTCCTCACTCTGCATCTGTGGGGCTATCGCAATGTTCTACTTTGATCCTCTATTCTTTCCCTTCCACATTTTCTCACTTGGTTATCTCATCAGCTCTCATTGATCAATTATCACTTCCATGTAGCTAACACCCAGATCTGTACATTCTGCTGAGCTCCAGTCACACATCACAAATTGCCTGTTTGAGATGTTCAACTGGGCATCCTATAGGCATCTCAAACTAATCATGTTCAAAACAGAAATCTTTAGATTTCTCCCCAAATACATTTTCCAAACTTTCCTATTACTGTCAGGTGTACTGTCTTCCTCCCAGTTCATCAAAGTTCATAACCTCAGTACCATCCTTAATGCTCATTCACTCCATGAATGATGGACAAGTCACTTACCCTATCTGGACCTCTATTTCTTTATCTGTAATTTCGGTGGGTCAATTACAGAGGGTTCCATTCCAGCTCTAAATCTTGATCTTATCTTTGAATCCTCTGAAGTGTTTTACATATAATAAATATTCAACACATTTATTTATTAAAGCAGAATAGGAAAAGGCAAGAATGGGGAAGGGTGGTATTAGATTTCCAGAGGGAGAGGTTCATAACTGTTCATTCTACCATTTATCCAAAGTCTATCCACATTTTAAGGCCTCGTTCAGATTCTTCCTCTTCTGCAAAGCCTTCCTTCAAGGTCTTTGCTTTACACTGATTTATCCCATCTCTGAATTTCAATGGGACCTGTCAATATAACTCATTTGGGCTCTTATAGGGCCTACACACCATTTTATGTGTGTAGTGTCTCCCAACCTGATTATGAGCTCTCTAAGGGCAAGACCTGTATCTTACATCTCTTCTGCATGTCCCTGAAAACAGTGCTGGGTGTATACCATGTATTAAGGAAAAACTTAATTGAGTTGTGGAGTATATTAAGATTCTTAAACATACAGGGCATATTTAAAATTTTCTTTGCAAGTCACAAAAGTCCAAGTGAAATCTTTATAAAAGGGATGTTTCCTGAAAACAAAACTGAAGAAATCAACTGAAGAAACAAACCAGTATTTTGTTTCCCCGTCACTACTTGTTCATCATTTGCACTGTTTGACATATTTTCTGAATCTAACATACTGGAAGTTGCCCCCTGTGGTGAATAACAGCTCAGAGACCAGCTGTCTCATGCCAAGCTCAATTTCCAATAGTTGGTGGTAGCCGCGTTAAATAAGATTTCAGGAATCTTTCGAAAGCAAAACTTTTGCCTCTATGCCATTAAGGAAGGGAAATGAACAAACATTTTTAAAGCACTGACCATGTGCCAAGCACCTTAAAAATATTACCTATATTGGTCCTAGCAACAACACAATGAGATAGGTGTTATTTTCATCTCCATTTAACAGTTGAGGAAACTGAAGAAGGCAAAAGTTAAGTAACTTGCTTAGGGTCACACAGTTAATAAGTACCTAAGGCCATATTTGAATTCTGGACTTCCTGCCTTCAGTCCCAGTGCTGTATGCATTGTGCTATGTATGTTCCATTGGAAAACAAGCTACTGAGTCCATTTGTCCCTCCATTCCCGTTAGCACTCAGAAGAGACTAGACTTCTTCAGAAAATTTTGTACCTATCATGGCTTGGCTATTAATGTTGGACTAGTGGTCAGATGGGGCCATTTCCAGTCATCCTGATCTACAGCTTGCCCCTGGACCCAGAAGGCTCCAGAGGAGAAAGTGAGGCTGGTAACTTTGCATAGCCCCCTCTCACTTAAATCCAATTCATTTGAAAGTCATGGCACCACCTTCCTGATGCCACAGTCCTCTTCAAGATTGAAGGACAAACAACAACAGTGATCAGAATCCTTTGGGCCTGAGTTGACCAGTTAGGGGGAGAGGCGTAATGAATGAAGTGCTGTACTTGGAGTCAGGAATATGAGGGTTCAAATCCTTCTGTGTTTCACGACTGCTATTCCCAGATCAGGGCTCCTTAAACTTTTTCTACTAGCAACCCACAATTTAAGAAGTGCTGTGCATAACTGTGATAAAACTGGGAGGTTTTCACCTCCACAAACCTACTTTTGTTGCTACAAAGATTTTTTGTATAATCAGGGTGGTATAGTAGAATAAGCACTGGGCTCTTGAGTCTGAGAACCGGGGTTCAAATGCCATCCCTGACATTTACAATTTGTTTCATGTTAACAAGTCACATCCTCCCAAGGCATAGGTTTCATCATCTAAAAAATGAAAGAGTTTGGCAAGATAGTGTCCAAAGTCCTTTATAATTCCGATTCTGTGATCTAGAAACTACTTAGACTACTTCTCATCTGTTATGGAATTTTGCAGAGTTCTTCTCTACCACGTAGACTGTCTAGATTGAGGTTCAGGTCTAGCTAGCTATCCATGTCTGATTATTCGCCCAAGACTCCACCAATCAAATTGTTGAAGTCTTGTCTGCTAACCTTTGACCTCAAGACTCTGTATACAGGTATGCTTATTCCTTGCTCATTGAACCCTGAACCTAATAGGTATAAAAGCTAATATTGATGTAGTACTTCAAAACTTCCAAAGTGCTTTACATACATTATCTCATTTGAGGTTCACAATAACCCTATGAGGTAGGTCCTCCAGGCATTTTTATCCCTATTTCATAGGTGGGAAAACTGAGGTTTAAAGGTTTTTAGGTGACTTCTCCATGGACACAGCTTGTAAATACCAGAGACAGGAATTAGAACCAGATCTTTCTGACTCCAATTCCAACACTGTCTGTTAAACCACCTCCCTCCTGTTAACTTGTCTGGTCCTGACAAACACATCATGGGCCCTTCCTAAGGTTAAATACTGTAATAATTTTCGGAAAGCGTTTCAGAAGTACCAAAAGCATCTCCATTTTCAGAAAAGGAAAACAAATGCTTAAGAACTAAATCATTTTATATCATTATATATATTTGGACATCCAGTGTTACAATTTTCATTTTTTAAAAAAGGAGTCCCTAATTTTTACCTTGAAATTTCCACATATGCTTGTGCTTTTATGAAATCTCTCTTATTTGAAAAGAATTCAGTGACATCACTCATAATTCCTGTCTCTTGCTAGTTAAAACTTCATAGCAGCTATGTGAGGAAGGAGGGGCTACAACTGTTATCCTGCCTAGAAAACCATGGGAGGGTAATGAGTGTTAAGTAATAAAAGCAACCAGAATGATGAGATTTCACAGAGGGAGGAACCTGGATCTGAGGTTCACTGTTTTGTATAAGCTCAAACACCAAGCTAGTATCAGGGATAGGATTAGAGCTAAAGAGATCCCGAATAATTCAGCTTAATCACCTGAGCCCCCCACCCCCACAGCTTCTCGGCATACAAAGTACATACAAAGTATGTAAGTCTGTGCACCAATGAACACACATCTGTCATATGTTATTTACTTCCTGCTCAGATAAAATCATAGCCAACTCTACTGTAACTAAAATCAACAGTAACAAGTTAGAGGAATTTAAGAAGATAATGATTTCTTGAAAGTTTGCTTCATTGCTAATTAAGATGCCTTTCCTTCCGTCCCAGTGATAAATCTTTATGGGCTGAGGAAGCACACCCTACATTTTGGCTCTTTTTACACTAGTTGGATCCAAGACTAGGTCATTATCTGGCTCATCTCCACCATGAATTCATTCTTTGTAATGATTATTTAATTTATCTTTAAGTTAGACTTTGTGGAGGACAAAAAAAGCAAAGAATTAGATGAGTTTGAATGCCAAGTATTAGTTATTTGCGAACATATGGGCTAAATAAACTGAAAACAGTCTTGTCTGAGAGAGGGGATATTGAGTCTGACACAGATAAAGGAAGCTATGGATTTAAGCACCACCTCAGATGTCATGACTCTGTGATCTTGGGCAAGTCAAGGGCATGTCATTAAAGCCTTAAGTTACACATTGGTAGAGGTAGTTTCTTTATTGAAAGTGCCCTAAACCAATGAAATCACAGGTCCGGTTAAAAAAAAAAGTCAAAAAAATTAATTTTCTATATTTTACACACAAGCTAATTCTTCTGTTCTCTCGTGTATTGGCGCAGCCACCAATTCAGAGACCCTAGCACCCCTATTCATTAAGCCTAATAAGTCATGCCTCACTTACACTGCATCCCTCCTTTCCCTTACCCCCTAGCCATGCCCAAATCCACGGACTTGGTACATCTAGGCCCCTTTCTCTCCTAGCACACTCCCCCAACCCCCGGCCTACTCCCCAACAAATCCACCCCTGCCTTCTCTGAACTAGAGAAGAGTAAATCTGAGAAAGAGTAAATCATAAAATCATAGATTTTAGCTAAAAGGAACACTAGAGAGCATCTACACTGAAACCAACAGAGCATAAACACCCTAAGAACAAAGACTATTTTGGTTTCATATCCCCCAACCACAGTTTCTGTTGTTGCTCAGTTGTGTCCGATTCTTCATGAGCCCATCTGGGGTTTTATTGGCAAAGATACGGGAGTGGTTTACCATTATCTTCTCCAGCTCATTTTACAGATGAAAAAACTGAGGCAAACAGGGTTAAGTGACTCGTCCAGGGTCATAGAGCTAGTAAGTGTCAGGGGCCAGATTTGAATTCAGGAAGATGAGTCTTCCTGGCTCCAGGTCTGGCACTCTATGCGCTGTACCACCTACCTGCCCCTAAACATAGATTCCAGTGGGTGCTTAATAAAGGACTGCTGAATTGAATTGGGTCCTCTCACTTTATAAATGAAGAAACTGAATGATCCAAGTCAGTAGCTTCCAAGTTTCAGGGCTAGGATTCTAACCAAGGCCTGATTTCAAATGCACCATTCTTTTCCCCTGCACTTTATTGCTTCTCAGGACTAACAAGAAAAGTATAAGGAGGGGCAGCTAGGTGACATGGTGGACGAAGCACCAGCCCTGGAGTCAGGAGGATCTGAGTTCAACTATGACTTCAGACACTTACTAGCTGTGTGACCCGGGGCAAGTCATTTAATCCTGATTGCCTTGAAAAAAAAATAAAATATAAGGATAGAATCGAAGTCAACTCCAGTGGGCCTATACTACAAAGAAAGCAAAGAGAAAAAAAGAGCCAGGTATTTTTAAAAAATAAATAATACACTTACAGCTACTCTTTTCAGGTTGCCAAGAAACTACAAGTGTATATATGTATTGGGGAATGACTGAACAAGTTAGTGTGTGTATGTGCGTATGTGTGTATACAAACATAAATAATCTCCCTTCCTCATACTTATATGTATTTACACATATACACAAAGATATGTATGTACATAATATACATGCTATATAAATGTATATTTACATAAATATATATAAATATATTCATACACAATATGTATATTGTATATATGTTTTGTTGTTGTTGAGCCATTCCAGTCATCTCCAACTCTTCATGACCCCCTTTTGGGTTTTCTTGGCAAAGATACTAGAATAGTTTGCTATTTCCTTCTCTAGCTCATTTTACAGATGAAGAAACTGAAGCAAACAGTTAAGTGACTTGCCCAGGGTCACATAGCTAGTAAGTGTCTGATTTTGGATTTGAACTCATAACATTGAGTTTTCCTGATTCTAAACCTAGTGGTCTATCAATTGTGCCACCTAGCTGTCCCGTATATATATCTATTGCATCCTGGGCCATCTCCAATAGTCCTGGTGAATATCAGGCCACTGGACCCAGATGGCTCTGGAGGAGAAAATGAGGCTGGTGACCTTGCATAGCCCTCCCTCACTCAAATCAAGGTCAACTGCAAGTCATGTCATCATTTCCCTGATGTCATGGTCCTCTCTGAGAATGAAGGACAAACACAACATATATCTATACAATAATTTGTGTGTATACATATATATTACATACATAAATATATATTTCATATACACATATATGTAACTATATACACAATAATTTGTGAGTGTATATATGTATATATTAACCGAATATTATTATACTATAAGAAATTATGAAATAGGAGATTTTTTTAAAATCTGAGAATACCTATATGAAATGACATAGAGTGAAACTAGAGATACCAGAAGACACTGGAACTATCATTAGGAAGTAGGAAGTAGCCAAGGGTGGTTGATAGGAAGTAGGAGGTAGCCTAGCTGTGCCCCAGGCTACATTCCACTATATAGCCATGAGGCTGCCTTACTTCCTTACCTATCCCCACTCTTCTTTCTCTTCACCCACATAACCAAAGGCTTGGCTCAGCGTCTTCCCTTACTGGTTTCTCACTGTCAATACCCCCTGTCCTTTTCTGGATTCTCTCTTCAAGTAGTTTTCTGCCAAAAGGGAAATCAAATTCTCTCTTGCCCTCATTACTGAAATCAATACATGATGTTTTAGTTATTTTTTTAAATATTTGATTACTTGATTAATATTTGATTATTTGATCACATGCCAAAAAACATGCCAAGGTTCAGGTTTTTTTTAAGATGAAAATTATAAGTTATAGAATTCTTAAAAGTTAACCTTGGTCTTTTTGCGAAAATGCAGGTATGCCAGACTCAGGCCATTAATTAGTTCCTCAAGAATATATTATTAAGTGAAACATGTGAAAGTGAGCCATTAGCTCAAATCCTCACCAATTATCTAATTTGTGTCTTGAGTAATTGGCCAAGAACATTATGCGGAGTTTGTGACTTTGTGGTAGGATTTTCTAATATAACACTGAAATGATTACAAAATGACATTGGTCAGAAAAAAATGTATGCCAGGTTTGCCCATTCAGGGAATGATCTCATTTTCCTTGTCCTTCCCTTCCCAGACTGACTTTTTCTTCTTGAGCAGAGGTTCTAAACTTGGGATGCACAGAAACCTAGATTATAGGGGTCTGTGGATTTGGATGGGAAAAAAATTGAGATCTTTACTTGCACTAACCTCTAAATGAAAATTACCATTTCCTTCCTTCAATTACTTAAAAATATTATTTTGAGAAGGGATCCATAGGCTATGCCAGATATCCAAATGGGTCCATATCACAATTTCTAGAATTTGTTCCTGGAGTCAGGAAGACACATTCTATTCATATTGGATGCTGGATCAAGGTTAAGCCAACAAACATTTATTAAAGTATCTACTATGTGCCAGACACTTCTTAATTAAGTGCCGGGAATACAAAAAAAAAAAAAAACAAAGAAAGAAAGAAAGGAAGAAAGAAAGAAAGAAAGAAAGAAAGAAAGAAAGAAAGAAAGAAAGAAGGAAAGAAAAAAGAAAAACAAACAAGTTAGTCCTTGCTCTGAAGGAGCACATAGTCTAATGAGGGAGACAACACGCCAACAACTATGTACAAAAAAAGATATAGACAAGATAGATTGGAAGTAATTTTGGAGGGAAAGCACTAGCCTTAAGGGGGCTAGGGAAAGGCTTCTTGCAGAATGTAGGATTTTAGCTGGGGCTTTTTTTTTTACCTGAAATAGATTCATTTTGTCATATGTCAGCATTCCCAGATTTTAGAATCTGACTCTTTATTCTGTCTCCAGATACAGATCCCCTGGATGGCAGAAGACACTCTTTTTCTGGCCAGCTCTCCAAAGATTGCTCTTATCGGATTTAGGTCATCCTGAAAACACCTGAGATGTCACTCCGTAACTCATTTCTCCCAGTACCACTTGTTTATTTTTTTTTCCTGAGGCCAATTTATTAGCTATCCGTCATATCCTTCACTTTAAGTGAGGCCTGATTTCACCATCCATTGGTTTAGATTTTCACCTCAGCCTCATTCTTCCTGAAGACCATGTGATCTAGGGCCAAACAGCTCAGATCACCATTATACTGCATTAGACCCTGACTACCCTATACTAGTTTTGTTAAAGGTTTCCCAATATGGTAAATTTATTTTCCTGTTGAAAGCATCCACTTTACATTGTACCTTTCACTACGTTCCTGTTCCTGGAAAATCTCTGGTAAGAGACAATGGAAAGATCATTTAATTTCGGAGTAAGAGGCCCAGAGTTTGAATTCTATTTCCTCCACTTTTTATTGGTGTGTCATTGGGTAAGTCATTTCTCTTCTTTGGTCCTCAGTTTCATAATCTATAAAATAAAAATTGGATTAAATGACTTCTAAGGCCCCTTCCAGCTCTAGGTCTTTGATCCCTGTATCCCAGTTCAGTGAATGAACATAGTAGAAGCATGTGCTTCCTTAAGTTATCTCCTCTCCAATAGGACTAGTTTTCTGGAGTTCCTTTTATTTTAGTTTTAACATTTAAAAATACTTAATATATATTGTATTTAATCCTACGCTAAAGTCCTACTCCAAAGCAACATTATAGCATAGAGATAACCTTAGGTCTCCAGAGCCATACCAATAGCACATAAGCTCTAGTGGGTCTTAGTAAGCAAAAAAGACCTTGAATACAGACCTAATGAAAGATTGTTTGTCTGTTGTCCAAGGACCAGTCTACCAAAGCTTCCAGAGCCAGATTGGCCACAAGAGGATGAATTTTTTGGCCACAAAATTCTTTTAAGCTGTAGAGGGCTTATGACCTATATTTGTGGAGGGACTGTTTCACACTGATAAAATCACAGATTCTTGAAGTATTGAGTTAATAATAGACAATTCCCTCCTACTCCCCTCTACTAAAAAACAAGGTCATGGTATTCCTAACACACAAGGCTTTTTGATGGATGATCTGGAGAGTAACTTGAATTCTTTTTCCAGAGTAATGGGAGGCAGCTGCAGTGATCTGCCAAGCCTAAACAGTCACAGAATGATAGAGTTAACAAGGAACTCCTTTAGAGAATATCTAGACCAACCCTCTCATTTTCTTTTCTCTTTCTTTTTTAATCCAGACCTATGATTTCAGCTGTTGAGATAAAACTTATTTCAATATTTAAACTCTCCCATGGATCCATGATGTGTGGTTTGCTAGCCATCTGCATTTCTTATCTTGTTCTACTCTTGTTCATGTCTTCCAGCAAATCCTCCATGGGGCTTCACTTAGCATTCTGGGTGGAGGCCTTTCTCTAGGTCTCTTGATTATTACATAAGCACCAAAGCAATATAAGGGCTGCCTGCCCATTATTCCTTGCCTTCCCACATGATGGGACCCCTACTTGACACCCTTTACAATAATTTTTTTACCAAATTAATTGTTTGTAAGGTTACAATGGGGGAAGGAAGAACAAGCATTTATTAAAGACCTGCTATGTGCCGGGCACTGCACTATAATCTTTACAATTATTATCTCATTTTATTTAGTCTCTTGATTTCCTTGGGGCATCTCTCAATCGGCCTTTGCAAAACCCAGAGCTTAGATTCTTTGACAAACTTCAGTATTCAGTGATTCAAAAGTGTATGAAAGATGGAGGTATTAAAGAGATGGCATTTTATTTCAGGATAAATTCGGGGCCTTATTGAATGTGATTCCTTCAAGGCAAGGACTGTTTCCAGAGTCCTAGTATCTATCCCCAGCACCTACCATGGTTCTTCGCATGTTGTTCAGTCGTGTCCAATTTTCCATGAACCCATTTGGGGTTTTCTTGGCAAAGATATTAGAAGGGTTTGCCATTTCCTTCTTCAGCTCATTTTACAGATGAGGAAACAGAAGCAAACAGGGTTAAGTGAATTGCCCAGGGTCATGCAGCTGGTAAGTTTCCAAAGCCAGATTTGAAATCAGTTCTTCCTGACTCTAGATCCCAGCACTCTATCTTGTATAGCTTTACATAGTCTTATGTAACTTTGCATGTAGTAACTGCTTAATAAGTGCTTTTTGACCAATTGATCAGGTAAATTAAAAGACTGCAGCATTCTAGGCCATTCCCTTCCTACTATTCACTTCTGTATCTAGTACGTTGCTTACACACCATGTCTATCTAAGATAAACGTACTGATAAACCAACTCTCTAAGTCAACTGTACAATTGCATATTATAATCTATACAATAGGCATATTTCAACATTTGATTTTTGCTCTGTGGATAGTGAGACCAAACTCTCATGAATGGTTATAGATTTCATATAGGCGGTTTTGCAACATTCCCAATGGGGGAACGCTACCTGATTAATATAAGAAAATAGAATTGAGTAGTGAAAAACACTTAGCTGGGAATCAGGAAATCTAGATTTTAGGTCCATCTCTGCTGCCATCTTAAGAGTCTGACTTTGGACATGTTACTGTAACACTAGGCCTGTTTTTTCTCATTTATAAAATGAGGGTTATGGACTTCGATAAATCTCTCAGTTTTAAAATTCTGTGGACTATAACGAGGAGGCAACATGGTACACTGGTTAGGACACTGGATTTGGAGTCAGTGGTCTTGTATTTAAATCCTGGTCATAGCACTTACCAGCTTGAAAAAGTTTTTTTTTTAGCCTCTCTGGGCCTCAATTATCTAATCTGTAAAATGAGGGGACTAAACCAGATGGACTCAACAATCCATTCCAACTCTAACTCTGTTAACCTATGTTAACCACATCAATATCTTACCAAATATTTGTTGAGGTAGGAATTTCAGCTATATAAGTCCCTGAGCTTTGGATTTATGTCTTTCTCTGCCAAAGGGAACATAATATAATGGCTCTGAAATTAGAAAATCTGGGTTTAAATATGAGTTCCAGAATTTATTACCGTGACCTCAGGCAAGTCAACTTCCTTCTCTTAGCCTCAATGTCCTCATCTGTAAAATGGGGGAGGGTGTTAGACTAGATAGTCTAGTCTGGCTCTAGAGACAATGGTCCTATGAACGTAAATTACCAAAGCAAGCTGGATCATTGAATACATTTATAGGAATTCTATGGCAAATAACTTTTTACATTCCATTGCCCATTCCCTTGTATTTATAGAATGTACAATACTCTTTCTAAGCTGCCTCAGGGGTGAGGAATCTGCAGGCCTCAAGGCCACATGTGGCCCTCTAGGTCCTCAAGTGCAGCCATAAAGGTGGTACAGTAGAAAGAGCATGGGCAGAGTCAGGAAGGCTGTAGTTCAAATCTGGCCTCAGACACTTGCTAGCTATATGACCCTGGGCAAGTCACTTAATCCTGTTTGCCTCAGTTTCCTCATCTGTGAAATGAGCTGGACAAGGAAATACCAAACTACTCTAGTACCTTTGCCAAGCAAACCTCAAATGGGGTCACGAAGAGGTGGACATAACTAAAACAATTAAACAGCAACAGTAACACAATACACCGCTGAGAATTTATACCCAGTTGGAGTTCAGTTCTGCTCTAATTCTTAGTCCTAGATTCCATTTTTCCTCTGCGAATTTTGTCCCCCATTTCCCACTCTTCAAACATACAATATTAATTACATGGCATACATCACTGCAGTAGGAGAAAGAGACAATTTATTTGAAATAGAAATTCAGGATATATAGCAGGAAAGTACACTGAACAGTACGCTTATCACCTATATTCCAAAGTCAGCCACTTCCCAAACTCCAAGGACAGAAGATTGTGAATCTTGTCCAGTCTAATCTCATGTATGTATTCCCCACATGGTAACCACAAGGGGAATAGGAAATAGTGGGCTAACCATTGAGTGACCAAAAGCAGTGCTGCATCTTCATATCTGAGTTACCATCATCTCTCACCAATGATCTCATGAGTCTTCAAGATTCAATGTCCATTGCTTCCAGAATAGAAGAAATATAGTCTCCGTTGGTTAGCCTACATGATGCAAAGGCATCAAGCCCAATGTCTATCATTAGTAAGCCAAGGGTAAATTGTCTATAACAGTGTGATTGTAGCAAAGCCCAAAAGACTGAGATCAGCGGAAGAAGAGAACAAAACCTCAACGTTTGGAACTTGAATGGGATGAAGTATAACACTTGAGGAACCTTTGGCCTCCATGGTCATTTCCTCCTTCTTTCTTTCTGTACCTCCCTCACAAGGATCAAATGAGATATCTGTAAAGCTCTTAGCACCATGAGGTGCTTAATAAATGTTTATTCCCTTTCCCCCTTCCTTCTATCCTTTTCTCCTTCCTTCTTTCTTTCCTTTCTTCCTTCTTCCCCTTTCTTCCATTTTCTTCTTCAACTTTTGTGTTTCTCCATTCTCTGTTTTCTTAACCAAGTTCAAAATACAATCATATTTCCCCAACTAGAATCTGGCTAGAATCATATTCTGTAAAGTCCATAACATTCTTGTATGACTAGCAGTAGTGAGCCCCTCTCCACTTTATGAAGCTCTGCTCCAAAGCCTTGTGAGAGATGTTGTCCAGATAAAACATGACACCTGTGCCTCTCTGATGGTACTATGGTATAACTGATGGTACAGAAGTGGTAAGAGAAATCAATGCCACCCTTTCCAAAATTTATATCCTGGCTCTCTTTAAATCTCAGGTAAAATATCATCTTTTACTGGAAGCCTTCCCCAACCCCTTAATTATAATGCTTTCTTTCTGTTAATTATTTCTGTATTTAATTTGCTCTGTACATATTTGTTTACATGTTGTCTCCCCAATTAGACTGTAAGCTCTTTGAGGGCAGGGACTGTCATTTGCCTCTTTTGCATACTCAGGTTTCAGTACAGTTCCTGGCACACAGATGTGATATGGATCACACAGACATAAGTTTTAGTTAATAAATCTTAGCTCAAAGTCTTTTGTCTTTCAAAAAGGCCAACTGAAGACTTCTGTGGGGCCTTAGATGTTACTGTTAAAAATTGGTTATTTATTGATTTGTCTATGTGCCCAGGCAAATTGTAGGTGGGGAATAATAGTCAGTCAGTCAACAAACAAGTATTAAGTGCCTACTATGTACCAGGCACTATTCTAAGCATTAGGGGAAAGAAAGAAAGGAAGAAAGAAAGAAAGAAAGAAAGAAAGAAAGAAAGAAAGAAAGAAAGAAAGAAAGAAAGAAAGAAAGAAAGAAAGAAAGAAAGGAAGGAAGGAAGGAAATGAAGGAAGGAAGGAGGGAAGGAGGGAAAGAAGGAAGGAAGGAAGGGAGGGAGGGAGGAAGGAAGGAAGGAAGGAAGGGAGGGAGGGAGGAAGGAAGCAAGGGAGGGAGGAAGGAAGAGTGGGAGGGAGGGAGGAAGGAAGGAAAGGAAGGAAAGAAAGAAAGGGAGGAAGGAAGGAAGGAAGGAAGGAAGGAAAGAAGGAAGGAAGGAAGGAAGAAACAATGGATGAATAAATAAATAAATAAGCCTAATGGGAGAGACAAAATGCAAACAACTATGCACAAATAGAACCTATACAAGGTAAGTAGGAGATAATTGAAATACAAAGTAATGTAAATAAGGATAGCTTATAGTCTAACCATGATGTATAGGGCTTAGTTATATTGGCATTTAGCAAAAATGTACTGAATTCATCACTTCATGGGTTGCCCTACTTCAAAGAACAATCTTAATGAAGTGGCTATTTCCCATGGGTACTTGGGTCAAGTAATCCTCTTCAGAGAACTATTTAAGAGTTCCTGAAATGCCTGCTAACAGGACATTAAAGGGATGGTCTGTTAATTGAGAGACCTGCTGATAGTGTTAATTATGTCATAAGGGAGAGTGGAAATAACAGTTGTTTAAAAAGATGATTGTGGGGAAGATTGTTAAAAAGATGATCTCTCATAATTAGAAGATTTGTGTGGAAGTCACTAACCTAAGGGCAGGGATTGTCTTTTACCATTCTTTGTATCCCCAGCTCTTAGCACAGTGCCTGGCAAATAGTAGGCACTTAATAAATGTCTAATGACTAACTAACCCTACAATATTGCTGTATTTTATATAGTAGGTATTTGTGTTTCTATGTTCGTACTAGGCTGACAACACTGTAAGGGCAGGATAAATCCTGCCTTAACTTTTATGTATTTTCCCAGTGTCTAGCGCAATACTCTTTACATTGAAGGAGCTTAATTAATGTTTTAATTGACCTAGAAATCATCTTAGAAATGCCATTAGTGTTCCTCATTTGTACCCATTTTTTGTCTGTGCCCAAGAGAGTGGAGTGTGCATCCCTATGACTTGACATAGTGGTAAAGCAGAAAGAGGGATGGCTAAGTGGCACAATAGATAGAGTACCAGGCTTGGAATCAGGAAGACTCATCTTCCTGAGTTCAAATCTGCCTTCGAAACTTACTAGCTGTGTGACAGTGGGCAAGTCACAACTGTTTGCCTCAGTTTCCTCATCTGTAAAATAAGCTGGAGAAGGAAATGGCACACCACTCCAGTATCTTTGCCAAGAAAACCCTAAATGGAGTCATAAAACAACTGAACAACTACAGAAGTAGAAAGAATATTAGACTTGGAGTCAGAAGACCAGGATTCAAGTTTTAGCTGTCCAACTTTAGAAGAGATGTAAGCGTAAACCAGTCAAATCATTTCTCTAAGCCTCGGTTTCACCGTATGTAAAACAGGGACAATGATAGTTGTCCTAACTATTTCTCAAGGTTGTAAGCATCAAAAGTGATATTTTTTTTTGTAGCTGAAAGGAATTATTTAAACGTGAGCCATTATTACTGGTAAATAGGACCTATTCTTAATGACTAGTCTCTATATTTATCAGTCAAGCTTGTAGGTGATTTTGAAAAAACAGAGTAGGCTCACCCTTAATACAGATGAGCCCTGATTTGATCAAATCTAGTACATACAAATATCAGTCAATAAAATAGATAAATCAAGGAGGGATTTCTCCAATTTAAATATATTTGAAAATATGTGTGTATATGTGTGTGTACATACATATACTTAGATTCCTATAAGGGGGTTTGCTAAAGAATTTATCCCAATAACAAGCTTTCCTGGTTCATTTTTTAGAGATAATAGGATCTTACAAAAAATTAATTTATAGAAATTTTTCAGTAATACATTTATCACATGGAATAGGTATACCTACACAAGTGTGTAACATGGAATCAAATAAAAAGCAGGCCAGGAAGTATATTCTTATAGGCTCACACATTCATCCAGCCTTACCTAAAAATGCATTAGGAAGAATGCTAAAATGATCACTTTTGTGCTCACAGGAGAAAATTGCTTCTCTCTGAAAGTCCAGACAAAGTTCTATCCAACCACATAGAATTCATCACACATTGACTAAATTTGGACCCTTCGTGCTTAGAAAAGATGTTCAGCCTGTGCTCAGAATTTATGAGTACCTAACAGTGGCCAGCATGTCCCTTGAGTGCCTTACAGGTCCCTACATTTCCCTTCCTTACCCTACATTCACTTCGATGCGCAACCCTTGAATACAACAGCATTAAGGTTGGAAGTGAGAGAAGGAGAATTGGGATACTTTCTCTCTCCTTGCTAGCAGGATGAGGAGGAATGGAGTCATTTATGAGAGCGTATGAAGCAAGGGGAAAATAAAAAACTATAGTTTCAAACCACCTTGGAAAAGGGGAGGGCAATCTGACTCATCTCCTTTTCCAACACACATACATACATTTCAAACACTGAGTCACATATAAGATATAAGATGCAAGATCTGGCCAGTGTAGATTCAATTTAATTCAATTAAATAAGCATTCACTAAGTGCCTACTGTGTGCCAGGTACTGTGCTGAGCTCTGGGAATACAAAAAGAGACAAAAGACAGTCCCCGACCTCAAGAAGCTTATGGAGGAGACAACATGCAAACAAATATATATGAAGCAAGCTATGTACAGGATAAATAAGAAAAGATTAACGAGGGGAAAGTACTGGAATTAAGAGGGGTTAGGGAAGGAGGAGGTGGGATTTTAGTTAGGACTTAAGAGAATCCTAGGCGGTCAGTAATTGGAATGGAGGAGGGAGAGCGCCACACACAGGGGACAGCTAGAGAGAATGACAGGAGCTAGAAGATAGAATGTCTTGTTCATGGTACAACTAGGGTGCCGGTGTCACTGGATTATAGAGTACATATATGGGAATAAGATGTAGAAGACTGAAAAGGTAGGTTATGGAGGCCTTTGAATCCCAAACGGAGCATTTTGTAGTCGCTGTAGGAAGCCACTGGAGTTTAGTGAGTAGAGGAGAGAGGTGATATGATCCGACTTGCATTTTAGGAAAATCATTTTAGTGGCTGAATGGAAAATGGATTAGAAGGGGGAGATACTTGAAGCAGGCAGATCCTCCAGCAGACTATTACAATAACAAAGGCATGAGGTTGCCAAAAAACATAATCATCCTATGTAAAACCCAAAACGTTTCAATTCTGAACGTAACATCACAAGATCAAAATCTGCCTCTTCCCAATTTCCTTATTTCTGTTGAAGGTACCACCACCCTCCCAGTCATCCAAACTTATGACTTGAGAATCCCCTTTTTTCCCTCTCTCTCGCACTTCATATTCAGTCTGTTGTTGGGTGAATTCTTCCTTACCCACATCATTCACTCTGCCCCCTTCTCTACTCATAGGCCACAGTCATAGCCATCGTCCTTGTTATCTCTTGCCTAAGACATTATAACAACTTCCTAAAACATCAACTTGACTCTAGTCTCTAGCCGCACTGATCCATCCTTTAGGTTAAATCCAGACCTCTCCAATAGGCCTCAGAGTTGAACATCAGTCTCAGATAATTGCTTTGTCAAAGATGTCACCTAGGTTGTCCCAGAATGATCTTATCATCAGACACACCAACATCAAAAAACTACCCCCAGCCATTAGGAAGTTGCCTAGTATAGTAACAGCACACAGTTGGGAAGGGGTAATCAAAATGCAGATGCAACAAACTGTTCCCTTGGCTATGTTCCCATGAGTAAGAACACCTGGAGATATACACTAACCTCAGTAAAGTTTCTTGGAAACACTAAATATTGCAGCTACACTATTCCTGAGCCTGGGAGACTTATCCAAGGTCTGAATCGCTCTCTGTAAAGAATTAAATCTGCCAAAAGACTTCATGGTCGTGACCAGTCTAATTATCCATCAGCAGTAGCTACCAGTTCTTTCACCTCCATAAATCGCCCAGCTATATGCTACTTCCAATGCCCATAACAAAACACAATGTACCCAGCTGCTACAGAATCCATTACTTCTCTAGTCATGGTGTTTCCATTTCACACAGCTACCAAAATGACCTCCTTACTGCACAGATCTATTTTACTCCTCCATCCAAAAACTTTTGATCGTTCTCCGTGACCTCTTGAATCAAATGCTTTCTCCTTGGGATGGCATTACAGGTCCTTCTCAATTTGTTCCAACCTATCTTTGCAGACACATTCACACTATGTGCCTTTATTCACTCAACATCTTAGTAAAAATAGATTATTAGCTGTTAACCTCTCCCACTTCTGTGTATTTAATTCCTAGGTGGTGCTTAGGGCCATTCACAGGGGAGTCTCAAGTTCATGTTTACAGTTTCCATATGCCTCACTAAGTAATTGCCACGCTCACTATGGTTACCAGAGAATCTGTCACCTTCTATCCTTTACTTCTGATGTTCTCTCTGGAGTGGTGCTGACTTGTCAAGCATTCACGGATTTCTGGGTTTCACCAATGTTATTCATCCTTCATTTTCAAAGAGTACCAATGACATCACAAGGTGATGTCTTGACTTGTGCGTGAATTGAATTGAAGTGAGGCAGAGTTGCATAAATTCATCAGCCTCACTGTCTGTTCCACAGTCACCAAAATCCAGTGGCAAGACAGAAGCCAAGATCATTGGCACTAGCCCAGTGCACAACTTGGCCTCTTTGATGTCTTGCCAAGTGCTATGTGCTTTACAACGCCTGCTTCAGCCACTTCCATGACTATTGGAACAAATTGTTTTCATCCGCCCATTCCACTGTGGGAAGTCTTCACATGCTTGGGGTAGACGTCTTCCTAACTCACCAACAGTGTTGAGGCCTATAGGTCACCCCCAACCTGGTTTTACTCATCTGCCAAGAGGGTTTGACCAGGGTGTGGCTGCTGTGCATGTTATAGCTTCTTGGAGCCACAGGTGACAGTTGAGTGAAGGTAGACACCAAAAGTGGAAGAACAGTCCTAAAAAGGGCTTGTCAAGTCCTCCCATCAGAGGTGCTATTCCTACCTGAACACCCAATGAAAATGAGCCCTGAGCTCCCAAACACTTTGAATCCCTATGTTCTTTTGAACTGTATGAGTATGAGTCACATGACCGACATAATGGCATCAGCCATACAAAAAAGCTAATCAGCATAATTGAATACTACCGGCAACATTTACTTTTCTCACAGAATCAATAAGAAAACAAATAATGTGTAATATGCATACACAAAAAACACATAACACCCAGCACAATAAATGAGAAAACATCTACCAAGTGATCATGAGATACCACTCTCCATATCTTCTAATGTTAGGGGTAGGATTAATCAGCATCTAGGAGTTCTAGAACTAATATAGTTTGAGTAGTTGAGTTTCCCACGCCTAGGGGCACATGACAGTATTAATGGATATATGGTTCTGAAGAAATGTTTGACTCACACTTCTAGTAGGGTTGGTTAATAGTGATTGAGGCAAAAACTCTGGAGGAACTCTGTACCTAGTTCCTGGGAGTATGAAACCCAGAATCTAATTTGAGCAGAAACTCGTAAGGGTGTTTCTTTCCTTAGTCTCTGTCCCAGCTGCCTAGTTGCTGGTAAGTATTTCTTAGCACTTCTGGCCTCATCTAGCCCATTGCAAAGCAGGGCAAGAAGACTCAGTGCATGAGCTCTGCGAAGAGCAATACCATCATTGTTGGTTCTTCTGTCTTTTTCCTCTTCAAGCTTGGACTCAGCCCTGTTCCTGCCACAACTGTATCACATCCTTCACTCCTCTCTCATTCCCCTCCCCAAAGCCCCCTACTGTGGAGAGATGCCATAGAAAGCAGGAGGTAAACATAATTGTAAAGTAAGGAGTATTTCTGAATGTGTGTGGGCTATCCCCCATTCCTAGAATGTACTCCTCCTTATCTCTGCATGTTAAGGTCTTCCTTCCCCTTCCAGGCCCAGCTAAGGCAACACTCCTCATATCCCTTAAAGCTCTAAATCTGTGATTCTATGATCCTTCACAAAACTTTTCTTAATCCTCCCTATTAAAAATGATCTCTCTTTCCTCGAATTTATCTTAGAGATGTGTCTAGACCTCTCTCCTAGGTTTATCATAGTCTGCTATTGTGTTGTATTTATTTATAAAGGATTATATTAGTTAGATCTGGGAGAGGACCTCAGAAGTAATCTAATTCAAACCCCTCATTTTGTAGATGAAGAAACTGAGGTTAAGTGACTTATCCAAGGTGACTTGGATAGTAAATAGTAGGTCAAGGATTTGACCCCAGGTCCTCTGCCTATAAATCCAGTAATTTTTCTTCTTCATGATGCTGTCTGCTTAGGGTACATGTTTTATGCTCTCTTTTAAATTGTAAACTCCCTGGAGACAACCTTAGTTTTATAATTCGAATCACCGTCACCTAGCAAAGTGAGATGGACTTAGTAAATACTCAATAAATGTTTGTTGATTTGAATTGAAAGGCAACAAATAGTGGAGTGGAAAGATGCTGGATACCTTGGGAGTATGTGGGTTTAAATCTCTGCTGTACTGTTGGTCAACTATGTATCTTTGGACGAGTTGCTTACTATTTGGGGGCTTCATTTCCTCATCTGTAAACTGAGGGTGTTGGACCAGATAACTTTTGAGGTCCCTTCCATCTCTAAATCTATGATCCCCCAAAATGAACCTTAACAATACTGACTTTAATGCAACAGGATCCACTTAAATAAAGAGGGACTATAACTCTCTATATGTAGTCAATTCTCAATTACTCATTAATGAGTTGCATGGGTAGTCCAACTAATTTAAATCCTTGTGTAATATCCAGACCCCCTTTTTAGGCCATCCGACCAGTTTTCAATTGTTTACAGGAAGATTAGTTGCATTGTGGCTTTCTAGTTTTGACCAGATCTGTGACTTCATCTATTTAGGGTGTTCCCAGTGAGAAGCTCCATTTGTCAGTACAGATTGACACCTTCGAGGCAACTTAAGAGTCTTAGACAGTTGCCTGAGTCACTAAGAGATTAAGTGTCTGGCCAGAAATCACATAGCCAGTGTGTTTCAAAGGTGTGACTCGAATCTCCATCTTCCTGCCTCCCAGGTCTGCTCTTTAACCACAAAATGACACTGTATGGTAAATGTTGATATCAATCTTGAAATATTATCCTCCTCCCTGCTTTCACAAGCCCCTGCATCCCAACCATCTCTGCTCAGAATTATTTCTGCCTGCTTCCTACATCAAAACATTTCCAAGAAAAGTGTGATCCAGGGAGACAGCAAATGCAATTAGCATATATACATGTAGCAGTTAAACTGAAACAAATAAAATATTTGGGAGCAGGGTGTCAAATTAATTACAGACCAGACTTACAGTTTTCTCCCTATAGAAGAACCCTCTAGTTTGGAGGCAATGGATTGGAACCCCTAAATCTCTAAGTCAGCCTGATTCTATATTGACGCACCCATAAAAAGAAGTGTCACTGCTTAGTTTGCTACTCTGTGTCACTCCAAGAGGTGATGTCATCCATTCCCAGCATGGAGGAAGCAGGAGGGAGGAGATAAGCATGTCCCTTGAAAGCAGTGTGAAGAATTTAGTTCCATCAACATTTCCCAGTGAGTCAGGCTTTCATATTGCAGCTTCATGATTGTACTTGAAGCACTGGAATTCCCAGACCGTTGGGCACACCCTTATTCAAGTTCAAGTATAAAACTACATTCCAGAGCCAAATCATAAATGATTTCTTTTTTGGATATCTGCCAACTTAGGGAGTTTCTATGATTCCTTTTCCATTAGTGAAAGTGATAGAAAAGTAGGTGAATTGTGGATAGAGTATTGGACTTACAGTCCTGGAAGACCCCTAGCATCAGGAAGACTTCCTGAGTTCAAATCTGCCCTCAGACTCTTACTAGCTGTGTGACTTCGGCTAAGTCGCTTAGCCCTGTTTGCCTCAGTTTCCTCATCTGTAAAATGAGCTGGAGAAGGAAATGGCCAACCACTCCAGTAGCTTTGCTAAGAAGACCCCAAATTGGGTCACAAGGAGTCAGACACAACTGAAAGCAACTGGTCATTTAATCCTGTTTGCCTCAGTTTCTTCATCTGTAAGAAGACGCTGGAGAAGGAAATAGCAAACCACTCTAGTATCTTTGCCAAGAAGATCTCAAGTGGAGTCATGAAGAGTTGGATACAACTGAACAACACAAAAAACAGTGTCCTCTCCCCAAGTCTCTAACCGGGGGTCAGCCTAAATTACACTCACATGTATGTCCTCTGCTGCTCTACCCTGCCACTCCCCATAGAAAAGCTAACATTAGCAATATTATTTAAATGTGACTAGCCAGAAGAATAGGGACAAGGGAATTTAAATAATCTAACAATCAATGATCCCGAGCTCAGGATAATTTATTAAATACAAGATCTTTAGCAGTTTATAAATAGTACTTTCAGTGCCATACAGTTGATATATAGTATGTGGATCAGCTGTTGGGCCCTGGATCACAGGAAGCATCTGTAGATGTGGAAGGTCAGAGGTGACAAGGTTTACAATGGGTAGTTTTCAAAGAGAATGATTAAGTGTGTGGAAACTGGAAGTTTCAGGGAATTGGATGTGAATACTTTTGGAGACCAGTGTTAAGAGGCAAAGACAAAGGATGAAAGATGGAGTGGAACCTAAAAAATAGTAACTGGGCTAAGTGCACAGAGATAGGGTGGATGGGCTAAGAAGGGCAAAGTAAATAAGAGAATTAGTTCTTACTAATGTGGAAGAACAAGAGGACAGATAGAAGCAAAGAACAAATAAGTGAGCTTGGACTCTTCAGTGGATCTCATTTCATTACTTTGTGCATCCCCTCCCTCGTCTTTTCATTCTACAGCGTATTAGGAAGAATGTCAGACGTAGAGTCAGTGACTTTGGTTCAAATTCAGGTTTTTACTAGGTGGAGGGCCAGAAACAACTCACTTAATTTATCCTAAGCCCGGTTACCTCTCCTTGAAAATACGAATAATGCTATTTGCATTACTTTTATCATAGGAAGCCAATGAAGAAAAGTTGGCTACACCTTGAGGATTATATCAAAAATAAGGCATTATTTTTATTGTCTAGTACGTGACATTGACTAGCATTAGCTCCTTACAACAGACAAGATCCCCCATATCTACTACTGTATCTCGTCAGGGAGGCCACAGGGACCGGCTTTGCTAATACCTACCCTCACTGACTGGGCTCTTGGCTCTGAGGCTAATCATCTCAACAGGGGAACTTACCTCCCCAGTGCTTCAATATACTCCCACCTCAGACTTCAAAGGCAGGGAAGGGAGTAAAAGAAAATTACCCCAAGCCACCTCAGATTACCAGAAAAGAGGAAGCAAAAACAAAGTGCCCAAAGTACAAACATGAGTCAAGTATGGAATAGACAATTTTGCATTTGTCCAAGAAAAGAAATATTAAGGACTAAAGAATCATAAAATGATTACAATCTTTTGCGTTGCTGATATTCAAGCCTAAGTGAGACATTTGCAATTGGATTGCTCATTGGCTAATTTGTATTTCAACTCTACTGAGCACATCCCTATAGATCTGAAATGGGCTTTTTCTTCCCCACCCCCATCCGGGTCCTCTGCCATCTTACCTTTCTTTGTGCTCAATCTTTTCCCTCTATACCAGACCGCCTCTGCCCTTGTTTCTGCTACAACTGCTTTGGTAGATGATACACCTCTACTTAGGTGCTACCCCCTATCCCCACCCTAAGGAAGATGTCAGCAGCCTTTTAAACTCTCATGAGGTGCTGTACCCAGGTAAAGAAGGCACAAAGCAGAGGATGCCCCACTTCACAAACAGGCTGGCCTAGGCTCACAGCTTACAGCCCAATGTCAGGGAGGGTTCTTCAGCCTTCTAGTGTTCAGTCATCCTTACACTTCAAAGGCCAGAAGGAAGAAGAGTCCAGAAGGGTAGAGAGGGCCCCTTTAACATACTCAAGCAGTCTGATTCAACAGCCAATTAAAAGAATCTTCATGGCCAACAAGAAGCAGTTAAGAAGTTATCTATACTTGCTCTGAAGAAGTGGGGGAAGGACATCTCCATCATGTATCCCCAAAAGGTGCTACATTTGTGCATCAATTGTCATTTTATAAATTGCCCATTAAGGATCCACTAAATAAGAAGCATGGAAGCTTTTTACAAAGGTTCTTGTAACACTGGAGTAACAACATAGCACTCTAACTCACAACCTCTCATTCTGTCTCACCTCCTTTCCTGGTAACAGACATCCTGGAAATGTCTTTCATGACACTTTTCCCATGTGAGTCATGGTTAGTAATATATCAGAAGCCTAATCACATCTGCCATTTGCTTTTCCATTTCTTTAGGGTTTACTAGTCACTGTGATTCCTATAAAGTCATTATTTTTATCCATATAATATGACAAATAAAAAAATCAATGTTATGGAGATGAACTTCTTAATCACTGAGAAATTTGGAAACATCGAAAGTGGCCCAGGACTCAGCACAGTATGTGGCCCATAGTAGGTGCTTAATGGATACTTCTCGATTTAACTAGACAGTTTTTCAAATAAGATCTGATATGATTGCCTCCTACTCAATCCTGAGCAAAAATCATTGTCCATAAAGATAACTAATATTTATAGAGGGCCTTAAGGTTTACCAAAAAAAAAAATTTTACGTCGATTTTCACTTGATCAGCACAACTCCGTGTGGTAGGAGTCAAGTATAGAATATACAATTCAACATCATGTGAGGTAGGTGGTACAGTAATTATTATCCCCATTTTACAGATGTGAAAATTGAAGCTCAGAGATTCAGCTAGCAAGTGTTAGAACCTAGATTCAAATCCAAGTTTTTCCTGACCCCAGGTCCCATGTTCTTTAGGAAACTAGGAAGCAATGTCTGTGATCTTTTCTACTCATTCAAGATCTTCCCTTCTTTGAGATACCTTGAAAATTGATCCTTGATTATCTTTTCATCATGCTGTTTACAACATAGATTTTTTTTTCTCTGCAGGCAGTCCAATATCTAAGTATAGTTGTACCAGTTACGGCAGCAGCAATAAGAATGATATCATTTGCGTTGACCAAGCTCTCATAGCGCAACAAAAATTGTTGAATACTTTGCTAAAGAAATTTGTAATGTCCCAGAGCTCAATGCAATTAGTACATAAAGGGATATTTAGAAAACCTTGTTCTCAATAGGGAATCTTTCTTTATTCTAGATCCTGCACAGAACATACTCCACAAAACTGGCACACACTTAATGCAAGCAGATGTCTCCCTGTTTCACCCCTTGTTTATTGTCAATACTCAGCAGATTGTTGAACAAAATTATTGCTGTAGTTGCAACTGTCCTAGACTTATGTAATTTTAACATGTATGGGCGACGCTCAGTCCTGGTGTAAGGATTATTTTAGTCTCCTGTTTGAAGAGAACCACAGGCTGCATTTTGTTCTACTTTCATATATGCTTTGTTTCCCTCTTCGAATTGATTTCTGGAAAAAAAGTGCAATCTTAAATTTGCTATGCTTTCTCAGGCAGCTGTGGGAAATAAAGATCTGTTGGAGAAAATTGTCTGCAAAAGGTTGTCTGAATTCTCATAAAATTTTATAGAGATGAAAACAGGAATAAAGGTTTGTAGTTCTGATTTCTCTATTATCTGTTTTTTTGGCTAGAAGCAATGTCTGTAATCTTTTCTACTCATTCAGAATCTTCCCTTCTTTGAGATTCCTTGAAAATTGATCCCTAAGTACCTTTTAATTGTGTTGTTTCCAACAAAGATTGTTTCTCTGTAGTTTGGTCAGGTCTAGCCACTTTTTCCAACTTTGTCTTCTCAAATGCTATTGATACTTTTTCCCGTAGAGCTATATGGATATGGAAGCAACGGGATCCACATATGATGCTTTCATAGCTGTTGCTGCAGAAGATCTGTTCCTTTTCACAATGTTTATTGTCTTTTCAGTTTCATTTACAAATGCTCTATCTGGTGATCTAAATTAGCTGGATCTGAAACCGATCTCTTTAAAGGCTTATTTTCTCCTTAGTTGATAGTTTATGGGTTTTGGTGGTGGTGGTGGTGGTGGTGGTGGTGGTGTGTGTGTCTGTGTGTGTGTGTGTGGCAATACTCATGGTCATCTGGCATCTCCCTCCATTTTTTTAAAACTAGACTCAACCTGTAATTCCACGTGTGTGATGGATTCCTGATGGAAGATATCTTCTCTACTAATGAAACTATTCTGCTAAGAGTCTGTCAACAGGAAATCACAACTTCATGAAATCTTAGACAATTACCTGGGACACTGAGAAGTAAAGAGACTTTTCCAGGGTTACACGGTCATTATGTGTCAAAGGCATGACTCAAACTCAAGTCTTCCTGATTCCTAGACTAGCTTTCTATCTACTGTATTACACTGCTTCTCACTGTCATCTATCCTTGTGGCAAGAGAGATAGTTAAAATTCCATGACTTTTACATTAAGAAGAAAAAAATATCAGTTGAAAGAGAAAAGATAGGAAGACATATTTTTTTCTTTCTGTATCATATAGTGACCATGATCACCAGGTCCTAAGAAGATATGTATCAAGTATAGCAGAGCAGAAGAAAAAACCTTCCTTTCTTTGCTAAGGAAGAAAAGAAGGGAAGGCAAGGGAAGTCAGGGAAGCGAAGGGAAGGGAAGGCAAAGGAAGACAAGGGAAGGAAGGGAAGGAAAAAAAAAGAGAGAAAAAAGAAGAAAGAAAGGAAAAGAAAGAAGAAAAAGAAGAAAAAAGAAAAGAAGAAAGAAAAGAAAAGAAACTACTCAAATGGAGAAGTGATGTTTATCTTTCTCAAGGACATTTTCTCAGCCTTGTAGATAAACAGAAATCCCATGTGTCAGAATTGTATGATATTTTCTTTTAAATGTAATAAATCCTTCATTATCACCCTTCACTACCTTTTAAAATTTGGGAGGGCCTTGGAGGTTATAGGTACTTTGCTTCTAAAGAGGCAATTCCCAACATGGTACAAAACTTTGGCTTTTCTCAATAGCCTAATTGTAAGTTTGTGAACTTCTTTCATTTTATTTTGTCCTCTCTGGTCATCTCTCTTAGATGCATTTTCTACTAGTCTTTAATGAAGCGTTTTTCAACAAACCCTCTCCCAGCTCCTGGCAATCCTGTGAAAACAAGTGACCAACATCAAACTCAGGTTTTTGTTTTGTTTTGTTTTGTTTTGTTTTAACTTGCTCTGGTGTCACCAGAATCCTCTCTAAACCATGTCCAGGGGTGTGCTAGAACAATTTTAAATGTGAGCATTTACCCTTCAGAAATCAGTCTAAAAATCAGGCTTCTATTTATTGTTTTATTGATTGCCTGGATTTAAAAGTGAAAGAGAAAATGTTAATATGCACATTAATCTTAAAAGGGTATCATGTGCGCAGGTTTTGTTCTGGCTTTTTTTTCCCTCCAGAGTGCTAGTTATTAAACATTTACCAGCACACCCCTCACATATCCTTTATCTCCCATACAGTTCATTAGTAGTGAGTTATCAAAAACAACATACTCAAGCTGCTTATGTAATAAACGTAGGCTTGACTAAAGATTTGAAGACTCAGAAGGTAAAGACTATAGATGAGCAGCTATTATAAAGGAATTAGTTACAGAGTACCATTTGGCCCAATTCAGGAGATAAATTTTATTTATTTATATCCCTTTGGTTCTGGATTTCCCTTGTTTGGTATCTTGCCTACTACCATTTCAAGTTTATTGTCTCTAGCTATCTTAGGAGTCTTCCTCAATGTAACTTAAGCTCATCGGGGTCCAAGTCTGCTTCATTTTTTTGACTGTATCCCCAGTGGCTATCATGTTCCTGGCACAAAGAAGGCACTTAACAAATGCCTGTTGATGGATTATATCATATTCATAGAAAGAAAAGGTGCTAGAGTCGGAAGATGTCCTAGAAATGACCTCTTTCTAGTTCCACCTGGCTTCTATGCATAGTTCAAACGAATGTTTTTCCTCGAATTCTCTTGGTTACCAAAGAAGCAGTAATTCTGCATAATCATTTCCTTCCCTGTTTCCAAAGGAACAGACCCCAAAACCTTGTTCTCCTACATCTCCAAGCCACAAGTCTTTCTCTTGGTCTTCATATTTTATAGAACTACTGCCTTTTTCATCCACTGTCCTCTGTTTCTCACTTGGATACTTAAATTTGATGAACGGACCTAGGGCCAAAGGATCTAAAACTATTGCTAACTATTATGTACCAGCACAGATGTATGTACTCACATGTGCACACACGTACATACACATACAATAATATCTTCTTAAAGGAGATAATAAAAATAAAAATAAAAGTACTACAAAGGAATCTAGCTCCCTAGTTAGCACAACTTTGTATGATAAATTATAAATATATTCCTCACTTCTGATCTCAAAAATGTGAATAGAGCATAAGCCATCCATATATTATTTCACATTCTGTGTAATTCTTACACATAGCATTATACTTCATGGATTTGTAATTTCATTAATGTTTAATTTTATTAACTTCTTCCAATGGTGCCACTCATAGCCCCTCCTTGGCTCATCTTCTCATGAGTCTCACAAAAGAGATCCTCTCAAAGTACTCTGGGTCCTCCTCTAAATTTCACCACATTAAATGGGTACCAGCAGAACACACAGGCTGGCCCTCAGATGTCTCTGGCTCTGGCTATATGATAGGCCCACTTCTTTTTCTGCCCACATATTTCTGATGATCTCTTTAATGAAGCTTTTATTGTATGTTCTCCATTGTTAATAACCTATTTCCACTCACCATCCATCCATCCTCTATAGATAGATAGATAGATAGATAGATAGATAGATAGATAGCAAGGTTAGATCATTTGTAGGACCTCTTCCAATGAGATAAATAGATAGATAGATAGATAGATAGATAGATAGATAGATAGATAGATAGATAGATAGATAGTTAATTGTGAAATAGATTTCCCAATTACTTTTGGGTGACCCACAAATTTAATTCTTCAGATAATGTGGTATTCCATGACTTATTACTATGCAATATCACTGGAAGAATATTTGTGTGAAAAAGACATGTCTCTCAGGAAGAAGTTTGAGGTCAAGTCTCCCACTTCTTAGACTCTCGAGATTTCTTTTCACTTGCCACTTTGCCTCTCTCTGGAAACCCTTCTTCCATTACTTCCCACTTATATGTTGTTTTCCTCCATTAGACTTTAAGTTCTTTGAGGGAAGGTACCATCTCCTTAGTTTATATTTGTATTCCCAGTCCTTAGAATGGTGCCTGGTGTACATATACTTTAAACATACAATAAATGATCTAGCTATCTGTCTAGCTATCTAAAAGTACTGTATACTTTCCCAAATGCAGTCCAGTTCACACTCTTCATCTTACTTAACTTGGGACTCACTGCACTGTCAACTTCCATCTTGCATCCAAGATATACATAATAATAAACTGACTCTGCACTGTATATCTGATTGTACATCACGTCTCTAGAAAATGCATTCCTCGTCTGCTCGTTTTTCCAGTGTAAATAGTTAAATTGATCTCTTGAGTGGTATTGGCTATCATTTAGCACACTTTGTAGCATTCCAGGGTTTGATGAAATCAGCATGATGTTTACCACAAACAGAACTATCCAGAGACTCTCACCATTGATAGGGAAACCATTTGGACTCTACTCCTGACATCTTGAATGACAGTGGCAAATAGTGGGACAAGTATAAGCCTCCATTTTTATACCTTGCTCAGCATTATTAATCAGAGGGCTGTCAAGGAGAAAACTTCTTGCAGAAGAAAAGGAAGCTAGAGGAACTAGGATGAGGAGGGATGGCATTCTAAGCATGGGGGATAATCAGTGAAAAGTTCATAGTTGGGAGGTGAACTGTTATGCTTGAGGAAAAGCCAGAAAGTGTCACTGGATTGCAGAGTTCATGGAAGGAAATGAGGTATGATGTTGGAATTGTAGGATGGGACCAGGTTACAGAGGATTTTAAAAGTCAAACAGAGGATTTTATCTTTGATCCTGGAAGCAATAGTGAACCACACTAATTTATTAAATGGGTGTGTGACATGGTCAGAACTGCCCATTAGGAAAACTATTTTGAGACTTGAGTAGATGATGGACTAGGGTGGAGAGAGACTTTAAGAAGATAGAATAAATAAGAAGGTCATTTCAATAGTCTAGACATGAAGTGATAAGGGCCTGTACCAGGGTGATGGTAGTGTCAGAGGGGGAAAAATGCATATAGGAGACATGTTATGAAGGTAAAAATGACAAGACTTGACAAGTGATTAAATATGGGCAGTAAGGGTGACACTCAGGTTGTGAGTCTAGGTTGGTGGATGGGGAGAGGATGGTGGTACTATTCCAATAAAATAGAAATTAGGAATTAGGGATAGTTTTAGGGGAAAGACAATGAGTTTAGTTTTAGACATGATGAGTTTAAGTGGTCTATGGGACATCCAGTTGGAAATGTCTAATAGGCAATTGAAGATACAAGACTTGCAAGTACTAAAAAGATTAGGGGTGGATAAGTAGATCTGAGAGTCATCTGCATAGAAATGATAATTTAAATGAGGGGAGTCAATGGGATTACCAGATGAAATAGAATAAAGAGAGAAGAGAAGAGGACCTTGGTCAGAGTGTTATGGGCATGATATGGATAAAGATGGAGTCAGACAAGTAGGAGGAAAAACAGAAGAGAGAAGAATCACAAAAAGAGTATGAAAGAGAAGGGTGGACAGTGTCAAAGGGTGCAAAGTGGTTAAGAATGATGAGGCCTGAATATTAGATATGGTAATTAGGTATGGTATTAGATATGGTAATATAGAACTTTTACTCTCCTAAAACGAAAATCCATAGAATAAATATATTGTTAATTCTATGAACAACCATCCTCCAAAAAAAAAAAAACTTGAAAATGCTTCAACCAGATGAAATATGGAGGATCTGGACCTTCTCAATTTTATTCTTTCAATCATCTAAAAGCATATGGAGGATGGCTTAAAGCAGCCCTTTGATGTTATCCGCTATGGTTAGCTCCAGGCATAAGCAAAGACATTGTACTATAGTTATGTCTGTAGACATGCTTATAGTCTGATAATGAATAAATCATCACTCAGTTTTTGCTTGATAAATTGAGGAAAGGGAGATTCTATGATGAAGTAATAAATTGTCTTTCTAGTTTTCTGTCAAAAAATAGCTCCATTTTTAATCTCTCTTCTGGTAAGCCTGAAATCTGTGGAGTCATCCATTATTTGGTTACAGCACCCATCGTGTGTAATGATTGCCAAATACAGAATTGGACATACATGGTTTAAATGTTGTGAAGACATAAAGAAAGGAATAATCGCCTAAGTGTACTATGTTCCTGCTAAATATTCATCAAATCCTCTACTACATTGCTTCCAAGTAGGTTTGGACCAAAGGATTTTTTTTTAAATTCAAGCTACAGAAAATATATGGATAATAATAAGAACAACAATATCCATGTAGTGCTTTAAGGTTTGCAAAGTATTTTACAAATACTATCTCATTTTGTCTTCACCACAATCCTGGGAGGTGGGTTCTATTACTATCCCCTTTTGACAGATGGGGAAACTTAAGATTATAAAGGAATTGTCTGAGGCTGTGTTTGAACTCAGATCTTCTTCACTCCAGGAGTGGTACAAAAACTCTACTTCAAAACAGAGAACCTATCCAATCAACTCTGTAGCCACCATATAAGGGTCAGAGAGAACACCCCTCCGGGGTTCTGGTTTTCCCTGCTTTTATTTAGTCTGCAGGGAGCTGCTCAGATTGAGAGAGAGAGACTGATTTCCTTGTTAGAGTAATGGGCAGCAGCTGCTACCTTCTTGTCCCTGCAGCTCAAGTGCCCTGCCTTCCTGATTAAACAATACATGATGTTTTAGAGCTGGGAGAGCTTTAGTGGTACTCATTTTGAACACACACACACACACACACACAGAAACGTAGAGAAATAAATGACTTTGACTAGGTCACAGTGACCACAGTGGCAGATCTTAAACACAAACCCAAGTTTCCTGACTCCTAGCCCAGGCTTCTTTGTGGCAAGAAGATTCTGTTTACTCACTTTTGCTCTTACTTTGGTAGCCCAGTTTTTTCCATTATTCCTATTTTCTAGTCTTTTGGGGGTAAAGCACCAGAGATAAGTTCAGCATAATGGGCTAAAATCTATGACCTAAAAAAGCATTTTTATGAAGCAACATACATATGATATTAGTATTCCAAAGTATCTAAATGGGAACAAACATCAAACTGCTATTTCTATCTAAATCAAAGACTATACCTACAGATATGGACATGTTGGACTTTTTTGAATTAATTAATTGTTTACTATCTTAGGTAAAAAAGCAATTTTCTAACTAAAGGGCGGGGTGGGGAACCTGCAACCTCAAGGCCACATGTGGTCCTCTAGGTCCTTGGGTGTGGCCCTTTAACTGAATCCAAACATCACAGATTTGTTCTGTAAAACTTGGACTCAGTTAAAAGGCCCCTGGCAAGTACCTAGAAGGTCACATGTGACCTCAAGACTGCAGGTTCCCCACCCTGGTTTAAGTTTTACTTCAGAGGACCCAGATGGGGATTTGTTTGTTTTGTTTGTTAATTTAGTTAACAAGTCAAATTTCTCAAATTAAGAAAAGAGTTTGTTTGTTATCCAAGTTAATTGAGGTTATTGCTTTTTCTATTAAGTGGCCTTTCTCACAGTGGCCATTACGAAAGATAAAATAGATAATTTTGATTACATGAAATTGAAAAGTTTTTGTATAAATGAAATTAATGCATCTGGGTTTAAAAGGGAAGCAATAGGACTTCTGGGTCATATGATCAACAAGAAAGAGGACTTGATTTTTTTTTCTACTCTTCATGACCTCTCCAATCTTTCCAAAGTGGAAATTATATGCAAAAGACAAAGCTATTTCAGCTGTCTCCACACTGTAGGACACCAAGAAAATTAATGAGGTAAAAATCAGATGAACTAACAGTGGAAAAGGCTAATCTTTAACCCTTTCGGTGCTCATTTAGCACCCGTAACCCCACTGTCCATCACGCTGGTGGGGCTGCGCAGCAGACTCATGAGCTTTCAGTAGAATTCAATTCTACCATACACCCTTCCAAGTGGCCTCCCAATGCCACAGAAAAAAACAAAAGAGAGAAACTTGCTCTTACTGGGATTCCAGCATGGCAGCATCCTGTACTGAAATAAAATATACAGCTAGAGAGTTAAAGAAGAGAGGGAACTAAAACAGAATGCCACTCATGAGGTCTGACTGAAGCAAAGGGCCTAGTATCCAGCTAGGGTTAGTTTTGTACACCTTCAGAAGTCAACTAGGGCAGAGATGGAAGCCAGTGAAATATGAATTGCCCAGTATGAGACAACTTTGAGATACAGCACCCAGGGAAACTTCAATTACAGGAGAAGGAGTCAGAAAGTGAGCAATAGGGAAGTATAAGGAAAAAGATTGAAATTACCAAAGATCTCAGGAGGAAGAAAATTTGATTAAAGTCCTTGAGAATAAGCAGATAAAGCAGCCAGAAGATATTTATAACAAAAAGGAACATGGCCTCTAGATGGGCAAGTCCAGGTATCTATGAATAAATGTTGCAATACAAAGGAAAATGAATCAACACATGATATGGCAGAAGGCTCTGTGTGTATCTAAAAGATCACAGAACCACAGCAGGATGTTCCTAAATGGTTTCAAAGAGAAAAACAAGAATTGAGAAAGCAGAATTTATAGCCTGCACAACGGAAATAAGTGACAGAACAGAAAATCTTGAATCAATGGTGACAAGTCTCATCACTGAAACCAAAGGAAGAATAATTAATTGGAAATGCAAATACATTGAAGTGAAAGACAATCTGAAAGAAGTAAAGTAAAAGGCAATCTTAAAAGGAAATTGTCTCCATACAAGTAAAATATATCAATCTTGAAGACAGGATGAATACAAATAATTTATGGTACAATAGAACAAAATGGGGGCCAGGAGGCAACATCTACAAGATGATAAAACTATTTAGAAGAGGAAGCCTCAAATAGGTACCTTAGAAGCTATAATTTCATGAGGAATATCAAACCTAAAGAAGGACTAAATAAATATAAGGCCCATGAATTAAAGAAGAAAAATCTAGAATAGAGAGAAAGGGAAGATAAATAATGAAGAGGATAAGAGAGAAAATCCTTTTTAGAAAAAGATGCAGAAAGTGAAATTTTTAAAACTAATGGAAAAATATGAAGAAGAGGACAGAAAGAGTGATTTTACTATACTACTTAGCTGAGAGGGGGGAAAAGAGGTGAAGAATTAAATAAGTAGATAAAAGGAGGAAAGAAAAAGGAAAGAAAATGTTCATTAAACTCTAAAACAAGGAAAGGGGGAAACAAACAGTGGGAACAGAAAAGGGGAAACTTGAGAGTAAAGGGAAGAGAGTCTTTGAGAATAGGGTTTTACTTAAAATAGATCAAGCTAATATAACTGCAGAGACAAAGTACAGTGTTTACAGAGGAAGATGGAGGAAATCTAATTTAGGAGAAAAAATCAGAGACAATTGCAGTAAGATGCAAACTTAAATATAACTTTAAATGTTAATGCATTGAACAATCCAATAAAATGAAAAAGAATGACAGATTGGATAAGAAAACAAAACTCCACAAATTGTTGCTTACAATAAACACACCTAAAAAACAAAAATTTACACAAGAAAAAAGTGAGGGACTAGAACAAAATTAACTATGCATCAGATTATTTTTTTAAAAAGTAAAGTTGTAATAGTGCTATCATACAAAGCAAAAGCAAAAATTAGTCAAATAAAAAAAGAAACTAAAAAACTGCAATATTCAGTGTCAACATTAAATTTATATGCTCTAAATGCTTTAGTATCTAAACTCATAAAGGAAAAATTAACTAAACTTTAAGAAGACATAGATATTCATTCAATAATGGCAGGAAATTCCAATATCCCTTTCTCAGATTTGGACAACTAACAGAAAGATAAACAGAAAGGAAAATAAAATTTTACAAACTGCTGGAAAAACTAAAGCTAAAAGACTTATGGTGCCTTCTCAATGGAACTGCTAAAGAATATGTGTGTTTCTTAGCACCTCATGGAATTCTGACAAAAACTGACCATGTATCAGGCCACAGAAATATTGGAAACAGATGTAAAAAGGCAGACATAGCACAGACATCTATTATAGACCATAACACACACACACATACACACACACACAACTCTAATCATTTCAGGTAGGACACAAATGGCACAGATCCAAGTAAAAATTTGATGAAATCCTAAATTATGAGTATATTAAAGACAAATCATAGAAAAAATAAAATAAAAAGAAATTTATAGTGGTGAAACAACAAACCAAATTTCTGAAGTAAAACTAAAGCTCAGGGAAAATATCATATCCCTAAAATCATACATCAACAAAATAGGAAAGGAGGGGATTAGTGAACAGAATATGCTTTTTTTTATTAGAAAGCCAATAAATAAATAAACTTAAAATAAGCATAAAGGTGAGCTTAAAATAGAAAACTTGGAAGAGAAATAGGTAAACTGCAAACAAAACAGCTATAGAAATTATAAATAAAACTTTAAATGGCTTTTGAAAAGGTAAATAAAAGTGATAAATTTTTAGCCAAACTGATTAAAAAGAAGGCAGAAAATAGAACAAACAAAATTACAAATAGCCAAAGTGAAAATACAATAAACCCAAAACAAACAAAAAAATAATTATCAGAATTTAACTAGGTACGTATGTTAATAAGGCTGAGAACACAAAAGAAATAGATGAAATTTTCAAAAATGTAAAATACCCAAACTAACTAAAAACCAAATAGAAATCATAAATAATGCAATCTCAAAAAGGAATAGAAGGGATTCAGAGTTCATTAAGCACCTACTATGTGTCTAGGTGCTATGCTGAGCACTTTACAGATATCTCATTTGATATTCACAACAACCTTGGGAAGTAACTCCTATTATTTTCTCAATTTTACAGTTGATGAAACTGAGGCAGACAACTCACAAAGGAAGTTAAAAAAAATGAGGGCAGAGGGAATGAAGATAACCAAGCTAGAACATGTTATTGAAGTCTAAAAAGTCAGAAGGGCAGCCAGGAGATGAACAAAAGTTGGCCAGCCTGGTCTGCTTCCCATGTGGAGACTCTTGTTGAGTCATTTTTTAGTCATGTATGATTCTTCATGACCCCATTTGGAGGTTTTCTTGGGAAAGATATTGGAATGGTTTGCCATTTCCTTCTCCAGCTCAATTTGGAGTTGCTTGCCATTTCCTTCTCCCGCTCAATTTACAGATGAGGAAACTGAGGCAAACAGGATTAAGTGACTTGCCCAGGGTCACACAGTAAGTGTATGAGGCCAGATTTGAACTCCCAAAGAGGAGTCTTCCTGACTCCAGGCCCACCCTAGTCACTGTGCCACCCAGCTGCCCCACCCTCCTAACACTACTATTTGCTGCTTCTGAAAATCAGCTGTATCAAGATAAGAATATAGAAAGATTGAATCTGGTAAGGCAAAAACCATGCTTCTCTGGGGGTTAAGTCTTACACTTGGTACTTACTAAATTCTTGATGGATCAATCAGTCAGCATATTCATGGGAAGTTGGTTGCTTTTTGATGCAATAACTTAAAGTCAATAAACATTTTTAAAATTTCTACTATGTGCCAGGCTCTGCCTGGAGATACAAAGAAAAGCAAAAGACAGTTCTTAGGAAATTCACAGCACAATGCAGGGAGGCAAGATGCAAGCTGCCATATATAAAAAAGCTATATATAAGATAAATTGAGGGTTGGGGGTAGTATCAGAGGAAAGGCACTAGAACTAAGGAGGATGGAGGAATGTTTTCTGTAGAAGGTGGGACTTCAGGTGACATTTGAAGGAATCCAGGGAAACCAGGCAGCAGAGATGAAAAAGGAGAGCACTGTAATATGGCTTAGGGGATAAAAAGCTGACCATGAAGTTAGGAAGATCTCGGTTCAAGCTTCATCTCCAGCACACATTGACTTTGTGACCCCAGTAAAGTAACAGCCTCTCAGTACTCTGTGTCAAACACAGCATCCTCCATGCTCATGGCCCACAACAGTCCTTGGTCGGTGTGACCTGAACCAGATTAAAATGTAAGTGGTAAATAATGGGATGAATAAAAATACTATAGAACATAGATAATGTTAATATGTGGTTTTCTAAGTCTATATGCCACTTTTAGAGATCCTTCCTTATGCATGGTTTAGTGGCCCCTGTTTCTATTTGTGTTTGATACCACTGCTCTAAGGGATTCTCTAAGACTCTAAGTTAGAGAGAAGTTTAAAACCTACATTAGTAGGAGTTTCTTCATTTGGGAGTTCCCTATATCAACAAATCACAGATCTAAGCCTTATCCTAACTTGAACCCAATTGATGACATTCGTTTTTATTAAAGCCTTTTGCTGAAGACATCTCCCCCACCCCCAACCCTACCACCACCACCTGTAATGAAGAGTAGTTCAGCAGGATGAACAACAATGGGCCTTTCATAGCTCTGCCCTGAATTCTCCCTCCCTCTCTATACTGGTATTATCACACAGCTGCCACTCTTCTATTTTGTGTGGGTGGCTGTTTCATACTGGCACTGTCAGGGTCATCAAAATCACAACCACTTTCTCTCTGTGGAAAACAAGACTCATAGTTTTGTTGGGAGTTTTCTGGGTTTGTTTGTTTGTTGTTCTATTGACTTCCAGCTGCTTCACCACTGGTGCCTGCACTTGGCACAGTGCCTGGCACTTAATAAATAGTTGTTGGCTTGATTTGACTGAAGCCACACATCAGATTCTCTGGGCCTTTCCTATTGGTTGGAAAACTTTTTGTCCAGTCCAATCAGGTCTTTCCATCTTCCCCATCATAAACTACAGGTCACTTTAAGTCAGAAAAGTTGTTCAATAGAAAATAAATTGGCTGGAGGCTAGAAAAGTTACTTAATTTGTTGTCTTTGTTTTATTTACCATTGAGAACAAATGTTTCGCAACTGGAAAAAAATAGTTTCTAATAACCTTCTACAAAAGCAAAGGGTAATATATGTATTTGACGGCTGTAAGAGTAAATAGAAAAAGTCTAGACCCCATAAGGTAAAGAGGGCAGAATACTAAGCCATTCTACTGAGTAAGAGGAAAAGAAAAGATATATTTAAACTTAGCAGGTAATTTTTATCCAATCAGGTAATAAAATTTATTTTTTCATAAAAAATCGAAGACATTTAAAATATCAGTCTTTCATTCTACCTTTGAATTTTGAAGACCTTCTGCTAAAAGCCTCACAATTCTCATTCATGTCCCTCATGATCTTCTCCTATTGTCCCAGACCCTGTTCACTGAATTTGGATGACACAGCCATGCTACTAAAGAACATCCACTGGCATTCAGAGACAGGCAGAAATCTTAAAAAGACCAAAATGTTTAGAGCTTAAAGGAAATTTATCCATCATATATTATATTATAAGCATTTCTAAAATACACAATTTGTGCCAGACTCTGTGCTAAATTCAAGATACAAAGAAAGGTAAAAACATGGCTCCTAGGCTCAAGGAGCTCAAATTCTAATGGAAGAGGCAATAAGTACATACAAGATTACATGTGTGTATGTAAGTATACATACATTCACTTATACATATATGTGTGTTTATACCTATGTGTGTATGTATATATCACACACACACATATATATATATATACATGTGTGTGTATGTATATACATATATACTCTCTGAGTACTGTACAGCACCGTCTTTTCACATATAGCACTGAGCTCTTGAAGATAATATTATCTTGCCACCTTTCTCTGACTCCAGCTAATCTTCAAGTCTCCACATTTGTCCTAACCCTGTTCCTACTCTATATAATGGCCCAGCCTTGACTTCTCAACCTCCACTGCTGTTGAGTCTGTTGTTTTCCTCACTTGGCATCCACTCATAACATGGACCCCTTTTTCCCACCTCTGCACATCTGGTTCTGAAACCAGCTTCCCTCCATGTTCAATAAATAACTGCTACTCTTTATTGATGAGGTAGTCATTAGTCCTTGCTTGGCCACTACCAATTCACAAGATGTGGAAGACTTTACATATGCACACACATACATATATATGTATATGCATTTTATATATGTATGTGTGTAATCTAAAGGGAAGATATTAGCAGTGTGTGTGGGTAGGGAATTTGAGAAAGGCTTCCTCCAAAAGGTAGGATTTGAGCTAGTTCAACCCCTTCATAGTGTCCCCCCAAAAAAACCCTAAGGCCCAGAAAGACCAGCTGGATATTAGCAAAGCCATGTAATGACAATTTAGATCTGAAGATCTTTCCCACCCATTAATAGATCCATGTGACCTGCTTATGTCACAGGAAGCTTAAGTCATATGTGGTAGGAGAAGCTTGCTTAGAGGAAAAGGAAGTTGTGTCACAGGAAATACTTGGAAAGGGAGCAGGTAGACCCGAAGGAGAGGGCAGGCATGGTGGCTGTGCTATGAGTGACTGTTGGTGGCAAGGCCCCAGCAGAGGGGCAGATGTCTTTGAGATGGAGCGGTTCTTTGCTGTAACATTGTGTACTGAGTTCTTTGCTACTGTGATGGATTGGGCTTATGACTCCAGGGCTGGTGCTCTACTCACTGTGCCATCTAGCTGCCCCCTTATTGGTTTTGGGATCTGGTTCTTTGGTGTCTGAGTAAATAGTTTACTTCTACCTTCTATTTGGAGAGTCTCTTATATTTTGTGATACAGAACCACAGAGGCATATTGATGATAGATATGTTGTGTTTATTGCCTTGCTAATACAAGCTAGAACCAGAAACCACTTCTTTTGAGGCTCAATTCTTTCCATTAAACCACATTCTAATCATTGTTAGGTATCATCAATTAACCAAAGTCACTTGGCATGGAAAAAAAAATTTTTTTTTCCCAGTAAACTGGTGCTAACTTATCTACAGTTAATCTGGCAGCTGAACTGACCACAGCAGGAAACTGAAATCAGAGTGAGATTCTGCAGAATGAGGAAGAAGAGATACACTACCAGCCATTCAATAGCCAGAGTATTTCTGAAATATTCTTCCGTTTAATATCTGTGTAATACTGACTTCTCAGAACAACATTATTTATTGCAAGTCCAGTCATCAGTTTGACTCTGCTGATGTGCAACTTTGTTGATATGACGTCATCCATAAAAAAATCTTTCCTATTCTTCGGATTCTTTTTTCCATGTACTTTCTTCCCTTTCTTTCCTATTCTTTCCTCTCTGTCTTCTTCCCTTTCCTTTCTTTTTCTCTTTTCTTCCTTTTTTATTTTTTCCTTCTCTTCCCTTCTTTCTTTCCTTCCTTCTTTCTTCTTGGACCTCCAGAAATTTTCACCTTCACATAATAGCATTGAAAATCTTGGTTAAGATATAAATGATACCTGGAGAGGTAATACATTAAAGCACTAGCAACCACTCTAACCTATTACCACTTTGTTATTTAATTGTTTGGTCAAAGTATGGGAAAGGAAGCTAACCAAGATCAGGAGCTCTGGTACCACCAGTAGCTCTTAGTTAAAGAACAGGCCTTGGAAACTTAGCTCCCTTTCCTTTACAGTCTCCCTCTTTGAAGTGAATCAAAAATGGCTACTCACTTTAAAAATTTAATTTGTGGATTCTCTAAATCCTGCAAAAACTCTATGCAAATACCTTGTTTATGACAATTCCCTTCCCCTTCCTTCTCCATTGTCCTGGGTCATCTCCAGTCATCTTAATGACTATCAGGTCACTGGATCCGGATGGCTCTGGAGGAGAAAGTGAGGCTAGTGACCTTGCACAGCCCTCCCTCACTCAAATCAAAGTCAACTGCAAGTCATGTCATCATTTCCCTGATGTCATGGTCCTCTTCAAGAACAAAAGACAAAAACAACCTTCCTCCTAACTTCCCCATAACCTTTCCTCCCCTTTGAGAGAAATGATTATTAATAACCAATTATGGGGGAAATCCAGGGTTTTTCCCTGTCTTATTCCCTTGTCCAAAGCTCAGCCTCTGAAGGACATTACTGCCAAAATTTACCCCACCCAGACCATCTTATCTATGTGAATTCATGCCCATTGTGTTCTACTCAGGTTTAGATGAGGATAAATTTTTTTATTAAATTACTCAAGGCTGGGAGTGATTTGGAAGTAAATGACATGGTCAGTTGGGAGCCTCCAATCCCTCATTAGGCTAGGTCCAACTCTCATTATAATACTCATTATATCTCATTATTTGTTAACCAGTTGAAGTCAATTGCCACCCTCAGGAATACCCACCCCTCCAATGGCACATAAGCATTAGGTTCCATGAGGGGTCTTTGGCCTCCAAGAGTATCACTGACCCTTTTATTAATGAAATGCCAGCACTATTAATAAAATAATTAATTATCCAGAAATTGTGTCTCTTGAACTCTAAACATTACATCAATTAATGATGTTCCAGCTGCTTTCCCCTCAAGAAGAAACTAGACTTCTGGGAAGACAGAAGCACTTTGTCTGAGGGATATGAATTCCTTGACCGTGAATAAGACGCTCCCTGTAAAATGAAGCTAGTTGGACTAGTCAATCTCCAAAGGCTTTCCCAGCTCTGAATTATATGATCATATGGTCCTCTTTCCTATTCTGGCCATTTAGGAGGCACAAGGAAGAATGGCTAGACAGTGGCAAAGGGCCAGTTTGTTGGAACACAGGCTCTGACTACCAAACAGCAATCTGTCCTTTCACATATAGCACTGAGCCCTTAAAGATAGTATTACTTTGCTGCTTTCTCTGACCCCAGCTCATCCTCAGGTCTTCTCATTTGTTCTAACCCTGTTCCTACTCTATATAATGGCCCAGCTTCGACTTTCCAACCTCCACTCCTGTTTAATCTCATTGTGGTTTTTCTCATTTGGCATCCACTCATAACATGGACCCCCCTTTTCCCACCTCTGTGTCTGGTTCTGAAACCAGCTTCCCTAAATGTTCAGTAAATAACTGTTATTCTTTATTGGTAAGGTGGTCATTAGTCCTTGTTTGGCCACTACCAACTGGCAAGATGTGGAAGGTTTTACATCACTCTAGAATACAACTAAGAGAGTTAATTTTTAACTGGAAACAACTCGCCCCACTATGGATAGAGTTGTCCCAATCGAGGAAGGGATGTCCCTGTTTGCCTTACCTTCACCTGGCATTGACCTTGCCATTCAAAGTCTAGAGCTCTCAGTATTGACCTCCCTCTAGTGGCGTCAGAAGCTCCTGGTCCTCTTTCCTCAGCACGTTCCTGGAGCTCCTTCTCTACCTGACTGCTATGCTGCTCTCTGCTTCATCTTTGGCTAGTCTTCCAGTGCACATCCCTCCCCACAACGACACAACCACAAACATTTTAGCTCTAATATTTTGACTTTTTTTGTCTGACTAGGTGATACTCAATCTCCTCAAGTTCTTAGGTACTCTTTATACCTGTGGTCCCCAAAATATAACATCTCCATCATGAGAGGCAAGGGGAGAGAATGCTGGACTTGGAGTCATAAAGACTGAATTCGAACCCATTGCCTCTTGCTTACTGGATCTGTAACCATGAGCTTTCAGAGTGTTGGATTTGAAGTCAGGAAGACCTGAACTCAAATACACTCTCAGATACATACTAGCTGTGTGCTGCTGGGTGAGGAGGCTTTGGGAGTCGGGCAATGGAATACTGTCTGCATTTTATTGATTGGTTTAGGTAACCTGCTTTTATTTTTTTTTAATTCCCTTTTCATCTCAAGTCTTTCCCCACTCTAAAACTCCTCTATTTGGTCTTTAAAACTCTTCACAGCTTGGCCTCAATTACCTTTCCAACCTCTTTATACTTCATTCCCCTTCTCACAGTCTTTCTTCTCATGTAACTGGATTTTTTGCTATTCTTCACTCCCAACACGCTATTTTCCACCTCTAACTCTTTGCATTGGCTGTCTCCCATTCTTGGAATGCACTTCTTCCTCACATCTTTCTCTTAGAATCCCTTGTGTCCTTCAAAATTCAGCTCAAGCATTATCTTTCTCACCAAATCTTCTCTGATTTCACATCTGATAGGGCCTCTTTCCCCAACCCCTTAAAAAAAAAAAACCTTGTATTTATTTTGCATATACTTATATATAAGCACATTTTCTTCCCCAACAAATCCCTTGAGAGCAGAGACTGTTTTCAGTTTTTGGTTCTGTGTTCCCACTGTCTGGCACAGACTTGGCAATTAACAAGTATTTATTGATTTGTTGATTGATTTTTCTTTCTTAGTCTTTGTTAAAAGAAAGAAAGAGAGGAAAGAAAGAAAGAGAGGGAGGGAGGGAGGGAGAGAGAGAAAGAGAGAAAGAAAGAAAGAAAGAAAAAGAAAGAAAGAAAAAGAAAGAAAGAAAGGAAGGAAGGAAGGAAGGAAGGAAGGAAGGAAGGAAGGAAGGAAGGAAGGAAGGAAGAAAAGAAAGGAAGAAGAAAGGAAGGAAGCAAGGAAGGAAGGAGAGAGGAAGGAAAGGAAGGAGGAAGGGAGGAAGGAAGGAAGGAAGGAAGGAAGAAGAGAGGAAGGAAGGAAGGAAGGAAGGAAGAAAAGAAAGGGAGAAAGAAAGAAACAAAGGAAGAAGCAAAGAAAGAAAAGAAGAAGGCTTGCTGAGTATGCAGAGAAGGAAGGAAGGCAACAAGCATTTATTACCTACTATGTGTCAGGCACCTAGATGGCTCAGTGAACTGAGTGCTGGGCTGGGAGTTAGGAAGACCTGAGTTCAAATCTGGCCTCATACTAGCTATGTGACCCTGGGCAAGTCAGTACAATTGGGCGACAAGCCCAATTTTGAAGACAAAGTCACAGGCATCCCAGTTTAGGATCCAGCAAGCAAAGATGGGGATGGCACCTTTGGGAATAAAAGTTCTAGATGGTCCAAGATATACAGCTAGATAGAACCTCAGAAAACAAAAATCATCAGGGTGGGGAACCTACAGGCTTGAGGCCAAATGTGACCCTCTAGGTCCTCAAGTGTGGCCCTTTGATTGAATCCAAACTTCACAGAACAAATCAAAGGGCTGCACTTGAGGACCTAGAGGGCCACATGTGGCGTCGAAGCTGCAAGTTCCCCACCCTGGCTAAATAAATCATAGTTATAAATCAAAGCATTGTCTGCCTAGATGTGGCACATGGGAAAGCCTGTTGCTCACATATCTTGTATTTGTCACACTCATACACAAGGACAGTAACACTCAGCAGTAGCAGCAGCATCTTCTAACACAGAGGACTGTCTATGGCAAACTTGGAAGATTGATTTCTTCTTTCCTTCCCACTTAGAAGCAAACTATTGAGCCTTTCTTTCCAAGGTAGCCAACACGATATGATATGATATGATATGATATGATATGATATGATATGATATGATATGATATGATATGATATGATGAATATAATAGGATAAATAATAATGTAGTACAGAGTTCTACCCATCAAGGCTCTTGAGAAATATTTGATAATGACTGCCAAGGAAAGTAAGATGTACATATTCAAGTATTTTTCATTTCAACCGACAGCCACTACCTCGGTGAAATTTATTTTAAAAATAAAACATTCTGGAAACTTTTGTCTTGCCTAAGGACTTCCCCAGAAAACAAAACTTTTTTTCCTAGCAAACACAACTGTCCTGGTTGTTTTCAAACTAGAGAGCCGTCAGTCTGAAATATTTCATACACTACAACAAAAATTTAATAAGGGGTACCCTAGAGGCCTGAAATGTTTTCTTAGCACACCTCCCAAAGAGCCTAACCACACCCAGGGAGTAATTTCCTTACCAGGCTGGATGTTCCTGATTCTAGGTGAGAACATATTGTCACAAACTCTCTTATCTGGAGCCTAATTTAACTTTAGAGGCAGCTTTTGTTCCCTCTTTATGTGGGGCTTGGCAACTAATTAGCTAAGATTTAATGTTAGAGAAAAACTAAATTTTCAACCACAGCAAAGTTGAGATGTTCAGACTACGACCTTACATTCTCTGCCTGAGCAAAGAAATATTTATCAGAATCCCTTTGACTTCTGTCTCTCTGCCTCTCCCCTCTCTCTTCTTCTCTTCCCCACCCCTGTCTCTATGTCTTTCTCCCTCTCTCCTCTCCTCTCTCATTCTGTTTCTCTTTGTCTCAATCTCTCCACACAGAAGCTATCGCTAACTTCTGTCCCTAAATCTGACTCACTGTCCCTCTCCTCTCCTCATTTTTCTTCCCTTCTCTCTATCTCTCTGTTTCTGTATTTCTTTCTATCTCAGTATCTCCTCTTCTCTTCCTCTCTTCTATCTTTTCTCATTCTGTCTCTTTACACGGAAGTCACTTAATGCTAACTTCTAGGAAAACATAAACAAAGAAAGTAGGCGGGCAAACTTCCTAAGTATAGAAGCTGTCCAAAGGCAGAATAGACTCCCATAAAAGAGACTGAGGCACACCACTTGTTGGTAATATTGTGGAGAGAATATCCGTTCAAGGATACTTAGACTAGGTTGTTTCTGATATCCCTTCCAACTCTGAAATCCTATGACCCTGGGATCCTGTGATCTCTGAGCTCCCACCTAACTCTGAAGATCTGCAATACTACTACAATTAACGTTGTTATTCAATTGTTTTCAGTCATGCCTGACTCTTTGCAAGCCTATTTGGGGTTTTCTTTGCAAAGATACTGGAGTGGTTTGCCATTTCCTTCTCCAGCTCATTTTACAAATGTGGAAACTGAGGCCGAATTAAGTGATTTGCCCAGTGTGACACAATAAGTGTCTGCTGCAAGATGTGGACTCAGGAAGATGAGTGTTCCTGACTTCAGGCCCAGCACTCTAACCACTCCACCACCACTACTGATAACAGGTAGCACTTATATATCACTTTAAAGTTTGCAAAGTACATCACATATGTGAACTTATTTGATCTTCACAACAACACTGTGAGTTAGGCACTATCATTATCACCAACTTACTGTTGAGGGGACTGAGACACAGAGATGCTGAGTAACTTGCCCTGGATAGCGCAGCTAATAAGTGTGTGCGGCAACATTTGGACTCAGGTCTTCCTGACTCCAAATCCCATACCCTATGCCCATCTATTATTAATAAGATTATTAGTTGAGTTCTACTAAAATTAGATGAATATTCACAAATATTAACAATAGACCACTTGGCAAAATGATTCAGCTGAAATGAAAACCCTTTGGCTAAGACATGTTCTAACACTGTCTTTATTTTTCCGTCCAGGGTCTATCATTATTTATGCCTGATTCTGTCTCTGAGAAGTGAGCTCAGTAGAAGTGTTGAAACACCATAAAAATTTAAAAAAAAATAACAAGGAAATGGGAAATATTCAAAACCTCATGGAAGTACTTGCATTCACAAGATTTTCAATAAAGATTCTGCGGGTGTGTGAAGTGGATAAAGATACAAATGATTAGAGTATTCCCCATATTCTTTTTTCCTTTCTCAAATAAATGGGTGGCTTTTTTCTCCACCCACCACATCCTCCCTTCTCCTTTCTCCACCCTTCTCTGTCTCTGTCTCTTTCTCTGTCTTTCTCCTCCTCTCCTCTTCTCTGTTTCATTCTGTCACTCCCATGTCCACTTCTGTATCTCTCTCCTTCTGTCCCCTCCTCCCATTACAGCCCCCTCAATATGGAGCTAAAAGGAAAAAGGGGAGTTCAACTCCACATGGAGACCATTAGTATGACTTATAAGCAGTCTTGATCCTTCTATAAGCATACAAATTCAATTATGGATATATTTTCAGAGCAGCAAAAGCATCCAATGTTATCTTGGTGTATGCTACTGTGTGCACTGTCTTCTTCACGAGAAGCTAGTTTGCCACAAGACAGAAAGTAATGTCCTTAAATGTATGTACTCTATCCCCACTCTCATTTATCCCAGATCATACAAGTCTAAGAACATACTGCTTCATAAAACTAACTCTCCCTGACTGAACACTTCCTCACAGCCTATCTCCATTTTCTCTCTGAACGAGTCAGGGCTGTTTCAGAAAATATATTCTGGCTCAGATGTGAAATATTCCAGAAAGAGATTCTAAATCTTTGGTGAAATGCTTTCCTCCATATATCCAAATTTAATCTTGGGATTTTTCTGTCAATATTCTAAATAAAGGTAGTTTGTTTTCTTTTCCTAATGACTGCTTCCAAAATTCTCAGCACAAAGCCCGTTTTAGCTCCACCGAAACAGGTAGCTGGAGCCAGAAACACTTGGGCTCAAATCCCATACCCAGCATAACATGTTTCCTCTTTGGCAGAATGCACCTTTCTTTAACATGTTTAGACTGCAACTCCTCCCCACAGAGACTACCATTAATTAATGTCTTCAGGTAAGTCACTATCTATGGTGGATGCTCGTAAAACTCCTCGATGTAAGATATATTGGAGGCAAATCCTAAAACATTAGGAAATGTGGCTGGTCATCTGGCTTAGAAGATTGGGTTATGATGTTAACGCAGAAGAAAAAGTTGTGGATTTAGATGGAGTAGATCTGACTTCAGCAAATTTGGAAGATCATAAATTTAGACCTGGAAAGAACTACAAAAATCATCTAATCCAGTGATATCCAATCCAAACAGAAATATATACCTGCAGGCCACAGATTGACTTAGAAAACCAGAAATTAACACTGTCTATGTTCTTTTGTATTTTTATTTATTTTGTTAAACATTTCTCAGTTGCATTTTAATTGGATCTGGACCCACCGGGAGTTTTGTGGGCCTCTAGCTTGATTATCCAAGCCCATAATTTTATAGACGAGGAAAATGAAAACCAGGGAAGTAAAATGAATTGCCCTGTCAGGTCAGCAAGTAACGCATAAGATTGGAACCTAGTTCCTGACTCCAAAACTAGTACTCTTTACATTGTAATTCAAATTCAATTCAACAAACATTAAACTCTTACTACGTACAGAGCAAAATGTGCTAGGTACTGAGATCTACATAAAGTTTAAATATGATACATTCTTTGCTCCCATGGAACTTATAGCCTAGTACGGGAATAAGACAGATACACAAATAATTATACCATATATTATTACATTCACTGGAGACAAGATGCTACATGAACCCCAAGGGGAAAATGCCATTACTAATGGGGCACAGGAGGAGAGATCATGGAAGGCTTCTTGGAAGAGATGTCACTTAAATTGAATTTCAAATGATGGTGAGGAGCTCAACAGGTAAAGATGGGAAAGGAGGCCATTCTAGACACAGGGAAAATGGCATTAACAAAAGCACAGAGGCAGGAAAGCCTGGAGTAAATTCAGGAGATAGAGTAGTTTAGTTTGGTTAGAATATAGAGCCCATAGTGGGAATAACCAGAAACAAGACTGGAAAGTGACGGTGGCACCAGAATGGAGACATCCTTGAATTCCTGGCAAATGCATTTTATCCTTCCTCTTTAGGCACTGGGGAGCCACCGAGAATTTTTGATCAAAGGGACATGAACAGATCTTTACATGGCCATAGGGGTCAACATTTGGGGGCTCAAATAACAGCCTCAGACACTTACTAGCTATTTGACCCTGGGAAAGTTACTTAATCGCTCTCTGTCTCAGCTTCAACTATAAAATGAGGTTAATAACAGCACCTACCTCCCAGGGTTGTTGTGAAGATCAAATGAGGGTATTTGCAAAGCACTTAGTACAGGGCCTGGGACATAGTAGGAGCATAATAAATTCTTGTTTCCAACCGAAAAAAATCACCAAGAAAAGACAAAATAAAGGGATCATGGAATTTAGAGACAAATAGGGCCTTAAATTTAGCACCTAACCTAACCTCCTCGTTCTATCGATGAGGAAGCTAAGGCCCAGAAAGAGGAAGTAACTCGAACCTCATGCTAGCTTTCTGATTTTTCTTATTTGCAAAACCTTGTAGCTTTAAATAATAATAAAATTAAAAAAAAAAACAGAAAGAAGTCTACCTCCCATGTGATCTTATCACTTGGATCTTGACTGGAGTAGGAAGTGAGTTCCTAAAACTGAAATGAATTAAATGAAGATTTCTGCATTTGATATAAGAAAAAAGAAATTTGTGTTCTCACAGCACATTTCTGTTTTAAGTACATTTTGGTTGTTTTTCTTTTACATGGTTTGGAAAGATTCTTCTTCGGTGTGTGTCATCACAGGTTTGTTGAGACCGAGAACTTTCCACTGAGAATCCCAAATTCCTGAATTTGGTTCTAACTGATGGAATAGGTAGACATTCAAGACCTCCAAGCAAAAGTTTCAAAATTTTCAGAAAAATTTCTAGGTACTTTCCAAATTGAAATAGGCATAAAAATTGAACTAAAAAGATATTTTTAAAATAGAGAAGTATTATCATCTTGGTCCTTAGCTCTGTATTTTCTAAATTTAAAATTTAGATTTTCTAAATTAATTGTGGGATACATTGCCTCTACAGTTAAAGGATCTGGATTCAAATCCCACCTCAGTCACTTACTTCCTATGTGGCCTTAGGGGAGTCATTTAATTTCCTGGGACCTCCATTTTCTCTTCTGTAAAATGAAGCTTCTGAGACCCCTTCCAGCTCCACTTTCTATGATCTTATTACCCCTTTATTAATGGCACAATAAATAAATAAATTTCTAGCTGCTGGAAATTCAGAGGCTACTAAGATAGTATTAACCCTTAAGGGATGGGGATGGGGGATATGAGGAAACAAAGTTACTGAAAAGTATTGTCTCCCTTGCTCTGAATCTACCTCAATTATCTTTAATATTTTGCCTAGGAAGACCAGGACAACATTCTTAATTAGCTCTCAAAACTAATTTCCAGTAACTGGAACCATTCTCCAATAGTAGATAGTTTAATTAAAGAGAATAAGTAAGATCTAGAACTAGATGCATGACTTTGATAAATCTTAGAACATCTTCAACAGAATTTAAAGTGGATGGGAACCCTTATAGACTCTATGTTCCCCAAGAGCTAACTGGAAGGTTTTGTGTTCATTTTTCTTTACTCTCTAAAGGCATTGACCCATGACCAAAGTCTGCACTTCAGCCCCGGCCCAGCCACCTCACAAATGAATGCCCCAGGCCAATGCATCTCCAAGCCTGCTTCTGGAAAACCAGTCTAAAGTGTAAACTCCTCAGGGTGGGTCACTCGCAGTGGCTTCCTAATAAGAGGGACAACAATTACAAATAAAGGGAGGCTGAAAGTTGGGTATTTAGCCCAAGCACTAAACAACTGGGGAAAAAATTTAAGAATTGACCTTTAATAAATGATCACCTTTTCAAAGCAGGAGGACTTCTGAAACCCCTTTATAAGCTTTCAGGAGCAAGGGAGAAGAGGTAGCTAATGTAAAAACAGAGAGAAAAAAAAGCGTCTCAAGGCCCTAGCCCCTGGGTAAGGGGAGAGAAGGACATGAATCTATTTACTGCCTAACAAGAATCACCATTATTCAAGTCTCCACTGCCAGTAAAAGCTGATGTTTACCTCCCTCTAAACAGAAGATGCCCTCTGTATTTGCTCCCAGGAAGAGTAGCATTAATGAGGTTTATAGGGAAAAATCCTACTCATACTAACCTTCCTTTCCTCAAAAAAAGATATCTGAATTTTTTTTCTTCTTTTTCCTTATCTGTCATGCAAAGATGTGTGCCGTTTCATATTTTAGTTTATTGGTTTATTAATTTTAAGGATTTGGGGGTTGTTTTTGAAGTCCTTTTGCTTTAAAAATATTTACATTCTTTTTCCTCAATCCCTGCTCATCAAAGGATGTGAAGCAACCATTCCCCAGAGCTCAGTCCTCAGCTGTTTTCTTCTCACAAGCTGATAAGGCCCACCAGAGCTGCCTCAGGAATTAGTGGCAAGGCAGGAAGGGAGATCTTGGTCACCTGCCTCTCCCCAACCACACTGCTTATTTGTCCTCCTTTCCACGTGGAACGCTTCCTAGATCATGATAAATCTGTGATTCTACTGACTGCTTGGCAAGCTTGCTCCAGGATGATTTATAAAGACGAGGACTCAGGGCGAAATCCAAGAGCCTTTCCAGGCCATGTGTGACCTTCCCAGATCAGAGGCCCACAAACAAAAACCAGCAAGGTCTTATCATTCTGTGCCAGAAACTTCCAGATTCTTCGATAAATTTGCATAATTCTTTAGCTTCCGGTTTGGAGTGTCAGAATAAGAGCAGGATCACAGGGTGTAGGTATATGGAGCTTGGGGGCCATCTCATCCAATTCCTTCACCTTACAGATGAAGAAACTGAGGCCCAGAGAGGTTGTCGCCCAAGGTCACATGGGTATTTAGCAGCATAGTAGTAAGATACGTAAGCAGGTGTTAAGCGATAGAAGCGAAATCAAACTCAAATCCTCTGAGTCCAAAAGAAATATTCTCTCTACTGCCTAGTCCCTAGTAGAATAGCAAATGTATGTTTTATATACAGTACTACTGTAACCAAGATAACAGTCAGTTGAAAACGAGATGAAATGCAAAAAGATCAAACTCTGGATGATTTTATAAGAGAAAATTCGTTTGAGCAAAATGGTAAAGCCTTACAGCTCCAATGGTTTTGGTTTATTTCCTTCTGCTATGTCAGAAATAGGCAACATCCACAAAAGATGCTTTTATCCTTGCTGTTATTTGGTACAATGGAAAATTTGCTATTATTCAGTAGTTCATTCGGAGTCAGAAGACCAGTGTTCAAATCCTGACACTGTCACTTGCTACCTGTGTGACCTTGGACAAGTCACAACCTCTGTAGGTCTCATCTATAAAATGAGGGAACTGAATAAGATGGTCTTCAAGATCCTTTCCAGCCATAATTCTACAATCCTATTTCTGCTTAGAATTTTTGACTTCTTGAGGGGTTATAAGTAATCTGATGATTAATCGTAGCATCCAAGTTGTGAATATTATTCTGTTTACAAATGGGGAAACTGAAGTTGTGGCAAGATCCATGCACACTTCAGAACTTCTAAAAAGATGACTTTTTTTCCCCCTAGGAGTGGCTACTTCTTGCACCAACCCAGAATGTACATCCTTCTCTTCCTTTGTAGTTGATCTTCATGAGTTAAAATGGCCAAAATCATTAATCTCCTGATATCTTTTAAGCTTTTGACACTGGTTTTCTCTGTACTTAAATATGCTGGTCATTGGGCAACACATATAACCTGTCTCAAGACCAATATTTGGAGACTGTCCAACATGGCAGGATCTTCTGGATACGTTCCTCTGTCAAAGCCTTTAAAAATCCCAGATGAATTCCATGTCCCAATGAGGCCTTAAAGGATTTCTGTGGAGAGCTTGAGTTTGTAGGACCACTTTGAAGGTTGGTAAGATTCATGCATCCAGGTCTTCACCAGGTTGGACCTCGAGTAAGATCCGACCATGAAGCTAAAGGATGTTGAACTATATGGGACCTTGGACAGGCAAAGAAAGAAAAAGAGAAAGAGGAAAGCAGGAAGGCAAAAGAGAGAAAGAAAGAGAGACAGAGAGGAGAGAGAGACAGGAGAGGGGAGAGAGAGAGAGAAAAAGACAGGAGAAAGAGGGACAGAGACAGAGAGACAGAGAGAGAGAGAGAGAGAGAGAAAGAGAGAGACAGAGGGAGAGAAAGAGAGAAAGAGAACATTTAACTCAATGACGTTTAAAGTCCATCTCTGGGCCCCAGTTTTCTCATCTGTAAAATGTGTGTGGGAAGGGAAGAACCCAAGTGAGAGAAGGTAAAATACACAAACTTTAGAGTCTTTTCCTTCTCTTGAGTCCTATAATTTCTCCAGCAGTGGGTTATATACAGTATTCTGGGAAGGAAGAAGGGATAGAAAAGCTTGGTTGTTCCTATTATGTCATCAGGGTGTAGTTTTTGCCCATCCCCTTTTCTTGTTGTCTATAGAAACTGTGAGAAAAGCTTCCATTGATTCGTGTCCAAAGCAAAGCAAGGAGGGCACTTTCACACCAATTCTTTCTGAAGAGACTGCTGTTTTAAGTGACCTTGGGAAGTCTGGAAATTGTTTGTGGGAGAAAAAGTCTCTCTTGATTTCATGCCTTAGATTAGAAAAACAGAAAGTAATGGGGAAAAGACTAAACACTTTCCAGCTAGGTCTTCATATCCCCGATGACCCCAGCAATTTTAGCAGAGAATGTTCCTGCTTGCCTGAATAGCTTGGCTATTGGCAACTGTATACCCGATCACATGGAATTGTTTTCTAATTGTTTCTGAAACATTTGTGAAAAGTGCAGGGAATGTCTGGCATTTAATGAATCCAAAAGCATTGGCTATGTTATATATCTTCATGGAAGACTTGACTAGCACCCTTTCTGTGCTTAAAATGTGTGAACTGACTTGTATCTGGTAGTACCAGGCCTCCTTCTTTTACATTCGTATGCCTTTCTCACCATAACTCTGTTCTTATGTGATACCTTTCATCTATCTCTCTGGAGGTGTTTTCCCAGTTTCAATCCACACAATCAGTAAGATGAGGTAAGCTGAGGAGTAGGAGAGAAGAAAGATGAAGCAATTTTTTCAGCAAAACCTCATAACAAGGCAGTGATAAAGCCAAGGTAAGAATTCAAACTTTCTGGCTCTCGCTCCTAGGATAACCTGCATCGTGTTCAGTAATCCTTCTATGACTGCCAACCTCCCACTCAGGAGAGCTGCCCTAGCATGTCCTGGAAGAGTGACATCAATACCACCTCTACTGAATGCCCCATCCTGGTATGTGGAAAGAGCTTCGTTTTCTGTCATAGATTTAAAGGTAGAAGGATGTTGGAAATGATAGGATCCAACCCTCTTATTTTACAGACGAGGAAACCAAGACCTACAAAGCTGAAATGATTTGCCTAAATTCATAATGGGGTAAGTGGCAATGTTTGAATGTGGGTTTTCCAGTTTTAAATCCAACACCAGGCCATGATAGTGCTTTGTTATTTTTAAGCATTGGCTAATCACAGTTCTAGGGATATTAAAATAGGAGTGCTAAAAGCTCAAAGGTCTGTCCAGCTTTCTTCTCTTCCTCAACTGAGCTAAAGAATCATTAGAAATAATAGATTTAAAACTGGATAGGCTTGTAAAGGCTAGCAAGCTCATCTCACTTATTTTATAGATAAGGAAACTGAGACCTATGGTGACCTACTCAAAGTCACCTTGAAATTAAGTGACAGAGCTAGGATTTGAATCCATGTCATCTGACCTCAAATCTAGATAACTTTCAATGATAACAATTTGCCTTCTTAATACAATGCTCACAAGTCTCCGCCCTAGTTCAGGCCTTTGTCTCATCTTCTCTGGACCGTTGTGATAGATTGTTACTTTGTCTCCCTGCCTCAAGTCTCTCCCCATTCTAATCTGTCCTCTGCTCAGATGCCAAAGTGATCTCCCTAAAATACAAGTCGGACCATGTCATCCCCCTATTCGATTCAATAAACATTTATTAAATGCCTGCTATATGTCAAGGGTGGCTAGGTGGCACAGTGGATGGACTGCCATACCTGGAGTCAGGAAGACTCATCTTCTTCAATTCAAATCTGGCCTCACTTATTAGCTGAGTGATCCTGGGCAAGTCACTTAACCCTGCTTGCCTCAGTTTCCTCATCTGTAAAATGAGCTGGAGAAGGAAATGGTAAACCACTCCAGTATCTTTCCCAAGAAAACCCCAAAACAGGGTCACAAAGAGACAGACACAACTGAAAAACAACTGAACGACAAGAACTACATACCAGGCAATGTGCTAAAGGCTAGAGATACAAAAAGAGACAAAAGGACACCCCCGCCCTCGTGAAGCTTATGATCAAATGGGGGAGATGACATGCAAACAATATATACAAAGAAAGCTACGTACAGGATAAATGGGAAATAATTAACAGAGGGAAGGTACTTCTAATGGCTCCCTATTGACTCTAAAATGAAATAAAAATTCAGCTTGGCTTTTAAAGCCTAGTATAAACTTTATATAACAGATAATAATGAATTTTGGTCCAATGTAAAATGTACTGGATTTGGACTCAGAAGATCTGCCTTCAAATCTGGGCTCTGCCACTGGGCAAGTCACTTCAACATCCTAGGCCTCAGTCTTCCCATCTGTAAAAACAGGCTAGCCTAGAGGGGCTTCCAGCTCTAAAGCTGGTTCTCTACTATCCTGTCAGTCTGGCCCTGTCCTTTACTGGCTTTGTGAAACAGGTCATTTCTGCTCTCTGGACTTTACTTTCCTCCTGTATAAGGACAGGACTAGGTTCTATCTAAAGTCCACAGTAGGTCCCCGCCCAAGCTCCACTTACTGGCTGTATTTTGGGCCCTCCTGGCTTAGAGTGAATGTCAATGGTAACTATTTCTCTTTGGAACAGCAACCCTGAGGGTCTTCCCCTCACAGTTTGATGTTTTTTCTTTTTTTTTTTCTAATTAAAGGCCCATCCCTTGACTCACTTCTTAAAGAGGCCCATTCACTGAATGGGTGTTACCTCACTCAAAGTGAGAACCTGAAAATGCCTTAGCCTAAAAGGCCCAGCATCCTGGGTCATCTCCAGTCATCCTGATGAATATCAGGCCTCTGGACCCAGATGGCTCTGGAGGAGAAAGTGAGACTGGTGACCTTGCACAGCCCTCCCTCACTCAAATCAAAGTCAACTGCAAGTCATGTCATCATTTCCCTGATGTCATGGTCTTCTTCGAAAACAAAGGACAAAACACAAGGATCCTATGATCCCTTTTTGCTTTCCATCCGTATTGACAAAAGGACAAAAGTCACTTCCTTTCTGTGGCCCTCAGCCTCCTCACCTGTAAAACAAGGTTTGAAAAGAAACAGGTATTTCCTGAGTTTCATCTCTCCCCTCACCCTACCCCTGGCCGCCATCTCTAAAAATGCCACAATTCTATAAAAGGTTAACGATTACTTAAAAGTAGTGGGTGGTGTGGTGGTAAGAGTTGGGGTTGGGCTCAACTCTATGTTTGTTAGTTGGCAGACTGAGTGCCAAGACTTACCCTGTTTCTGTTGTTGCAACAGGTATGTGTAATCTCCCCAAATAACCCAGCTACTGGCAAACTAGAAGACACACATAAAACAGAAACACATACTCCAGCTATGTTCAAGTCCTCTGTAATAAGAATACTTTGATTTTGCGTATCGCCTTTCATCTGAGGATTTCTAAATGCTCTTCAGGCAGTAATTAAGCCTCAGAGCCTATAGGTAGGCTAATGTAGGCAAAGGGGTAAGGTGAGGTGCCTCAAGGCTGAAGGTTAATGCAGAGGCTATGAATGAAGGGGAGAAACCCTAATTCCACTGTCTCTTCCAGGGAGGGTGATTATTGATTTCTAACAGTGTTCTGTGGTTTCACGACAAAGTCGGGATTTGGGGAGGGCTTCGAAAAAGAAAGCAAATCTAAAAAGTCCAAGATGTTAGTTCAAATACTTACCCGAACTTCACAACTCACTTCAAAATGAAGTGAGCAGAACCAGGAGAACACTGGACTCAGTAACAGCATGGTTGTAATGATGACCAGCTGTGAAAGATTTAGCTACTTGCATCAAGACAAAGCTCCATTTCCGAAGGACCCATGATGAAAAATGCTATCCTCCCCAGAGAGAACTGATGAACTCGGAGTGCAGATTGAAGCATACTTTTTTCACTTACTTTATTTTGCTTGCTTTTTTTTTTCTTACAACATGACCGACATGGAAATATATATTTTGCGTGACTTTCCCTTTTGCATGACTTCACATATATAATTGTTATTGCTTTCCTTCTTAATTGGTGGAAGAGGATCTGAAGGAAGGGAGAGAATTTGGAACTCAAATTTTTAAAAACTTAATGTTAAAATAAATGTATATTATTAAAAAGTGTAATTAATTTTAAAAGGAGTTTTCATTCTAATAGCACTTTTTTCCATCATAGTATTTGTCTCAATTCTTTGTCTACCTGGATGAGCTTGGGAGCATCACTTCTTCCCAGGGCTTCAACTTCATCCATATGTAAAATGAAGAGACTGGACTAGAAATTTTAAGGCCTTTCTGGCTCTGGCATTCCTTGATTCTAATCCTTTCATTTCCTACCCTCTTTTATATGGTTCTTGTTGATGAAGTGGAAAATGAATATTAAGGGGACAGTGACTGATTGGTTCAAGATAAAGCATATGCACAATCAGATAATTATTTTGAATCTCAAACATCTTACACAAAATATTCAAATAATCTATCAGTTAAGTAGAGTTACCGTAAGCAAACCTGCCCCTGTTTGAAGCACAGATCCAGGTAATAGGTAATAGGTGGCTTTGTTTAATTTCTTATCCTTTTTCTTAAGCTTCACTTGCACTCATTAGAAGCTACTAACATTTTGGAAATGCTACACATTTGAACCGCATGTCATAATATGCCATAAACCTGTTGACTGTTGAATTTTCAAAATATCCCTCACTTTTAGGGTAATTTTGATGCTAATAGATAATAATTCTGAATTAGATTTATGTCATTTACCCTCCTGAGGTTTATTTTAAAAGCTACAAATTAAATGCATATTGAAGAAATATAGAAAAATTAGCAGTGGAGTGATTGAGTTTATTTTTCTGAGTAACCAGAATCATTGGGATGCCAACATAATACACTTACCTTCATGTCTTGAAACTCTCAGAATGAGAATGAGGACAATTATTCTCTTCCTAAATGGGGCCATGTGTCTCACAATCAAAACACAGCAGAGGTTGTGAAACTATGTGGGCCATCAATATTGAAGGTACAGATGTAGTTCTCACTTTTAGATTGGTGCAAGACACTCCACTTCAGCTATATAAACAACTCCTCATAAATACATCTAAGATAAAGAGTCTTCTAAATGTTGGTTGGCAACTCCATATATGTTATTCTATATGGAGAGTATATGGAATATTTATAGACATATAAATTTTATATATACATATATATTATACATATGCATATAAATAGTAATTATGATTATTGCTAGATTGACTTTAGGTAATTAAAATGTTTGTTTGCTTAACAAATATTCCAGGACTAATATCATGAGCAAGTTTGGATGATACCATTGCTCAGAAGAGTTCCAATATTCTTTTCTTGTCATGATCTTCTAAGCTAGTTTCTCATCCATACAAGAAAATCAGTTTCATTATTTCTGAGACACATTTTGTATAGTCATAACTGAATAGGGACTGGACCGGTGGCTTTATTGGGATAAAGACTTCCTAGGTGGGAAAACCCTCTCTACTAATATAGGTCAGTACCTTCTCTGCAACTTATAATCTTAGAAAGTTGCCTAGAGCGGTGGTATCAAATTCAAATTGAAACTGAAGCCATTAATCCATACATAAGGATCCCTGAAGGCATAGATTGACTTAGTTTTGAAATGTAATGTTATCTATGTTTTATTTTGTTAAATATTTCCCAATTGCATCTTAATCTGGTTTGAACTCCACTCCTGGAGTATTTCTAGAAGCAGCCCACAGGTTTGACACCTCTGGCCTAGATCACCAAAAGTTAAAGAGACTTGCCCAAAATGGCACAGCCAGTATGTGTTAAAGTCGGAATTTGAACGCAGGTCTTCCTGGCTTTGAGGTCAAGTTTCTATCCCCTTTGCCATTTTGCCTCTCACATATATTAATAGAAACATAGACATTTAGAGCAAGACAGGTTTTAGATGTTATCTTGTCAACCCCTCACCTTTTATAGGCAATTCAATCTAAGCTCCACACATTTACCCTTAGTAACACAAAGGCAGCAATAGGACTAGGATCTAAGACTCTAAAACCCACTCTATTTCAACTAAATCATGCTGCCTCCTACATAAAAAGTACAAAAGGCAGGCACCCTGGTTTGCTAGGCATACCATCTTTTCAACAGAATAAGCAGTAGAAAGAAAACCAAGTGAATGTATAATGATAATTTGATATTGACTTAAAATTTAATTAGCCTCTTTCTTGACATTCCCTTACAGATATCTGCTAAGCCCATATTCATAATGAATCTAATTAACACTGAAGCTCAGGATAGGCAGTTAGTCCATGGTCCAAAGAACTCTGTTCCCCCCACAAGATGCAACATTGCATTTTCTATTTGGGACTTTTAAAAGAAAGAGTAGTTCAATGAATGGAAAAGGCAGAGGTTAGGTATCAGTAGACTTGGGTTCAAATCCCACTTGTGATGGTTACTACCTGTGTAATGTTGAACAATTGATTTAAGTTCATGGGCCCTTAGTTTTTTTGTTTTTGTTTTTTCCATCTATAAAATGAGGGGATTGGACTACATGATCTCTAAGGTCCATTCAGGCTCTAGATTCATGATAAAAAAATTTCAGTAGATGGCTTTAAAACCCTTCACACTCTTTAATGAAAAAAAAAAGTCAGCCTATTTCTTTAATGGCTCCTATTACCTAAACAGGCAATATATTATATGTAAAGAGTACTTGGAGTCAAGAGACCCAGGTTCAAATACCAGCTCCAATATTTGCATTACTTTGGATAAGTCATTATACCTGCCTGGGCCTCAGTTTCCTCCTCTGTAAAGTGGAAGAATAATATTTTTGCCACCTAACTCCCAAGGTGATCATAAAGCACTACATAAAAGTGATTGATTATTACAGAGGAAAGGCGTAAACCTCCTTATCCTGGCTTTCAAGACACTCTACAGTCATGGTCTAGCCTAGTTGTCTAGCATTAGCTGTCTCTACTTTCCGACTTCATCTCCTGCCAAACTTCCCCCGGGGGAGGCAGCTTACCAGAGATGCCCTCTCTGCCTTCTTCCCCTCTATCCCAACTCTATGGCTCCTTCAAGACTTAGGTCAGACATCCCCTTCCTTTAAAGCTGGCCCAACCACCCCATCTCAGGGACTTCTCCCTCCTCTGAATTCCTAAAGCACTATTCATTCCCATCACTCCTTTCACACTTTACTTTCTGTTTCATATTATTAGTTAGCTTTTTATGTACATGCATGTGATCTCCATCTAGATGCTAAACAACTTGAGAATAGGGTTTGTGTTTCCTCTTTCCTGGTGCCTTTCACATAGTAAGGGCTTAATAAGTATTTCTTGACAGATAAATGAACACTAGATTTTCTAATTTCTCTTGGTGGGGAAGTAAAATGATGTATTTTAGAGATGTCAACATTGCATGGCAGAAATGTTTTTTTAACATATTTATATATCAAATGTCTCCTACAGGGCACCCCCTTCTTGCTAGGAAACTCATTTAATACATTATTCATGAGTCGAGGGTTTCTGGAGGACAGTTCAGTAACAGGTTGAATGGGTAACAATTTTAAAGGCTCACTCATTGATTTGCTCACCATTTTTTTCTTCCATTATAAATATCCATTTGTTTCTAGTAGCATGCCTATCTAAAAGTTCACAAAGCTGACTTATTGATTAATATCTAAACCTTTGGAATTTCATTTTAGAAAAATATAATGTCTTTAATCGGGGAGAGGAAAGGTACAGTAAGATGCACTGTTACATTCAAAATATTCATAATACTACTACTGATAATAATTTTTAAAAATAATGATAGTTAACACTTACTTTGTGCCAGGCACTGTGCTAACATCAAGGATTTAATCTTCATAGCAACCTTGGGGAGGTAGGTGCTATTATTATCCCGCTCTTGCCAATGAGGAAACTGAGGCAAACAGGGTTAAGTGATTTGCCCAGGGTCACACTCCTAGTAAATATCTGAGGTCGGATTTGAATTCAGGTCATACTGACTCCAGGACCAACACTCTATCCACTGTACCACCTAGCTGCCCCAAACTCATAAAAGGTTCCTTGAATAAAACTGTTTTGTTTTGTTTTCCTGCTGAAAAATACTAATAGTTCAATGGGCATGCTACCCCCTAGGACAACAAGACCAAACGCAATATTTCTGCTGAAATATACTTTAAAAATCTTCAAAATCTTTGATGGAAGTCTTCTTTCCAACAGTAGATCACAACCAGTGCACTCTTTCTAATCTTGGGTAATTCTTATTCTTGTGCTGCCATAGATCCTTCCAGGAACTCAGACAAATATGTAGGGGACTTTCCCTTGTCTCTCTTAACTTTACCTGTATATAGCAATTAAACCTAGGAGTTACCCATTGATCATCTCTTGCTCTTATTAGGGAACCAGCTCACCAGTTTTTCCAGTGTTACATTGCTGTGAAGTATATCCACTACTTCTCTGGTATAACTCTTGGTTCATAATGTGTTATAGCCCAGTTGCCCCCATCACAAGTCTGTCCATTGCCCTTTCAAGGATCTTCATCTTTAATTTCTCAGAGACTATGGCATTCTATGACCCTCAGCCATGCAGCCTCATCAAGAAGACAACTGTCAATAAAATTGGCTTTTGTTCCAAGAAGAAGCTTGAGGTTATTCAAAGCAATATGCATTTTTTTAACTAATCCAACTCATTCTTTTTCTCAGTCCAGCTCAGTGATCATTGTGGTGTCTGTCCAACATATATGTACAGTTCTTAAAAGAATAACCTCCATTGTCTTGTCTTAGGAGTAGTGATGGACCATGGGTGGTCATTGGGTCAGCTGGCTTTTTTAATTTGTTTCTTTGTTATAAGGGGAGGGTCTTTGAGTGTGTGGGGCACCACCTAGAAAGAACGGTGACATAAAAAACAAAAGGCATCAATAAAACTTTAATTTAAAAAAAAAGTTAATTCCAGTTAGAGCACTTAGGAGTAAAAAAAAAAAGATAAATATGATGATTAAACACCTAGAGAATTTTTAAGATGTTGTCTGTGATGTTTGGTGAACTCCAGACATCGCCAGCTTGGCCCATCCTTGGTTTACCTTATAAAAGACACTGCTCAGAAAAGTGCATGTGTATACATGTAAGTTTGTGGGAGGTGGGTGATTCATAGAATGATGCTCCTATTAATACAAATAGATTACAGCATCACTATGAATCCAAGGCCACGGAGCCCTTTGGAAAATCAGAAGAGTAGGAGCATTGTCTATATTTGAGGGCTAAGAAAATACACAATGTTCATTCTAAAGGGGACATAAAGCCAGATAAGCCTCAGAGGGAAGTGACTTTGAGTCCATTATAAAATGAATTGTGGATAACCATTCCATTTTGCTTTGTTTAGGGAAGGCCAAAATGAGTTCCCTTCAAATGAGGTAAACTGAAAACTCCCCACTGAGAAAAGAGGGGGTACTTTACAATCCCATTCCCTTTCCCTCTGGCTTTCCCAGCATTGTTTCTCTCTTTACATGTTATCAGACATCCGTAGTACATGACACAATGCAGGAGTTTGACTACAGCAGAAAATCTATGTAATAAGAGTGTGCAGTCTTGGAAGACCTGTTTCAAATTTCCAATTTGAAATCTCTCTCCAGCTGTTGTTCTTATTTCAATGCCTGAAAGACTGAACCCTTTCTTGGGGGCAGAAAGCATGCGGGTGTGTTGTGTCTGGCATTTTAGTAACAGAATATTCAAAATATTTTAAACCCCAAAGAGTCATTCCAAAAGTTAATTCCCAGATGTGTGGAAAGGAAAACATCCTAAGAGAAGTGTTTGAGCCGGAGATACATGGCTCAGAAACTAAGGGGCAGGAACAAAATAGTGTGTGTGTACATGTGTGTGTTTTTCAAAAAATCTTCATACTTTTTTATTAAAAATGACAAGTGACCTTTACCCGTGCTGTTATTAGCTCAGCTGCCAGTGTCACAGGTCAATAGGTAGTAGATGTCATCAAATACAACTAAGAAGAATCTGGTAGGAGGGATTTAGAGTTGTACCCTGGGGCTAGAAAGAAAAAAAAAGTGAAGGCTGGGACATAATATTAGTTTCCTTTACTGAAGTAACCTTAGAAAGTGACTCCTCAAAAGGTCATATCAGTGACCTTGTGGGAGGGAGGGAACCCACACAAATATTTTATTTTTCTCAGAATTAACTGAATTCCATCATTAGCTTTCATTCATTTAAGACAGAGAGAAAAACAGAGACAAATTCAGAGAGACAGAGGGAGAGAGACACACACAAAAAGAGAGGGAGACAGAAACAGAAACAGAGACAGAGAGAGAGAGAGAGAGAGAGAGAGAGAGAGAGAGAGAGAGAGAGAGAGAGAGAGAGAGAGAGAGAGAGAGAATCAGCAGCCATGGAGGTTTTTTTTTTTGGTTTTGTTTGTGGGGGAGGGGAGTTATTAACTTCAAATACAGGAAGACAAGATAGAACAAAAGAGAACAGAACAAGATTTCAAGATGGTCACGACCAAATTATTTCGTGTGTTCCTTCAGTTTTCTTGTGTTACGGGTTCTTGAAAGCGAACAGAAAATCTGCAAGAGATTAGTTTTCTATATTTGTCTGATTCAGGCAAGGTTAAGAAAGTCAGCTGTCAGAATCCTGCCATAGTCTCTAGAGCTAAGGCATCCAGGGAAATTTGTTCACGGCTACACTTCCTTGATTGTTTTTCCTTCATGTGAGGCAGTCCAAACATTCGAGACAATTTTGAGGGGGGAAAAAATAGAGGTAAATGCTCTCCTTCTGTTGAATCCATCCTTGGGCAGTTGGTTGGGGAGAAAAAGGTAGGGTTGGGAGAAGAGAAGGTGGAACAGTGGCCTTCTGAGCATAAAGCTGGCCCTTGTCAAGAGAGGGAGCTGAATACATCTTTCATAGAACTTAAAGTGAGATGGGAGCCTTACAGAGACACCCCATAATTTTACACATTAAATAACTAGGGCCACAGACCCTATCTTTACCTCTAACCTTAACTATTATAATAGCCTCTTAATTGGTTTCCCTGCTTCTAGTTTCTCTCTTCTCCAGTCTGTCCTCCACAAAGTTGCCAAATTGTTAAGTATAGGTCTGACCACCTCAGTCCTTTGCTTCAAGATGCATTAATAAGTCGGTCCCCATTGCCTTTAAGACAAAATGAAAATTTCTCTGAAATCTAAAGCCCTCCATATTTGGACTCCAGACTATCTTTCCAGACTTGTTTAACCTTACTCCCCTTTTCACAGTCTGCATCACAGCTAAACTGACCTATTTGATGTTCCTCATATATGACATCCCATATCCTTTGCACGGGTCCCTAATGTTCCTCTATACTTGCCTCTCAGAATACCTAACTATAAAGAGTTGCCACATAGAAACATGTTCCAAATCACAAGTAACAGGAAAAAATGAAAATGAAAACAACATTAAGATTCACATGTTGGCAAAGATCAGGAAAGGCTTCTTATCAGAGTCAGCACTTGAGCTGAGCCTTGAAGGGAGCTAGCTAGGGATTTCATGGGTAGAGGTGGGCAGAGAAACATTCCAGGCAAACCAAGGAGTCAAACCAAATCAACAAGTACTTACTATGTGCAGACTTGGGATACACTTGGGGTATGAATCCAAGCAAAAATAATGGAATCCACGCCTTCAAGGAGCTTACATTCTAATGGGGAAAGACAATCCATGAAAGGTGAACTCCCCGTAAAAGGGGAGTATTGGGAAAAAGTATTATTGGTGGGGACATGGTGGCTAAGTTTATAGAATCAGGAAGACCTGAGATGAGTCCTTCCTCAAATTTTAGGTAACTTATGGGAAGTCACCAAACCAGGGAATGGAATGTTATATTTAAGAAACAGCAAAGAGAGCAATTTGACTGGAGGATAGAACACCACAGAGTGCACGATGTAGAACAACATATAATCAGCCTAAAAAGAAATACTGAGATAAGATTATGAATTAAATTAAATGTCAAGAAGATTTTTAAAACTTATCCTAAGGGTAATAGGGAGCCACTCAATCTTCTTGAGTAGGAGAGTGATTTGGATCTAAACTTAAAGGGTATCAGTTTGGCAGCTTTGTGGAAGTTGAGTTAGAGAAGGGGAAAAAACTAAAAGCAGAGAACTGAATTAAAAGGCTGTTTTTTTTTTAATATGAAATCCTTTATTTGCTGTTCCTTTCAGAAGCTCATCCGTTTCTGCCTTCCTACTCTTCTTTTTTTTAATATTTATTATATTTCCCCCCAATTACACTCTAAAACAGTTTTTCTTTTTACATTTTTAAAGTATTGAGTTCCAGATTCAATCCCTCCCTTCCTCCTGCCCTCCCTTCTCTCTGACATGGTAAGTAATCAGATATAGGTTATACATGTACAATTATGTAAAACATTTCCATATATATCATTTTCTACAATAAGATTCAAATAAAAGAAAAAAAATTAAAGAAAATGAAAAAGAGCATGTTTCAGTCTATATTCAAACAATATCAGTTCCTTCTCTGGAAGCAAATAGTATCCTTCATTATTAGTCATTTGGGATTGTCTTGGATCATTGTATTGCCAAGAATAGCTAAGTCATAAACCTAGGACCTATATGAACACAATTAAAAACACTTTTCACACAAATAAAGTCAGATCTAAATAAATGCAAAAACATCTGTTGCTCATGGTTAGGCCAAGCTAATATCATAAAAATGACAATTTTACCAAAATTAATTTACTTATTCAGTGCCATACTAATCAAACTACCAAAAAATTATTTTACAGAGCTGGATAAAATAATAACAAAATTCATCTAGAAGAACAAAAGGTCCAGAATATCAAGGGAATTAATGAAAGGGAATGCTAGGGAAGGTGGCCTAGCCATACCAGATGTTAAACTGTATTATAAAGCAGCAGTTATCAAAACTACTTGATACTAGCTAAGAAACAGAGTAGAGGATCAGTGGAATAGGTTAGGTACACAAGACACAGTAGTCAATGACTACAGTAAACTACTTTTTGATAAACCCAAAGAGTCTAGCTTCTGGGTTAAGAATTCACTATTTCACAAAAACTGCTAGGAAAACTGGAAAATAGTATGGCAGAAACTGGGCATAGACCAATATCTTACACCATACACCAAAATAAAGTCAAAATGGGTTCATGATTTAGGAATAAAGACTGTACTATAAGCAATTTAGGAGAGCAAGGAATAGTTTACCTGTCAGATCTATGGGAAAGGGAAGAATACATGACTCAACAAGAGACAGAGAGCATTACAAAATACAAAATGGATAATTTTGACTACGTTAAATTGAAGTTTTTAAAAACAACAAAGCCAATGCAACAAAGATTAGGAGGGAAGCAGACGACTGGGAAAGAATCTTTATGACCATTGTCTCTGATAAAGGCCTCATATCTAAAATATACAGGGAACTGAGCCAAATTTATAGGAATACAAGTCATTCCCCAATTGAGAAATGACCAAAGGATATGAATGGGCAGTTTTCAGAGGAAGAAATTAAAGATATCTATAGACATATGAAAAAATGCTCTAAATTATTATTGATTAGAGAAATGCTAATCAAAACAACTCTTAGGTACCATATCTCTCCTGTCAGATTGGCTAACATGACAAAACAGGAAAATCATAAATGCTGGAGAAGATGTGGGAAAATTGGAACATTGTTACATTGCTGGTGGAGTTGTGAATGGATCCAGCCATTCTGGAGAGCAATTTGGAACTATGCCCGAAGGGCTATAAAAATGTGCATACCCTTTGACCCCACAATCCCAAAGAGATCACACAAGTGGGAAATGGACCAGTATGTACAAAAACATTGACAGCAGCTCTTTTTGTGGTGGCTAAGAGTTGGAAATTAAGGGGATACCCATCAATTGGGGAATGGCTGAACAAGTTATGGTATATGAATGTAATGGAATACTATTGTTCTATAAGAAATGGAGAGCAGACAGACTTCATTATAACCTAGAAAGACTTAGATGAACTGATGTTGAGTGAGGGGAGTAGTAGAACCAGGAGAACATTATACACGATTAGAGATACACAGTGCTTTGATAGACTTGGCTCTTCTCATCAGTATAAGGTACAAAGACAGCTCCAAAAGACTCATGATGGAAAAAGCTATGCCCATTCAGAGAAAGAAGTATGGAGTCTAAATACAGATCGAGACAAATGGTTTGCTCTCTCTTTTTTCCCTTCTTTTTTGGTTTCTTTTCTTCTTTCTCATGATTTATTCCATTGGTTATAATTCTTCTTTGCAATGACTATTATGTAAATAAGTTTAATGTGAAGGTATACGTGGAACCTACATTGGATTCCATGCCACCTTGGGGAGGAGAGGGGAGGAAAGGGAGGGAGAGAAAATTTGGAACTCAAAAACTTGTGGAACTGAATGTTGTAAACTAAAAATGAAAAATAAATTTAAAAAAAAAGAATTCTTCACCAAACAATATCGCTGTTACTGTATACAACATTCTCCTGGTTCTGCTCATTTAACTCTGAATCAGTTTGTGCAAGTCTTTGCAGGTTTTTGTGAAATCATCCTACTTGTCATTTCTTATAGCACAATAATATTCCATTACAATCATATAACATAACTTGTTTAGCCATTCCTCAACTGGTGGGCACCCCTTCAATTTCCAATCCTTAGCCACCACAAAAAGAGCTGCTACAAATATTTTTGTACAAATAAATCTTTTCCCCTTTTTTGGTGGTCTTTAGGATATAGATCTAGCAGTGGTATTGCTAGATCAAAAGGTATGCATAGTTTTATAGGTCTTTAGGCACAGTTCCTAATTGCTCTCCAGAATGGTTGGATCAGTTTACAACTCCACCAACAGCTCATTAGTGCCCCAGTTTTCCCACATCCCCTAAAACATCCAATATTTTCAAGAGGTAATAAGAGCTTGGACTAAGGAGGTTGTTATGCAAGGAGAGAGAGGGGGATGCAAGGAATGTTGAGGAGGTACCATAAGTGCTTAAATAGCTCCAAATCATGATTCTTCCCATGAATATTTTTCCTGTCCCATCTTCCTCTTACACCATCATCTATATGGTAGCATTTTCTCTTGCCTAGCCTGAGCTTCCACACCACAGAGTACCATAGCCATCAGTGGCCTTCTTACTAGAACATGGCAGATTAAACTTGATCTCCTCTATTCAAATGAGATAATATTAATAATATGTATGCATTAGATTGTGAGCTTCTTGAGGGCAGGGGCTGTCTTTTGCCTCTTTTTGTATCCCCACTGCTTAGCCCAGTGGCTGACACACAGTAGGCACTTAATAAATGTTTATTCCCTTCCCTATTCCTCCCCTCAAAAACTCTTCAGGGTGAACAAACTAGCACTCTCTCCAACACTGGTTCCTCCTTTTCTCTCATATCTCTAATCCAAATCACATAGTCAGAATGCAGGATAATGGATGGACAGCCCACAAGCTCTGCTTGTATCCCCATTATGTCAGAAGAGGCCCCCTAGAGCCTCAGGTAGACCCCTGTCAATCAGAGAATTAGGACAAAAGCCTGGTAGGTTGAGAAGGTATGGATGTGTTGAGGTCTATACTGTTGGCAGGAATACCTATGTCAACGAGACCATAGTTCCCTCAAAGTGAGATACTTTGAAATATCAAAGTATGCAACTTAAAAAAGAAAATGGAATCTTCTTATATGCAACTTTGTGTTGTAAATAAGTTTGCAGAACTCAGACTTCCCCCCTGGCTATTTATTTGAGTCTCTCCTTACTGGTTATATGAGTCTCTCATTTTTAAGAGAATGATTATAAAATCACTCTGTACTTGTGGGAAGGGTACTCCCTCCCACTCCTCAATGGAAGAGAGAATGATTATAAAAGCACTCTGTGCTTGTGTGAGAGCTTGGGGGAGAATTTTTTTTCCTCAATTCAGCTCACAGGACACACTAGGTTCCAGGTTCTCTTCAGGAAGAGGACCCCTCTGGAAGGAGAGGAAGATTCTGGGAAAAAGCCTTCATATAGAGCAGTGCTTCTTAAACTGTGGATCGAAACCCTATATGGTGGTTCACAAAAAATTTGGCATCAGTAAAAGGATTCTGAACATGCAATGACCAAAAATTAATCCAAAATTAAACACATAATGAATCCTACATGTTTCTGGCAGTGCTTGCCCATGCTGCATCTGGCAACTTCATTTCAGCCTTATTTCTGAACACAAAGCAAGTGGCACTTTGCACTGCATATATCTTTAGGCCATTCAACAGCAATGAACTTTGCAGAAATGCAAAAAGGAGTTGAAAGCAGAAAAAGTTTAAGAAACCCTGATGTAGAGTATCTGGCCCCTTGAGCATGGCTCTATAAAATAATCACTCTCTCCACCAATGAGGATAATCTTATACCAATGTCCAGGCTTGAACTCTGGATACACATGTGTAGACAGATAGATAGATAGATAGATAGATAGACAGATAGACAGTACCTATCATATTACATTATATTAATTATATTATAATTATATTACATATATGTCATATATGCACACATATGCAAATCACACACGTGTATATTTATAATATACACATATATACACACACATACAGAAAACTAAGATACATTGCTCAGCTTAGTTACAAAAGATGTAACTTATATAAAGTAGGGTATTAGACCAGAAGTAAGTAATAATATCTGTTCTCATATTAGTAATAATAATTTTTAGCTATCCTTTTTAATTTTGGAGCAACAGTTTAGTACAGTAAAAAGAGAAATGGGCTGGAGGAAAGTGCTTTGTAAACTATAAGCAATCTATAAATGTGAGCTTTTATTATTTCTGCATTTTTAAAAATTTAGGGCGAATGATTTCTTGTCAAATCTATCTTGAGAGAATTGCTTAATCCAAGATGGGCTGGCACATTCTGCCCATTAAATCATTTTTGCTAGCTTTTTAGATTTTTCTTTCTCATTTGCCTATCTTTATCCCATTAGTAAAATGTGATAGCTTTGGAATCAGAGGGTAATAGCATCAATGGTGGTGACCCTGAGACCAGAGGAAGGAGTGGTGCTTCTCAAGGATCCATCTATTCAGTCTGCTAAGGCTTCTGGAAAAGGAAATTCTGCAAAAGAGCTCGGTCTACATAGCAGAGAAATTCTCAAGGGGTCATTTTCCTGCTAATATTTATCAGCTCTACATTCATAGACCTCTCAAAGGATATTTAAGAGATGAAACCTGGGGAAAGTACTTATAAAGAAGTATTTTAAATAAAAGAAGAAAGGAAAAGTGGGATGATTTGTCGGTAGGCACAAATCCAACTAACCTAGGAAACTAAAAAGTGTGAGTTCCAGGCCTTCCTAAAAGGAAATGAGTTGGCATCTCCCAGCATCCCTGCCCCACTTGGGCTCTGTTTTAAGATTAAATTTATTCTAGACATGAGAAGCTCTGTTAGTATAGAAAAGATCCCAGGATCTGGTACTGAGTGAGAAGTTGGGGGAGTTCAAGAAATACCCAGTGATGATGACGACAGTAATGATTCAACATTTAATCAATAAGCATTCATGAAGCACCTACTATGTGTAAGGCATTGTGCTAAACACTGTGGTAACAAAGACAAAAATGAAATAGTCCCTGCCCTCAGGGAGCTTCTATTCTTTGATATGATGATGATGAGAAGTGGTCACTATGCTTAACACTCTTCCCAGCCCCCTTTAACCCAGACCCCAGTTATCAATGTGGCAGCTAGGATAGGACCTAGCTGTGGATAGAACCCCAGAGCTAGAATTAGGAAAGCCTAGATCCAAATCCTGCCTCAGACACTTTTGCGCTGTGTGCCCCTGAGCAAGTCACTTAACCCTGTTTGCCTCAGTTTCCTCATTTGTAAAATGAACTGGAGAAGGAAATGGCCAACCACTGAAGTATCTTTGCCAAGAAAACCTCAGATGGGGTCACAAAGAGTCAGATGTGAATAAACCAAAACCAAAAACAATTATCAATATCACCATACTCCTCTAAGTCACACCCAGTCTTTCTCTTGGATTTTATTGCTTCTTCCTTTGAGTACAGCTGTAACCACAGCACACACATTTTGAATCATAAGATCATAGGAGTTAGACCCAGAAGGGACCTCAGATGTCATCAATCCAAGTCACTGTGAAGATGAAGAAATGATAGTTCAGAGAAGAAAAGTGGTTTTTTAAGAGGTTGCACAACAGGTAAACAGCAGAACTGGTATTCAACAATCGTGTCCTCTGACTTCAAATTTGATACTCTGAACTACATGGTTCTGGTCATCCCATAGAACAAAGCAATAAACAAATGCAAATTACGTAAAATGCTCTCTCTTTCCCTCCCCCTCGCCCCGTTCTCTTTCTCTCTCCCTCTCTCTCCCTTTCTCTTCCCCCCCATATATACCTATACACATACATATACACATGTACATATATGTATATATGTGTATATACATGTATATGCATATATATATAATTTACAAAATGCCAATAATTTATAAACAATACCCTACCAATTAATGCGTAGTTTAATCAGCTAAGTAATAAAATGTATTCAGGCTTTAGTCTTGGGAATTTCTCTATGTTTCTCCTGTAGTTTGCCATCGTGTCCTGGCTGCAATGACATGAAAACAATGACTCTGCATCTTTCGGAACCAAGGGATCACTTTAGGACTCAACACAAGTAGACATGAATTTGCCTTGCTCTGTCTGAAACTGGAACCAACAACTATAACAGCTCATCCTTTTAAAAAATGATTTGTTTACACAGTTCCTTCCACAGAATAACCTTGGGAGATAGGTAAGGAGAGTATCATCATCATCATCTTTAGCATTATTATTATTTCCGTTTTATGGATGAGAAAACTGAGGCTCAGAGAGGTACTTTGTCCACATTCACATAACTGATAAATGCCAGTGTGAGGATTCGAATGCATGCCTCCTGACTCCAGTTCCAGTATTTTCTCTCCACCACATTGTACCTTATCATTTGGTTATAATATGGGAGTAACAGATCTATTTGGTTGGGGTAGGAGGCTGGTTGAGGAGTGTGGAAACCAACCCAGACCAACTCAGAGACAAACCAACCAACCAAGTAATAGGGGGATGGTAGATGAGGATGGAGAAAAAGTGTTGCCTGCAGGCATAGGCAGACATAGCTAATAGTCTTTTCTGCCACCTACCATTGCAGGCCAATGGAACAGGATTGATAATATGCCAAACTGGGAGCAGCAGTGGCTTGGCACTCAGACTATTTCCCACCCCAACACCTGCCACCAGAGCCTAGGAGGCACCAAGCAGGGGAGCAGAAAGGACTAAGGGACTGTAGCATTTGGATACAGGTAGAATTAGCGGAGACCCTGGGGTGGCAGCACGGGTGGCAGCCAACTAACGGCTGTCATGCCAGATGGAATAGCACTGCGTGCCACCCTTTGCCATACATGAAGCCAATTCTAAGGAATTAAGGAGGCAAGATATTTCCCAGATGGGAATATGGTTGCCAAGGAAGATGGTATCATTATCCTTGTCTCTGAAGGCAGGAAAGGTAAAGCATACTCTTGCCTTCTGGCTTTTATGAAGTCTTCAAGGAATTCAAAACATCCACCATGATTCCTTAACAACAAAGACAGATAGCTAATGTCATCAAAGAAAGAAAGCTGCTGGAACACTCTTACTCAGTTCAGCCCATTTCCATAATGCAAAAAACAGGTTTCCCATAGTTCTATTTTCTCTCACAATCCAAGTACCTTTGCTGTTTTCCTCTTCCATCCTCTTTTGTCCCCTCTAGCCCAGTCTTTCTGTTTCTCAGCTTTCTCTATATAGAATGGGTTCCTGATTACCGTGTAGTCAATTTTCCTGTCCACCCACATTCTCGTAAGCATAGAAATGGATCCCTTCAAAGAGAAGACCACAGCTGGGGGGCTGCATGCGTGACAGTTTCAATGATGACACTGTTAAGAAGATTTCTCTGCACGTTAATACAGCAGAAAAAGAAAATCCAGAAAGGATTCTTTCTAAGCAGTAAACATCCCCTATTCAGACACAGAGAAACAGGTGGGCTGGAAAATGAAGACCTTTTCCATATTTGGCCCTAATAAATGCCCTTCTTCCAGGCAGCTCAATTGTTAACAATTGGCAGCAAAAGCTAAAGAAGAGGCTGTCGTCAAAAGATCTGTTGATGGCTTCTCTTCTCAAGGGTCCATAAATAGATTGGAAATAATCCACAGGGGACCTTTGCCTCAGCTTGTGGACTGGTAGCAGTAATTAACAGAATCCAAACTCAATGTAATCTTGTGCTTAAAGACTGTCATCATTTCTTCTCTTTCTTTAAAATTGTGATTATGTCTTCCTTGGCATCCTTAGCTCAGAGGATATATTTAAATTGCCTTATTTCAGCTCTCTGTGCATCAGGAAAAGATGCTGCTTAGTGAGCCAGAAAGGAAAATAACTTTTCTTGAGGACGTAATTTCACTTTAAACCTGGTGAGGCAGATAGAAGTGACTACGAAAATTGTATCCTGGATTTCCAGATTCATTCTCCTCCTGGTGACGGCATGTAATGCATGGTAGTTGTGGTAATCATCTATTCAGTTTTCCCTGAATACAAGAAAGAATAGACTTAAATCCTTACTGGATGAATTTGAGTTGGACATTAGGAGGAATTATAGAACTATAATGATTGTGAGATACTAGAGATCTAACCAGGGAGGTTATGGAATCTTCTTTCTTGAGGTTTTTTTGTTTGTTTTTGTGTATATGTGTGTGTGTGTGTGTGTGTGTGTGTGTGTGTGTGTGTGTGTGTGTTTTAAGAAAAGGGTAAACAGCTATCTTTCAGGAATGGCCCATACACATTATGTGGAAGGAAAAACCAGCTGATTACATAAACACTCCTTCCTGGCAAAAACTGATTTTTTTAAACTTTCTTTTAAACAATGCCTTGTATGGAAGAATAAATAATCATCTCAAACTTCATATTTATATAGTACTTTAATGCATGCAAATAGTTTTTCTCACAATGAAACAGGTGATAAAAAGATGGTTACTCCTGTTTTCAAGATGAGAAAATTGAGACTTAAATCAATTTGGTGAATTTCCAAGGGCACAAAACTAGTTGGTTCAAAACTTGGTCTCTCTTGTACCTAAGTCCAGTGTCTTTTCATTCCATAAATATGGGCATACCATATCTTTATTTACAATGGCAAGAAGATCCAGGCAGCATCCAGCAGTGACTTTCTCTCCTCCTAAGAAAGAACTGAGTTCTGTCCATGTTTCCTGTTGTTGCTTAGTTGTTTCAGTTGTGTCTGACTCTTTGTGACCCCATCTGGGATTCTCTTGGCAACGATATGGAAATGGTTTGCCATTGCCTTCTCCAGCTCATTTTACAGATGAGGAACCGAGACAAACAGGGTTAAATGACTTGCCCAGGGTCATACAGCTAGTAAGAGGCTGAGACCAGAATTGAACTCAGAAAGATGAGTCTTTTAGACCTCAGCCCTGACACTCTATCCACTGGTCCACCTAGCTGCCATGCCAGTTTGTGATTAGAGCAATCAAGACCTTCAGGTCTCTACAAGCCATGCATGTAAACATAGATGTTTTTTCCTACTCAGTCAATTTACCAAACTCCCCAAACCCCTACTTAAACAAACCCTCTCACTGTGATAGCTAAAAATATGCATGTGCCATTTTAAAACCCTTTTAAAATCAAAGTCAGTCAAAAATGGGATGAGTAAGTGTTGGAGGGGGAAGAGGGAAGACAGGCACAATAATATACCAATGGTGGAGTTATTCATTGGTACAACAATTCTGGAAAGCAATTTGAAATTATACTTTTAAAAGTGACTAATATGTTTAATACTATTTGTTTTAGAGATCCTCTTGATAAACATATGCCCCAAGAAAGTCAAAGACAGGACTCAGTCCTACATAGTCCCAAAATATTTCATACCAATACTTTGTGGTAGCAAAAAACTAGACACGGTAGATGCCCATTGATTGGGGGATGTTTAAAAACATCAGTGCACACCATAAGATATGCTGGATATGAATAATCCAAAGAAATAGAGTAAAATATGTAAATTAATATATAGTGAAGTAAAAAGAACCCAAAATATATACATAATGACTACAAGAATGTCAGTTGAAGAACAATAGCAAAACAAAACAAAAACATTGAATGTGTAATTATAGGAGTCAAATTTGGCTCCAGAAAAGAAATGGAGGGAAAAATACAATTCCCTCCCTTTTTTATCAGAGGCAGGGAATTATATGAAGAACGCTGAACATTATCTCAGATTCAGTTGATGTATGATTAGTTTCATCAAATTTTTTTATTCTCTTTTATTATTATCATTCTTTATTATCATGGATAGCTCACTGGGTAAGGGAGAGTAGAAGGCCACAGTCAGAAATTAAAGTGATGTAAAAACAAAAGATATTAACTTTTTAAAAAGGAAAAAAAACTAAAGTCAGTAGCAAATGTATTATATGATCTCTTCTCGAGAAAGTTTTGGAATGAGTCCCCAAACTAAATGAGAGAGGAACAGATCTTCTCAAAAAACAAATCAGAGAAGTAAAGCAGATAGTCTTTTCTCTAATGGTTATTACTAAAGATTGTGAGAGAAATAACAGTTGAACATGGAGATTTGGAAATCATGAGAAGAGGAGATGAGTGAAGTTAAAAGATTAGATGAGATCATCAAGGTAAAGACTGTAAGAACAGGAGAGCGAAGGACTGGAGCTATCCACACTTGGGAATAGAAGGAAAAAAGATGAACCAATGGAGACAGAGAAAGACTGGTGCAGGAGGCTGGAAGAGATCTAGGAGTAGTGTGGAAGGTGAGGTGATGATCATCTACCTTCCCCTCAACTTCACACTCATAAGCACTTCCCACTTGCCGTTATATCTAAACCCTGTGTCCATTAGTTTAGTCCCAACTGTTCTCTTTGTGAAGCAGATTCTGCTGGGAACTCAGAGCTGTGCCAATCAAGTATTGACATTTTGCAAGAACTTCACATCACAATCCCTGAAATACTCATTTCACTCTATAGGCACAGATCCCCTGCCTCACTTACCCCAGAACCTATTCCCTGTGCAGCTTTAAAAAAAAAAGATTCTGAAGGACAGCTCAAACACCCTTCCTTCCTAAAACTCACTACTTAGTATTCAACACCTACTCTGCTCTCTCTCTGTCTCTCTGTCTCTGTCTCTTTGTCTGTGTGTCAGTGTGTATGTCTCTCTCTCCCTCTCCCTTTCCCTCCCTCCCTCCCCGCCCTTCTCTCTGTTCCTATATATCTGCCTGCCTGTCTGTCTCTCTGACTTCCAATTTCACCACTAAACTGAAACTTCTTTCAGCAAAGTTAGCAATGACCTTTTAATTGCCGAATCTAATGGCTTTTTCTCAGCCCTCATGCTTCTTGACCTCTCTGTGGCATTTGACTCTGCTGACTACCCCCTTCTTCCATATATCTTTTTTCTTTCTGCATTGTTGTAGCACTATTAATTCTTGGTTCTCCTACTACTTGTTTGTTCTACTCATCCTCCATTTCTTTGGTGGCACCATTAACCATGTCCCATCTGTTGACTGAGAATATCACCCAAAGCTTTGTCCTTAGCTCTCTCTTTTCCTCTCTTTTCTGGTTTTTTTTTTTTTTTTTTCTGAGACATCATCACCCATTTCTTGCATTCAATTGTCCTCTCCAGGCAGATGACTTTTAGATCTACATATGCCTCCCTAGTCTCTCTCCTAAGCTTCCGTAATGCATCAAAAACTGCCCACTGGACACTTCCAACTGCATGTCCCACAGGCATTTCAAATTCAACAAGACTAAAAGGGAACTCATCTTTCCCCAACCCCCACACCTCTTCCAGACTTCCTTTTTCCTATCAAGAGAACATCAACAACACAGGTTCACCTGACACTGAAGAAGTAAGTCAGTGTATTACTGTGGAAAGTGTTCACTTTGGAGGCACAGGGCCTCACTTTTTAATTCAGAGGACCTGAGATCAAATCTCTGACCAGCTATTTTATCTCCATTTAGAATGATGGAGACCTAACATGGATGTAGGCTAAGGAGAAGCCAGTAGAGTTACATAGATTGAAGATGACAGGGAGAAGACAGTGTGATCAATGGAGGAAAGTCTTGAAAGTGACAGAATCATGAGTTTTCTCATCAGTACAATAGACTCATTAGGCTAGATAATTTTAAGGTCCTTTGAAGGTCTATGATCCTGGACACTTCACCCAATTGTTCCATATCTAATCAGTAGCCATCCTGCCAATCCTACTTCCTCAACACATTTCACACCCATCTTTTCCCCTTCTTTCTACACCCAGAGCTACCACCTTAGCCCAAGTCCTCTGAACTGGGCAAACTGCAACAGCCTCCTAATCTATCTCCCTGGTTGCAGTAGTTTCCCTTTCTAAAACAACTTCCATTTAGCTTATAAGTTGATTTTTCCTAATGCACAGACAGGTCTGATCACATCACTCACTTCTTTAGGAAACTTCAGTGACCCCCTATTATCTCTCAAATAAAATACAAATTCCATTGTTAGGCATTTAAAGACTTCACAATCTTGGTCCAATCTAACTTGCAGGACGATTTCACACTTTCCTCTTCAGACATGCTATATTCTTGCCCAACTGGCCTGCTTGCTGTACAAGACATTCTAACTTGCTTCCCGTTTCATGCTTTGGCATAGGCTCTCTTCCCTCATGCATGAGAAGCATTTCCTCATCACCTTGACCTCTTAGAATCCACGACCTTTATTCAAGGCTCCCCTCAGGTGCTATGCCCAACACAATACCCTTCCCATTCCCCCATTTTGCCTTCCCCACCTCGAACCACTTTGAAATGACTATGTATTTGTTCTATATGTATTTTCCAATGACTTATCTGGGTATATTTGTTTGCCTTCAATAGTATATAAGCTCCCTAAGGGCAGGGGACATTTTGTCTTGTCTGGGAATCCCCTGTCTAGATTGGTACACAGTAGATATCTAATATATACTTATTCGATGAATAAATGAAGTATGATGAAGCAAAGGATGGGAAAATGGAACTGATTTCATTGGTATAAGGAACTCTCTCTACCAATAAATACCAGCCGGTAGTTTCTCTGTAACTTATACTTTTGGAAAAGCGCTTCCTAAACTTTCTTGTCTCTGGATGCTTTTACACTCTTAAAAATCCTTGACCCTTCCTCCTCCCACTGAAAAAGCTTTTGTTTATGTGGATATCTATCACTATTTACCATATTAGAAACTAAAACACCAGTATTCTTATGGAAATAGTTTTGATCTCATGGACTCCTAGGAGTCCTTGGACCATACTTTAAGAACAGCTGTCAGAAGGGAATTGCCTCAGACAGAGAGGTTACATTTCTTGCTCAGAGTCACACAGCCAGTGTGTGTCAGGGGCAAGACCTGAATCTATGGCTTGAAAGTCACTTTTATCCATCAGGCCAAAGGTTGGCACACTACGGGCCTTTAGGCCAAATTTGGTGACCCCTGTCTTAGGTTACATTATCCCCCATTTTCCATATAGCCAATAGTTTAATAAAAAGCTATTGAATGAATGCTAAAAAGTCCTGACATAGCTAATCAGTGTTGACTTTGCACAGAGGTAGAATATTTGGCTTCCTTTTGTAAGCAGGGATTTGATAGGTAATAGGAAGGCAACTGCCAGCATGTGGGACTTTTACCAAGGTCTTTCTGACTCACCTTCAAATTCTCTATCAACTACACCATGTTGAGTCTGCTCCAGTGAAAAGAGTATTGAATTTAGAATCGCAGGACCTGTTTTTCAAAATCTGACTGCCCCTAGCTAGCTGTCTGCCCTTAGGCAATTAACATCTAAAGATCTCACTTTATCTGCAAAATGAGGGGCTTCAATTAGATGATCTCTGAGGTCCCTTTTAGATTCAAAATTCATGATTCTATGAGTATTTAACAATGCAAAGATGTATATAATGCATTTCATTTTGGGGCCGAGAGGCAATCATGGTTAGGAGACTTGCCCAGTGTCACACAGCTAGTAAGTGTCTGAGGCCAGATTTGAACTCAGGTCCTCTCTAGGGCCAGTGCTGTATCCATTGCACCACCTAGCTGCCCCACATAATGCATTTTAGAAACATTTCTATCAAATACGGTTAAAATATTAATGTTTTGTCCCTCCAAATGATCCTAAAATTATCTGGAAAATTCAGCTAGCCAGATTACCTAATTCTTTCATGTCTCTGCCAGAAAAAAGAGATGTTATCAGACTTTATTTAATTTGAGACTAATCAGGACATGATGTCCCTGTCAAAGTGATGTTTTAGGTGCAAGTAGGTCCTCATCAAGATGTTTTAGGTTGGAAATTCTTAGAGGATAGGAATTGTGCATGGCACAGTATCCCTCTCCCATCAGAATATACTCCTTCAAGGCAGGGACCGTTTCTGTTTGTTGTTATATCCCCATGTTAGCACAGAAACAGTAAATGCTTAATAAATGCTTGTTGAATGATTGATGTAGGTACTTAATCAATGCTTTTACCTTACGATGGAGATGAAGACTTAAGGTTGGAAAGTACTTTAGAGGCCATCTAGTCCAACATTCTCATTTTAGAGATAATCTCAGAGAGGTAAAATTACTTACCAAAGGTCAAACAGAGTGTAAGTGACAGAGCTGGGATTCGAACCCAGGTCTTTTGAGTCCAAATCCAGCACTCTTTCCACTGACCCATGCTGCCTCCCACTGATGATGAGGACAACCGCAGCTATTAAATTATTCTAGTAACAGGCTGTATTCCCTTTCACCTTCCTCCCCCAAAAGCTGATACATTTAAAAGTACAATTAAGAATGACAGCTACCATTTATTTAGTGCTTTAAGGTTTATGAGGTGCTTTACATATGTTACCTCATTTATTTGAGGTAGGTGCTATCACTGTTTCCATTTTGCAGATGAAGAAACTGAGATAGAGATTAAGTGACTTGCCCATGGTTCCATAACTAGTAAGTATATGAGGTTGGATTTGAACTCGAGTCTTCTTGACACCGGACTAAGTGCTTTATTCGCTGTGCCACCTAGCTGCCTAACAGCTAATAGAGTAGGGGGAAAATGCTAGATTCAGAATCTGTAGATTTTGTTTCTAGTAAGTGGGAGAAATGAATCAACGTTTTACTGAAAGTCTCCAAACTAGCTATATGCATGGACAATGCACAACCATTCAGACTCAGTTTCCTCATGAATAAAATGGGGTAATAATACATGTGCTGCCCCTCTCAGAGGATTACTGTGTGAAGAATCGATGAGAATGCATGTAAATTTGCACCTTGTGAGTACGTAAGTGTTCTGATGAATTCATTCCAGCTAAAATTGTGGCACGGGTAGGTAGGTGGGGAGAAGAAATGTCAAGCCAGAAAAATCCAGGCTTTTAAAATGTTAAACAAAAAATTGAGTGTAATTGTTTTCACACATTGAAAATACATTTTCTCAAAAACATGCACCATCTTACCAGCTGTAAACCTGCTATGTGTTTAATTAAGGGGTCTACACATGTGTTTATAATACATACCCCTGTGGTCTCTGAACTAAGTCCCCAGGGTACTTCGTAGGCCTTTTTCCTCACTGAACTGTATAGAGAAGGTCGTGGGAAAGAGGGTACTTGTTAGCTTTCTCTCTTCTGCAATTCCAAACTCCTTCCACCCAACCACTGGCCTCTAGATTCAGCTAGTGACCAGATCCACTGACCTGATCTTCCTCAAAAAAAATGGCCAAGACATTGCAAGGTGACCCACTTTCCCACAGGGCATGTGGGTCACCAAGGTACCTCACAGAGACAGTGAAGTAGAGTGGGAAGAGAACTGAATTTGGAGCCAGAAGACCTGGGTTCAAATTCCACCTCTAAGATTTACAACCTGTGAGACCTTAGATAAGTCACACTTTCCTCATCTTTAAAACGAGGGAGAGGTTGGACTAGACAGTCTCTAAATTCTTTTTCAGTTCTAAATATCATCAGATAGATATCCTTTTGACTTTCCTTTTTCCCTGGGGAAAGGGGATCCCCAAGCAATGTCACAGAAAGCACTGACGGAGGCTGGGACATTGTCAACATACTGAGGTTCTCCAGATGGCTGAGAGCGCTGGTCACACAGATTCTTGGCAGCAGGGAGCCTGTCAAGTGGCTACTGCTGCTTATTGTTTCCACCCCACCCCCACCTCCCCACCACACACAAATGCAGAAGAAATACCATCTGTCGACTTGGGGGCCTGACTGGGACTCTCCCAGTGCCTGCTCTAGGCAGTGACGCTCGCCACAGGCCCCAGCATTCGCTGCCACGAGATGGTCTGTAGGTCTGGGGGAGTCCAGCACAGAGAAATCTCGGGGAATCAGAGAGTTCCAGAATTTCAGGCCTGGAATGGGGCCCTCTCCTTCTTTCACCACCCCCTATTTCTCCACCTCCCCAGGCTCTTTGTGGCGGCAGTTTGCTGGCAGGCCAACCCTCGTGATATTCCAGCAAAAAGAAGAATATTAGTCTGGCTTCTCCCTCTAGGTCCTGGGAAAGGAACAAGCTGAACTCAAACAGCTATGTGTCTCCAACAACCAAAAATCTCCTCCAGTGAGAATGACAATATCCGAAGAGTATAACAAGTTACATTCAAATAGTAAAAGGCAGAGTCACTGGGTATACTACTGTTTGTTCTCATTTATAGTGTTTTGTTTTATTTTGCTTTTTTTTTTCTTTATTAGTGGGAGGAGGAAGAAAATGTTACTGTTTTAATTATCTTGTTTGGTGGCATAGTGGATAGACACTAGACTTGAAGTCAGGAAGGCCTAACTTGGGCACTAAAGATCTGTCTCCCTAGGCTAGTCACTCAATTATTCTGGTTCCCTGTTTCTTCAACCATAAAATGAGGGAATCAGACTTTCTGACCTCTGAGGTTCTATCCAGGTCTAAATCTCTAATTCTGTCTGAACCTTCCTGGAAACCCCCAGATATTCACTTCCCCTGATTTAGAAGCGACAGTCTTTAGACAGAGTCATCAAAAGTCTGAAAACACACATATGTACAAATAGGAAACATTTATAATACGTCACTACTAATTCCTTTTATTTCAAATGAAATGATAAATTATTATTATAATCATCACCATTATGACCAGCACTCATGAGGTCCTTCAAGGTTTGTGAAGCACTTTATATATGCTATCTCATTTGGTCCCCCTGTTGTGTTATCATCCCCACTATACAGATGAAGAGACCGAGACTGAGAGACATTAAATGACTGCTCAATAAGTAGATGCTTAATAATTTTTAAAAATAAATTTAATTTTAAAAGAATCTGTCAGTAATTACTTACTGAATTCCTAGTTTGTTCCAAGCACTGTGCTAAGCACTGAGAGATCCTAAAAAAAAAAGGAAAAAGAAAAGTAATGAACCAATCACCCAATTAAAAATAAACCTTTAGTAAGCATCTGTTGTTGTGCAGTCATTCAGTCACGTCCAACCCTCTGTGACTCTGTAGAGCATACTGTCCAAGAGGTTTTCTTGACAAAGATACTAGAGCAGTTTGCCATTTCCTTCTCCAGTGTTGTAAGGCAAACAGAGGTTAAGTGACTTATCCAAGGTCACATAGCTAGTAAGTGTCTGAAGCTAGATTTGTACTCAGGTCTTCCTGACTCTAGATTTAGCCCTCTATTCACTGAGCCACCTAGTTGCCCCCTAATGAGGATCTAGGATGTACCAGAAGCTGTGTTAAGCACTGAGCATACAAAAAAAAAATAGAACAATCCATGCCTTCAAGGAGATCATAATCTATCAGGGGAAAGCAATTAAGGATATGAATATAGGAGATGAATTGAATGGTGGTGCTAGAGGCAGAAATAATGAAGTTATAAGAAAGAGTAGGTTTATAATGAAAAAGAAATTTTGGACATGTTTTGTCTTATGTGGGACCTACAGGTGGAAATACCCTGCTGAAAGTTAGAAGTGGATGTGGAGCTCAGAAGTGAGGTTATGATGGATGATACAGATTACAGAATTCTCTGCATAGTGGGGGAAACTGAAGCCAAAAGAATGAATGAAATTGCTAAAGGAGAGAGCATAGAACAGAAGAGAAGTGAAAAAAGATTGTGATGTCCTCTGACCCTGAAGAAGCATATATATACTCTGAGGTTAGCATTTTGCTTTGAAGGCTCACTCATTGGAAGAATGTTCATGTGATTTGGCCAGATGAGACTCTGGGTAGTCATTAAGGAGTGACCCCCGCCCCAGCTGTGCTTTTCTTGGTACTTCTCTCTCTCTCTCTGGTAACTATGTTTGTATTGCTATGGACAGGCAGAAGCTCTGTCTACTGATTTGTGTTATTTGATTTCTTTATATAATTTCTGCTTGTCATTTCTATTTGCATTTTCTCTGAAGTTCAGAGTGCTAACTTTTTCCCCCGAACTAAGTGAATGATATATGTATGTTTAATTAAAGTAAGGTTACAAACCCCTTAAAGTTGCTTTCCTTAGAAAAACAGATCAAAGAACCTGTGCTAGCAACCCTCCTGTGTGCTGGTGTTTTTGGCCTTACACCCAGCTGCAAGCAGCATTGTTGTTACACCTAGGCAACTGGTAAGACCAGAAAATGCATCAAAACTATGTGAGGTCCCACTGACCGAGCCCTGGAGCAAGTAACAGTAGCAGTCAAGTCTTCTGAGTGGCCAATGCAGAAGCCAAGTGACATACTTGACCCATTGCAGGAAGGGATGTATGAGTCTGCCAAGACACCACATCCTAGAAGGAGTCAGCCCAGCTGAGTTAGGGGAAAATTCATCAATTGCTGAAACCTCTCCCTAAAACAAGCTTGCTGGGGACTCAGTGAAGGACAAAAAGAACTGCCAGGGTAAAAGGTGCATCTTGGTTCTATGTGTCCCCTACAAGTGTGACTCAATACCTTCATACTTAAATCAGAACCTGCTTTCTCCAGGCAGTAAGTGCACACATAGGAGATACTGTGCCCTTTGTAAGATATTTTATAACTTCTGTCCTTGCTATGCTTTCTTAATAAATATGCTTTTATAAAAGCTGATTGTTATCAATTGGTCAGTTGCTCTTAGGAAGAGAAAATACACCAGATAGAACCTTGTGAGTGATGATATTAAAAACTGTGGCCCCTTGGGGTTACTTCTGAATCCCTGCAGTGAATAGGAGCAGCATTTGCCATCTGGGGGCTTAACATCATTCCAGTATGAATTGCAAGAGTGGGTTTGAAAGAGGTGATAAAAAAGTATATTTGGGGAAGAGAGGGTAAAGCCAAATTACAAGAGTCCCAGAAAGAAGAAAAATGAATTCATTTAGAACGGACAACTTTTTCAAGAAGATTATTTGTGAGAGTGAGAGTAGAGATGGGATGGTAGCTAGATAGAATAAAAGGGTCAAGGGAAAGTTTGTTTTTGTCTTTTTTTAAGATTGAAGACACCTGAAGGTGGTTATAGGTAGATGCGAAGGAGCCAGTAGTAAAAAGAAAGAGAATTTGGAAATAGATGAGATATAAATAATGAGAGATGGAGCTAGGAAAGACCTGGAATAAGCAAGAAGGATTGGAATCAAGAGCACAGACAGAGAGATTTAACTTAATTAAGAGTAGATAATAGGTCTGTTTCTGTGACTGGAGGGAAGGAGGAGAGAGAGCATGACAATGTGTCAGAAATCTGAGAAATAGAGGAAGGAACTGAAAGTTTTCTTTTCAGATGGCCTCAGTCTTCTCTATGCTGCAGATGTATAGGGTAATCATGCAGTTGGTATCAAGAGAAGAGAAAGTTTAGCAAAGTCTTTGGTCAGGAATTAGTCAGGGGAGACTAGAAAGATTGTCAAACCACTTACTTCAAGGACCCAGCTAAGATGATGTGTCATAAATTTGTAGTGGATGATTTCAACTCAATCTATGACTATATCCACCAAAGTGAAGTAGCCTATAACAGAAATAGAGAATTTTAATGTAGGATTTATCCAGGATTGTGAATTTATAGTTCAGGAACCACAAAACGTTGAGGGTGGGAGAGATCACCAGATTCTAGAGTCATAGTGAAACATTCATAAGGCAAACATTGCTGTCAAGTCTGGGTATAAAGGCAAGTAGAGCCAGGCTGAGGTGAACTGGCAGAAGTGAGAAAGGTCAAAGGACCAAAGGTCAGAATAATAGCGAAGAGTAGTGTTAGTGCAAGTGAGAGAATGGAAGAATGAATCAGCTATGATCAGAGAATGGAATTCCATAATTCGAGGTCTCGGAGCTGGTACGATTTGAAAAGACGGTCGAGTCTAATACTGTTGCAATGGTGACATGTTTGCTGCTGTGGAGTGGAGAAAAAAGCTGAGGAATTATGGTTAGAGGGCTTGTCAGCATGCCATTTCTCTACTCATAAAAGTACAGTGGCCCCCTATTGCAACCACAATGAAACACAAAGTGTTCTGTTGGACATTCAAAGTCCTATACTATAGAGCCTAACCCTTGTCTCTCTTTCTAGTCTTCTTTTACTTCACTCCCCTTTGTGTACTCTTTAATTCAGTGACATTGGCCTCCTGGCTGTTCCATGAACAATATATTCGATTTCTAAGCTCTGGACATTTCGTCTGGTTGTTCCCATGTCTGAAATGCTCTCTCTCCTCAACTCTGCCTACTGACTTCCCTGGCTTCCTTTAAGTGACAATTAAAATCCCATCTTTTAGTGGAAGCCTTTCCCAGCTTCTCTTAATGCTAATGCCTTCCTTCTGTTAATTATTCCCTGTTTATCGTGTATACAGCTTTCTTTGCATATATTTGTTTGCATGTTGTCTCCCCATTAGGTTGTAAGCTCTTGCTGTCTTTGCCCCCTTTTTTGTATACCTGGCACTTAGCATAGTGCCTAGCACACACGTGCTTAATAAATGTTTAGTGATTGACTGATGACAAGGTAGATTGAGATGAAGGCAATGAGCCAGTTACTTAAGTCAATTCAAAGGTTGGGTGAACCACCTGGCAGTCAGCTCATGATAGCAACAAGGATGAGGAGAGGAAGGAAAGGGGAAGAAGAACTGAGATACCTTAAAATGAGAACAGTTTTTGAGGGATGATGTCAGAAGGAGAGAGTGAAAGTGGCATAAGGGAGAAAAGGGCATGGTCACCTTTCCATCTCATCTTGTGAGTCAAAGGATGTAGGGGCAATACCCAGACCAGTTTCTTTTAAAAGAAGAGGAAGAAAGAAATGTTAGTTGAATATTTGAGGATACAGAGAAATCTATTTATTAATAAAGTAGGCGTTCCCAAGACCCTCCACAAACTACCACTTCCAAGTTTTGTATCACATTACTTCCCTTCACTTACTCTGTGTTCCAATATGCATTAATTTTCCATGGGGAGTAGGGGGAAAAAGATGCTTTAAATCAAATAATGCAATTGAAATTGCAGGTGATGAATCCTTTTGTGTGTTTGGGGCCAGGGTTGAGTTGGGGGGAAAGAGGAGGTTGCCCAGAATTTTGATTTCATCTGTGCAAGGAATTCCCCATGTGGAAACTTCTGACTCATCTACAACTTAAAATATTCGAGAGTGAACTGGGACATTGAGAGATGTTAAGTGAATTACCAATCTAAAAGATCAATCTCTAGAGAAATGAATTTAAGGCTGAACTTCAACCTTTAGGCCTATCTCAAAAGAGTAACACTTTCAAGGAGGTCTTTAAACTTTTTCAAGCCTTCTTAAACATCAAATAATTATCAAACAATAATTGTGATACATTAAATGTCAATAGATTATCTAAATACAGAGTGAAAAAATTCCTTTATGATAATTTCTCAGTCAAAAAATTTATAAAAACAACATAGAAATATTGCCTTTCCCTTGATTTTTTCTCTATTTTTAATTTTTTTTTTTACAATCAAACTAACACATTAGTTGAACACAGCACAGCAGGAACTTCAGATGGTCTTCTCATCTTCTAAGAAAGATTCCTATGTTGTTTCAAGACCCTGGGAACATGGTTCCTGGAAGGGCATGGATTTTGAACTTAGGAAATCAGTTTGGATAACCAAAATGAAACTCAAGTTTCAAAAGGCTGATTTAAGAATGTGAATATGTGCAACGACCATTCAAATAGCCATAGACTATTTTAATGAGCTCTGGAAAAGCAGACTAATAAAAACTTTATCATGTCCAGTCCTGCTACTTATAAAGATTTGGTGTAAGGATCTAAATCTCTGTATAGCATTTAAATAAAGAATGCATGGCAAATTAGAAACTCCCTGGAAGAGCCTCATAAATACTCCCAAACATACTCAACCCTCCTTGGGTCTGACATTCTTTTAAAATTCATGAAAATTATCAATAATAATTCCTATTTGATTCCCATCTCCCGGTTTTCTTTATGTATGGAAATGTTTATGTATGTTGATGATTTTCAAGTTAAAAAGGCTTTTTAAAAACATCAATATGTATTGATATTAATATTATTATTATTATCATGATAAAATACATTATTATATATCATTTTCAATATTATAGCACTGATTATTCATCAATAATAAAACAAATATTCTTTTCTCCTTTATGGGATCATAGATTTAGAGATGAAAGAGACTTAGAAGTCATATAATCTAATATCCTCATTTTAGAGATGAGGAAGTTGAAATCTAGAAATGTTAAATAACTTCCCCAATGCTATACAGGTAATACATGGCAGAGTTAAGATTCAAACCCAGATCTTTCAAATCAAAATTCTACATGCTTCCCACTTCACTTTTATAAATTTTTTTGAAAATTTAAAAATTCAATTCACAAATCTTTATTAAGTACTTTCTATGTGCTAGGCATCATGGTAAGTGATAGGCACAAGCTGTAAGGCTTTCAAATCTACTAGAGGGGTATATGACTTGCACACAAATATATATGATATGACATAGAGTATGATGGGAACAAAGGCAAAATGTTATAAGAAAATGTGAAGAGAACACTTCCAGCTAGAAAAAGATATATGATATGCCAGAAGGTTAATAAGAAAGACCTGAAGAAACAAAAAAAGGGAGGGAAAGAAATCTCATTAAGACCTTTCCAAAGTATTCAGGTGGATTTCACTGAAATGTCACTGATAGGGAGACTTACACATTTACTAGTAATGGTAGATCACTTAACCGGATGGGTGGAAACCTATCCTCTGGGCAGGAAGGGCTTCACTAAAGAGATAGTACCCAATCTGGGCTACAAGAAATATTTTAATGGAGGGCAGTGAGGAGACAGTGCATTCTAGGTCAGTGAAAGTATACTTAGGTGGAAAGAAAAGGACTAGTTACAAGAAATAGTGTTGTTTTGATGGAAAATAAAAAGAAATCATGAAAAGAATGTGAAATAAGGCTGGAAAAGTAGATTGTGGAAGGCCTTAAATGCCCTGTGAAAAATTTACATATTTTACCCCAGAGACTGTAGGGAGTTATTGAAGGTTACAGAGAGGAGAGTAATATGATCAGGCTTCTATCCTAGGGATATTATATTGGCAACTATATGCAGCGTGCATTGGAGAAGTGGGAGACTAGAGACAGAAAATCTGGTTGGGAGCCTGTTGACGAATGTCTAGGTGAGAAGTAATGACCATTTGTACCAAGTTGGTGGCCATGTGAGAGGAGAGGACAGAAGTGGAGAAAGGAGAAGGGAGTCACATAGTAGGAATATAAGTAATAGTACTTGACAACAGAATGGATATTGGGGGTGAAGGAGAGAAAAGAGTCAGATATTCCACTACTTAGTCATAAAATCACAGAATCACAAAATTTAGAACTATAAGAAGACATTCTAATCCAATGTCATCAATTGCAAATAAAGAAACTAAGGCATGGAAAAATAAAGTGATTATTCCTAAATCAATATATATCCTATTCTAGGGCAGCTAGGTGGCACAGTGAATAGAGTGCCAGACCTGGAGTCAGAAAGACTCATCTTCCTGAGTTCAAATCCAACCTTAGATACTTGCTAGCCATGAGACATTGATCAGTCACTTAACCCTGTTTGCCTCAGTTACCTCATCTGAAAAAATGAGTTGGAGAAGGAAATGGTGAGCCACTCAAACATCTTTACCAAGAAAACCCCAAATGCGATCACGAAGAGTCAGATGAAACTTAAACAAGAAAACCAAAACAATTTTATTCCATCTTCCATCATCCCCCTTCCCCCTACACACATACACACACATGCACACACACACACACACACACACACACACACATTCACTCACACACTCCTGCTGATGTCTTTGTTGTTGAATATTTTTAATGAAAGCTATAGTATTTTGGTTGGCTTCTCATATCTATTATTTACTATGTAGATTCTATAATGTGATGTATAAAAAGTTTGAGAGACATAGTTTCTGGGTAATTAATCATTTTATTAATCATGCTAGCAATAATTAATAACAGGGGTCAGTGGCACTCTCAAATGCCGAAGACTGCTCACTCAACACTTATATGTCCTTGGAAGGGTGGGTGTTCCTGAGGGTGGCAATCATTTCTAACTGTTTCACAGGTAATGAGAGAATGAATATTACAATGAGAGGTGGATCTATTCTAACAAGGGAGTGCTGGGATGTGATTGATCATGCCACTCAGGGACAATGAGAAACCATCTCAAACCAGATCACTCCCAGCTTCAGGCAAGGTAGCCTGCCTGAATGGACAGCAATGGGCCAAATTCACCTCAGCTTAAATTCTTTGTAAGGTTCTCTAGTTAGGTGGAGCAACAACTCCAAGATTTCATCTCATCATCCACCCTGCCCTTCAGAGAACTAAGCTTTGACCTAATCTCCAAATGAGAAAAGAAAAAAATCCTGGGTCTCTCCATTGTTAATAATTATTTATTTAATAATAATTTCTTTCAATACTATGGCTCTCAATTTTGTTTTCTTATGTGAAAGGAAAAAAGTGATAATATTTCTGAATTTACTAAAAATTCAAAGATTTAAAAGTAAAATAACTCATTATTCTATCCTCCTAGAATAGTCACATGCCCTTCTGGACCTTACTTCCAGTGATTATGCTACAACCCCAGGCAGAGTTAATACTCTCAACTTTGGAACTCTTCAGGAAGATGAACTGTCATGATTAGTGAATAAGTGAGTTAGAGCTGCAAACTCACCTAACCTACTGTTCTGGGATGAGTCTGATTGTTAAGCCAAAATTCCCTAGCAGTTTATATTTGACATTGGAACAAAATGAGGGCATTCAAGAATTAACAAAAGGAGATTTACTTAGCCATTTCAAGAGATGAATATTGAACAAAGATAGGCATTGAAGACACCTTGAGTTGATTCAGCTGGGTGAAGTTGCTTTGAGTGAGATGCCCATTGGGATCTACCAGCCAAACATCAGAGCACCCCTGGAACTCTTTGTGGGTGGTTGGTACTCATGCAACCAGAAAGTGATGTCAGCATTATGAACCTTTGGTTCCCCTGAAGCAACTAAGTACTAATGATAGTATCAATATCTCTAACAAGCAAGTCTCAATGATGGTCTCAACATCTATTTAGAAAAACCTAGTCTCACTTGCATGGATGCAAGGGTTACCCAGGGGTGGGGAACCTGTGGTCTCGAGGCCACATGTGGCCCTTTAGGTTCAGTCAAAGGGCTGAACTTGAGGACCTAGAGGGCCACATGTGGAACTGCAGGTTCCCCACCCCTGGGTTAGGCTATTGTTCCTGCCACATCCACTTTATCTAACTGGACTCAGATCATGCTTCACAACCCAATCAGTCATCCATCAGGAGGAAACTAAGACCTACTTTAACACCTTGGCATCTTCCCCAAAATAACATATGTACCATCCACCTGTTCTACTTCTTGCTCAGGCTGGCAACAGTAGGCAAATTAATATTACAATTGCCCTTAGAAAAAGTATGTTAAACAACTTCCCTTTAACTCTGATCACAATCCCTGTGACTCACCAGACCAAAACTCTCTTCTGTTACTTATGTGTATTGTCTCTGTTTTGCTTTCATGGACCCATTTTTCAGTCTGGCAACATCTCTGAACCCTTTCTCAGAATAATGTTTTTAAATGTGAAAAATAAAATATGTAGGATTACCAAAAAACAATTATATTGAAATACAGTTATATGTGTGTGTGTATATGTGTGTGTGTATGTATGTGTGTGTGCCCGTATAGATATAAAGTTCATAGACACCATTTTCAGACCCCTGCTTGAGGGTAGGAACTTACTTCCTTTGTATTTGTACTCCATCTCTGGACACACACACACACACACACACACACACACACACACACACACAGTATCTGACATTTGATGGGAGCTTAATAAATGCTTTTTAATTCATTTATTCAAACAGCTGATATCTCATGAGAGTAATCTCTTTGGCAAATATAGTGGAGGGTCATGAAACGGCTACATGAATACATAAAAGACAAAACTCAAAATCTGAGAATGTTTAATCATGCTGTAAAAGCCTTTACCATACTGGATTCTTCCCTTGGCATCAGTTATTTGTCCTCCCCTCATTCTATAGCATCACAAAATCCCAGCACCTCAAAGTTGGAAGAGACTTCAGAGGCCATCTACTAAAACCTAATAATCTTTAGTCACAGTTCATTCTAACAATTCTACTCCTATTCTTTGCTCTTTGTGTGCCAGCCTTGGCTCAGGATGCAATAAGGTTCTCTCCTAAGCCCCAGAGCTGGGAAAGGGCCCTTCTGGAGCATCTGAGGAAGCCAAGTTTACAAACAAAGAATTACTTGGCCACCATGGATGAATGGCCTAGTAAAGCAGCAGCTTAAAAAAAAAATATGCATTGATTTGTTGCATATCAAATGTTCATGACTGGGGAGTTTAATTAAGCATTGGCAGAATTTCTATATCAATGTTCTCCCTGCCTCTGCCTCTCCCTGATTTCTGCCTACACACCTAGGTTGGTCTGTTCAATCAGGGTAAGGTGCATATGAGATGCTAGTAACTATGGGGCTTTTCTTCTTCTGTAAGATGAGGGAAGAGAATTATTTTCCTTTCCCTTCCCCCACTGCCTTCTTCTCCATCACCACTCCCACCCTCCACAAACAAATCTTCACAAAATTTCTCTCAGTTGAGTTAATGACCAGTAGCTTCCACCAAAAGTAAAACAGTCATACTGTATGAAATGTAATTCTTTAATTTTTTTTTTTTTTTTGCTTTGTAGTGGATGACTTCTAATAGAATACAAGACAATACCCTTACATTGTTTTTGTATATTTTGCCCCATCTTGAACTTGGGTATTCATTCTGAGTTGGGATTTTTTGTTCCCCTTGTGAGAATATTGCTGTGTCCTGGCCCCAAAAGATTGAGATGCAAAGTAAGAAAGAGCACAGTCATCACATGGGTATCAGGCCACTTATGGGGCCTTTCTTTATACTATCCCAGAATCCATTGATTCAGTCAGTCATCAAACACTTAGTGAACACCTACTATGTTCAAGCTGCCATACTAAGTGTTATGAGGCACATAGGAATGTTGCCTCTACCCTTACAGAGCTGATTCTGGCACAGATTTTACCTGATGTCATTGGGTAGGAATTCACTGAAAACTGAATAAAATCCTTAGCAACTGGGACAACCAAAATATTCATCATCTTTTCCTCTAGGGAAATTATTAGCTTGATAAGGTAAAAAGGAATGATAACCTTAAGGCTAAGAAAATGTAAATTCCTTCAGGGAAGTGTTGTTTCATTTTTTGTTTTTGTATCCCCTGTGTTGTGCACATAGTGGGCTTCTCCTTAGCTGTGCCCAAAGGACCCACTAGCCCTTTCCATTTGACCTTCAGCTGCACCCTCCAATATGTGCTATCTCCCCCTATTAGAATGCAAGTTCCTGGATCGCAGGGAATGTCTTTGTTTTCTATTTGTATCACCAATGCTTGGTACATAATAAGCATCAAATGTTTTTTTCATTCATTGATGAATTCACATATTCACAACAGCCACAAACAGCCACAGAAAATGTTTGCTGAATTGAATTCAGAATCATAGTATGCAAAACACTGAAGTCACTTTATAGCAGCAATTCAGTAAACATGCTAAGTTTCTTCTTAATCCCTGAACACTAGGGATACAAAGAAATATGAGTCAGGAGGACCCGAGTTCAAATTTGACTACAGACACTGGACACTTACTGGCTGCCTGACCCTGAGCAAGTCACTTAACGCCGATTGCCTTGCCAAAAATAAATAAATAAATAAAAAAGGCCTTGAACTCAGTTAATGATGAGGGAAAAGGGTATACAACTCTAAAAGAAGGGAGAATGAGATAGTACATAGGAAAGAGACAGGCAGAGATCTGAAGTGTTTAAGTCAAGGGAGCTCACTTTCACCTGGGACAGAAGGGAAGGTGAGGGAAAATTCCGTGGAGAAGGTGGCACCTGAGTTGGGTCTCGAATGGAATGAATTAAATGAAGTTTCATGGAATAGGAGGGTCTAGTAAGGAATAAGAGAGTGAGGGGAGAAGATAAGGTAACAGGGATAAGATGAAAAGAGAGGCTCAGAAGGAAAATAGTGAGTAAAATAAAATGGAGGGAAATTCACAACTACTTAACTTTGTGAATCACAAATGAATTAGGGAATGGCTAAACAAGCTGTGGTATATGACTGTGATGGAATACTACTGTGCATTAAGAAATGATGAACTCAATGCTCTTAGAAAAACATGGAAAGACTTGCATGAAACAATGAAGGGTGAAATGAGCAGAACCAAGAGAACATTGTATACTGTAACAGCAATTTTGTTTTAGAACAACTTTGAGCAAATAAGTTATCTTTGTCTATTATAAATGCCCAAATTAACTATAAAGAATATATGAAGAAAAATATGATCTGTATTCAGAGAAAGAACTGATAAATAAAAGTATATATAGAATAATTTTACATATATAACTATTTGTGTCTAATGGTAGTCATCTCTAGGGCAGGGGGAGGGGAGGGAAAAATTTACATAGTAATTTTGTATATTTGAAAGTAATGTCAAGTTGTACCTAATAGATTTGCAGTTTCATGTCCAATCATATTTTTTATTGTGCTACATTATGCAAATGCTTGTTTTATTCCACGAATTAAAAATAAAACAAAATCTTTCTTAAAAACAAAAATAGGAGGGCGGAGCCAACATGGCAGCTGGAAAGCAGGGACTAGCATGAGCTCCCCGCTGAGTCCCTCCAAAAACCTATAAAAAAATGGCTCTGAAGAGATAATGTGAGAGATAATTTAAAAATTATTGGACTACCTGAAAGCCATGATCAAAAAAAGAGCCTAGATACCATCTTTCAAGAAATTATCAAGGAGAACTACCCTGATATTCTAGAGCCACAGGGCAAAATAGAAATTGAAAGAATCCATCGATCGCCTTCTCAAATAGATCCCCAAAAGAAATCTCCTAGGAATATTGTGGCCAAATTCCAGAGCTCCCAGATCAAGGAGAAAATACTGCAAGCAGCCAGAAAGAAACAATTTCAGTATTGTGGAAACCCAATCAGAATAATACAAGATCTGGCAGCTTCTACATTAAGAGATCGAAGGACTTGGTATATGATATTCCGGAGGTCAACGGAGCTAGGATTAAAACCAAGAATCACCTACCCAGCAAAACTGAGTATCATGCTCCAAGGCAAAATATGGATTTTCAATAAAATAGAGGACTTTCAAGCTTTCTCAGTGAAAAGACCAGAGCTGAATAGAAAATTTGACTTTCAAACACAAGAATCAAGAGAAGCATGAAAAGGTAATCAAGAAAAAGAAATTGCAAGGGACTTACTAAAGTTGAACTGTTTTGTTCACATTCCTGCATGGAAAGATGATGTGTATGGTGCAGGAGACCTCAGTATTAGGGTAGCTGAAGGGAATATGCATATATATGTGCATATGCATATGTATGAATGTGTGTGTGTGTATGTGTGTGTGTGTATGTGTGTGTGTGTGTGTGTGTGTGTGTGTGTGTGTGTGTGTGTGTGTGTATGTGCGTGTGTGTGTATGTGCGTGTGTGTGTATGTGCGTGTGTGTGTATGTGCGTGTGTGTGTATGTGCGTGTGTGTGTGTGTGCGTGTGTGTGTGCGCGTGTGTGTGTGCGCGTGTGTGTGTGCGCGTGTGTGTGTGCGCGTGTGTGTGTGCGCGTGTGTGTGTGTGCGCGTGTGTGTGCGCGTGCGTGTGCGCGCGCGTGTGCGCGCGCGTGTGCGCGCGCGTGTGCGCGCGCGTGTGCGCATGCGTATGTATATATATATATATATATGGAGAGAGAGAGAGAGAGAGAGAGGGAGGGCGGGCACAGGGTGAGTTGAAGATGAGGGGAAGATATCTAAAAGAAATAAAATCAAATTAAGGGATGAGAGAGGAATATATTGAGAGAGGGAGACAGGGAGAGATAGAATGGGGTGGATTATCTCACATAAAGGTGGCAAGAGGAAGCAGTTCTGTGGGAGGAGGTAAGAGGGCAGGTGAGGGAGGAATGAGTGAATCTTGCTCTCATCAGATTTGGCCTGAGGAGGGAATATCATACATACTCAATTGGGTATCTCACCCCACAGGAAAGAAGAGGGAAGAAGATAAAAAAGGGGGGGGGGATAATGGAGGGGGAGGGCAGATGGGGGTGGAGGTAATCAAAAACAAACACTTTCGAAAGGGGACAGGGTTAAGGGAGAAAATTCAATAAAGGGGGATGGGTTGGGAAGGAGCAAAATACAGTTAGTCTTTCACAACATGAGTATTGTGGAAGGGTTATACATAATGATACACATGTGGCCTATGCTGAATTGCTTGACTTCTTAGGGAGGGTGGGAGGGAAAGGAAGAGGGGAGAGAATTTGGAGCTCAAAGTTTTAAAAACAGATGTTCAAAAACAAAAAAAAAAGTTTTTGCATGCAACTAGAAAATAAGATACACAGGCAACGGGGCATAGAAATTTATCTTGCCCTACAAGAAAGGAAGGGAAAAGGGGATGGGAGGGGAGTGGGGTGACAGATGGGAGGGCTGACTGGGGAACAGGGCAACCAGAATATACACCATCTTGGAGTGGGGAGAGGGTAGAAATGGGGAGAAAATTTGTAATTCAAACTCTTGTGAAAATCAATGCTGAAAACTAAATATGTTAAATAAATAAATTTAAAAAAATAAATAGAGCTATATGGAGAGAAATAGAAGTTCATTCTAGGGAGGGTATGATCAAACACAGCAATAGAGGACAACGGGGTATAACGAAGAGTCAAACTGGCTTGACATAAAACATGTAAAGATAAAAATAGGATGAGATAAATATGGAGAAGTAAGTTGAAATCAGATTGTGGAGGGCCTTAAATTCCAGGATGAGTAGTTTATGCTTGATTTGTGTTTCAAAAATCTCACTAGCAGCATCTGTGGGGGTATAAGATTCACCCACAGCCAGCACCCAGAAAGCTGCCAACAGCACAGGTTCTTCTGATCTGCTTAAGCAAGAGAAGCAAGGTGAAGGGGTTGACAAGCTTACTTTTAATTCAGCATTCAAATATCATTCAGTTAGTTCAGGGGAAAAAGCCAGCACCCTGAACTTCAAAACAAAATGCAAACAAATTACAAACATCAAGAGACTTTGTCTGATTCAAATCCTAACACAGTTACCAGAGTTCAACAAAATCTCAACATCCGTGTTTACAAGCTGGAGGGCTCCTTACCTACAGCTGCCCAGAGTCTCCTCATCAACACCACCTCCAGAGCCCCACACAAATGGCTCTGTCCTCCCTTCTTATAGGGCTTCAGACATCAAACATCATCTGAATCACCAGAGCTCAGGCTCTGGTGATTGGTTCTTGAGTAGGCCCCTCCCCTTAGGACCCTGGGAGGTTCACATCCACATGGATTACGTTAACACCTAATGGGATTTGGGCCTGGGGCTTAGAACCTAGTAAAGCTCACTGAGATAAATTGAGTCACTCAAAGAAAACAAAGGCCATTCTGGTTACAATTTGGTAGGTAACTGGAACCTTGAAGGTTTTTGAGGAGAAGAATGATGGATCATAGTGGTACATTAGGAAGATTACTGCAATCTGTGGAAGGTGAACAGGTGAAAGGATAGAGATACCCAGACATCACCCTGCTATGCCTTTGCCCCACACTGTGCCAATCAACAGGTTTTCCAGGTCCTGCCCTGGGGCTATGTCCTCCTAATTCCTGATACAGTTCATTACTTTTAGTAAGCCTCAGACCTACCATGCTGCCCTTTGATCATCTTCTTTCCAGGCCACTGTGTCTCCTTCCTGCCCATTCTCCTTTCTCTGTCTCTTATGATTTGAAGAATCATAATTATAGGGGAAAAGGAAGGAAGGAGATCAAGGTTCCAGGTAGAAGAGTTATTTTTAGCAAAGAAAGGACTTTCTCTTACTATGGAACCTGAATAAAGTAAAAAGGAAAGGTTAGGAATTTGATGGGATTTATGTCAAAGGGGAGTATAGCAGGGTGTTTAGATTTATGGGAATGTGAGAATAAGGGAAGGATCCTCAGGTGGTTACATTAAGTAAGAGGAGGACAAGTTAGCAGGTAAAAATAAAGTAAAGGAGTCAGGAGGTATAGGAAATAAGAGATACACACAAACATAAAAACGAAGATCAGGAGTAGAATTCATTAGGGAAAGTATATGTTTATATATATATGTGTGTGTGTGTGTGTGTGTGTGTGTAAATGTGTGTATATGCATGTGCATATGTATATGTGCATATATACATATATATATATATACACACATACATACATACACACACACACCAAGTATATCCACACTTAATTGTAGCTTGCGGGGTAGGAAGGAGGGAAAGTGCACAGCAGATAACAAAAGAAAACTTACAAGGAAGCAAAGAGCTTCCTTTGACAGCTCTCAGCACAATGCGTAGTATTTATTACACAGGCTTTCTTGAAATGGAAATTTATTGTTATGTATTTTGAATCCTCTCTTACATTCTGCTGTACAAAATGTGTCTTTTTTTCTTATTTTGCATTTAAGTTTTAATGTTTAAATTTATATTTCTTTTTCTTTTCTCATTGTGTATTGAAGTTTTAGTATTAAAGTGTAAAAGAAAAAGAAGAATTTGATGGGATTAGAGGAATGCACAAAGGTCATTAAGAAAATTCATTAAAAGTAAGAGGAGAAATAATATATGGAAAATATGGGATCTGGGGTCAAATTGGGAGCTTTAGGAGAAAAGAGATTTGGAAGAGCCACTGTGAGAATGAAAAATCAAGAGACCAAAGGTCAAAGTAAGGGTGAAGAATAGGTATTAAATGAGTAAAAAAGCTACAAAGATGGAAGGATAGAAGATTGTTGTTAAAGGGGGGAATTTTTGAGTTCAGAATCTTGAAGGTAGAACAGTTAGAGTGATGATAAAGGTCTAACTATAGCCTCCCTATGAAGTAGTTAGCATGAGATAGAGATGAAGGTTATAGTTGAGGAAGAAATGGTAAAGAAAACTGTGAGGCAGATGGTTACCAGGCAGGCATTCATGAATGAAGGAATAAACAAATGAAAAGATATCTATTAAACAATTGCCTGGTGCCTGAAACTATGCTAAGGGCTAGTTATATGAAGAGAAAACTCACATGAGCTCCAGTTCTAAAAGAGCTTGGATTTTTTTTTTAAGAGCTTGGATTTTAATGGAAGAAAATAACATATGTATGGAAGTAGTGACCAGGGTTTTGGTCAGGGAAATCGATCACAGGAATAGTAATGGTGAATCATAGGGCAATTGATCAACATCACCTTTCTAGGATGGTAATATTGACTTGATTTTTGTGGCAGGAGCTAGAGGCAAAAAGGGATGGGAAAGGAGGAGTAGGATGTGGCTGGTACTCATGTGGTATCATGCAATGCTTTTCACATGAATTAATAAGTATTCTTATTTCCTTACCCAATAAATTAATATTTTTGCCTATATGGAGTTTTTCTACTCAGACTAAACAATAGAGTATTAAGAATTGTGTAACATTTTATTTCAAAGTATTTTCACCTATGTAATCTCATTTAATCCCAACAATTTTAAAAATCATTTTAAAAGTATTTGCATATTGAAAATATTTATATTTCTTCTTCCAATAAAATATCTAGAATGTATTTTCAAATTTTCATTTTTTTCTCCTCACCTCTTGTACCCTTTCTCTTTTCTATAATTGATTTCACTTTTCTGATGAGTTCTTTTCCTGACATTTATAGACTCCTGAATTTTTGCCATCCCCAAATCACAATTCTTCCTTTTTCTTTTAATAAGAATTCACAAAGTCTTTCTAGGTAACTTTGGTTTGCCCACTTGAATCCTTCCCTATTACGCTCCCATGATTTTGGCCAACTAACTCCAAAAGTCTTTCTTTATAAAGTATTTTCAATGATGCATCTCTCTCCTAAGCTTTAGTCCTATATCATCAACTGCTTTTGAACATTTTGAACTAGTTGTCCTGTAAGCATCTCAAACTCAACATGCTCAAAAGGAAACTCAATTATCTTTTTTCCAAAACCTATCTATTTCCAGACTCCCCTACTTCTGTTGAAAGCAATACCATCCTTACAGTAAGTCAGGTTCACAGCTTCAGATTTATCTTCAGCTCCTCAATTTCCCTCATGCCACATTTCTAATCCATTTCCAAGTCTTGTTCATTCTTCCCCCATGTCTCTCATTTTCCTCTCCTGCTCTCCATTGATATGACCTCCATCTTAATTCTGGTTTTCATTACCTCTTATTTGGATGATTGCAATGCTCCCCTAATTGGTCTCCCTGATTTAAGTCTCCTGTATCCAATTGTTCCTCCATCCAGCTCCCAAATTAGTGTTACAGAAATACAAGTCTGGAAGATGGCAGGGTACTATCTGGGACATAACTAAATTCTCTCAACATCCCCCCCACCCCCAACCAACTTTAAAATAACACCTCAAATCAAATTTTTGGGGGAAAGCCAACAAAAGTTCAGAGGGAAACATTCAGCCTAAGACAACATACGAGTCCACAGGAGAAGTCTATAATACTGAGGTGGGAGCAGGCCTGGAGCACCAGTGGTGGGCCTCGGAGGCAGCCATGACAGCAGCAATAGCAGCAGCAGCACCTTCAGGTGCCCCCAGCCCAGAGATGGTAAGAGGTTGGACAACCAGTCAAAAGTATAAAATCTTTTGCAGCAAGTTTCTCTGATAAAGACTTCATTTCTCAAATGTCTAGGGAATTTAGTCAAATTTATAAAAATAAGAGCCATTCCCCAATTAGTCAAAGGATGTGAACAGTTTTCAGAAGAAGAAATAAAATCTATCTATAGTCATATAAAAAATTAAGTCACTATAGATTAGAGAAAGGCAAATTAAAACAAATTTGAGGTACCATCTCACACCTACCAGAAATGATGAATGCTGGAAGAGATGAAGGAAAATAGGTATATTAATGAACTGCTGATGGAATAGCAAACTGGTCCAATCATCCTGAAGAACAATCTGGATTATGCCCAAAGAGCTATAAAACTGTGCATACCCATTAATCCAGCAATACCACTACTGAATCTGTTACCTCAAAGAAATCAAAGGGACAGAAAAGGGACTATATATACAAAAATTTTATAGCAGCTCTCTTGTAGTGACTAAGGATCGGAAATTGAGGGAATGCTCATCAATTGCAGAATGGCTGAACAAGTTGTGGCACATTTGTGATGGAGTACTATCGCACTATAAGAAATCATAGGGGGTTGGGGAATTGGTTTCAGAAAAACACATGGAAAGGCTACACGAACTGATGCAAAGTGAGCAACAAAAAAACAGAGGATCACTGTGCATAGTGACAGCAATGTTATCATTATGATCAACTGTGAAAGACTTGGCTACTCTAATCAGTACAATGATCCAAGGTGATTCCAAAGTACTCATGATGAAAAATGTTATCCACCTCCAGAAAGAGAACTGACAGACTCCAAGTACAAATAGAAGTAAAATTTTCTTGCTTTTTTCTGCTTTTCTTAAAAAATAATTTTTAATTAATTAATTATAATTTATTTCTTTTAATTTAATTTTTTAAAAAAATTTAATATGGAAATGTTTTGTATGATTTCACATGTATTTTATTGTTTGCTTTCTCAGTAGGTGAAGGAAGGTGGGGAGGGAACTCAAAATGTAAAAAGAAAAATGCTTAAAGAGAAATAATACATTTTTGAAATAAAAATTGCAAGACTGACCCAGTCTTTTCTGTGCTCAATAATTTCAGGGGCTCCTCTAGGATCAAATATGAACTACTCTGTTTGATACTTAACTCCCTTCACAAGCTGGCCCCAAGCTACTTCAGGTTTATTATACATTGTTCCCTTTCATGCTCTCTTTGGTGAAACCAAATTGGCCTTCATGCTACATTCTACATACTGCATACCTCACATACTATATTCCATCTCTTCTATCCATTCTGTCACACATGCTGTTCGCCCCATGCCTCAAATATAGTAAAATGGAATAGAATGAAATGGAACGGGATAAAATGGTTCAATGGAATGGCATGGAAAGTGATTTATTAAGCACTTATTTAATGACCAGCAGGACTGAGCATCCCCGTGTAATCACTTCTTATCTGTACCTCTTGGAATTCCTAGCTTCTCCCAAAGCTCCACTTGAGGACCACATGCAATGTTTTTCCCCTAACTACTGGTGCCACCACTTAAAATGACCTTGTATTTTTTTACTTGGGTATAATTTGTATCTCCCTATACCTGTATTGGGTGTCCCAAAAATCTTAGTTCAGTTTTAAGCTTTAATAAATTTATGTTGTTCTTCTCAATCAAATGTAAGCTCATTGAGGGCAGCCACCACCTTTTTGTCCTCAGAACTTAGCACAATGCCTGGTGCATAGAACACACTTCACAAGTACTTTTTGAGTGAGATTAATGGATTGATTGACTAACTGCAGCTGTATCTTCTCATTCCTACACCCTTTCCTTGATCAGGAATTTATTTCTTTTCATATTAGTTTAAACTATGTGTCCCTTGCTATGAAGTCTCTGCTTTATCATCATTTTTTTGTTTTCATCTAGAAGTCTCCTTAAAGTCATTGCCACCAACTCAATTAATTTCTATTTTTATATGGTCTACAATAGACCCTACAATCTAAATATAAGGAACTCTATTTGTTCTTTGTAGAACACTTTCCTAATTTTCTTTTTTAAATCCTCAGTATTTATTCTCCATTTAACCATCTTCTTCCTTATATCCTCTTCACATGCAGCTATATAGCATTGTGCAAAGAACACAAATGGTCATAGGGAAGACCAAGTTTTGAATCCCATACCTCACATCTATTGGCTGTGTGGCCCTAGACAAGTTACTTCATAAATCTGAATCTCAATTTCTCTATCAGTAAAATGGGGATGATAATACATGTAGCACCCATTTTTCATGGTTCTCGTGAGTATCAAATGAGGAATTATATATAGTGCTTCATAAATCTTAAAGGTCTATAACTATAATATATTGCCCTTTTCTCTTTTGAAAATCACTTCACGTCATTGGAGCTTTCACTTTTCCATCAAGTTTTCAACATGGAAAATGAGATATGACACTGACCCACCAGTTTCTTTCATCCACTATCATCTTAAAGTTGAAACTGATAATCATTCAAATGTAAAAAAATTCTACAGTGGATCTACCTAAATCCTTTCCCCAGTAGCAAAGATTAGAACTATCTCCTAAGTTTTTTCCTTTTGTTCCATTGGACCATAAAAAGTCTCCATCAATAGGACCACACACCCTGTTGGGGAAAGACATACATGACTAATATCCAATAAAATTGTCACCAGAAACTGCATGATCAGCTTTCCCGTACTCACTAATGACAACTTCCAAATTTTCCACATTGGCTTTCTATCCTGCTCCCTTTATTTTCCTTTCCCAGATTCTGTTTGCATTTTTTCCCCTCCAAAGTTAACACCAAGAATTCTCACTGACCCAACCTCCAGATTTGCCTATTTAATATAATTGGATGATCCTTTCTTTCCAATTTTTTGTGGTTTCACGCTTCGTTCTGTTGACCCTTATCCCAGCTTCTCTAGCTCCAGCGCAATCTCAATGCACATTCTAACTACATTTCATCCTGCAGCATTAGTTATAACTAACTCAAAGTTCACAAAACTTTTTAACTCTACGTCTCCCAAAGTGGACAAGTCTCTTCCCTATGAGAGGGTGGAAAGACGCACCCCCCCTCCACACCCCCCACATGTATATGGGCATCTCAATTCCCTTGTGACATGAAGTTTTTTTTCCCATCCACATCCATACCCACATACTGAATGTGGGGTCACTTGTCATTCTGGTAAGATCATAAGATTTAAGGGAAGCCTTAGAGATCATAAGATCATGACTTTAGAGCTATATATATTTGCAAAAACAATTAGTCCAATACCCTCATTTTTCAGATGAGGAAACTGAGGCCCAGAGAAGTTTGCTCAATGTCTTATAAGTTTTTTGGAATAGACCCCAGATGCAAACCCAGATCTTCTGGTTCCAAAATGGTAGGCTTTCCAATACACTACAAGAGATAGCATATTATAATAAATTGAAATTTTGAAATAAATTCAAATTTTGAAATCAAGAAGTCTGAGTTGAAGTCCTGCCTGACATATACTGGCTATATGATCAGCCAGATCACTTCCTATTTCAGTGCCCCAGGCGACACAGAAAACAGATTATTAACCTAGAATCCTTGAACTTTTTTTAAAATTTTGTCATTTTAAATTATAGTACAAGGTGATGGCCTGTATAGCTACAGAGATTTTCTTTTTTCAGAACTCTCTATCCCAAAAAACTTGAAGACCTACTTTTAAAGAAGAAAAGAAAAATAAACAAAAAAAATTTAATCATTTCATAGCATTAAAAGATAAAAATCATTATTTGTCTAACCCAGTCGGGTTTTTCCCCTCAATTTGAGGACACAATAAAGATTCTTTCTTCCTTTGGTATGTTTTGTATTTTCACTTATTTTAACAAGTCAGCTGTTTTCCACCCCTTTATGGCTCACTGCTGTGCCTTGGGTATTGTGGCCTCTACTATTCTTGCCAATCTTAGCAGCAGGATTTCTGCAAACATTCATAATCCATGTTAGTCATGTTAGTGGCCTTCAGGTTCTAACGCACTCTCTCTACCCTTTAAAAAGTATCATTAATAGTCTGATTTCACTTTACCATCACTGCATACCACTCCCATATGTCATGGAAATCAGCAATATGAGGACTTCTCAGTCTTTGAAAGTCTTGTAGAACTTAACAGCAAGGCCATCAGACACAGGAGCACTTTCTTCAAAAACTCATTCTTGTTTCTTGGATGTGATGCACCCCCAGAGATCATTTGCCTCTTCATCTCTTGAGTAGGATCCCGGACATGAGGCCACATTCCTTTCTCCTTGGTCATCTTTTCTTCTGAAGCAGCTCCATTGCCTGCAGTTTTCCTTTTCAGCAACATCTTGATTTGTCTACTCTTATCTCTTCAGTTTTTTACCTTTCTTTGTATCCCCGACTCTTAGCACAGTACATGGCACACAGTAGGCACTAATTGACTGATAATCTCTGTTCTTTCATATATAAAATGTTTTAACTATTCTCAGCAAAACAATGATTCAAGACAATCCCAAAGGACTCATGATGAAACATGCTATCTGCCTCCAGAGAAAGAACTGATGTTGTCTGAGTACAGACTGAAGCAAACTATTTTTCACCTTCTTTTTTATTTGCTTCAAGTCTTCTTATAACAAATGAATAATATGGGAATGTTTTACATGATTGCACATGCGTAACCTATATTAGATTGCTTACCATCTCATAGAGCAAGAAAGGGAGAAAGAGCGGGAGGGACAGAATCTGGAACTCAAAACTTGTTTTTAAAAATGTTTCTAAGATGTAATTGGGGGAAAAATAAAATATTATTAAAAATTAAAATAAAATAAAATGTTATCAGTTCTATTGATTTACTTTGTCTTTTTTTAAGTAGACAACTAGGTGGTGCAGGGGATAGAATGTTGGAATTGGACTCATTTAGACTACAACTCAAATCCTGCCTCAGACACTCACTAGCTGTGTGATCCTCAACAAGTCACATAAACTCTCTCAGCCTCACTTTCCTTACCTGTAAAATAAAGGAGTTGAATTCAGTGGTGTCTAAAGTCCCTTACAGGTTCAAATATACGATCCTATGATATTCTCAAACAGGAGGCAGTATGGTACAGTAGAGAGAGATGGCTTTAAGATCAAGAATTGGATTCAAGTCCTGTCTCTCATACATGCTGGCTGTGTGACCATGAACAATCACTAAATCTCCCCATTACCCCTAGTCTATTCTGAGAAACTAAATTGCAGAGTTGGTGGAATCTTACAATGGTAGAGGGAGTTTCCTCATCTTGAGTTCCCTAAACCAATGAGATGGCATGCCCAAATCTTATTTTCCCATGGAGTATCAACCTGTGCAACTAAATAAACTTCCTTCCATCCTCTTCAGGTGGATTCTAAATATTTGGCTTCATAAGCCACTTCTCTCTTGTTTGTCTTTCTATCACTTTTTCTCTAGTGAAAGCAGAAGCTCTTCCTGGGTATGACTAAGGCTGAATTCTTTATCTAAATGGCTTTTCCTCTGTAGAGGGCTAAGATGATATCTCAAGTCCTCATGACTCTTGTCAAAGGCACCCTGAAGTATTGAAGACCTTGGTGAAATCAGTACAATGCCACACCCAATCAGGACCACTTGGATTGCCCAGCCAATTATTGGTAATCTCACTTCTACATAGAATTTGTGTTGGAAATCTTCCATAAGAATGGAAATCATCTCTGGCTAACATAGTTCTCCTTGTTATATGTCTCTTTAGATTTTCATATTCAGAAGATCCTTGAATAAAATTATCTCCACCATAGCATCTATCACATAATTTTGTATGATCTTAATGTATACAGAAGGGCCACTATATTTAAAGAGAATCTCAAAGGCTAGATTTTGCTCCACTGAATCAAATGCTTTTTCATAATCAAACAATAAAAATAATACTATTTTATTTTCTCTATACCTTTCAGTAAACTGTGGGAGCAAGAAAGATATGATCTCTTCTTTTTTCATATTTTCACCAGGATTTCAGCCAATGAATTCATAAACTGTGTGTGTGTGTGTATGTGTGTGTGTGTGTGTGTGTGTGTGTGTGCGTGTGTGATGATGATGATGAAGTGGTTACCAGGGAGGGATATTATGGTTTGAAAAGTTACAGAAATGTTGAGTGGAGTCATAGAGGTGGAGACTAATATATGCTTTCCTGTAGTAATGACATTTTTGTTTGATTAGTGAGATGACCAACAAATAAAGTGAGGCATGCCTTAAGCCAGTCTAGATGTGGAAGAGTTAAGACCTTGAAGGAGTGATCTGTTTGCTTAAGGTTATATCTTTAAAAAGAAACAATTAGAAGAGAAACAGATTCACAGCTATGAGTAGAGAGAAATTTCTTAACTAAACAAAAGAAAAAAGTTATCACAAAAGATAAAATAGATAATTTTGATTATGTGAAATTAAATAGCTTCTGCAAAAACAAAATTAATGCAACTAAGGGAAATTAATGTTAAGAAGGGAAGCGATTGGAGCAGCCAGGTGGCTCAGTGAGTAGAACACCAACCCTGGAGTCAGGAGGACCTGAGCTCAAATCCGGCCTCAGACACTTGACATACTTACTAACTGTGTGACCTTGGGCAAGTCACTTAACCCCAACTGCCCTGCCTTCCCCCCTGCCAAAAAAAAAAGGGGAAGTGATTAACAAGGGGAAAATACTTTGTATGAACTCTCCGAAAAGGGTCTAATATCCAAAATATATAGGCAACTAACAAATATATAGAATCAAAATTCTTTCCCTAATAAACTAAGGATCAAAGAATATGAAAAAATATTTCTCAGAAGAATGCAAACTATTTACAGCCACATGAAAAAATGGCCCAAATCATGAATGCAAGTCATAACTGAGATTTTGCATGCAATTCAGCAAATTGGGAAATATAACAAAAATGGAATTAGTCATTGTTCAAGGGGATCAGAAAAGACTTGCACACTGATTCATTGAAGATGTAGTGGAGGTTTGAATTAGTCCATTTTGCAAAACAATTTGAAATTATGCAAAGAAACTAAAATGTCTGTACCATTTGACCCATTTGATCTCACTGCTAGGTATATTCTCCAGGGAAATCTTTTTTTTTTTTTTAAAGAAAGGCCCTATAAATACCAAAATATTTCTAGTAGCCAAGAAGTGAAAATAGATTAGATATTCATTAATTTAGGAATGGCTAACTTAGTTGTGGGGGAACAGCTAGGTGGTGCAGTGGATAGAACACTGGGCCTGGGTTCAGGAAGACTGAAGGAAAACAAGGTTAAGTGACTTGCCCAGGGTCATGTAGCTAGTATGAGACTAAGGACAGATTTGAACTCAGAAAGATGAATCTTCTTGACTTCAGGCCTAGCATTCTATCCACTGCATCACCTAGCTGCCCCTTTCTTTCCTTTATATTATTCTTTATTACAAGTGATGGCTCTCTGGGAATGGCAATTACTAGGCAGTAAGAAATGAGAAATAGGTGAAATTCAGAGAAACATGGGTAATTTTATATAGATTTTTGCAGAGAGAATAAAGAGAAATGGAAGAATAGCAAATGCGACTACTCCAAAGTAAATTGATTTAACTAAAATTAAGTTGAATTCTGAGTGAAAAATGATTAATGGTTCCAAAGAAGAGATAATGAAACATGCCTTCCTCCTCTTCATGCAAAGGGTGGAAACCGGGGGACTAAATACTATAAACATTTTCAGAAATGGTTACTTTACCACTTATTGTTGCTTAACTATTTTTCTTTATTATAAAGAAAGGTTTATTTGTATGGATAGAAGAGGGAATCCATAAATGAGGTGAAAACAAAAGGCACCAATATTTATTATTAAAGGAAATTCATGCCTGAAAGTTTAAAATGCTATGTCCTCTTCCTTGTGGATTTCTTCTATATATGTTTGGACTATACCAGTCACTTTTCTTAACTTCATCATGTATTTCAATTTTCTCACACAGCACATTGGGTACTCAGGTGGCAAAGGGCAATATAATATAATTGATATATAATATAATTGATGATAAGAATAGAACACTCTAGAAATTCTGGTCGATTTATTCTATTTCATTGCATCATGTTGTTATCTTCCTTTCAGATTTATCTTAACAAATATTCCCACAATTATTTGACTTAGCTCAGTTTCAAGCCAAGTTTTTTGCAGCATTGGTTTCTCTTCCACTGTTGTTCAGTGCTAAGGCTGAACTGTCTATAAGCTTCTATTCTCTTCCAATGCATAAAACAAAGAAACTAACATTCTAAACTAGCACTTCCTTTGGCTAACATTTCTTGGTAAGGAGATTAAGTACTCATCAAGATTGAGACCATTTCTAGTCTCTTTTTACTTATTCTTTCTTACATATTAATTAGCCCAATTGTTTTATATTTAAATGCTATAAAAAAACTGTCATAATTGGAGTCAATATTTCTACTTTTATCCATTTCCTATGGGAAGTAAGAACAGGAGGTAAGCCTATTAATGCTGCTACCAGATACAATGTCTTCCTATCTTTATAATTTCTTCTAATTTGATATTGATTTTGACCTTTGTTCTAGGGTCATGATGTACACAACTGTTTTAGAAGTAACAGCTGTATTAATAATCAGCTGAAACTATTTAAGCAATGAGAGAGGTATATCACTAGAAGATTGACCACCAGATGATGAATTTTCTTTGGCCATGGGAAACCAAGAAACAAATTTTTAAAAATACAAAAGGACTTTGAAGCATGTGTGGTTTCTTTCCATTTCCACAGTAATAATGGCAGAGTAATGGAAAAGATGGCAGAGGGTAATATGAATTACCCTTGGCACATCATAGGTAGTATATAAATGTTTATTCCCTTCTCTTTTCTCCTTCCCTGACCTTACTCCCTTAAATCCCTTACAAGGGAGTATTTCTCTAGATCTTATGACATTGTATGGGTATCAAATATTTTAGGCCATCTTCTTTATACTTTATGAATGTGTTATCTCATTAATATGGGTACTTACTGATATCACAGTATCAGTAGCAGCACAGATCACAAACCATCGATACTTTCTCATTCTTGATGATTCTTGTCCATCTTATTCTACAAATCCTCCATTAAAGAATCACATAATATGCTGAACATCTTCCTCTGGGTCCATTACATTCTGTGCATAACCGTGCAATACCAGAGCTTGTCTTTTACAATATGGCCAGTCCACTTCTATTTTAAATCACATATTTCCTTCATGTTCTGAATTAATTGATTAATTAATAATCAATAGTAATAAACAAAAGTTTATAATCAAATAAATCTATAATATATACTAATATAAATAAGTATAATTAAAATATTAAAAAATAAATGATTAAAAATTAAACATAATTAAAAATAAATATAATGATAAATGGTAATTAGTTAATAATCTTAATTAAAATTCTTAATTTAAGTCCTTATCAGTAATGTTTTAGCCTACTTATATTACAACATACACCTCTTCATTCTTCTTTGGGTCAATTGTGGTATTCTGTGACTCATAGCCATAAAGCACCATTGGAAGAATATTGGTGTTTAAAAGGAAACAATAATTATGATTTCCTGGGACACTTGTCCCCGCTCCCTCCCCCCAGGCAGCAAGGTGACATAGTGAATAGAATCGTAGATATGTAGTCAGGAAGAGCTCAATTTAAATATGGCTTCAGATACTCACCATCTGTGTGACCCTGACCAAGTCACTTGGCCTCTTTCTACCCTAGTTTCCTCATCTATAACATGGAAGTCATAAAAGCACTTACTTTCCAGGATCTTTATGAAGATAAATTGAAGTAAGATTTGTAAAGTGCTTATCAAACCTTATAGCTCAAAATAAATTTAAGCTATCTCATCTTTGTTCACCATAAAACAAAGCATTCACCATGAAGATAATAGCTGCAGCTTAGCATCTGTAGCAAAGAAAGAAGGAGAGATATTCAATGAGGAATTCAACAAGATCCTCCAAACTAAGTCAACATAAGCATTACTACTGAATGACTTCAGTGTGAAGATGGTTACTGGAGACAATGGCAGTGCAATCTCAGAACATAAATTCAAGGGAAAGAGTTTAAAAGCTCTTAGAGGGATTTGAACTATATCTTAGGAATATATTCTACAGGAAGAAAGTCCAGAAGTATTGGGCATGTAGAGTACTAAATAATATCACACACACACACACACACACACACACATGAACATATATCAGCAGACAGAAAACAGAAGTTTATTGACATAGCAGTGATTTCAGAATCTGTTGTGTCATCTGTTACTAAACTAAATAGTGTGGTGGTGGCAGGTGGAACATCTGTGTTTTAATTGTTAGGTCAAGATTAGCATAAGCAGCAAAGAATCCTTCCATCCTTCATTGTATCTCAGTTTCAGAGGCTGCATGAAGTGCACAATCACCTGTCAACAAAAAATCATGCACCAACTCCCCCTCTACTTCAGTCTTGGCTTGTAACCTTTTCAAGTTAAATAATTTACCGCCAGTGTGGTAGCTGACCTTGATGTCATGTTAGTCCTCATTGAAAGTATCTAAAAACATTGCTGAAAACAAGATGCTAAAAAACACAGGAGGAAGCACACATCCATACATGGAATCATTGGTTATAGCAAATGGAGAAGTTTTGAATACTGTGGATAATCTCACTTTCCTTGGCGGTATACTTTCTAGGGAGGTACATACTAATAATGTGCTAGCTCAGTGTTTAGGAGGTTGCAAAAGAAAGTGTGGGAGAGAAGCAGTTTTAGACTACCTACCAAACTGAAGGTCTACAGAGCCATTGTGCTGGCCTCATTGTTGTATGCCTATGAAACCTGGACAGTCTACCAGTGCCATGCAGAGAAACTGAATCACTTCCATCTGAATTGTCTTAGGAAGATTGTGAAGATGACCTGGCAGTATAAGGTATTGGACACTGAGGTCCTTTCTTGAGCTAAACTGCCAAGCATTCAAACTACTGCAGAGAGCACAGTTCTGATGGGCTGGCCACGTTGTTTGAATACCAAATATAAGCTTGCCTAAAAGACTATTTTCAAGAGAAATCACACAAGGCAGACGATCACATGTTAGTCTGAAGAAGGGATACAAGGACACTTTCAAGTTCTCTCCGAAGAACTTTGGAATAGATTGTGTAATATGATAGACACTGGCATAGGACCTCCCAGCATGTGTGCTTTCATCAAAGAAGGTGCTGTGTTCTATGAGCAAAGCAGAATTGAGGTAGCTCAAAAGAAACACAAGATGTGCAAATTTAGAGAATCCACCCCAAACGTTCACATGACATGGACAATTTGTGCCCGACCTGCGGTAGAGCATTCTGAGATCATATTGGTCTGATCAGCCACAGTCAGACACATTGTAACTTGACTCTAATATAGCGATGTCATTTTGGTCTTTGAGAATGAAAGAAAACAACTGACCAACCAACTACTAAACTAGAAGAAATAATAAAGATGAGAAGTCACTGAATGTAGTTGTTGCAGCTCCAACCCCACCTATTAAAAATGGGTTGTGGATATTTTTAAAAATACAAAATGTACTTAAGACATTGATTCTCTTATTACTTCCCAGAAAAGTTTAACCACTTTAAAATAATCACTATATCAAGAATGTTAGAGAACCCAAATTCTTCCTCTGCCAGAAAATACCTTGCTAAGAAGAAAGATATGGCAGCCAAGTAAAACTCTGGGTAAGAGTTAAGGACATTGGCACAGTATTATAGAGGAGGAAATTAGAAGGTAATAAGCAGTATCACCTTGCTTTTTATAAGTGTATATGTATCAAAGTGATACTTTGATAGCTCAGATGAGCTGTGATTCCATTGATGGGGGCAGATCACAACCTAGCCACATTTTCTTTTGCTATGTGATTTTTGCTCATACCCTACTATCAGTCTGCTTGCCTCTGTTTGCCTCAGCTTTTTCAACTGTAAAATGGGAATGATGATATCTACCTCAAAGGCTTATTTTTAGCATCAAATGAGATAATATTTGTAAAAATCACTTCATACAATATTTGGCTCATCGGCAAATATAAATGTCTATTCCCTTCTCTTCCTTCTCTGTCCCTTCTCTCTTAAATCCCCAACAAGGATTGTTCTTGGAGCTTTTCTCTAGATCTTATGACATTATGCGGATCCCAATAAAGTAAAAAAGATTGCCCATCGGTTATCCTTTTTCTCATGACATTGTTGGCCATCTCCTTTTGGTCATACATCTTACTAATAGCATCCTTTATACCTGTTCTGCACAGTCCTTTGTAATGCTTTGCAGCATACTTACTACAACCACCACCACCACCCCCAACCATGTGCCTCTCCAATGCCCTTTGGGTGACCCGTAACTTTAATTCTTTGAAAACTGTGGTATTCCATGACTCAGCCATAGAGCATCACTGGAAGAACACTGATGTTAAAATGATGAGCCATCATTTCGGGAAGAAACTTGGGAACATTATAAATACTGTATAACTTCTCGAAGACAGTCCATCTCAAATTTCTCCTGTTCATTTGTGGGACCAATTCATTATCCACTCACAGTGTCTATATAAGGTGTACTGATGAAATGGGTTATCCATTTGGTTGCTTGTCTGTACAATAGGCACTGTTTGTTTGATTTCAAGAAAGTTTGACTTGGTACTACAATGTATTCATTCATTCATTTAATAAACATAAGCACTGGGGCATCTAGGTGATGCAGTGAGTAGAGCACTGACCCTGGAGTCAGGAGGATCTGAGTTCAAATTCAGCCTCAGACACTTGACCCACTTACTAGCTGTGTGACCTTGGGCAAATCACTTCACCCCAATTGCCCTGCCCTCCCCCCCAAAAAAAATAAAAAATGAAAAAATAAACATAAGCACATACTACATGCCAGGCATTATGCTAAGTGCTAGGCACACAAAAAGAGGCAAAAGACAGTCAGTCCCTGCCCTCAAGGAGCTTGCAACCTAATAGGGAACACAGCACATGAGTAAATATATACAATACAAATCTTAGTATTCTCATCAAACAAGTTGTCTTCAAATGTGTTTTAAAAAATTTTTCAAGATTCCATGCCAAAAGTCACTATAGCACTAATTTTGTCCTCATCTTAACCATTTCTTTTAATTTGGTGTTGGTTTTGACCTCTATTCTAAGGTCATGATACACCAATCTGTTCTAAAATGAGACTCCAATGAATATCAACAGCAAGTAAAGAATAAAATTGGACAGTGCATATTCAACCAAGATTTTTCAATAGCAGATAGTTTTCAGAGGAAGAAATTCAAGTCATCAACAACCATGTGAAAAAGTGCTCCAAGTCATAAATAATTAGAAAAATGCAAAGTAAAGCAATCCACCAAAATGGCAAAGTTGACAAAAAAGGAAAATGACGAATGTTGGAAGGTGTTGAGGGAGAGGGGGGAGGCACATTAATTCATTACTGATGGAGCTGTAATCTGGAAAGTAATTTGGAACTATAACTAAAAAATTATAAAACTGTACTTACTATTATCAAGCACATACCAAAAGGATCAGAAAGAGGAAAAGGACTCATATGTACAAAAATATTTATAGCAGCTCTTCTGTGTTGGAACTGGAAACTAAAGGAGTACCCTTCAATCAGGAGATGGATGGACAAATTGTGGTATGTTAATGTAAAATAACATTATTGTGCCATAAGAAATGATGAAAGGGATAGTTTCAGAGAAATCTAGAAAGACATATATGAACTGATGCAGATTGAAGTGAGGAGAGCTAGGAGGACAATTTATACAATAACAACAACGTTGTAAGGATGAACAACTTTGAATGACCAACTCTAGTTCCAAGGGATAGGAATGATGCATACTACCCACTTCCTGGCAAAGATGTGATGGACTCAAGACACAAAACTGACATATATTTTTGGACCTAGTACATGAAGAAATGTGTTTTGCATAACCATCCATGTCTGTTTTAAAGACTTTACCCCGCGATGGGAGTGGGGAGTAGGATAGAGAGAAAATAAATATTTTTAATGGAAAAAAATTATAAACAATTCCCTGGCTGAGGTCCTCCTACCCTCACAGAATAAGTATATCTTCTCCTGTTAGAGTCCTCTAGGAAGACAATATTAGCAAACCAAGAATATCTGCACTATTTTTTTTTAATATCTGCACTATTTAGTGTTTCCTCCTCTTTTCCCCATTTTCCCTACCCTTCCTATCAGAATTTTTTAGCTTTTCCCTCTCTTCTCCTGAGTTCCCAGTTTGCATGTGGTATGGATCATGCAACTAATTGACACTAGGGGAGAAATGTCAGAGCTCTCACATTTTCCCTAATGCTTTTATAGCTCTTAGAATTTTCCATGAGCTTCTGCATACCTCAGACCCACACCATACCACCCTCATCATTGTCTTTGAGATCCTCCTTCTCTTCACAATAGTAGTTTTTATTTCATTATTATCTTCTTGGTTTCTCCTTCTCTGCCAGTTAAACTACTTAACTGTTATGAGTTCCTCTGAAATACTTCTTCTCGATTTCCTAATTGCCTAGAGCCAAAGATGCCTGGGTCTGTCATCTGCTCTACTTCTGCACCCTTGGGACTACCCCTTTGCATTTGACCTGCAGATGAATTCATCTAAATCTTTCATTTCCCTCAATTAGACCAGGACCTCCTTAAAAGGAGAAACTATCTCATTTTTTTCTCTATTTCTATTTACCTACGTCACTTAGTGTAGTTCTAGTGGACTTAGCACCTAATAAATGATTTTTTTCATTTATTTATACATGCACACATATGTGTCACTCACATATGGAGCTTGTGTGATCTTCACAGCAACTCTGAGTTAGGGAGTGAAAGGGATCTTATCATCCTTATTTAACAGATGAGAACCCTGAGGCAAAGAAAAGAAAATATCTTTTGTAAATCTAGAATTCCTTTTATTTTTCTTTTTAAAATAATATTTGCTAAAAAAAAAAAAAGAATGCTCCCTATGTAGAGAAGAGGGGAAGGATATATTTGGAAAAGAAGATGATGTAAAAACAAAAGACATAAAAAATGTTATAAAGTGACAGATGGCTAGTAGAAGAACTCAGTTGCCATGATTACTGAAGAAATAGCCTAAAAAGGGAAAGGAATACTGGTCTAGGAGTCAGGTAAGAGCAGGGTATGGATTGCAACTCTGACATTTACTACACAGGTCAAATTATTTTTTAATAACATTTTTTAAAAAAATTTATTTAATATTTCATTTTCCCCAATTACATTTCAAAATAATTTTTGACATTCATATTTTTTTTAAATTTGAGTTGAAAATTCTCTTTGCTTCCTTCCTCATTGAGAAGGCGAGAAATTTGATATGGGTTATATATGTGCAAGGATGCAAAATAAATTTCCATATTAGTCACATTATGACAGAAAACATGGACCAAAAAAAAGTTTTTTAAAAATGCTTCAATGGGCATTCAGATTCCATCAGTTCTTTCTCTGGAGATGAATAGCATTTTTTCATCACAAATCCTTCAGAACTTTCTTGGATCATTGTATTTCTGATAATAGCTAAGTAATTCACAGTTAATCATCATATAATATTGCTGTTACTGTGTGCAGTGTTCTCCTGGTTCTGCGCATTTCACTTTGTATCAGTTCACATAAATCTTTCCAGGTTTTTTTAAAATCATCCTGCTTGTCATTTCTCACAGTACAATAGTATTCCATTACAATCATATGCCATAACTTGTTTAGCCATTTCCCAATTAATGGGCATCCCCTTAATTTCCAATTCTTTGCCACCAGAGAAAGAGCTGCTATAAATATTTTTTGTATACATAAGTCCTTTTCCTCTTTGTTTTTCATCTCTTTGAGATACATACCTAATAGTGGTGTTGCTGGATCAAAAGGTATGCATGGTTTTATAGCCCTTTGGGTGTAGCTCCAAATTGCTCTCCAGAATGGTTGGATCAGTTCACAACTCCAATGACAGTGAGTTAGTGTCTCGATTTTCCCACATCCCCTCCAACATTTGTCATCTTCCTTTTCTGTCATATTAGCCAATTTGATATGTGTGAGGTGGTACTTCAGAGTTGTTTTAATTTGCATTTCTCTAATAAATAGTGATTTAGAGCATTTTTTCACCTGACCATTGGACTGCCTTTTCAAATCCTTTGTCCATTTATCAATTGGGTAATGGCTCTTATTTTTATAAATTTGATTCAGTTCTCTATGTAGTTGAGAAATGAGGGTTTTATTGTAGAGACTTGCTATAAAATTTTTTCTTCAGTCATGATTTTTTGATTGCATATTTCCTTCCATTCTGTTTTTCTGCCTTGTTAATCCTACTCTCTCTCCTTTCATCCTGTCTACCCTCAAAAGTGTTTTGCTTCTGACTACTGCCTTCCCCAATCTGCCCATCCTTTGTCACACAGCCCCTTTATTGTCCCCCTCCCCTCCTACTTTCCCATAGGGTAAGACAGATTTCTATATCTAACTGAGTGTGTATATTATGCCCTCTTTGATCCAATCCTTATGAGAATAAGGTTCAAGAACTCCCCTATTTATCTCCCCCATCCTCTTCACTTTAAAAGCTCTTTTGAGCTTCTTTTATTTTTTTAATGTTTTATTTTTTCTCCAATTACATTTTTTAAATTTTTTTCAACATTCACTTCTACAAGATTTTGAGTTCCAAATTTTTTATTCCCTCCTTCCCCTCCCCTCTCCCCTAGACAGCATGCAATCTGATGTAGGCTATACATGTACAATTATATTAAACATATTTCCACATAAGTCATGTTGTGAAAGAAGAATCAGAACAAAAGGGAAAAGCCACAAGAAAAAGAAGAAAGAAAATAGTATGCTTCAATCTACATTCAGACTCCATAGTTCTTTCTCTGGGTGTGGATAGCATTTTCTATCATGAGTCTTTTGGAATTTTCTTAGAGCATTATGTTGCTGAGAAGAGCTAAGTCTATCAAAGTTTGTCATACATAATGTTGCTCTTACTGTGTTCAATGTTCTTCTGGTTCTTTGAACCTCTTTTATGTGAGATAATTTATCCCATCCTACCTCTTCCTTTCCCCTTCTCCCAGTGCATTCCTCTTTCTCATCCCCCAATTTTATTTTTTTTGAGATATTATCCCATCGCATTCAACTCACACCTATGCCCTCTATCTATCTATACTCCTTCTAACTGCCCTAATAATGAGAAAGTTCTTAGGAGTTACAAGTATCATCTTCCCACATAGAATGTAAATAGTTAAACCTTATTGAATCCCTTATGAGTTCTCTTTCCACTTCTCCTTTTGGTACTTCTCTTGAGTCTTGTATGTGAAAGTCAAATTTTCTATTCAGCACTGGTCTTTTCATCAGGAATGCTTGAAAGTCCTCTATTTTATTGAATATCCATTTTTTCCCCTGGAGGATTATACTCAAATTTGTTCAATTTTTCTTGGTTGTAATCCTAGCTCCTTTGCCCTCCAGAATACCATATTTCAAGCCCTCCAATCCTTTAATGTAGAAGCTGATAAACCTTATGTTATCCTGACTGTAGCTCTACAATATTTGAATTATTTCTTTCTGGCTGCTTGAAGTATTTTCTCCTTGATGTGGGAGTTCTGCAATTTGGCTATAATATTCCTGGGAATTTTCATTTTAGAATCTTTTTCAGGAGGTGATCAATAGAATACTACAGTAAGTAAAGGATGGAGTACCACTTGCCAAGGATGTTGCAGAAGGATTTTATGCATCAGTAAGAGATTGGACTAGAAGGCCTTAATGGGCCCTTTCAGTTTTTAAGATTCTATGACTATGGCTAGTCACATTGGCAAGTGACAATAATAGACTTTGGAACTTGTTCTATTTAATTATGTCACTAGAAGGTGAAACAGGATTTGTCCTTGCCTCTTTGGGTACATTATCTATACAAATGCACCCTAATCAAGAGCTCCAGAACTGAAGTGATGTCAGACTATGAAGAGGTAATAATTCAAATTATTAGTTTGAATGTATGACCCATGGGACTGATGACATACTTTTTCAATATATTTTTGTTCCCCATCAGATAGAGGACATTGTTATGACACTGAAAAACATAGCAAATTAGCACAAAGCTAATGTAAGGGTAAATATTTTTGTAGGCTAATAGATCCTGGATAGCTTTATTGCTTTTTTTTTTTACAATCAGTTTAATCTCAGAGCAATTGAAACTTTCTCTAAGTTAAATTTCAAGAGACACTTGGAAACTTCCCATTTCAGCTTCAATACTTAGTTTGAAATCTTGGAATAAAATGTCTACTAATTATTTCTGACAGTAATTTAAGCAAGCACTCTCTAAGAGAAAATGAGAACAAAGAAGGAACTCAAACCAATTTCAGGATCATGGTACTATGCAGACTAGCATATGAAATGATCCATACCACCCCTGATGCAAGAAACAGTAAACAAAATAGTCATTGAACTCTCTGGATACAAATCCAGAAATATGGACATTTTTATGTATAAATGAATATTGCTGCTTGTGATATTTCAGATGATTCATGAATTGTCTAGGTGGTTGCTTCCTCCACAGGTACAAATCTCAATCCTTTTACAAAAACCTTTTCATCTTGTACAATTCTTATTTTTCTGTAGATACTCCATAGAAGATTAATTTGACATGCTGAAGACCATTCTCTATATGTTGACCAAGATACACGGAGCTTGGGGAGAGTCAGAGTTTAGAGAAGACATTTTCATTATCCTCTTGGAGTTTATAGGCTAGTAGGGGATGTGACACACAAATAACCACAGTACAAAATTGTTCAGAAGGGATGCATTAAAAAGGCACAAATGGAATTTTATGTGATACTCAAGGAGGGAAAAGGTCTTTAATTACTAGTGGGCATGAGGAGAGGCAATATTGGAGTTTAATTTGAAGGATAGTTAGAAATTCAAATTGGAACAGAAAAGAAGTAAGGTCATTCTGGGCATAGGAAACAGCATTAGCAAAGCCATGGGGTGGGATAATGTAGAATTCACATTGGGCAGAAAAGTACATTGCATGTATGGAGAATGGCAAGTTGTTCAACTGGTTAGATGAAGCAACATATTCAGATAAGAATAACATGAGGGGGAAAACTGCAAAGTGGATGTCACTAGATCCTTGAATGCATTTGAACTTCATTCATTTAGTCATTCACTCAGGAAAGAATACAAATCCAATGAAGGGTTTTAATCAGAGTAAAATGACCAGAATTATTTATAAGAAAGATTAATCTTTTAGTGGTAGGAAGGATGGATTAGAGGGGAGAGAGTAGAGGCAGGAAAATCTTTTCAGGAGAGATTTAAACAGATTTGATTGTCAATCAATATTTATCGAGCACCTACTATGTATAGTACTATCTACAGCTTTTATTTACTTCTCTACCTTTCTCTCACTCCCACCACCCCTTATACACGAATCATAGAATCATAGAATCACAGAATCTCAGAGTTGGAAGAACATCTAGTCCAACCTATATATCTGAATGGGAATCTCTAAGATCAAAGTTAGCTCTTTTTTTAAAAATGGATTAAAAAAGACAGCAATAACATTAAGACTAGTACAACCAATTACACTTATTTTGCAGCTATTTACAATCAAATAAATTAATTTAATCTTGTAAAATATCACAACAATCCAATTATTTTAGTACCTCCCACCCAGAGTATAATGTACATTACAAGTACTAACTTCATATGCATTCGGTGAATGAATGACTACATCATCTCAGTGCCCTATAATTAGTGGGGACCAAAGAAATCATCTACATCAACCCTCTATTTGAAGAATGAATCCCCTTAACATCATCTCCAACAAGTAGCCATCTAGCTTTTACTTAAACACTTTCCTTGACAGAAAATGTCATCTTGAGAGCTATTTCATTCCCTTTTTGAATAGCTGTAATTATTAGAATGTCTGTGCTTATATCAAACAAATTATGGAATACTTTAAAGGCTGGAGTGAGGAATTTTTATTTTATTTCAGAAGCAATAGTAGTAAAAAGATATGTTCTGTTTTGACTCTTCAGTCATGTCCAAAAAAGTAACCCTTCACCCCCATATTGTTACCCCCTCAAAAAACAACAGTTCAACAAAAATATGAACTATAATGACTGAAAGTAATAATACATTTAGAAAGCGATTTAGAATTATGCAAACATGATGATGAAAATATCCATACCCTTTGGACCAGAGACTCCACTATTGAGTTTATACCCTAAGGAAACCATAGATAAGAAGAAAATTCTCACATGCACTAAATTATTTATAGCAGCACTTTTGTATGATAGAAAAAAATATTAGAAACAAAGAACATGCCCATCAATCAGGGAATGGCTAAACAAATTGTGGTACTTAAATATAATGGAATATTAATATGCTGTAAGAAATGATGTGTGAGATGAATAAAGAGAAACATGGAAAGATGTACATGAACTGATGAAGAGTGAAGTAAGCAGAGTCAAGAAAGTAATATACACACCATAACTACAGTACTGGAAATGGAAGGAATCATTGAACACCAAAAAAAAATTATCAAAAGTAAATGCAACAAAATCATGAAGAACAAGAGTGACTTGAATAGATATGAGAAGATACCATTGACCTACCCCTTTATGGTGCTGGAAGAGCCACAGGTGTTACAAATTGTACATGTTTTCACACTTTTTCAATATATTCATCAGTTGTGCTGATTTTTTTTTTCCTGCTCTCTGAAAAAAAGTACCATTTGTTATATGGAATAGGTGTCCGGTAATACAGAAGGGGAAGGATGCTTGATATAAGAAAGAAGATATCAATAAAATCTCACTTTTTTAAAAAATGGTAGTACAACTTTTTAGACTTAGTGTTGAATTTGCCTCCAGGGAGGGGAAGACAGCCTACCTCAAGCAGCAAGGCTCCCTCAGGGAGAGACAGGTGGCAGCTTTTATCAGGCAAGTCAAACCATGATCACTAGCCCTTGACTACCACCTCCCCTCAGAGCCCAAAGGAGATAGCCCAGGATCTTGAACTGAATAACGTTAGGAATAGCAGTACTTTTTGGATCCCTTTTCCTAGTTCTATTCTGGGCCCATAGCCATCACTGAGGAGAGAAATCACTGTAAAAAAAGGTTTTACTTCTCTTGCCACTATACATACCAACTATTGAGCAGGTATTACTAAAGAGAAGATAAATCCAAGATCCCTAGAAGTGACAGCTCCTCCCAGACCATAAGTCCTTGCAACCCAGTTTTTTTCAGCCACCATCCCTATGGAGATATGACCTAGCAACTGTCCCTCTGGGTATTTTTGCTACAAGGATTGAAGATCCAGAAAAGAAAGTTTGTGCTACCAAAGTCCTTGGAACTGACAAATGGTTCAACATCAGAAAGTGATATGATTCTATCGATGGAGATGACATTTAAAATGACACATTGCCATCTGCTTCACCAATGCACCCTAAGAATCACAGGAACTTTACATTTGACTTGCATCTTCCAAAACCACCTTTCTCTTGGAGAATGGCTTATAGCCTTACAGATTTGAATCATTTCCCTATAGCCTTTGGGTGTCAGACTTAAATCAAAGATGTCTGATGTAGATTTTATCCTAGTCTGCATCTTTTCTTCTTCTGTCTATATTGATTCTGCTCATGCAAAAAGCTTTTAAATTTTATGGAATCAGCATTTATCTTTCGCTGTTGGAATGCAAGCACCTTGAGGGCAGTGGTTGTCTTGATTTTGTATTTTTAGCCTCAGAGCTTTAATACAGTACTTGGCACATAGGAAATGTTTAATAAATACATTTTCATTCATTTCTATTCTTAAACACAGAAGCAGATTTAGATTTCTATGAACCAAATCAGACAACTTCCCACATTGCTATGTGGTCAAATTTCTAGGGGTGACAGATATCTGCCATTTTCTTTCCTTCCCCTGGAAATGTTAAAAAAAAAAACCTTCTGATAATCAAGAAGCAAATGGTTGATTTTGGGGGGTGGGGCAGGGGAGAGAGGGCGGGATGGAGCGTGCAGTTGGACTAAATCAATCCTATGTGAAGGAAAGAAAATCCTCTTCCACCACCTCCTAGATATTCTTCTTTACTTAAATGAGACTACTAAGAAAGCATGTGCTCTGGTCTGATTGATTAGCCATATCCCCTTGCCTACGTGAGAACTGGTAACAGCTGTCTCCAGTGCTACACCCTGTGTTTTGAAAAGAAATCCCCTTCGCCTCCTCTTTATGGGAAGATTGTTCATTCCTCTTTACTGTATCATTGAGAATGGGTCTAGTTCAGTAGCCAATCAGACTCAGTTGTGCATTATATGTACAAATAGTTCTCTCTCCAAACTCCTTATCCTTCTCATTTGCTGTATTAGTATCCTGAAACATCACTGCCTCATTCATGACTCCCTCCCCAAGACAACCATTTAAGGAAAGACGTATAGGTACTATTTCTCTCTCCCCCATTCTTGCTTTCCTACACTCTTATGTATGTTGTCTTCTCCCAGACTGTTTGTATTCTATCCCTAGCACTTAGCACAGTGCCTGGGACACAATAGGTGATTAATAAATGTTCTATCTGTCCATTATCTATCTAAATATGCTACTGTGAGCCTGGGGTGTTGGATAGAGACCTGACTCAGAGTCCAGAAGACATGGCTTCAAGTCTCTACTCTGACACATGCTGGTATTCTGACCACAGGCAAGTCACTTTTCCTCAGGGCCCCAGGACACTCTCTGAGACTATAATTGGCAGAAGAGTTAGTGATCTGTATTGGTAGAGGTATTTTCCTCACTAGGAGCCCTGTATAATGAAATCGTAAGTTCAGACAGACATATGCATAGGCACATGAAATACGTAATAAGATTTTGTATCCATCTGTCTGGGATAGTTCTGGTTTTGTACTACAGTTAAAGCATAAGGGGAAATGATTCCTAAGCCCAAATAGATCCTTATGACTCCACAGTTATGAAGATTAATCTCACATTGAAGAATACAAAGCAAAACATGACAAAAATAAGACTGCTTTGAAGGTAACGTGTATAGTGAGGCAGCGTGGCCAGAGAGTTGCCCCAGGAGGAGCTGTAGGTTCAAGTCCCATGGCTGACATATACAGGATGTGAGATACGAGGAAAATCAGGAAACCCCTCTGTCCTCCAAGCAACTCTCTAAGATTAAAAATTGCAGAGAAGGTGCCCACCTCTATTAGAAGAAGGAATTTCCTCACCCAAGAATTTTCTATGCCACTGAAATAACAGGTGGGTCCCTATCACTATGTTGCAATTCTATGAGGATGAGAATGGGTCTTGTTTAATTTTAACTCAATCCCACTCCAACACAGGGCTCTGAATACAGTAAGAGCCGGATAAATGTTGAATTGAATGGAGACTTCCCTAGGCCTTGGGTCTCTCATCCCTTAAAATCCTCTCCATATCTAATAGCCTGTGTGATTCCTGTGATTAGACTTGGTAACCCTATTTTCACTTCTCTGATTCTGATTCTTCAGGACTCCTGCCGTTTCTCTTTTCAGCCCCATAATTTTACTCATCCTAAAGGCTAGAGTATGGTTGTCTCGTGCAAGTCCACATAGTTGAGAAGGAAAAACAGAGATTATGTTTTCTGTCCTCTGAAGTGGATGCTCAGGGCAAGGCTGCAAGAACAAATTGCCAATTCTTTTGCTAATCACTCTGACATTGCCATTCATCATCATGACTGGACTTCCAATTAAGTTGCATTTCGGTGTTAATGCCCTTGAAATATGTAACTCCATAAGCATTCCATTGTGATGAAAACTCTTATGTGCATCCAAACAGAGAAAACACTGTAACTGTCACAGGGAGGCCACAAGCAGGCTTTCCGGCAATCCCTAAACCGGAAAGAAAAAAAAAGAATTAGTAATTCAATATAATTCAACCCAAAATCTGTGTAATGTGCATGAGAGAATAATAAAACTAGACACAAAGGTCATACTGTCAGCAATAGTCAATTTTATAGTTGTGATCATCAAGAAGATCCAAGATAGGAGTTCTTAACCTTTTTTTGTGTCATGGACCTCTTTGGCAGGCTGGTGGGAGCCTATGGACTCCTCAATACACACACACACACACACACATTTAAATTCATAATTGAAGAAAATGCTAAATTTCATTTAGAGGTTAGTGAAAAAAAAATATGCAATTGTTTTCCTATCCAAGTTCACAGATCTCCAGGTAAAGAATCCCTGATCCAGACCTTGGGTGTCCCATGTGTCTCAGTGACAGGCAGCAGCTAAATATGATGCACTTATAATGATTTCTATTCATTGTCTGTGTAGCTTCCAGGACTAAACGCTTCTATTGGGTTATTGCCTGGGTTGTAGCTGGCATGACTCTGTCTGACACTGTCATATGCTGATTTATCATATCTCTGGTACAGAGCAGAGTGAAGAGAAGGACGGGGAATGAGTATGGTACCACATTCAAATGCCATGTTGAAAAGGGATTAAGGAGGAACAACAAATTCTGCAGACCCCTCCGTTCCAGAGTTTCAAACTTCTCCTCAGCACCAAATATAAAAACTGCCCCATCTGTCCTCTTTGTTACCCAAGGCTAAATTGTACTTTCTGTCCCCCCCCCCCCCCCAGGATTGCTTATCTCAGATGATCCCTTAGGCGGATTTCTACTCCCATTCCCTCAAGGAAGCAGCCGGGGCAAGAGCAGGATAGCCTCTGGGTTTCAGATCCTTCATCCAAAGCCTTTAAGAAGGCACAGCCACATGGAGGGTGAAACTTGGACTCATAAGGCTCTGCATGATTAATATCCTGACTCTGCCCTGCTAAAACAAAACCCCTTGACAATCTGCCATCAGATACCTTTCAGAGGAGCGAGGCTCTGCAGTGCTTCTTACAGACACAGTGAATGCAGCCCTGAGCCCCTCTCCAGCAGCAGCTTTTGTTTTCAGCCCTTCTTTTTTCAATGGTTGTCATGGAATCAGTTGATTATCATATGAAAAGCTTGTGCCTGCACACAACCCTCTTCCCGCCTGTCTCTACAATCCCACCTCCCCCCAAAAAGCCTGTTGCTAATGCCTCAATCTTTCATTTTCAAGGAAAGGAGGGTGGGGCAAGAGAGCCCCAATAGAATTATGGGTGAAGAAAGGGGAGCTTTTCTATTTCCACTCTTTGGGAAAATAGCTATGTTTAAAAAAAAATTCTTATTTTTTATTAATTTATTTTTTTCTTCCAGCCAGTTCTTCCTCCAGCTCATGGCAGCTGTAGCCTCACTGGCAGATACAACCGATGTATTCACCAGAGTTCATGTTAATTGCCTCATGAGTCAGAGGATAGACATGTGTTCTTCTTATTTAAGGCCCCCTGCAATAGGCTTTTGCTTAATTTTTTGTTAGGGTTTCAATGATCAATTCCCACACTCTTAAAAGCAAAAACATCAGAGAAGGGGGAAGCGATTTTCTTGAAATGCCTTCAATTTGGCATAAAAATGGTTATAGACAATTTGAGAAAAACAATGATCTTGTCAGTCCCCTGGCCTGAGACTCCTAGAAAAATGGGGCTATCTGACTCTAGAACTGACTCAAGCCATATCACAAGTCACCTCTTTGGCCTCACTTGAACCTCTATCAAACTGATATATTATTTTCAAGTGTAAAAATAAATCTCTTCAAATACAAAGTATGTGCATTGGACATGGGCAACAGAAGGGAAGGGAACATAAGATTTCAGTGTACTAAGAAGTGCCTGGAAAAAAAAACAGCACCTACTGACCAGTAGTGGAAAGAGACCACGGCCCATTTCAAAAAAGCACCTCATCGGCTAGTCACGGGGATCAAGTGATGCACTTTGACATGTGCCTTCCAGGAGAGAATACATTGTTACTGAGGAAAGCTGGTAAAAGCTGCTAAAAAAGAAAAATGCTTCCTGACCTGCATTTTTATCCTGATTCTCCCACTTGCTAGCCCTGAGACCTTGGGCAAGTCACTTAATTATAACTGCTGACATTTCTATAGTCTTTGACCCTATACAAAGTACTTTCTTCACAGTACTGCTGTGGGGTGGGCAATCCAAGTATTAGCATCTTCATTTCACAGATGAGGAATTGAGTTTCAAAGGGATGAAACAATCTGTCCATGATCGTAGAACTAATAATGTTAGAAGTGGGACTCGGATTCTGAATGAAGTACGTACACTGTACATAGGGGTTAATTTCCCTCAATCTGTTTCCTTATCTATAAAATAAAGGGGCTGAATTAAGTGATCTCTAAAGTGATTTCCAGCTCCAAAAACTGATGATTCTATCAAGAAGTAACTTCTAGGAAGCTTTTCAATTTAATGCCCTTCTAAAACGCCTACATAACGGGTATTTGATAGTTGTTGTCGTTGGTCCTTCCTTTTCAAAGAGAACCAACAACATCATGAGTGAGTGATATTTTGACTCACCCATGAATAGGATTTAAGTTAGGCTGACACAAATTGTCAGCTTCATTCTCTTCCACAGTCAACCAAGTCCAGTGGCAGGACTAAATTGATGGCCCAGGATGACCATGGTGTCTTCAATGTCCGACCAAACTCTAAGCACTCCACAGAGCCTGCTTCAGCTGTCTTCATGGCCATTGGAACAAATTGTTCTTATCAGCCCATTCTGCCAGAAGTCTTCACATGCTTCGGGTGACATCCCCCTAACCCACCAAGAGATTTAAAGCCTGTTGGCTACCCTCAGCTTGGTTTAGTCTGTCTGCTGAAATAGTTTACCAGGGTATGGCTTCTGCTTCTGCTACAGCTTCTTAGAGCCACACATGAGACAACACTTGATAGTAGGAGCTACAGAACAGAAGAAACAGCCTGGAACAATGGAGTTAGATTTGGAGTCACAAAACCTGGGTTCAAATACCCGATCTCATCCTTGATCCCTGTGTGGCTTTGGGCACGTCACCCTTACCTGTAAAATAAAAGTTTTGGCCCAAATCACTGCTAAGGTGTTTTTCACTCTAAATCTATGATCCTAATTAACATCTTGCATCAATAACGAGTTGGACTTAATGATGGAAATCATGGGTTTTTTTTTTTCTCTCTTTCTACATTACAGATAATTTCATTTACTCCCAGTGGGTAACCACACCTAAATCTAGTCTTCATCCTTGAAGAAAGACCTAAAAGTGTCCCATGACAGAGTCTTTTCCTGGAATTATCCAGGATTATCATACAACTCTCAAAAGCAATCAGTTCCTAGGATAAGAGCTAGAGATGTAAGAGACATAAGAGGCCATCTAATTCAATTTTACAGAGGAGGAAACTGAGGCCCGGGGAGGTATATCACCGATGCAATACCCACAGTGGCTGCTAGGAATATGCCGGTGTATTCCCAGGTTTGAATCACAAGATATAACAAACTCTTTTCATGGAAGATGAAACCAAAACATTTATTCAAACACCAGAAAGCCAAATCCATCATAGTAACCAAGAAATCTATAGACATTATCAATTCAGGGGGGCCCGCCATCCCCAAGCCTTCCCTCTTTCAAGTTTCACCACAAACAAACCCCCTCAAGCAAAATCACTCCCTCTCTCTCACTCACGCTAGCTGCTCCGCCTCTCTGCCTCCTCTCTCTCCCAGCTCCAACTCACTCCAACTTCCAGCTCCACCCCTTCCTGCTCTATCCATTCAGCAAGCTCCTCCCACCACAGGCTCATGTGACTCAGACTCATGTGACTCAAGCAGGTCACATGGGCCTATTAAGGGGCAAGAAAGATCTTCCCGTTCCATTAACAATACATTAATAATAGAGGAGGTTGGTGCCAGAATGTTTTTAAGCAAATTCTGGAAAGCCGTAATCTACCTAAGAATGAGAAAATTGGCTTCGGTAACCCAGGTTTAAACTTCCGTTCATTTCTAGTTAGCCTCCCTATATTTTGAAACTATTCATTATCCTTGTGACCTTAGGAGAGCACATTTGCTTCTTTCAGTTACATTTTCTTCATTTGTAAAATGAGAGGGGAGGGAGACAAAAAGATTAGATAACCTCTAAAGTCACTTATACCTCTAAATCTATGCCCCCAGGATCCTATGGTATGAAATAAACATAACAGCTAAAGATGCCATATGGACTGAACCCATGATTTAATGGGTATAGGGAACTCCTAGTGAGGAAACTCTGTTAGCTTATGTTAATATAAAAAGTAGTCTTTGGATAGGAAAAAATTTCATTTTAATTAGAGAAGTTTACAGTTGACCAAATTGCATACACACCTCCCAACAAGGGGAGGGGGGTAGGGCGGGTGTGACGGGTGATATAAAATGGAGGGAGGGAAACATCTTGACCACAAGACCAATTAATGAAGAAGTGATTAGGCAAGTAATAAATCATATTATGAAGGAGTTAACATTCAAGGCCTTCTACAATCTAACTCCAAACTCATTTCACATTACTACCTTTCATATAACTGCTCACCTAACCTTTTCTTGGTCATCACCTGACACCATGCATTGGCCCATGCCATCTCTCATGCCAAGAATATACTCCTTCTACAATTCTGTTTGTTGAAATTCTTCCTTAAGCAGTGAACCACAAGTGAAGAGTCAGACATACATTCTCATATATGGCCAATGTATTGATTTGTTTAGCTTAATCATGCTTAGCTGAGAGGCTTTCTTCTTGGTGGTAGAAGGAGTGACTTAGAGATACTGAGAAGGACTGGCTCTATGATTTTATTAGTATAGGAACCTCCCAGATGAGGAAATTGCTTCTACTGATGCAGGCAAGTACCTTCTCTGCAACGTACAGTCATAGTCACCTAAGACATTGAAAAGCTAAGTGACTTGCCCAGGGTCACACAATTTAAGTCAGAAGTGAGACTTGGACCTAAGTCCTCCTGGCTCTGAAGCCAACACTATATCCATTTCACATCACTGCCTCTCAATAATAAGTGGATATTGATAGTTTTGAAAAGAAATGAAATTATAAAGGAAGAAAAATATCAATAATATACTTTTAAAATTCAGAAAACAAAAACAAGGCCATTCCATTACTACCTTGTTAAATTTAATACATACTTAAAAATAAACTAACAGAAATACATTGTTTCATATACAATCCTTTTTTGTGTTTTTTGCATATTGAAGTGCATGTATTTGTTGATGATTGTTAAGTTCATAACAAAAAAAAAAGAATTTTTAAGTCTTCCTCTTTCTTCAAGATCCAACTCAGAGTTCACCCTTTCCATGAAGCTTTACCTGATCCCCCAAAATGAATATGATCTGTCTCTTGCCCTCTTAAAAGTGTCTCTGTTCCTCCTCCTTTGGGCTTATCTTATTCTACCTTTTATCATAGAATTCAATTTGATCCAACAAACATTTATGAAGCGCCTATTTTGTACAGAGCACTTTGCTAAATATTGGGATTTAAAAAAGAAAAGCATAGATGAAATATGGTGCCTGACCTCATTGAGCTTACAGTCTAGTAAAGAGATAAAACCCATGAGCAGAATAGTATAATAAATAATAATACAGGATAAGTACATCAGAGAGGCATAAAAGAAAAAATATAGGATAAGGGTAGGGGCTGGAAAACATATGTATGTTTCTATCCCCCCTACTAGACGATCACTTCAGTCATGTTTTGGTTTCATCTTTGTGTGCCTGCTTCCTAGAACACAGTGCCTTGCACATAAATAAATACTGGCTCAATTGAACGGAATAAATTACCTTTGGGTTTAGAAATACGGCAGCTTTGAGCTCATCAAGGCCTTCCTTCTATCTATCTCCAAGTTCATGTTGTTACCCCTGGCATCCAGCAGAAGTGAGGTGTTCATTCTAATCTTAAGTAAATTTGGCATAAGGAATCTATAGGGTAAGCCCTTGTCTTTGGTCTGCTTGTTACCATTCTAGAGGGTTAGAAACAGATGTTAGTATGCTTACGTGACTTTTAAAACTAACCAATCAAGAGTTAGGCCTACATGCTCTTACAATTTTCCTCTATTAAGTAAGCATCTGGGGCAAAGATGTTATAGGGAGAGATTTCATGCCAGCTGTATGGTATCTTAATGCCATCACAATCACCACACGGAGAGAAATGAATCGGAAACATGGCCTTGAAAATCTGAAACATCTCCTTCATGTGTGAGCCAGGAACTCTGAATTTATTATCCTAAAAAAGATATGCAAAGGCAGGCTTAACCTCCATTCCTCAGGAATTCACAACTTTGAATTTCTCCTGATTCATAATGAGAGACTTGCATTTCGATGGCTTCTAGTTGCACAACCATACCTAGATATTTCACAATGCTCACTGAAAAACTGGGGAGAGTGACTCACTGTTGATCAAATATCATTTACCTCTAATTACCTCTAAGCCATGATACTAGCTTCGAGACCAAAGAACCCATTTAGCCAGTCAGATTATCACAGCTCAAAGAAGTCAATTCCATGAACATTGTTCATTCTAAATTAGAATTGTTGCTCTTCATCCTTTGTTTTTGAAGAAGACCAATGACATCAAGAGGTGATATCTTGCCTTGTGTGTGAATTGGATTTAAGTGAGGTAGAGTCATCTGCAAATTCAAAGCCTCTCTTCTAGTCCTTGAAATCCAGTGTCAAGACAAAAGTCAAGACAATTGGCAATGGCCAGTATGCAATGAATGACCCTGGTATCTTCCATGTCTGACCAAACTCTAAACAGAACCTTCTTCAGCTGCCTTCATGGCCATTGGAACAAATTGTTCCCATTTAACCATTCTGCTGGGGTCAGTCTTCACATACTTGGCGTAGACATCCCCCTAACTCACCCACAAGTTTGAGGTCTATTGGTTACCCTCAACCTGATTTAGCCTGTCTGCTGAAATAGTTTAGGGGTATGGCTGCTGCACATTCTTCTATAGCTTCTTAGAGCCACAGTTGGGTGAAAAGTGGAGACCAAAGGTGAATGAGCAGAACTGAAAAGGACTTTCTGCAAGCCCTCACACCAGAGGTGTTAGTGTTCCCTGAACACCCCATAAACCACTAAACTTGAATAGTGTTAAAAGAAAAGGAAGATGGGAACATTCCTTAACTTGATGTTCACACATGGCATATAGAGGTATCCTTTGACAAGCCATTCACAGCAATGACTGGATTTTGGAGTTTGAAGGAATCTCAAAGGCTATTTAACCCGAACCGTATCTGAACAAGATTTCTGCATTGGAGCTGTAACTAACAAGAGGCCCATGGTCAACATGGGCAGTGGGTGTGTGGTACGTTCACCTAGGGGGTAGCCTGAGGAGGGGCAGGAAAGTATAACTGCAGGTACAAGGTAGGCAGTGGAAAGTATACATTCAGGGGATGACATTGTCAGCACCCTCTAAATTACCAACCAATCTAAAGCAAAACTCCCTTTACCCTACCCTAGTTACAGCTCTGCTCTCCATCTGCTAAATGGTCATATTGTCTTTATTTTAACACCCCCATCTTTCAAAATAGACACCCACTACCTCCTGACTCAATATTCCACTTCTGGATAGCTCTTTACCTAAAGTCTGAATTTACCCACTTTTGATTTCGAACCATTGTTTTAGGGCAGTCCTCAGAGGCCAAATAGAACAAATAAAATCCTTCTTCCAAGGGACAACCCTCAATATGTGAATTTAGCTATTATGACAAATCAAGTCAAAAAGCACTTATTAAGTGCCTACTATATGCCAGGCACTGTGCTGGGTGCTAGGGATAGAAGAAAGGCAAAAATAGCCTGTGCTCTCACATAGTCTAATGGTGGAAACAGCATACAAACAACTACGTACAAACAAGATATAAACAGGATAAATCGGAGGTAATCTCATAGGGAAGGCTCTAGCATTAAGAGGGATCAGGAAAGACTTCTTATAAAAGATAAGAGTTTTGCAGAGACTTGAGACTAAATCATCCATTCTCCAGGCTAAATTTCCCCCTTTCCTTAATATGTAGATGTTTTTACAAAAAAGATATTTTCCATTTCCATTTTTTTTTTAATTAAACAAGTACCACCGGGCACTTACTATGTAAGGCATTATGACAGAATACAAAAGAAATGTAAGACATGATCCCTGGCCTCAAGGAGTTCATAATCTTGTTGGGAAGGTGATGTGGAACATTAGCATATAATGAAATACCAACATTTTTGCTAGGCAAGTACAGTGAGTAGAAAGCCAGACTGCCATTTTAAAAACTCTAGGTTCAAGTACCACTCCTTTTACATATTGGTTGTATGATCCTGGTCTATTCACTTAACTCTCGATGTCCTATGTAATCTAAGATTACAAACTGCAAATAGTCTCCAATCATCATTGGTCAAAGAAATTTCCTCACCAAGCAACTTCCTATACTGATGAAACAGTAGATTCTGCCCCCCCCCACCAAAAAATTATGATATAGATAATGAGAACAGGAAGAATTCAGAGAAGTGAGTATAAGGCTTAATTTATCAGAAAAATCTTCAGAGAGGAGGTTTGATTGAGGTTGAGTCTAGAATATGTACCAAGAAGAGGGAAGGAAGGAAGTGTGGGGAGAGGAAAGGAAATGAAGAGAGATTTGCCTTGGTGATGAAAACCACAAGCTTTTCCATAGAACAGCACAAATGGAATCGATGACCCTCAAAACCTCAATTCAATTTTTGTTTATAAGGCATTGTTATTCTTAAATACCACTTTATAGCTACCTCATTATAAGTCACTAGTGAGACCTCTTTTATGAGTATTTTAATGTTACATTTTGCTAAGCTTAAATATACTGGTTAAATTGACTTTGAAATAAATTTTCAAGAGCACAAAATAAAAAAACAAAAAATGATTAACATTTTCAAAAATAAACCTCATTTTAACTGACATTCTGACTTTTTGCCTCGTATTTGTATTTGTATGCAGTAATGCTTAGGTGATACATTGCTTGGAGGTGCTATTGTTTTTATAAAGCTGATAATATTTCCACTGCAAGCTTTCCTGTGTAGACTTCAAGGGAACGGTGAATGAATTTATTCAGTCCTTAAAGTTGTTCTGCAAGAGCGGAAAATAAGTTGAGTGAGTAGTTTAGCCTATCAGAGGGGGACACTGGACAGATTGTTCAAATTGATCTAATCAGCCCCCTGAATTTGAGCTAAGAGCAAGGAGCCAATGGATATCACCCCCATAAGAAATAAATAAATGCGCCCAACAGCCTGGATTTGTGATTTCATTGGTATAAGCATATCAAATAAGGAAACCCTTTGTAACAATGCTAATTGGCAATTCGTCCGTAACTTATAGTCTTAGAGAGTTACCTAGAACACTGGGAGGCTAAATGTCTAAGCTTACACAGCCACTACATGTCAGAGGCGACAACTGAATCCAAATCTTCCTAACTCTAACCAGGATTCTCTCTCTCTGTGTCTCTCTGTCTCTGTCTGTCTCTTGGTTGCTGTCTCTGTCTCCTCTCTCCTTTCTCTCTTATCTCTCTTCTTCTTCTTCTTTTTCTTCTCTTTCTCCTCCCTCCTCTCTCTCTCTCTCTCTCTCTCTCTCTCTCTCTCTCTCTCTCTCTCTTTCTCCATTTTGCCAGGTCTCCTTGTTAACTCTATGAAACAAACAAACCCAGTAAGCCAAAGTAACTCATCTAATTTGGTGCAGGTAATGGAAAAGGAATAAAATATATCTGTGTCACCTCTGCATAACAGAGCCCATACAAGTAGAAGGTTTATAGGGGAAACAAATGTCACTCTAGTAGGCTTGGAGGTCTAGGCTGTGCAGTACCTTAGCATGATTTAGTCCTTAATCTTTAGTTCTAGGGCATCAGCAGCGTTGGAGACTTTCCAAGGCTACTTAAGCATATTGAGATCATACACTAACCAAATACACAAAAACAAAACCCTCTGCTTTATGCAAACAAATGCTTGTTAACTTGATCAGCCAGAGCTGATTCTCTTTTTCTCCTTGCCTTGTCCGCCTTTCCAGTTAAATTCTAATGGGACTAATGAGATTGTGTCCGTCAGCTTTGGGGAAAGACTAATAATCAAGTTGATTAAAAGGTCTTGAATTGACAGGTGGAAGGCCTGAGTTCTACTTCCTTTATAATTGATTCACTTCTTGTCATGAGATATTATTTATTCATTAAAGTGCTTGTTTTTGGCAGGAGGAGCAAGGAGGAAGGGTATCCATCTCTACAACTTGTGTGATGTTGTTGAGGCACTGTGTGACCAGCCCTCAATCCTATTTAATAGGAAGGATCAATGTGTATTCTGTCAATCAAGCACTTGGCCTCACCTGACCTACTACTCTCTCCTTCTGCCCCCAAGCTCTGTCTAGGGTAACTAACTTAACTAGAGTTCCTTGTGACTCTGGCTTTCTGAGATCTGGCTCCACTCACACCTTGGCTCCACCCCTTTGTGGCTAGTGTCACTTTTCCCTCATTAGTCTGGGGATTGGTTTGCATTATCCAATAAAACAACAATAATAAAACCCAGCATTTATGGCACTTACAAACTTGCAAAGCACTTTATGCACCTTACATAGTTTGATTCTCAGGACAAACCTTTGAGGTAGATGCTATTATTATCCCTAGTTTGCAAATGAAGAAGCTGAGACTGAAAGCAGTTAAGTGAGAGGGGTTAAGGGTCACATAGCTAATAAGTGTCTATAGTGGGATTCCAACACCCTATCCATTAGACAGTCTAGCTACCTGAAGATCACCACGAGAGAGCATAACAATTGACCTTCATAAGGGTGACACCTAACTAGGCAGCAGAGTAAATAAGACACTGGACATGGAATCGGGAAGACCTGTCATCAATTTAGGGAAGTTCTTCCCCTTCACTCCTTGTTTCTCTTGAGGTTATTGCAAAGGTAGAGTTCTATACAACAATCCGATCAGAACATTAGAAATTAATTAAAGCAAATTAACACCAATAAAGCTCATCTTAACATCTTAACACCAGAAAGCTCATCTATCCAACATGCAATCGTTCTGTAGGTTCTGCATCAGTTTCCAAGCAGCAGGTAAGCCAATAGCCCAGAAGATCAGTGCCCTTACCTGTCATTCCCAGAAGGCAGCTAACAAGGGTATTGTTTTCTAGGGGTCTTTTTACTAGTGGCAAATCTACCATATTAGAACGGCTTCTGTTGATATGCTAGAGGAACTCAGAGCTCTCTGCTGCTTTCTCCCAAAGGTGGCTCCATGCTAGGTGTGGTTTCATTCTTGGTAACCATGTCTCCACTTCCTGATTGGCATTTCAGACACATGCCTTTGACTGTGCCTCTGTTCTTTTCACACAAGGCAAGCCTGAGGGGTTAAGTTCCCTAAAAGATGCAAATTGCCTGACTACTTCTGTCCCACAAAGTCAGCCAGAGGGAGAAAGGGTCATCATCTTCCCCCCTCTCATCCTCCTCACTTTTAGAACCAGCCCTCCGTAAAGCTTGTACCACCACTTTTCATTTTTTTTACAGCTATTTGTGTTCTTCAGCCTGACTCTCCCCTAAGCTGTAGGAGAGCAGGATAGGTACTATGCTACATTTGCTTTGATCTCTAAGCAAACCAGTCCATGCCTTTGATTTAAAGAATCTTAGAGCTGAGTCATCTAGTCTTGGTAGGTGATTCAAGAGATGGTCCAGCTGGGGACCTAGCAGGTTTGGAGGGAGCGCTACACTTGGAGTCATGACGACCTGAGTTCAAATCCTAGCTCAGACACTTAACTGTGTGACCCTGGGCAAGATACTTAATTGCTTTCAATCTCAGTTTTCTCACCTGCAAATGGGGATAATAATAGCACCAGCCTGAACAGTTTGTTGTGATGGTCAGATGAGATAATATATGTAAAGTACCTTGCAAATCTTAAAGAGTTATTTAAATCTAGCTAGCAACAGCATTCTAACACCTTGCCCGATGCAATAATCTATTGTGCAACAGTCCAGCAAGTCCTCATCCAGATCTAGCTTCTGCTTTCAGTGATGGGGAACTCATCACCTGTTGAGGAGGCCTATTTTACTATTGGATACATTTGATGATTAGAACGCTTTACTGTATGATTAACCTAAATCTCCCTTCCACTAACTCCTACCTATTGGTTCTAGCTCTGATCTACAGAGCCAAAAAGGATGTCTAATTCTTCTTCCATATTACAGACTCTTAGCTACTTGAAGACAGCTGTCTTGTCCCCGTTCCACCCCTGTGTCTTTTTTCTTTAGTCAAAACTTCCCATTTTGAGGGACATGAGAGAATCGGATTAGCATGTACTCAGTCTAACTCCCCAATTCTAAGTCATCCATTTCTTTTCAGCTTAAATAGTGAAAGCAGCCATCCTGCCTCTGATATCACTGCTATTCCTCCAGAAGCAATGAACCTTGGGGTACAATCCAGGTAAAAGAAACTAGGACAAGAAAGTCAATGTACTGACAGGGACCAAAGTGCTCATGCATTACTCTCGTAAAGCTTAAAGAATATGAGCTATGCTCATCCCATAGGAACGTAGTAAAGATGAATGAGATGATAACTCAGAGTTTCTCAGAGAAGGGGAACTTTTTATATACCATATATAAAGTATGTAAGAAATTACTTCTTCTGTGATTTAAGCCAAGAGGACTTGTAAACCTTGTTAAGAGGGGAAATATGGCACCATCTTTAAAGATTGCTGCATTTACACAAACCAGGGTTGGGCAGGAGAGGTCAAGGACAAAATGCAATTTACACTTTATAAATCTGGTGACAGGACATCTGTACAGAGCCACTACACAAACTATGTTCACTGAATGCAAGTAAGAAAGAAAATAAGTAAGAAAAAGAAAGCAAGAAAGAGTTTCTTACTCAATCAACCAATCCCCCCCCCCGCCATAAATCAGCCACTTTGGGACGTGGGGGAATTCCAACAGGCCAGGCCATTACCAACAGGGCACTGAAGTAGTAGTCTTTTATCCCAGGGTCTTAATAGACCTCCTGTGTCTCCCAAAGAGCCCAATGTATATACTAGTAGAGACAGTCATTTAGCCACTACAAGGATTTTCCTCTTTATAAATACAAATCCCTATGCATAAGTTCTGTGTAGAAATGACTTTGACCCAGAAAACAACCTGCAAGGGGCAAGCCAAGAGGTCACTACATGAAGCAGTTGGTACTTCAGTGTAAGTGGGCAGGCAGGGGGCTAGTGTGGGAAGCAGCCAGCCCTTCATGCAGATCTTAGTATAAAGAGTCTGTTTACTTGGTGATTAAGATCATAAAACAAAAAGCTCAGATTTCATCTTATTACAGAATAATGGCTATTTCTATCACCATGGATTGCTATCATCACCAAGAGCATTTACACATGCAGGGCTAATAGAGCGTTCAGGTAACCATGTCTTACTCTCTGGCCTTTCCAGCTACAGAATTACATAACCACGCCCCAGATGCCATGAAATGAAGGGGGCTTTTTTGCTTCGCTCTTACTTCTGCATTTATAAGCAAATGGGGAAGTTACTCATACATCAATCACTCCCTACAAGTCCCTCAGTGAATCTGGGATTTGTGTTTGCTACATGTTGCTATAGAGAACAATTTAACCCTTTCAGGGCCACTGAACCCATGCTGGTTTGCATAGATGGTGAAGGAAGTAGAGCGGAAGTATGACTCTCTTCCTGTCATAAATAAGCCTATTCAGAATTGCAGGATTCAAATTATGAGAACTATGGAAGAGAAAGAAAGTAGTTTTGACTGCCAGTTAGGTCTGTGGCCCTGAGCAAGTCACTTAAACTCTGAACCTCATTTTTTACCCCAAGGTAAAATGAGGTTTTAATATAAAGATCACCAAAAAAAAAAGGAAGTTGAATATTGAGGAATGGAAACACCAATGAAGTTCCTGGAGAAGACAATGAAACTCCAGCTTCATGCTAGAGAAATGGGAGACTCCTAGGACAGAATATTGTATGCATTGTCAAGCATAATTTTTGTATAGATATTTCATCTAATTTTTTTTTGTTTTGTTCATTCTGGAGGAGCATGGGAAAATAACTATAAGGTAAAGACAAAAGGCATCAACAAAACTTGTTTTTAAGAAATAAAAATAAAACAAAATAAGGAATACAGACTGGATGATATCAAAGATACTTTCCGACTAAATCTATGATCCTTAGAGTCACACCTCATATCTCTAAAAGTATATAGGAAACACGATGGGGAAAAAATTCTGACACAAAGCCCAGGAACATTGTCAGGATACCCATGATTGCTGCTGTCCTCCTAAGGTTCAGTGACTGGTAGGAGGGGGAAAATGGAAACCATACTTCTACCTTCCACGCTTCTGATCTGCCAGCTAACTCTCTGCCCCTGATAGAAAAGGCCCACAGCATCAAAGAGGCATCATTCATTCATTCATTTAACTACTTATTGGACACTTTCTATGTGCAAGGCACTCTAGAAGGGACTGGTCACCCCATTCTCACATAGCAGCTATAGCTACAGCCCTCAGGTTCTACCCCAAGAGCAAATCAACCCAAAGAACTTGTTAACAGGCATTAATTAAGGACCTACCACATTCAAGATGTTCTAGACACTGAGTATACAAAAACAAAAATAAGTCAATGTCTACACTCAAGGATTTCACATTCTATTAGAGTGCGTTGAAGGTAGTAAAAGGGGCAGGTAGTTGGTGAAGTGGATCAAGTGCAAGAACTAGAGTCAGAAAGACTCATCTTCCTGAGTTCAAACTGGTCCCAGACAGATATTAGCTGTGTGACCCAGGACAAGTCACTTAAAGCTGTTTTCCTCAGTTTTTCATTTGTAAAATGAGCTGGAGAAGGAAATGGCAAACCACTCCAGTATCTTTGGCCAAGAAAACCCTAAATGGGGTCAAAAAGAGTTGGACAAGGCTGAAATGACTGAACAATGGAAAGAAGGTAGTAAAATTGGATGGTTTCAAGCAAAGATGAAAAGTGTAATAGATGACAGATATATCAAGAGCCATGAAAAGGATAATATTCAAGAGGCACATCCAACTTGTGAAATTGAGGCCTGGAGAATAATCATCATGCTTACCCATAAATTATCTCTTGGTAGTAGTGTCAGAGATAAATTACCAGGATGGTGAGTGCATAGGTCTGACCCAATCTATGTTCTTTTAAAAAAATGGCTATAAATCATATCACTCACAAGGTTGTGAGAAGGCAAAAACCTTTGAAGCTAAAAAAAAATAATAAAAAAATATGTGCTAGGAATGAAAACAAATATGGATGCAGGTACCCAGGGCTGAAAAGAAATCATGACTGATCCATCAAAAATTAGCATTTGATCTACAAGCCAACAGCTGTTTCTTCAGAGATGTTCCCATTCCTTCCATGGCTCCCAGAAAAGGAAAAAAGTAATGATGAACTATCCAGCTCCTCCATTTGAGCAGAAAGATTCTTGCTAGTCAGAACATTCTGGATCAGGTTTTTGAATGTCTGTGTTGATCAGAAAACTTTTCCTCCCAGTAATTGTTCTTGTCTACTTTCCCTATATACATATATAAAATTGGTTTTGAGGGGGAAGGAAAGAAGGAAGGAAAGAAGGAAGGAAGGAAGGAAAGAAGGAAGGAAGGAAGGAAGGAAGGAAAAAAGGAAGGAAGGAAGGAAGGAAGGAAGGAAGGAAGGAAGGAAGGAAGGGAGGGAGGGAGGAAGGAAGGAAGGAAAAAAGGTATGGAAGGGAAGGAGGGCGGGAGGAAGGAAAGAGAAAAATAAGAGAAAGAAACAAAGTTTTTTTCCATCTAAGTTAATGGACCCCTTGAAATCTATCTAGGAAGCCCTTGAGTGCCCATATATATTAGGTTAAGAACCCCTAAACTAAGGGAAAAGAAATAATGGGATTTGGGCACACAACTGAAAAGAATTTTTAGCTGGTAACTTCCTTGTCCTTGTCAAGGAAGTAAACTATAAAAGATCAACAAGCAGGTATTTCCTGCCACTGGTGCCCTGACCTGGCTACCTATCTGGGCTCACACGAGGCAAATATCATTGAGAAATGTTGGAGATCTTCTCAAGAGAAATGTTTGGAGGACGATGTAAGCTTTGGCTGCAGAGTTGAGAGTCTTCCATCAACAGCATGAGCAGTTTGTGGTCAGTGTGGTTCCCTCAGAACCTGCCCCAACAGATCCAAGTTCAAGAATAGTATCTTATCTGTGTGTTTCAGAAGTTAGCATAAAAGCCTGATTGGAAAACTGTTTGTTTATTTCTTTGGGTAGCAAGTGGAACCTGGGGATCTGACTGCTGGTTTTTCAGTTTAGGAATATGTCAAAATCCATTGATGGGATTAAAAGGGCCTCATGCAATGCTGAAAGCAACAGGCTTTGCTATTTGACATATTTAAGGGAAAGGCCCAAAAAGATAGATTATATGGTTTGGTAACAAAATCAAGGACCACAAAGCATAAGTAGTAGAATAGCCCAGTCTCTCATCCTGGGCCTAGGACCAAGACATCCAAACTGAGGCAGCCCATCAGTCTGGGGCTGGTACTCCTGCTTAAAAACCAGAATAACTCAACAAACTCCAGGACTAACACCCACAAAAGCAGAATGGAAAAAGAAGGACTTCAAAAAGGACTTGGAATGACTATATTCAATAAGATGTCAACAAAGAACAGACATGATATTCTTAAGGCCATGGCAAAAAAGAGAGTCAACACCAACCTAAGACCATCTGGTCCATGCTTCAGAGCAGCTCAAGCAGTACCAGAGTCACAGCAGCTGGCTCAGTTTGGAGATATGGCCACTCTAGGAATAACGGCAGCTGAGATGTTTTAATAGCAACAAGGATCCTATTCAGGTGAGTCTAATCACCTTCCCACCCCAGAGATCGCAGGCAGAAAGCCACTGATCAGCTAGAAAATTGCAAGTTTCTAACTTAGACTGCTATGAATACAGACGTTTCCATATCCGGGTATGTATGGAAAATACACAAGGAAAGAGGAGAGTGGATACCAGATGAGAGACATGGGCATGACTAGGGAATGTTGTTGGTTAGTTGTTTTCAGCTATATTCAACTCTTCGTGATCCCATGTGGTTTTCTTGGCAGAGATACTGGAGCAGTTTGCCACTTCCTTCCCGGCTCGTTTCACAGATGAGGAACTCAGGGGTGAAGTGACTTGCCCAGGATCACACAGCTAGTAACTGTCTGAGGACACATTTGAACTCAGGGAAGAGGAGTCTTCCTGACTCCGGGCCCACTGCTCTAAATACTATACCACCTAGCTGCCCAACTTGGGAATAGACAGCCTATTACAGAAACCCAAGGCTACCACAGAAGGTAAATTGCCACAGTTGAGAACTGGCCCAAGACTAAACTCACCTCAGAATTTTAGAGCCAGAGGGACCTTAGAAACAATCTAGTCCAACACCTTCATTTTACAGAAGAGGAAACTAAAGACTAGCAAAATGAAGTCATTGGCCCAAGGTCACACCATTAGTAAATGTTAGAGCTAGCATCTGTATCCAGGTGTTATCTTGAGAGCACACAATAGCTCTAGGGCATGCCCTACCACTACTTCATCAGTCCAGCACCCAGGGAAAATATATTCTTATAATACTACTATATCATCCTCATTACTCTTGTTAATGCAGGATAGCAGTAATAAGAAGGGTGTTGATGATAATAATGTTTGCTGTTATGTCTTGGCACCACTCTTCGCCCTGACCTCATCAAGTCTTTCTCAAAAGATAAGGGAGTTCATTTCAACATGTTGAGTTTGGGATCATTGCTAATCTTTTTTTATTGTTTTAATCATGCAGAAAGATGATATGTCTACAGTGCAATTTGCCTTCAGTGTGTATAAGGCAGTATCATGGGAAAGAATGTTAGGTGTGTATGGGTGAGGGGCCCATACAAGGAGGATGAAAAGTTAAGTGTGTATGGGGGAGGGGCCCGTGGAAGAATAATGAAAAGTCTAAAACTAGAAAGTAGTGTATGTTGTGCAAAGACCTTGACTATCTTCATTAGGTGAGGGAAGTCTGGGAAGGCAGGAAGGGGCAGAGGAAAGAGAATCTACCTGCTTTGAAACAAGAGTACTGAATCTAGAGTCAAAAAATTTAGGTATGCATTTCAGCTCTGCTAATTATAGCAATATGACCTTGTGCAAGTTATATCAGCTCTGTTAGCCTCAGTTTCCATGTTTGCAAGATGAGAGGGTCAGGGCTCTAAATTACTATTGATTAGAGAAATTCAAATCAAAACAACTCTGAGGTACCACATCACACCTGTCAGATTGGCTAGCATGACAAAACAGGAAAATTAAAAATGCTAGAGAAGATGTGGGAAAATTGGAACATTAATGCATTGTTGGTGGAGTTGTGAACTGATCCAACCATTCTGGAGAGCAATTTGGAACTATGCCCAAAGGTCTATAAAAATGTGCATACCCTTTGACCCAGCAATACAAATGATCATAAATATGGGAAAAGGACCCACATGTAGAAAAAATATTTATAGCCACTCTTTTTGTGGTGGCAAAGAATTGGAAATTAAAGGGATGCTCATCGTTTGAGGAATGTCTGAACAAGTTGTGGTATACGAATATAATGGAATACTATTGTGCTATAAGAAATGATGGGCAGGTGGACTTCAGAAAAACCTGGAAAGACTTATATGAACTGATGCTGAGTGAAGTGAGCAGAAACAAGAGAACATTGTACTAACAGCCACATCATGTGATGACTAGCTTTGATCCACTTTGCTCTTCTCAGCAATGTAACTCCAAAAGACTCATGATGGAAAATGCTATCCACATCCAGAGGAAGAACTATGGAGTCTGTATGCAGATTGAAACATACTATTTACTCTCTCTTTTTTTGTTGTTGTTTTGCTTTGTTTTTTCTTTCTTGCAGTTTCTCCCATTCATTATAATTCTTCTTTACAACATGACTAATGTGAAAATATGCTTAATAAGAATCTATATGTAGAGCCTTTATCAGATTGCATGCTGTCTTGGGGAGGGGAGGGAGGTAGGTGGGGAAAATTTAAAACTGAAAAGCTTCTGGAAGTGAATGTTGAAAACTAAAATTAAATAAATTAATTTAAATACAAAAAATGAGGGGGTCAAACTATATGATCTCTGGGATCTCTTCCAGCTCCAATTTATGATCCTATGATCTCTTTTCTTTACCCATCTGGAGTTGATTTCACCCTTGGCAATCATGATGGCTGCTGCTAACAGGAATTTCTCTCAAATGCCTAAAAACTGTCCTAACGCTACAAAGAGTAAATTTCACCCATAAATTTGGAAGCATGTTTCAAGAGAGATGACAAAGGTACTTGATCCCTCTTCTGACTTGAAAGAAGAGAATACAAAGCCTGGCATCACTGCCCTGAACCCACCTGAAAAGGTAATAAGTTAAAGCTGAAGAAACCTTTCTCCTCTTAGCCTGCCCTCTTTCAAATATCTTAAGGACTGATCCTTAGCATCCTCAAAATTGTTTTGCCATCAAACATAAATTTTATCCAAATTGCCTATAGTGGTCACTTAATAAATGTTTGTAGAATTTGACTTTCAACGATCAAAGCTGTACCCCCCATAAATTAATTTTGTGGTACTATGAAGGATTGATTAGATGACAGAGAAACCATAAATATGGAACCCATTGCAATAATCTTTCCTTGTGTAATATAGTGTCTTCCTTGTGTAAGAACTGATATTAGGGGGATGGCAGTAGAAATGGAAAGAGGAGACAGATGTGAGAGATGCTGAGATAAAATTGACAATTCTATTTGGCAACTGAATAAATGCTGGGATGAAGAGAGAGGGAGGAGCCAGAGATCAATTTGTAGTCCCAAGTGATTTGAATGAATGGTGGTGCCACTGACAGAAACAAAGAAACAAGAAAAGAAATCATGGCAGGTAGGAGGGAGGTGAATGAATTCAATTTTGGACATATGTAGTCAGACCACTGAAGCATCCATGTAAAAAAGCTTCAGCAGGCAATTAGATCCAAGGGTCTTGGGTTTGGTTAATATAGATACTATTAGAAATATACATTTTGGAGTCATTTCTTTAGAGATAACAGCTGGTTTTATCAAGGAGCCGTGATGTCATCATGGCATCACTCTACATCAGTCTATGTTGAATTAGCAGCATGGACAGTAGCTACAGTGATAGACTTGAAGCCAGAAAGACCTGAGCTTGAATCTTACCTCTGACATTTACTAGTCATATGATCATGGGCAAGTCACTTGATTTCTCTACATCTCAGTTTCTTCCTCTGAAAAATGCAAATAATGATACCTTTAAGTGTCTATTTCACTGGGTTGTGGCGATACTCAAATGAAATAACCTATGTAAAGTCTTCATTTCTTACCTGCTGCATTAATTTGGGACTCTTCTGACTAACTTCTCTGCCATGACCCAGGAACCTCATTATTGGGGAAAACCTCATTATCCTTCAAGATCCTATCAGCCTTGGTACTCTACCACATCACCACCCTCTCTCTGTCTCTCTGATTGGAGGGTGGAATCAGGATCTCCAAAAACTCTATTTAAGGAGAAAGCCCCAGTGAGAATATATTATTTCTTACCTGGCTGCACTATTTTGGGACTTCTATGACTTTTCTCCCATGGCCACCTGTGTGGTACCTTCCTCTGTACCTCTCTACCCCCTTCAATTTCATTTTGTGTGCTATTTCCCTCCATTAGAATATAAGCTCCTTGAGGTCACAGACTATCTATCTATCTATCTCCACATATATATAATATATTTGTATATAATTTGTATCCCCATATATAAAATATCTTTGTATATAATATATATTTGTGTCCCCAAATATTATATATTTATATTTATTTATATAAATTTATATATCACATATATATATATATATATACACACACATAGATGAGTATTGTGTGTGTATGTATACACACACATATATATTTGTATTCCCAGTGCTTAGCACAGCGACTGGCACATAGTAGGAACTTAATAAATGTTTATTGGCTGACTGACTGCTTTACAAACTTCAAATTACTATATAAAGATCAGCTATTATTACTCCTTCCACCTGTGATAAGCCTCTATGAACTTAGCTAGGTTGGTTCTCAGGCAACAAGCGTACATTGCACTGAAGTACAAGTCCATACTTGAAGGCCTTGCCCCTTATTAGGACCTGCTAGAGTTGACATAACCTTTAACAGCTGAGTCACCTCAGTACCACAATGAGCCGTTGGAGCAGGATTTAGCAGAAGACCTGATGTAACAAATATATATAAGCACTATACCCAAAAAAAATTTTAATCATCTAAAGCAGTAGCTCTCAAACATTTTGAGTATGAGGATCTCTTTTTAACATTGAAAAATTCCAGGAATTTTCACAACAGTAATTTCACTACTGGGATCTATTGACTGAGGAAAACATAGTGGCAGAAAGCTACTATGAATTCAATACTACTGTTAAATGAATTTGTATTTTATTAATTATAATAGTACTGACACATTCAAAAGCTTTAATTCATATGTGGATGAGATTATTATTACATATATATGAGACTGTGCTTATATACATGAACTAACATATATATTTATTTTTATCTAGTCTTTACCAGGTATGTGTGATTATTTAACACCCTGAGTCATTTAATTAGATGCCTGGTATACATACAGATTCATGGACCATTTGCAATAATTCTGCAGTGCCTACTCTGCCTCCCTCCCCATATGCACACAAGGTTGGGAATCTCTGACCGAAAACATTCTCTCATTCTAAATCAATCTTCCCTCATGGTTGATTTAATCTATTGTACAATAGTTAGTAGTTAAAATGTCTAGAAATGCCACATTGGTCCTTTTCTTGGTGTTATTTCTTGTCAAATAAACATGAGTTCACCTAAGGAGATATCTAAGCAAAAGATTTAATGTCTCCTCCTCATTTCTACCACTCTCTACCCTTCCTCTCTCCCCTAAAAAGAAACCTTTGATGACCTCTTTGAGAGGCTGACTACTCTTAAAATAAAAATATTAGCAGCATGGAAAAGAGTCCCACAGGATGAATAGACACAGAAAGGTTGGGCTCTGTGTCATTGGAAGGAACCTGCTAATGGATAAAATCACAGCTATATTTGAGTATATGAGCCCTCTTTATGTGTATGCTGTATCTCCTATCATAAAATGTGAACCCATCCTCTTTTTGTTGAGTCATTCAAAGATCAAAAGCTAAGATTTGCTGAAGAGGGTCATCCTTCTTCCTTACAGTGCCAAGACGGAAGTGTACACTTGAAGTCTATGCCACTCCTTAATCTTCTGTTCTCCCAACATGATAAAGATGACACTAACTTCTTCCTCTCATTTCTCAGATTTCCTTATTAACTTCTAAGACATCATCCCATTTTAAATTACTTTTGCGATTATTTACTCATCTGCTCTTTGTCTTTTCCATTTAATTTTTAAATTTTAAACTTAATTAATTTTTCCATTTGTTCTTTATTGTTTAAAAATTCTTAACCAATTGAATTTCCTCTCAAAAAAAAGGGTTACAATTATGGTTGCAGTAAGATAGGACATATGTTTTACAACTTGTCTTTGACTCACTTATGTACGCTGAAGTGACAGATTTCAACAGAGCTAATGAAGGACAAAGTCCAACAGATTGAGAGGCTGGATGTGGCTTCACTCAGATGAAACAAGCAGAGGTTTGGATATGCATCACACTCTCAGCTGATTGAGCAGCCAGGTCAGAATGGGAATATGGATACGAAAACCCCAGCAATATTCTCCCTATTTCAGTTCTTCTTGTCTGTGCCTCGCCTCTAGCTCTGTGTTCTCCATTATTTGTTGTTCAGTCATTTCAGTCATATACAACTCTTCTTGACCCTATTTGGGGTTTTTTTGGCAAAGATACTGGAGTGGTTTGCCATTTTCTTCTCCAGCTCATTTTACAGATGAGGAAACTGAGGCAAACAGGGTTAAGTGACTTATCCCGGATCATACATCTATTAAGTGTCTGAAGCCAGATTTGAACTTAGGAAGATGAGTCTTCCTGACTTTAGGCCCAGCAATCTATCTGCTGTGCCACCTAATTGCCCTCCCCATTATTTATTCTTTCTGCTAATAACTTTTCATGACAGCGTCACATGTTCACTTCCTTGTTTTAAAATAGCAATGTAATTTTACATTTGCAAAGTGCTTCCTATGTCTTGTATCTAATTCTCACAAGTCATGTAGGGCAGATGTTTTTCTTTTCATCTTATAGCTGAAATAACTGAGGCTCAGAGTGGTTTACTGATTTGCCCAAGATCACACAGCTAGGAAAGAGTAGGAGATGATTTCAAAACTAAGCCCTCTGACTGATTTCAGGACTCTTTCTACTGCAATATACTTTCAGACTGAAAAGCGAACCCAAAATCAGCAATCAGTCAAGAAGGATTAAGCAGTGGTGCTGTCCTGAGTGCTGAGGATACAAATCCAAAAGTGAGACAATACCTGCCTTCAAGGAGTTTACATTCTACTAGAAGAATGTAACATTTTAACCAATAAGTTTATACAGGACATATAGAGCTAGATATAAATATATACAAAATAAATACACAAAGATACGGGTGGGGTTAACATTAATACCTGAGGAAATCAGAAAGGACCTCTGGAAGAAGGTAAGGCTTGAGCTAAGCCTAGATGGCAGCCAGAGGTTCCAAAGATTGGAGGCAGTGAAGGAAAGTTACAGTTTCCCCATTAACAAAAGCATTTCTCTCTAAGTGTGGAGGCAGCAGAGTATAATAGAGTGATTGGGGTGTGGGAGAGAAAGATGAGGAAGGATGGGATTCGTGTTCTGCTTCTGACACATGCTAGCTGTGTGATCCTAGGAAAATCACTTTTGTGTGCCTTGGGAAACTCCATAAGACTTATGTGCTAAGCAATAACTTCTTGAGATCTGGTTGCTGCAGAAAAGTGGAAAAAATCATTGAGTTTTTCTCAAGCTATTCACGTGTATTTACAATTCAGGTCCTCCTGAGGAATGTAGATACTGATCTCTCTCTCTCCCCCCACTCCTCTCTCTCTCTGTCTGTCTCTCTATCTCCCTCTTTCTCTCCTCTTTCTCTTTCTCTCTTTTACTTTCTCTTTCATACTCTTAGTCTCTTTTTCTTTCTTTCACTCTCTCTTCTATTTTCTTTATCACTCTCTCTTTCCATATACATATGTGTGTATGTATAGACACATATATATTTATTTTAGTTTGATTAAACTTATTGTTTAAGTTTAATTCACAAGTCCTTTTTTTTAAGCTTGGGCTGTGCCTTCTTACCCTCTAATATTTATGCTTCCCCATCCCACCAAAATAAACATGTGCCAAAACCTTTAAAATAGATAATAAAATAAGCCTGATTTTGTTTATCCATTTGACTGGCCTGAATTCAGTGTGAATTTCTGGCCAAAACTAAGAACAGTTTTTATTCATCTAAACACTTTGCTCCAGCCCTGAGGGCAGCTCATTAGACTTTTCACCACAGCAGTGGTGAGGGAGACATGAAGTGGTGGCAGGTTCTAGGAAGGGAGAGAAAAGACCTTTCCCTCACCTCTGGGGATTGTGGCTGGTTAATGTGGAAGACTACATTGGGACAACAATTTCACTGCCAACTTATGTAGTTTATGCACTACTGGTACTACATCATTATAGACTATTTCTATTGTTCGGGGAGACAATAGAGTGTTCTGTTCCAGTGTTATGTAGGGATTGCCTGTATGTCCTTTTTTCCTCATCTAGATGCACTGTGGTTGTGGGTTTGTTTGTTTTTTTTTTTCTAAGTATGAGCTTTCTGATGGAGACTTGTCCAAGTGGGTAGGTATGTATTAAAACACTTCCTCCCTCCTCTTTCCTACCTTTATGTCAATTTTTAAAGTTCAGTAACTCTCTTAGCAGGGAAAATATGTCTCTGTGTTCTTTTATTTTTTAAAGGAGCAAATCATAGAATAGTATAGCCCTCCTGGGTATCTCCATACTAATAAATGAGAATGGATAATAGCAGTTGGTTCCTGGAAGAATAGTTTCAGTTTCAACCTTGTGAGAAATTATTCATCATGCCTTAAAGAGTTTTTTGAATAAACATCTTGACAACTTTGCCTTCTGTTTAAATGACTCAAATTCTTATTTGTTGGACCACTTACAGAATCAAAGGACCTAAATTCTGTTTACTACTTGAATAACCTTGAGAAAGTCCCATAACTTTCCTATGCCTCAGTTTCCTCATCTGCATTAAAATCGAATCCTACATCAGAATAACCATGGAGATACAAATGCTTTCCAGGGATCCCATTGGCAACTATGGTTATAGACTTGGGGGTATCTAGAAAGTTTAAAGAGAATTTGGGGTAGAAGTAGGAAACCACAGGGGTGGAAAGCTACACTAATTTTGGCAAAACTGAGCTCTTAGCTTAGCATTGGATAAATTGCATTTTTGCTTTTCTGTCCTTCCCTTCAAAGACCCTGGAAAGAAGTGGTTGCCACTATTTGCAGGAGGGTGAAAATGGGCGTGTTGAACCTAGTGAACCAGGTTGGGAGAGATAACTCCCTGCTACCCTTAAAAAGAAATTTCTTTTCCCAATACTCTGTGCTAAGGAGAATGTAGTTGCCATTTATTTCCCTGCTCCTGTGGAGTTTGTGTTTCGCTTCTTCAGGAAAGCCCCAGTTCCTGTGGCAGCTACACCCAGTTAATGTACACCCATAGTGGTTCCCCTTTCCCCCTAGGATTTCTGCCTATTCTTTTACAATTGTTTGTCCGCATTTTGTGTAAAATAGATTAGCCACCACTAATCTTGCTTTGTGTTTTCGTGTTATGTGCAGAGATAAAAATTGCTTGCTAATGCGGTCTGGAATAATAGAGTAGATTCATCTAGTACTCATTTCAGAGCAGGCACCAGGCAGAGAGGTTGCTGAAATGGCTATCCTCGGGACCTCCCAAACCTCATGGTGCTGCCTGTGACAAATTTCCAAGGCAGCCCAAGGGGACAAGCATGAGAAAATAAAAGCACAAATTTCCCATGGACTATTGTTATTAGTCAGAAGCCCAGGATAAAGGGGAAAAGGAAAGGACTCAACTTGTAGGCTCTCTAGGATTTCTCTATCCCCTCCTCCTATTCACTGTTCCCCATGGGGTTGCCCTCCCACAATAACCCTATCACACATATTCCACATCTGTAAAATGAAGTGGTTGAACTCTGAGGAGTATTCCAGCTCTTGATCCTATGACTGCCTCCAAAGAGAGAGAAGTAAAGATATATACCTATATCTCTAACACAGAATCTGGTATAGCAGATCAGTGGGAAGTTGATTTAGTTCGATTCAATTAAACAAATATTTGTTAAGTGGTTACTGTGAGCAAAAGAGTATATACAAACACACACACACACACACACACACACACACACACACACACGCATACTAGTCCCTGCCCTGAAGAAACTTACATTCTACTGGGAAAATAGGGAAAGCATTTGCCTGTTTCAGCACCCTGTGATAGGCATAAGGGAGCTTTAATTATTATAAAAGACACAGTCCTTGACGTCAGGGAGCTCACAGTTTACCAAGAAGATCTAGGACAAACATATAATTATAATGCAAAATGGTTCTTAGTAAGTACCTAACAGATAAGGGCAGCTAAGTGGCACAGGGGGATAAATAGAGTGCTAAAGTCAAGAAGACTCATCTCCCTGAGTTCAAATCCAGCCTCAGCCACTTACTAGTTGTGTGATCTTGGGCAAATCACTTAACTTTGTTTGCCTCAGTGCCTCATCTATAAAATGAGTTGCAGAAGGAAATGGCAAACTACTCTAGTATCTTTGCAAAAAAAAAATGGGGTCATGAAGAATCTGAAACAACTGAACAGCAACGACCTATTAGAAAAAGGTCCTATGTCCAATAGGAGGCATGAAGGGGCAAGAAACATTACTATCAGTAGGAAAAGTACCATAGTCATCGCCTCCTAAGTTGTATCTTTAGCGCTTTCTATAGAATTGTTTGTTTTAACTAAACTTTCCTCACATTTCCATTGTTTAAGTTAATTTAATTAATTTAAAGTTTTCAGTTCATTATACTCATTGTCTCGTTTAAACCAGACAACACCACTGTGAGATAGGTACTACAAGTATAATTACTCCATTTTATGGTCAACTGGGGTGATCAGCGGAACACCTCCCATTGAGTTGGGCCTGGGCTCTTTGCTAAGCAACACACACCTGCTATGATAACATGGCGACTCCTATTGGTCCCTATTTATGGGGAAGGGGTGGGGGGGGTGCCGTGAAGGGAGAATGGTGTTCAAAAGACAAGAGAAGGATTGTGAACTAGAAATTCTTAAGGGAAGAAATCCACGCTATCTACAGCCATCTGAAAAAAAACGCTCCAAATCACTAATGATTAGAGAAATGCAAATTAGGCCACACTCAGGCTCCAGGACCTCACGCTCCTCAGATTGGCAAATGTGACAAAAGAAAATGACGAATGCCAAAGAACCTGTAGGAAAACAAGAATAGTGATGTACTGTTGGTAAAGCTATGGATTAATATGGCTGTTCTGGAAAGCAATTTGGAACTATGCCTAAAATGTGACTAAACTGCATTCCCTTTGACCCAATGATACTATTAATAGGCCCATAACTCCAAAGATATCAAAGAAATAGGAAAAGGTCCATTATGTTTAAAAATATTTAAATTTTAGTAATGTCAAAGAATTGGAAACTAAGGTGGGGGAGGGTGTCCATCAGCTGGGGAATGATTATGTTATATGAATCTAATGGAATATTACTGTGCTGGAAGAAATTATGAAAGAGATGGTTTGGGGGCAGCACAGTGAGTAGAGCATTGGTCCTGGAGTCAGGAGGACCTGAGTTCAAATCCAGCCTCAGACACTTGACACACTTACTAGCTGTGTGACCTTGGGCAAGTCACTTGACCCCAATTGCCCTGCCCTCCCCCTCCAAAAAAAAAAAAGAAAGAAATGGTTTCAGAGCTACCTTGGAAGACTCGAATGAACTGATGCAGAGTACAGTGAGCAGAACCAGATGAAGAATTTATACTATAACAGCAACATTGCAGTAATAAACAATTTTAAAAGGCTTAAAACCTCTGATCATGATTCCAGAGGACTGATGATAAAGAAAGCTATTGACAGAGAGGTAATGGAGTAATATGCAGAATGAGACACATATTTTCTTTTTTAATATAGCCATCACTGAAGTTTCTTCTTGTTTGATTTTACTTATTTGAAGATGGGGTGGGAAATGGAACCAAACGTATATATAGTGCCTGTGCTAAGCCCATTCCCAAGTAATTATCTCCTTTGATCCCCACAACCCTGTGAGGTAAGCACTATTATTATCCCCATTTTGCAGCTGAGAAAACTGAGGCAGACAAAGAAATGATTTGCCCAGGGTCACACAACTAGTAAGTGTCTGAGAACTGATCTCAACTCAGGTCTTCCTGACTCCTGGTTCAGTGCTCTATGCATCTAGCTCCTACTTGTTTGTTACAAGGGTTTTGTTTTTCTTCGTAGGAGTTGAGTTGGTATGGGGGAAAATGCTCTACAACTGAAAAAATAAAATAAAATGTCATATTAAAAAAAAGAGTCAAATCCATTTCACAGCTTTATAGCTCTACTGCAGCCCGCCATGGCCTTGAATGTCATCATCCAATATCTCTGAAGCCTCCTTCTTCCTCTGTCAAGACTCGCTATGTCACATCTGCTAGTGCATGTGGTTCAGCAAAGAGTGAGAGCTTATGCTCAGCTCCTTGGGAATGGTTCCCCTGAATATTCCTATTGCATATGAGATAACTAAAGGTTGGAGTGGCTAAGTGATCTGTCCAGGGTTCTATAGCCAACAATTTTTTTTTGGAGGGGGGAAGGCAAGGCAATTGGGGTTAAGCGACTTGCCTAAGGTCACACAGCTAATAAGTGTGTCAAGTGTCTGAGGCTGAATTTGAACTCAGGTCCTCCTGACTCCAGAGTCGGTGCTCTACTCACTGCACCACCTAGCTGCCCTAGCCAACAATTTTCAGAGGCAGGAGTTGAACCCCAGTCTTTCAGACTCCAAGTATAGCAACACTATCCACTACCCTAAGGGACCACCATTCCATATGCCATTCCTCCCTACTTCCTTAGCTAGGTGACCTCCAGAAAATCATTGAACTTCACTGAACCTCAATAAAATGGGGACAATAACAGCCTCCCTATCTACTGCACTGCCTGAATTGGTCAGATAAGATAATGTATGCAAAGTTCCTTGTTATCTGAATCACAGTGAAAAAATGGAGGCTCCCAGTCTTATAAAACAGAAGGTTCTGTCAGCTGAGACCTCAAGAAGACCTGATATCTACCACAGGCCATCATGGCAAGAGTTGGGAATTACCCAATTCATTGTAGTTGTCCATGCAGCTAAGCTGGGTAACCCAAGGAAGCAAATTAACTTTGTCATCCTGCAACCATCAGGATTGTCTTCAGTGAGGAAGTGGTTATAACCAGAACTGTTCTTGTTCCATCACAAGTAACTACCTTTCTCCCTTTCTGGGACTGAATCATCTTCCATGGTCTGCTTTGCCAAACTACCTTTTCAGGTCAATCTAGTTTCCCTCCCTAGTACCACCCAAAGATATATGCCGCCTTCAACAAGACCAAGCTTTTGCTAAAGAAAACATTGTTAAGGTATTAGCATCACATAGATGTGGCCTGTGTGTGACCTTGGGCAGATGACTTGAGTTCTCTTTGTTCTAGTTTACCCACATTAAAAAAAAAAATTCTTCCTCTATCTCAAAAGGAGGTCTGAGAACTAATCAGATAATATCCATCGTGCATTTTAAATTTGGGTTAGGGTAAGGGATGCTAGTTCAATTTATTATGATGATAATCATTATTTATCATTTGATGAGATCACTGGATAGGAAAATTTTACAAGTACTATATCATAAGTAAGGATTTCTGCAGAGATTCCCCAGAGGCCTGCCCTTAGCAGAGGATCTATGATCTGACCAGAGAAATAAGCTGTTTTATTGCATATGAAATCAAGACCAGCTGAATTCTCCAAGTAAATGAAGCATCACTCTCCTGTCCTATATTTTTTCTCTTGCATCCCTGTCTTTGTCTTTCTCTCTACCACCATCCTAGTTCAGGCCCTCATTACATCTGGCCTGGACTATTGTCATAACCTCCCAACCGGCCTTCTAGCTTCAAATTATCTCCCCCACTCCAATTCATCCTCCATGCCACTGCCAGATTTACCCCCCTAAAGCACAGGCCTACTCATTTTGCTCCCTTCCTCAATAACCTGGGATGCCTGCAAAGCTATTTGTTATATAGTCATGATAAGGATAATCATTCACGTTTATAAAATGCTTTAAGATTTACAAAGCACTTTCTTTCCCACAACCCTGTGAGATAGAGAGGCTTGAATAAAGGCAGAGCTCAGCTGGGAGTTCAAGATCTTCCACAATATGGCTCCAATCCAAATTTCTCTTGGCTCCGTGACCTCCTAGTAAACCCAAATGTGAACCCTAGTCCTGAACTACTAGCAATTTCCCACTCCAATTCAATAAGCATTCATTCAAAGTGAAACAGCATGGTGAAATAGACAGAGCTCTGGTGTCTAAGTTAGAATACCTGGTTTCAAGTTTCACCTTGAACACAAACTAGGCTATGTGACCCTGGGCATGTGATTTAATTTCTCAGAGCCCCAAGATAGTTCTATACAACTAAGTATCAGCAGTTGTTAATCTATACATCTAGAAATTTCCTCATCAGGAGCTCCATATACAGAAGAAATCAAAGGTGAAAGGAAGGAAGGAAGGAAGGAAGGAAGGAAGGAAGGAAGGAAGGAAGGAAGGAAGGAAAGAAGGAAGGAAGGAAAGAAGGAAGGAAGGAAGGAAGGAAGGAAGGAAGGAAGGAAGGAAGGAAGGAAGGAAGGAAGGAAGGAAGGGAGAGGGAGGGAGGGCTGTAGGGAGGAAGGAAGGAATGAAGGATGTAAGGAAGGTAGGAAGAAAGAAAGAAAGAAAGAAAGAAAGAAAGAAAGCAAGAAAGAAAGAAAGAAAGAAAGAAAGAAAGAAGCATGCATTCCAGAGAATATGGAGGGAAGGGAGGGAAAGATGGCCATGTGAAAATATAAATAACTAACTGAGGTGATTTGAGGAGGGGAAAAAGTAAACACTTGAATACTAAAGACTTGATGAGAGAGAGGGTAGGGATCCAGAAAGGTCTGCATAGGAGGCAATTCCTGAACTGAGCCTTGAAGGAAGATGAGGATTCCAACTTTCGAAAGTAAAGAGGGAGTCTATTCATGTCCTGAGACACAATCTATGCAGAGGCAGAGCTAATTAGGGAGATGTGGTGCTAGGTTTGGGCCACAGCTGGTAGGTCATTTTGGCTGCAACATAGATTATGTAAAAGGGAGTAATATGCAAAATCTAGAAAGGTAGATTGGAACCAGACAATGGAGAAGGCTTAGCATTAAGCTGAAAAATGTGTATTTTTGTCATGAGGGAATAAGGAGCCACTTGAAGATTTAGTGGGAGGAGGGTAGCATGGTCATGTAGAAGCAAAGAGATTTAACACTTGACTGGGTATGAGAAATAAAGTGGAGGGAAGGGTCAAGAAATATAGGACATAAATGAGTCAGAAGGGACCGTAGAGGCACTTAGCTTAACCCCTTTCATTACAGAGATAAAGAAACTAAGGCCCACAGAGGTTAAGTGACTTACCCAAGGTTACCCAGGCTGAGCTAGAAGTGGTAGAGCTGAGATTTGACCCCAGGTCCTGGGACTCCCAGTTCACTGTTCTTTCCACTGAAGTATACTTCATAAACCCAAGTGTCAAGTTGTCTGTTGAGTATGAATGAATGAAAAAGCATTTAGTAAGTGTTTACTATGTGCTATATGCTATGCTAAAATAACAATAAAAATCAATGTAGACCCTGAGGGGCTGAAGCAGTCTTCAGATTTCTCTCTTCTCTGAACCCACACATTGTGATCTAGGTTCAGTCCTGGGTGAGTCCTGGGGCAATGGGGGCGGGGGGGGGGTGTGTGGCGGGGAGGCAGAAGGTTGATCCTTAAATCAATCTAAACATGAAGCAATTTGTAGGACTGCTGACTAGGCGTTTTTCATTTCACCTCTGCTTTTCACTGTCTCCCTCAAAGTTTAAATCTTTGAGTACCTTGGATCAGAGATTGGGCTTATATTTTGGTCAGTGCTCTTGCTCTCCGCAAATCACCGTACTCTTCCCCTTGCCAAAAGTCAGTCAATCAACAAACATTTATTAAACACTTACTATGTGCCAAGTAGCATGGTAAGCACTGGGGATATAAAAAATTAATCAGTGGGCCCTGGCCAAAGGATTCAGGACTTCTAAACCTCTCAAACACATAAATTGTTTTCCAAATCTGGACACATCCACCTTGGGACTGATACTCTTTCACCTAAGATCCCATAAAACCTAGGATCAAGTTGACATTAGGCAGGACATAGGCTTTTGCTGCAGTGTGTGTACAGCCTCATGGCAGCTAAGGTAGAGAAAAGGAGAAAGATGATATACCCCACCCTCCTCATGGGAAGTTCCAGAGTTAATGATGCCACTTGGAGAATCAGAAGACAAGAAGATTAAGGCAGAAGCCACCACCTTTGTTAAAGGTCTACTGACACTGAGTCATTGGCTCTTTATGCTCAACAGCCAATACAGAAGTTGCCCCATCATTTCAAAATGCTAAGCCCCCTCAGTGCTGAGTCACACACATGCAGTTGAATGAAGGTAGGAAGATGAATTGGTAATTAATTTATGAAATTATGAAGTGAGGGCAAGTACCCCCAGTTCTTTGGGTACTTGCCAGGAAAGACCACGATGGCAATAGGAAATGAGGCTATAATCACACTTTAAGAGCTACAATAAGTGTGGAGGCAAACATCACGGAAAGTACAGAGACAGAGGTGAAAAGGGGTACAGAGCCAGGGGAAGGGGACACAGAGGAGGGGGAGGGGAAGAGGCAGAGAACATCACTTAGATAAGCATAGATTAGAGTTGGGAGCACCCAGCAGCATGGCGCCAATAGAGATAGAAGCATGCTTGGGGCCAGGAGTTTGGGGTCTCATTTTTATAGGGTTTTGGAGGTAACAGACTAACTCTTATCTGTGCTGCTTTGGGGTTAGTTCATTAACATATCAAAATCATCTCAAAGTTGTGGGTAAAACTTTAAAGGTAACATACCTACGTCATCTCAAAATTATCAGTACCTTTTGGTGTTTTGTGGATGTCTGGAACTTGTCTGAGATTTACATATCGTGGGATCAACCACCTTGGCAGCAGAGTCTAGATATCTTCTCAATTCCATACATATTACCAGGAGGTGGTTTTTGGTCAATATTTGATCCAATTTTGCTCCTTTGATCTTTGGGGGAAATTGTATGTGACTTCCAGGTTCCCCTTTGCAATCTTATTTCCTGCTATTACCCCTCTATACTGGCTACTTAAAACTTAATATACTGACTAGAAAGAGGAAGTGTGGTCTGGGGGACCAGAACAAGATACTATTTTAACACAGGAGGGAAGCTCTGGGTATATTCTTTTCAACCTCCTGTCACACCAAGCTACAGGGATAAAAATATAATGGCAAGAGACAGTCCCTGTTCTCAAGCAGCTTACTTATATTCTATTAGAGAGAGATAATACACATAGTGGAGTGCTAGCCAGGAAAGGGTGTTTTGAACTGAGAAACTATAGGGAGGGTGACTGGGACTGTAGGACGGCTGATTGATGCACTCTTCCAGGAGCATTGTTAGGGCTGATTTCACCAGTTGAGGAAGAGGGATGACATGTAGTAGAAGTATGGCAGCAGATGGCTAGGATGAAGCTGAATGAGGGTATCTAGAGCTAGCTAGCTAGCCTGGGGCCTCAATATCATGTCCCTGAACAACATTGTATGATTTTCAATAGAAATAGGGAAGTTTGAAGGAGGGGCAGACTTGAAGGCTGACTGGGCAAATGGGGAGTTCTCATGTTGTGTTTCAGAAGTCAGTGGTACCTATAAGTGGAGGTATCCAGTGAGCAATTTGTGGTGTAGGAATTTCTTTTTGGAGGGGGGGAAGACAAGGCAATTGGGGTTAAGTGATTTGCCCAAGGTCACACAGCTACTGAGCATCAAATGCCTGAAGCTGGCTTTGAACTCAGGTCCTCCGGACTCCAGGTCTGGTGCTCTATTCACTGCACCACCTAACTGCCCTGGTGTAGGAATTTAAATCAAGAGATTAAGGCTGGCTATATAGACTTTGGAGTCATCTACAAAAAGAGAATAACTGAACTTATGGGAGAGGATGAGATAGTATGTAGCTGGGAAAGAGAGAAGGGCCCAGGACATAGTCTTAAAGGTCTTAAAGCATGGGAGATAGATGATGCCCTTACAGAGTACACATTTCCTTTTCCTCCTCAAAGCTTCTATCAATGTCCCATCCTATGCCGGCAATGTTCTTCCTCTTTTACTTCTATAAGTCATTTATTAAAATCCATCCTTTAAAATCTAGCTCCAATATCCACCTCCTCCATGATGTCTTTCCTGATTGCCCTTACTAGAAATGATTCCTCTTGTACTTCTATAGCACTTGGTTCACAGATGTGCCAAATCTCCATGAGGACAAAGACCATCCTTTTACTAAATTCATATTACCCTCTGTGCCTAGCATAGTGTTTTGCACATAAAATATGCCTGGAAAAGTTGTTTGTATTTGTTGTTGCTGCTGAATTGTACAACTCACATATATGGTACTTTTTACCAATTGCCCTTTGCTGTAGATATTTGTGTATGTGCTTTTATTTCCGCTTGCTGATCATTAGTATGGAAGAACTAGAGTCATTTGTTATAAGCTAGTTCCTCAAAGGTAGCAACTGTGTCTTCTACAAATTTGTATTGTTTTTATTCAGGACTTTGTACTGAAGACTCAACAAACCATCAATACACATTAGAAGAAATACACTGGTGGTACAACTGTGAATGGATTCAACCACTCTGGGAATACATTGGGAATCATTCAATAAAAGTCACTAGTTCATATTCTTTGACCCAGTGACCCCACTACTGGGCATATATCCCCAAGGAGGTCAGTGGCAGAATGGTCCCACATATAGCAAAATATTCGTAGCAGTATACTTTCACTTATGAGAGAGAGAAAGAGTGAGTGAGAGAGAGAGAGAGAGAAAGAGAGAGAGAGAAAGGAAGGAAGGAAGGAAGGAAGGAAGGAAGGAAGGAAGGAAGGAAGGAAGGAAGGAAGGAAGGAAATTCTAAACAAAGGATGACTATTAGTTGGGGAAAGGCTAAACAAATTGTGGTATAAAATTGTAAATGAATATAAAAGTCCTATAAGAAAGCACAAATATGAGGAATTTCTAGAAACATGGGAGGACTTCTATAAATTAACATGGCACAAAGAAAACAGAATCAAGAGAACAATATGCATGACTACAGAAATGTAAATAATAACTCTAAAAAGCAGTAAAACTGGTGAGTTATTTATTATTTTCAATCTCTGTCCTATGGATTGATAAGGAACTGTTTTCCTGTTCTCAGAAAAGTGAGGACTATGAATGTGAAATCTGGTATAGATCACCATGTATATATCCAATATGTGGATATCAGATGTGGGTCTGAGTCTTTTAGCATTGCTTAATTTAGTTGTTTTCATTGTTGTTGCAAGGAAAGGTTCAATGAGGAAGGTTAAGCAGAAATAACTGTGCCAGAAAAACAAAAGGCAACAATAAAACTATTTTTAAAGATAATTTTGGGAAACTTTTGGTTTCCCAAAGGAGAGAATTGCCAATCTGAAAAAGAATAGAAAAATTATCTTAGCTATTTGCAATATTGCTAGGATCATTGTGTATGCAGAGGACGTGCTTCTCACCACCTCCTGTGAAAATTCCAAACTGAAGGTGATAGCTTTATACCAGAACAGAATGGCCCACAAAAATTTTGTCTGGGTTTAGACTGAATACTCCTAAACTAACATCATTTTTTTGCAGGCCAAGACAAGTGGAAATGAAATGACTAGTAGATGCTCTGGTATTTAAGAAATGGTCAGGTCATTTGCATCGGTAAGTGCCTTGTAGTTAGAAGCAACAATAGGGCCATGGTCAATTCTCAGAGATGATTTGGTCCACAAGACTGAGCTTGTCTGGATAATGAATCCCATTACACCTGTGAAAAAAATTCATGACTAGAAGTCTAGAAGCATTAACAAAGGTAATGTTTACTCTAGTCCTTGGATATTCCAGGAAGACAAAACTATAAAAGTTAATAAATAAATGAATTTAGGGAGGGGATATATTATCACAATGCCTTACAGAATCTTGAATGCCCCAATAAAATACCACACCTTGCATCTTTTTTATTTCTCATGGGAAACTATCCATGGAAATCTATTGATACCTTAGAGCTTTCCCCCCTCACAACGAAATGTAATTAAGGTGAAATTAGCTTCTCAAGTATACACCTATCTAAATCCACAAAATAACTGAAGCTCTTCAAATAATGGGACATTCTGAAAATTAAAGTTGGCTGAGGATGTATCTGCACCCAGAAGTCTTGTCTTCCATTCATGAAATGCTAGTTACCGATGTAGACATTTTTCCTTCCCCAAGCTTTGGCCAGTTGGAAATATGAATATGGAACTCAGGAGAAAGGTCAGGCTGGAGACAGAGATTTAGGAGTCATTAGTCATTTGTGCAGAGGTGACAGCTGAATTAGTGGTAGTAGGTAAGAGTACCAAAGAGAGATTGCATATAGAGAAAGAAGAGTAGGTATCCAAGTAGAGCCTCGAAGGATATCCACATTTCAGTATATGGAGAATAGATGAAGTGTGCTCCAAGAAGGTACAATCAAAAATGTTAGAAGAGTCAGGAGAAAGCAGAGCCAAGGAGTCAACAGAGATGACAGTGTCAAGAAGCCAGGAGTGCAATACTGACAAATGTTTAGAGACACCAAGAAGGATAAGAAGAGGATACTGATTTGGGTGAGTAGAGGTCATTGGTGACCTTTCAAGGAGGAATTTCAGCAGAGTTCTGAAAGCAAAAAGCAGTCTACATTGTTCTTATCAGAGAAAGCTTTAGTGGGAGATGAAATAGATATCAGTCTCATTATTGTGATTTCAAAGGAACTAAAAAATGACCCCTTTATCCCACTCAGTTCTCTCTCCAGCCTCCCAGCTATTGACTAATGCCTAAAATTCTATCATTAGATAGCCATTCCTTTATCTTAAGATTTTGATATCTTTTAGAAATTGAAATCTCCCTGGTACAAAAATCTACTGACTATGACAAATGCTTAAAAATTTCAATTGGTCAAATGCAAAAGGAGGTACAAAAACTAACAGAAGAAAATAGTTCCTTAAAAATTAGAATTGGGCAAGTGGAAGATAACAACTCTATGAGACATCAAGAATTTATCAAACAAAATCAAAAGAATGGAAAAATAGAAGAAAATATAAAATACTTTATTGGAAAAATTAAAATCTCTCTAAGTAGGTATGATATTCTTTAGCTCCTATCAATCATTTACATCTTAGTATGAAGGAAGGATCAGAAAACAAGTTTTGATAGCAGAGGTGGTAAATATGAGAATATTAGATATCTCTGGGAAGGAAGAAAAAGAGGTCTTGGATGAAAAATAAAGAGCAAAATAGATTTTTCACAATTTTACCTACATCAGTCCTGGTTATTTTCACAATTTTACCTACGTTGGTCCTGATTATTTTATCACACTGACCACCAAATAATCAATTCTGATTAAAGTTGGTCCTTTTACATTCTGAAAGTTATTCCGATTATGCTGATGAAACAAAAGATACAGAGCAAATTAAATAGGGGAGGAGAGGAGAGAAGGTAGAAGGAGGTGAGAGCTCATAGGCATCTGCTGAAGGAAGTAATCTCAGGCCTCAAGAAATGTGATATTTTTCCTCCTTTCTTTTTCTTTTACTTTCTCCTTTTTCTCTCTTTCCCTCTTTCTTTTCTTTTCTTTTTTTTTTTTTGGCTATAGGTATCTTTCATTAGTTTGTTCTCTTAGGTATTTAATTTTCCATTTTGGTTGGGCATTGAGAGCTTGAAGCCATTTTCAGATTCCTGACCTACCTTCCCAACTGTGCATAAAATGATTATTAATTCACAAATTCTCAGCTGATACACAGCTTCAAGATAGCATATGCTAGGGTATAAGGACATCTGGGAAGTGATCATCTAAGCCCTTACTGTCCTATTTGTAGAGTTCTGAAGCATCAGCATCAGGTATTCCACTGTGGGATATGGAATTTCATCTAGCATAGGTTTGAATGAAGTCAAACGAAGTGTGTTTCAGAAAGCAACAGAGACTATGTTATAGTACCATGAATCTTCATACTTATTCAGATAACTGCTGTCTCCTGAGTTACCCTGCCAAAGTAAAACCAGCAATAATGGCTGAAAGTCCCCTTCCTACCAGTGGGAAATTTGAATATTAATTAGCTGCTGATTCCTAAGAAATCTTCCTACCCCCTAACCATCATGAATCAGCACCAGTCCCTAGGTCCATGCTCCTCACTCTTTCCCTCTCCCCCAATGCCTCATCCTGCTCCACCCAAAGAAGAACACTAAAAACCCACTAGACTTTATTAGTTTGGGTGTCCAATTCTATCCAGGGTACCTAGTGGGGTGGCTCCTTCCATTGCTTTCCATCATGTCTGATTGCTTTCCATCCTGCCTGACTGCCCATCTTTATTTTGAGTATGTATTCTCAATAAAGCTGGCTAGCTTTACTTTTTGGTCTTGTGTGCCTTGTGTTTCCTTGTACTGAGCTTTAGTATCTCAAATCTTCTTAAACCTTTCTACCCCATGAAAGAAAGTTTGAAATCTTAAGTTATGTCAGCTTCCACGATATAATCTCTTTTATCCCCTTTCTACTGGAAGAAAAGAAAGAAGTAAATGACTTAAGACTGGGTGAAAGAGAATTTTAGTAAGAATGGAAGTTTAGATTCATAAGGGGAATTTATGCCATGGGAGAGAGAAAATAGAAGTGGGGTGTAATTTGGAAGTTTTCAAGCAGAAGCTAGATGACTAGGACAAGGTATTGTAGTGAGGATGCATGGGACCAGATAGCCACTAAGCCACTAATTTTCAAATTCTATGATTTTGTGAATGTACTTCTAAGGTTCTTTCTAATGATTGAATAAATATATAGCCCAAGAAGTGTGCTCCCTAAGCATTGATGTTCATTGAAATTCAACAGACTGTTGATCAAATGGCATAAAGGCAGTCATCAGAGAAGCACAGGGCTAGGAAAAAATAAAGGTGGGCTGGTCACATACTGAGAGGAACAGATGAGCAATGAACAGCCACCATGCTCAATTTTTATATAAACAATGTCAAGAGAACTAGAGGAAGGCCCCCACACAATGTATGGGCATCCGATGGCAGATTTGCAGAAGCACTTGCAAAGGGTAGCACAGAATAGACAGGCATAAATCGGTTACAATTATTCTTAGTTGGAGTGATTTCCCACTTTGACGAGATTTTTGATATTCAGTTTCAGTCGTGTCTGACTCTTCATGACCTCATTTGGGATTTTTTTGGCGAAGATATTAGAGTGGTTTGCCATTTCTATCTTTGGCTCATTTTACAGATGAGAAAATTGAGACAAATAAGGTTAAATGACTTGGCCAGTGTCACACAGCGAATAAGTGTCTGAGGCCAGATTTGAACTCAGGAAGACGAGTCTTCCTGACTCCAACTTCCCTGCTCTGTCCACTGAGCCTTAGATGAGATTGCAGATCCTTCACTGTATTAAAACATAAGAATTTTGGGGAAAGCTAGTCTGAGACCTAAGTTCTAGTCCAGATTCTACCATAAATAGATTGTGTGACCTTGGACAAGTCACTTCCCTTTTGTGGGCTTTAGTTCCCTCATCTGTAAAATGAAGGAGTGGATATTATTGTCAAAGTTCCTTCATTTAATATTCTATGGCTCAATCAAATAACCTTCGCAGTTATGGGGATAAGAAGAGAGAAAGAGAGGCCTGATTAAGGAACTAAATATCTTTGGGGAGTGGTAATATTCTTTGAGGTTTTTTTGTTTTTTGGCAGGGCAGTTGGGGATAAGTGACTTGCCCAAGGTCACACAGCTAGTACATGTGTCAAATGTCTGAGGCCGCATTTGAACTCAGGTCCTCCTGAGCTGGTGCTCTACTCACTGAGCCACCTAGCTGCCCCAAGTGGTAATGTTCTTAAGCTCCTCTTGTTTATACCTTGATATGGAGGAAGGGTCTGAGAGGAGGCTTTGAATACAAGAGAGAGTAAATATGAGAACATTGGATACCTCAAGAAGGATTGCATGAAAAGTGGACCTCATTGATGAAAAAAAAGGGAATAGAATGGATAAGAAAGTATGAATTTACCTCTATAAAGCAGATCATTTCAGTTAAAAGAAATTGAAAAGATTTTGCATGAACAAAATTAATGAAACTAAGCTAAAAAAGAAAGCAGTTAACTGGGAGAAAACTCTGTGTGACAAATATTGCTGATAAGGATTTAATGTCCAAGATATATCGATAACTACATAAAAGAAACAAATAAGACTAAAAGCTATTACCCAATAAATAAAGAGTCAAAGAATCTGACTAGTAATACTTCATAAATTTATAGAGACAGGATACTTTAGAGGTCGTCTACTATAACTTCCTCATTTTACATGTATAGATTATTTTCATTAAAAATTTGTAAAGATGGGAAAATCAATGTATGGGTTCGTAGTTATTTATATTCTCTCAGGTACCTTTTTTGAGTAATGATGAGTATGAGATTTTCCCCAAGTCTTTCCTATCAAGTCATCTTTTAGCTAGCTTGAAAATGATTTCCCAGTACTCTCATAATACTGTAGAAAATGCTAAGGGAGTGAAATTGAAGAACATACAAAAAGTCCTGAAAATTGGCCATGTATGAAGACAGCTAGAACCTTCTTTACATTCATGTACTTCCAAAACATTGGGCTGAGAAGATTCCCATGATGGCTAGTCTCCTGAAGTCAAGACATTGCTATTCTTTCTCTCCTTTTCCCCCTAAAAATGGGCAAAAAGTGCAGTTTGCCACTGGGCAAATGCCATAATGAGCTTCTGGATTAACCCAATCCAATAAATTTGGCTTCTTTCCATTTTCCTTTCTTTAGGTAGGATCTCTTAGAGCTACCTGTCCCCTAACTGCCAAGGATGTCTAAGGCTTAATGAGCAAGTGTTTATTTAAAAAAAAACTCAACCTACTTCAAAGAAAAATGCTTTAGAAATATTCATGGTTTCCAATAGAAAGATGGGCAAGATGTTTTTTTATTTTAAATTATAATATTCATGAAAGACTTAGGGTGTTGCAATTTTAATGTACTTAGCATACCACCAAGGCCTGGTTTTCCTAAATTGTACTTGCTAAATGGAATTCTTTTTTTCCCCCCAATTCCCAGATCCATTTTGTTTTTCACTTTGTTTTTCCCAAGGGGCATACTATTCTAGCTTCTCCCTGTGAAATCTGACTCTGCACCATTCAAGGTGGAGCCAAAGCTGCAATAAATCTGCTTTCAAATGCTTCCATTTATTTATTGAGATCTTAAATGATTTGATTCTAATATATTCAGGCCTAACAGCAAAATAGAAAATTAATTCCTTAAGTTTTGTCCTGATTTACTCCTCATTTGCCAACTCAGTCTGGTGAGAAAGAAATATCTGTTGTGATACCATAGGCTGAGGCCCACATGTATAAGATAATTTTGCCCGTCAATCAGGACACAGAAAAGGTCAAAAGCAGATACATAACATTTCTCCTTCCCTCCTTCTCTAGGGCGGTGAGAGGCAGTCAATTTGTTAGCAGGTTTTCTAGATGTGTTTTTAAAAGTTGGTGAGAGAATTTAATTTCGGAATCCTAGAAAGGGAAGTCCCCTTCTTTACACACTCTCCCCTCTCCCCCACCCCCCATCCCCAGGATAGCAACCCAGCTTTCTCTTGGTGTTACTGGGTAGGCTATGGAAGTGCAATTAAGCTGCCACTATAATGATGGAAGCTCAGACCCTAATCTGTAGCTGAATCTAGGTCACTGGGATCCTTTGATGCTGCAGCTGTCCATGTGGGGCTTCTCTCCCCTGCAGGGCTCCAGAACCCTCCAGAGTGCTGGGCTTCCCCCAGAATTGTAAACATCTTCATTCTTCCCAAACTATTCTGCTCTGATTGCCTCCTTCAGTGACCAATTTCTGACTTTTTTTTCATAGAAGGTGCTGAACCTATGTGAACTAGAAACCACAGGCCGCATCTGTGACAGCCCTCATTTACAAGCTTACACATTGAGAGTTCCATTTAAAGGCATATTTCGGTTGAAAAAGCTAAATATTAATATCACATTCCTCTGTTACCATAAACACCAACAGTGAAATCTGGCGTCTCACAAAAAGAGGGCGAAGCTGGGCTTTTCTCCATGAGCAGCATGTGAAGCATTTTTCTGGGTACCATTTAAGTGAACACCATGTCAACAGGGTGCTTCAAATGACAGTCGTGCTCTGAGCTGGGGAGAGGGCAGAGCAGAGAGATCCTGATCCCTAGCACTTGACTACTTAATAGGGCTTCTGTTGCTAAGAAAACTCTAAATTGTTCTTTCATGTCAGAGCTATAAATCATATCATTGTGCCCATTTATTTGACATGACTTTTTTAAATATTCATTTGAAATTACTTTTTTTCTCCCCCTGTTCTATATAAAAGACATCATTTCCATTCTGGATGTAAACAACCGGGTTCTTTAGCATCTGTATTTTCATGGTTCCTTTATTCTACTCTATTTTTAGTTTCCACATTTTTGTTTTATTGTTTCATCAAAATTAACCATATTTTAAAGTAAACATCCAACAAAAGAATAAAATAGCCTGAGTTCACAAGATTTAGACTATTAGCTATACATATGGTAAATTCATTTCTTTCAGATTTACACTGAAAAGAGTAAATTTTTAACATGTATTTCTTAGTAGGCTACTCTTCTCCCCAGCAAAACTGGCCCACTTGCTGCTCCCCATAAATGATATTCCTTCTCCCACCTCAGTACATTTGCCTAAGATGTCCCCTGTCCCTGGATGAGGAGGATGTCCCTCCTCACTCCATTGATCCCCTTTGGAATCCCCAGGACTTTTCAAAGCTGACCTCAAGAACTAGTCCTGCCCTAGGCTTTTTCTCATCCCCTCCCGTTATTAGTGTTCTCTTCTCTTCCCTCAAATTACTTTTTGTTTTCTTTGTAAATATTTTTCATTTAGTTATTGTTTTGTATGCTGTTTCCCCCTAGGGTGGTAGCAATATCCTAAATTCTCCCTCCATGCAAATGAAGTTAGTTTTTCTATAGACACTAAAATCTTCCTGCAGATTTGGGTTGGCTCAAGGGACTGAAGGCTCGGGCTGTTGAAGTCACTTCCTCATTTCCTAGGTACAAAGTAGCCATGGGGAGTTCCAGGGGTCCTCTGAAGCTTGGCTGGTGGATCCCCATGGGTAATTCAGGCAAGAAGGCATCAAAACTAGTCGTCCTCAATGCTTTTCCTCCTTGAGTATCCTGCTCTTGCTAAAGCTAAGTAAATCCTTTTTTGTGAACTGCTGAATAATCTGTGAGGATCTCGTTTTATCCCAAAATCTAACCTAAACTACCACAGGATTGGTCTGAGTCAGGCCCAACCCAGGACACTACTCTCTGTCTCTGTCTCTGTCTCTATCTCTCTTTCTCTATCTCTATCTCTCTGTCTCTGTCTAAGTCCGTCTCTGTCTCTGTCTCTCCCTCTGTCTCTCTGTCTCTGTGTCTCTCTCTGTCTGTCTCTGTCTCTGTCTGTGTGGGTATGTCTCTGTCTCTGTCTCTCTCTCTCTGTCTCTCTCTGTCTCTCTCTCTCTGTCTCTCTCTCTCTCTCTCTCTCTTCCCAAGAGAACTGAAGCACCTTGAGGGCAGAGCCAGTTTTGGTTTTGACTTTGTGTCCTTAGCACATAGCAGGCATTTTTAAAATGCCTGTTGAATTAATTAAATTGAAAGGTGAGTGCTGAACACCATCCTCAATTTTACCTCAACTATCTTCATAGTATAAAAATAGTGAAGATAGCTTTTAAGAAAATTCCTGTAATAATTATTTGCCTTGTCACTTAAAAAAGAAAACAGAAATTGCAAAATGAAAGAGGTAAAAATGAAGACAGTAAAGATAAAGAAAGTAAATAGGAAGATGACTCACCGTCCCCTCCAAAAAGGAAAACAACCATAATAGAAATATCCATCATATCCAGATCAATTTCAGCATTTAAAACACTTCTTCCTCAATGGTTCCTCTTCTTCCAAACCCCCCAAGATATAGCCTTACCCTGAATCTTTGACCCTGCTTTTTTCTTGCTCCACTCTCTCCCCCACCAGGCATTTTATCTATTCTTACATTTTCATCTATTATCTCTACTCAGTTGACTTCCAAGTTTTCATCTTTATTTCTGACCTCACTTCTATGCTCCAGTTCTGTAGCTTCAAGTGTCTTCCATTTGCATTGAACTATCCTTTTCGTCACCTAAAACTCAAAATGCTTAAAATATGCCTAAAATAATCTCCCTTCTTTCTCCCCAGAGAAACTCCCACTCCAGATTTCCCTATTTCTGTCAATGACAGCACCATTCTTTCAGACACCTGGGCTTGAAACCTTGGATTTCTTTCTATCCCTGTTCCTCTTTAACACCCCCAACACTACCCTCACCTTCATTAGAATTATCAGGTTACCATGCCCTGTCAAAAGTCATGGATATTAACCTGTATGTAGTGATAGGAAAAGCACAAGATTTGAAGTGAGTAAAGACCTGGCTTTGAAATCTACCTCTGACACTGGATATTCAGAGATGTTGTCTGTATTCATCATTTCCTTAAGGTGACTCCAAACTCATCCCCACCTAGAAGTTCCCCTAGTTCATCCTGCCCCATTTTGATCATTTCTACAATTATGTTGTGTCTTGGGTGTACCTATCTACAGCACTTGCCTCACAGGATCAAATAATTTTGAAAAGCTCAAAATTGCTCTGTATATGTGTTATTCTTTTTTAGATAGGATCTATTTTTTTTTCTATTTTTAACATCAGTTAATCCCAGAATTCCTTTCTTCTTCCTCTCTACTACTCTGTCTCAATCCTGCCATTGTTCAAATCCCACTTCTTCAGTGAGGTCTTACCTGACCATTTCAAGCAAAAAATATTTCATTCTCCTCTGAACTCATGTAAACATCCTGTTTATACCACTTCTATAGCACTCAGAATACACTGCTTCCTGTGGTTAACCTTTTAGCCAAAAGTTCTGGAACCTTAAATTAAGGGGTATAATTTCATCAGCCTCAGCATCTTTCCTGTATTAGTCCCTTTATCTAGACAGTAAATTCTTTAAGGCCAAGAATTTTGTTGGATTGCATCTATTTTTACCATAGACTGAAGCACAGTGACTTGTGCTTAGAAGTTTTCAATAAAGATTGATTGGCCTTGGACTTCATTGACTGTATCCATCTTTAAAAGATAAGTCACCCTACACAAGGAAAACATATCCAATCCACGTCCTAATAGCAATTTTACTTCAAGGGATCTGTGATTGCATCAATTGGGGTACTCTTTCCAACTGTATAGCTCTCGATTCATCCATCCCTTCTCATTGTGTATGGCTCTTCTCCATATTTTTTTGGAAGTCTTCCTCAGGGTACCCAACTAACATGCAAGAGAACTTCCTTGAGATGTTTTGACATGTCTCAGACACCAGTATATCACACAGACTATCCCTTGATTATCTCCTGCCATCATTCTTTCCATGGACATAGAGCTCACTAAAGAAGTCGTCCTTTGTATCACTAGGTATCTCTTCATTTCAGATGGTGGTAGAAGCTCAGTGAGGTAATGCGCTTGCAGACCTTGAAGAGAAATATAAATGAATATTATCGTTATTATTCTTGTTGTTATAATTATTAATATGTGCATGTGTTTTGTGAGAAGAGATTCATAAAAAAATGATTAAGTCATTTGATAAAGATGCAAAATGCAGCAGGATTAATTAAGAATTCTAAATTAAGAAATGACCTTTCCAAAAACTAAATTAAGCTCTACTTAAATAAATGCTTTCTTCTCCTTGATCTGCCCTCAAATTAAAAAAAAAAATCACTTTTTTAACTTGCTTTGCCTATGCTGCAGGGGTGGGACCTGCGTCCTCAAGGTCACATGTGGCCCTCTAGGTCCTCAAGTGCAGCCCTTTGACTGACTCCAAACTTCACAGAACAAACCCCTTTCATAAAAGGATTTATTCTGTAAAACTTGAACTCAGTCAAAAGGCTGCACCCAAGGACCTGGAAGGCCACATGTGGCCTGGAGGCTGCCGGTTCCCCATCCTTGGCGGGGTTAGACTTTTCAGTTCCCTTCACTAAGGTAATCTGGATACTATTAAGATATGTGACTCCTTTCACTCACTTCTGGTTCTGGATTTCATGCTATTTGGCTGCAAGAGGTAGCAGTCATAAATAAGCATTATCCTCTTATAACACTAGGAAGAAGATGGGAATTGACCAGGTAAGATGATACTTGTGTTTTATACACAGCTAGTTCAACTACTTTGAGGGGTCAGTTGGGCATAGCTTTTGATGGGCTAGCTGCTACCACTCCTGTCCTCATGGTGTGGGACCCCGGAGAGCCCATGATCTTGGGAAGGTATAGGCCTTTTGTGGTTAAACCAAGAGGTGAAAGTTTTTAGGCAATACATTTTTACAAGACCCACATAATCATAGCACTTTACAATTTGAAGGGACCTTTGTCTAACTCCTTCATTTTTAAAGTCACGAAACTGAGACCCACAAGGTAAAAACACATACCTCTAGCCTGAGTCAGCTGCAATCTATTATTTCCAACCGTGGGCCTGAATCTAAAATCTTCATCCAGAAATAATAATCTATCAGCTTGAGTGGGAAATTTGCCGGAGGAGAGAATGGAAAATTAAGGCTGTTTCTTGCTATTCCTCCACAGTATGCTACAATTAAGCCTGCATGTCAATATTTTGATATCGTATCCTCTGAATTTGCCACTGTGCTGCAGAAGCCCTGAAAACCACTTGTAATGCAATTGAGAAAGTGAAATGCTTTCCAGGCAGTTTGATTGAGTTCCCACCAGCGGCATGACACTATGTTTTCTTGCAAAGTAGACAAACATGAGATTGTTCCAAGAATCATGGAGTCCTTTCTCAACAAATCTATTTCCCACACCCCAAAAAGCTAATGACTGCCTGAGAATCAGGTTCTCCATAACTAGGCAGGCAATCAAGCGTGGCAGTTACTGCTATACCTGTAAGAGAATAGGGTGGAGGAGAATTTGCATCATAAGGAACTGCCTTCCATGCCGCTTCAGAATTTGTGGGGTGCGGTTATGGGCACCTCTTTAGAAGCTTACCATGTCTTCCTTGATCACTTCAGCTGTACTAGGGTTAGACATTAGGAAATGATCAGCAATTGGACAGTCATACCCTTAAATCTGGACATATGCTACAGATTTCTCCCTGTACTTATCATGTTAGTTGAGTCATTTTAGCCATGTCTGACTTGTGTTTTCTGCCCACAAAGAATCATAAATCTAGAGCTAGTAGAGATGGCAGGGTCCGTCTAGTCCAACACCATCATTTAGTAGATGAAGAACCTGAGTTCTAGGAAAGTTAAGTAAATTGTCCAAGGTCAGATGGGTAAAAAGTATATGAACTCAGGTCTTCTGGCTTCAGAGCCAGTTTTCTTTCAATATTATCATCTCACAGAGTCATTCCTTCTCTATTTTTTTTGCTCAGTTCTCATCCTCCTTCTGTCCCAAATATGTGTGTATTCCCCAAGGTTCAGCCATGGTACAATGGAAAGAAAACTGGATTTAGAGTCAAAAAACCAGAATTCAAACCCTGATTCTGTCACTTGTATGACCTTGAGCAAGCAGCTTGGTACAGAAGGAAAAGCACTGACTCTAAATTCGGAAGACATGGGTTCAAATCTCACCTTTGAGACTTAGTACAGGTGCAACCTTAGGCAAGTCACTTAACTTCCCTCAGATTCTGAGGTCCCTTCCAGGGCTAGGTTCAGACCCTAATATCTAAATCATTCATGTTCTCTGCACCTTAGTTTCCTCATCTATAAAACGAAAGGGTTGAACTAGATAGCCCCTAAGGTCCCTTACGGCCCTACGTCCAGAACTTTATGATCCTTTGGTGAATTCATATTCTCCCATGGCTCCCATGGCTTTGTGCGCAGGATTCCCAAATCTCTGTTCCTTTCCCCAACTTCTCTCTAGATCTCCAGTCTCTTTTCTAATGGCTTCTGTTATGTTAATGAAAATGGAAAGCTCTTTCCCATCCATTAGCAGGCCCATGTGACCTGCCTGAGTCACATGAGTCTGAGTCACATGAGTCTGTGGTGGGAGGAGCTTGCTGAGCGGGTGGAGCAGGAAGTGAGACAGCTGGGAAAGAGAGAGCAGGCAGAGGAACTAGTGTGAGTGAGAGGGAGAGTGATTTTGCTTAAGGGAGTTGTTTTGTGGGGAGGCCTGATGGAGGGAAGGCCTGGGGGTGGAGGTGGTGCTCTCTGCATTGGTAATATGTATAGATGTCTTGGTTACTATGATGCATTTGGCTTTCTGGTGTTGGAATAAATATTTTGGTTCTGTCTACCATGAAGAGAGTCTGTTACATGTTGCCATTCAGAACTATGCCGGCATATTCATAGCAACTCGGTATCACGTTGGTGCTACAGCTTGCCAGGTGTCCTCCCAAGACCTCCAATTCAACACATCTAACAATAAACTCAGCATGTTCTTCCCTAAACCCACCCTCCCCTTTTCTTCTCTATTTTTATTGATGGAAACCATTCTCCAACAATCCCAAGATCTTAATAATAATAATGACATTTAGAGAACTTTAAGGTTTTCCTAATGCTTTGCAGATATTATCTCGTTTGATCCTTATAACAAAAGATAAGTGCTGTTATTATCTCTATTTTACAAATGTGAAAACCAAGGAAATGTGAAAAACAAAGAATAATAATAGCTAATATTTATGTAACACTTACTATGTGCCAGATACTATTCTAACATCTTCACAATTTTTTATCTCATTTGATTTTCACAACAATCCTGGGAGGTAGGTGCTATTATTATGCTCATTATACAGATGAGGAAACTGAGGCAAATAGAGGTTAAGTGACTTGCCCAGGATTACATAAATATAAGTGTCTGAGGTCAAATTTAAACTCAAGTCTTTCTGACTCCAGGCCCAGCCGTCTATCACAGTGCCACCTAGCTTCCCCTACTATACATGTATAATAATATAGTATCTTACATATATAATATATGTGTGTGAATAAATATGTCAGTATCAAAAGCAGTTTGAGTGGGTGACCTTGGGCAAGTCCCTTAATCTCTGTTTGCCTCAGTTTTCTCATCTGTAAAATGGGGATTATAATAGGACCTACTCCTCAAGGTTGTTGTGAGGATTATAAAATGCTGATTACATAAATGTTAGCAAATATTATTAGCATTGGTGGTAGTAATAAGTGTCTGAGGCTGGATTTGACTTTGGGTCTTCCTGATTCCAGGCCCAGAGCTCTATCCACTGAGCGACCTGATTGCCTAGAACTTGAGAGTCCCCTATAGGCACACTAGTAAGTATCACAGGCAAACCTCGAATCAAGGTCTCTCGACTCCAAACCCAGTGATCTTGCCACTAGACCAGCAGTTCTCAGGGTCCCTTTATACTGTTAAAAATTATTGAGACTCCCAAAGAACTTTGGTTTATGTGGATTATACCTACTAATATTCGTCATCTTAGAAATGAAAATGTTAGTTTTATTATGAAAATAGTTTTAACTTCCCAGACTCCCAGAAGTCCTGTGACTACACTTTAAGAACTACAATTATGCCTTCCACATCCCGACTTTCCCCATCACAGTTTCAATATAGCACAGGTTAGCATTAAGAAATTAAATGGGAATTTTAGGGGAGTTTTACAGAAGCCACAGACAGCGTGTTAAGGTTAGCAGACCACACCAAAGTTAAAAACTCAGAAATACATAAAATGTATGGATAGTATTATATAATATCAACATATTTTATCTTTTTATATCATATCAATTCAGACTTCTTCTCTGGTACGAAGGGAGAGCCAAAAAATTTTACATGGATTTTCCAGACTATGTGGGTGCTGTCCCTAACTCCCATGATGTGGAAGAGATAACTGTACTATAATATTCTGTGGAGGCAGCTAGGTAGGTCAGTGGATAAAGAACTGGGCCTGTAGTCAGGAAGTCCTGAGTTCAAATTCAGCCTCAGATACTTACTAGCTGTATGACCCTGGGCAAGTCACTTAGCCTCTGTTTGCTTTAATCCACTGGAAAAAGAAATGGCAAACCACTCCAGTATCTTTGCCAAAGCAAATAAACAAAACATGAATCCCAAAGAGTTGGACATGACTTAACAACAACAATGATCTATGCTGCTGATATGGCTTATATTGGTGATATCAAACTCAAGTAGGAAACCACTTAATCATACATAGGATCCCTGTTGGCCACATATTGACTTAGAAAACCACATATTAACACTACCTATGTTTTGTTGTATTTTTATGTAGTTAGTTAAATATTTCCCAATTACATTTACATGACTAATTGTATTACATGAGTAAATTACATGAGTATATTACATGAGCACATGAATACATTACAATTACATTACATGAGTAAAAATGGTATAGTAACATTATCTAGGTATTTTTACTCATTTTGTTAAATATTCCCCAATTACATTTTTATCTGGTCTTCCCCACTTGAGAGCATCCTGGTGCACATGGGGCCAGAAGCCAGTGTTTGACACCTCTAACTTAAATGTACCAACAGACCTACAATAGCTCTCATTTATATAGCCCTTTAATATTTGCAAAGAACTTTATGGGTATTATTTCATCTAATCCTCAAGAGCCCCTTGAAGCAGAAGCTATTATTATCCCCATTTTGCAAATAAGGAAGCTGAGGCTAGCTAAGTGATATGCTGAGTGTCACAAGTCTAACAAGTGTCTGAGGGAGGATTCCTAATTTCTAGTTCAATGTGTTATGCACTTTAATGAGATGTCCCCTAACCTCAGACCCATCTTTGACTCTTCCCCTCTCCCTCACCCTACACATTCATTTACCGAACCTTGACATTTCTCATTCTTCAGCATCTTTTGCATTCATCCCTCCTATCTATACTCACTGCCACCATTGTAGTCCTGGCTCTCATCTATTCTCCCCTAGCCTAGTGTAATGACCTCCTAACTGACCTTCCTGTCTTCAAGGGTCCAATCCATCCTCCCTTCCAACCTCACCCCCACCTGCCAACTTAGGATCAAGCAACTCTAATAGGCAAAAGACTTGAGTATCCCCCTATCACCTACCAAACAGGAACACAGACTCCTGACTTTGGCATTCAAAGTTTCCACAATTTGCCTTCAACCTCTCTGTCTAGCCTTATTTCATATTTCTCCCTTTCACATGATTTAGAGCCAATTTAAACAATTCCCATCCCCCATTCATATTCTTCCCTTATCAGTCTCTATACCTTTGCTTACTGTTGATGTTGTTATTGTTCAGCTGTTTCGGTCATGTCTGACCCTTTGTGACCCCATTTGGGGTTTTCTTGGCAGAGATACTGGAGTGGTTTCCCGTTTCCTTCTCTAACTCATTTTACAGATGAGGAAACTGAGGCAAACAAGGTTAAGTGACTTGCCCACAGTCACACAGCTAGTAAGTATCTGAACCTGGATTTGAACTCAGGAAGATGACTCTAGGCCTGACATTCTATCCACTCTACCACTTGACTGCCCCCCTTTGTTTGTGCCACCCTCCAAACTGGGGATAAATCCTCTCTTCCCTCTACCTTCCTAACGCCCTTTTCAGTTTTTCTCTTCAAGGACCAGTTCAGGTGTTAGTTTAATAAAGCCTTCCCTAATGCCACAGATTAAAAGACCCAATTTTTCATCTGCAAAGTAATTAAGTGGGACTAGTGATTTCTAAGGCTCCTTCCAGTCCCCAAATCCTGTGATTCTTGAATCCTATGAAAGTGACCTCTCCTTCCTCAGCTGTTTCCTAGCAGTTTGCCTGGAGCATTCCTTTTCATTTCTCTTTCCCTTGAGTCATATATAGTTATAGGTGTACTTGTCTTTTGCCTCATTAAATCATAAAATCCTTGAGAGTAAAATCTGTAATAAATCCATCTTTGTATGCCCTATTTTTAACATGTTGTAGGTACTTAATAAATGATTATTTTTAAGTGAGTAATATTTATCTTTATTTAGTACTTTCTTCCCTTACAAATTACTTTATAGATGCCAAGCACTTCTAATTCTCATAACAATCCCTTGATGTAGATTTTACAATGTATTCTCATGCCCACTTAACATGTAAGAAAACTGAGGATTAGAAAAGTTAAACAACTTTCCTAATATCAGATAGTAAGTGATAGGGTCAGAAACTCAGTTCTTCTGATTCCAATTTTAGTCCTCTTTCCAATGACTTTACTTTCCACCCAGGGGTCATCTCTAGTCATCCTGATCTATATCTTGCCACTGGATCCAGATGACTCAGGAGGAGAAAGTGAAGATGGGGATATTGCACAGCTCTCCCTCGCTTAAGTCCAATTCACTTTCAGGTCATGGCTTCTGATGTCATGGTCTTCTTCAAGAAAGAAAGACAAAACACAACAACAACTCTGCACCCTTCCTCCACCCAAAACAGGCCTGCCCTTCCTATCTCTGCATGAGGCATGGAGATTGGAGGATCTTCACAGGTAGAAGAGCCATCACAAGGGAACCATTAGACCAAAGGGAACTCAAGCCACTGTTTTCTGTTCTGATTTGATCTCTTCAGTTACCTTGGTAACATCCCTCATACATGTCCCTTTACTTCTCTAACACTGCCACCACTCTGGCGCAGGCCCTGGACTGTTACAATAATCTGCTGGTTGGTCTCCTCCCCACAAGTCTCCCCCCACTGCAGTCCATCCTCTACTCAGCCACCAAATCGATCTTCTTAGAGTTCAGGTCTGACTAGGTCACCCCCTATTATTAAATAAACTCCAGTGGTTCCCTATTATCTCCAAAATCAAATAGAAAATCTTCTGTTTGGCATTCAAAAACTTGTGCCCTCCCCAAATTTTCCAGTCTTCTCATGCCTTACACTCTGCCCCTCTAACCCATGTATGATCCACTCATTGGACCATAGAACATATGAACAACACACTCCATCTACGGACTCTGTGCATTTTCGCTGGCTATCCCTCATGCCTGGAATGATCTCCCCACCCCATGTCTGCCTGCTGGCTTCCTTCAAATCCTAGCTAACATCCCACCTTCTGCAGGAAGGTGCCTTTCCTGATCCTCCCTAATACTAGTACACAGTTGGTGCTTAATAAGTGTTTATTGACTAACAGACCCACCATCTTCCATTGAATTTATTTTTTATTTATTTTTTAACTTATCTTTCCTATTGGGCTGAACAAATTCTTTTCTTTCTCTTACTGCCCCATGGCACTATAGGGAGGCATGGTTGGAATCCCTGCCCTAACTGGGAATTTCCATCATAAAATCCTAGAAGAAATAAACTCCAATCAATACATTTTCAACAACAAAGGAATTATCTCTATTTTTATTGTTCAGTCATTTCAATACTGTCCGACTCTTTGTGACACCATTTAGGGTTTTCTTGGCAAAGATACTCAAGCGGTTTTGACATTTCCTTCTCCAGCTCATTGTACAGATGAGAAAACTGAGGCAAACAGGGCTAAGTGACTTGCCCAGGGTCACAAAGCTAGTAACTGTGTGAGCAGATTTCAACTCAGGAAGATGAATCTTCTTGATTCCAGACATGGCATTTTATCCACTATGCCACTCAGCTCCCCCATTTATCCCTAAGAGTGCAAATGTGAAATTTTTTATAAGAGGATAGTAAAAGCCTGGCATCATACATGAGACCTTTCCTGATCCCCCAAGCTGTTACTGCCTCCCCAACACAAGCTCACAGACACACACACACACACACACACACAAACACACACACACACATCATATTTATTTTGTATGTTTTTAATATATGTACACATTAAACCTTCCATATGTATTCTCTCCCCATTAGAGTGTGGATGCTCAAGAACAGGAACGGCCTTCTTAATTTGTCTTCCCAGAGTTTAGCATAGTGTTTTGCACAATGGAAGCCTTAATAAGTGTTTTATTCATTAATTCATTCTTCTCTCCTGATAGAACGTAAGATCTTTGAAGGCAGGGAATGTTTTACTTTTGTCTTTGTAACCCCAATGCTTAGAAACCTGCCTGGCACATAGTAGGCACTTAATGAATTCTTGCTGGTTGATTAATTAATATTTCACTAAAAAGGGGGGAGGGAATGTCATGCATTCTAGAATTAGGAATTAATGCCAGTTTCACATTTTCACAGCTCAGATCCCTGTTGCCAGGAAACAACAAACCCCACAGATCCTCTATATTTTCTGTGAGATTTCAAAGTTTAGATCTTTGACTTATTCTAGGCCAAGGAAAAACTTGTTGCTAAATATGCTTCATAACTCTCCTTACAAGAAGTTTGGGGATTTCTCGAACAAGTTAAGGGAGGGGGGGCACAGTGATGCTGGGAGAGTGGTTCCAAAGTCTCTGTTGGCTCTTTGTTTCTGAACTGCTGGGCCCTTTACTGACTATTGACAAGACGTGATTTTTCTCCCTTCTCTTGAAGGTGGCTTCAAGGCTCCAGGCAAATTCTAAGCAGAGACAGCACTATCCAGATGAGGTCAAGAAAAGACATGTCAGAAAACAGGAAAAAGATCAAAGCTTCCTTGAAAAGAGTTTTCTGAAATGCTTAGGCCTGCAAAAATGATATTCAGCTGGCAGAATTTGTGTTGGTACAATATGCTTTTGCCTGGGCTGCAGTGGAGGGAACAGGGGCTTTGGACTCAGATAATCTGTGTGGTAGAGTGGGTTTGGAGTGTGAGAGAGCAGAAGGATCCTTAGCTGTGATGTTTAAGGCCTGGGGTTCAAAACCTAGCTCTGAAACTTACTAAGCATAACTTTGGGCCATTTCTAATCCATTTCATTTCTCTGGGGTTTATTTCCCTCGTCTGTAAAATGGAATAGAGTTAGCTGATTGGCCCTTTGAGCTCTAAAATTCTATGGGCTAGATTTGAGTTCTGGCTCAAATATTTCTGTTATATAAGTCATACTATTGTAGGAGACTTTGGTTTTACTTCTCCCAATCCACACTCATACAAGAGGGTCAAACATTCAGAGGGAGGACTAGGTGTATTCTTCTAATGCTACAAGATGAAGCCCCCATTATGGTGTGTTCTCTACCACATCCCTCACTAATATCATTTAACCCATTGGTTACAATATTGTTGGTAACTAATTAATACCAATCAGCTTTTACTAAAGGATATTTACCAAGAAGATATAGGAAGAAGAGAAGTACAAATACACCCTCCAGAACTGGGGAACACTCTCCTCTCCTATCCTAATCTCTGGGGAAAATGAGCTCCAATTTAAACATTTCTCCCACCAAATAAACTTCTGGGTGCAGTATAGCTGATGGACAAGCCACTTTCTTTATTTCCTCTTTTAGAGGCAGTGAATAACACAATAGAGTTGGACCTGGAGTCAGGAAGACCTTAGTTCAAATTCAAACCTCAGACTCAATTTAAGACTCAAGTCTTATCACTTATCACTTGCCTCAGTTTCCTCAACTGTTGTTGTGAGGATCAAATGAGATAGTATTTACAAAAGTGCTGAGCATAGCGCCTGGCATGTAATAGGTGATACATCCATGTTTATTCCCTTCCCTCAATGGACACAGTGCCGTGTCTGCTTTTTAGAATCTCTGTTGGGCTGGGTCAAGAAGGTTGTTCCTCAGAACTGGCTCCCTCCCAGGCACAGCTATTGGTAGTTCTTTCAACCTTGCAAGATCTCCTGAGGTCCTCGACCAAAGTAAAGAAGATACAAATGGAAGACAGCTTTACCCCAGATGCAGGCTTGTCTTGAAGGCCATTCACTCAAGGTCCAGCCTGGTGGAGGAAGGAACTTCCTACCAACCCTTTATTGCTAAGAGAAGTGTTCTTACACCTTGTCATCAGCAAGAAGAAAAGAAAAGTGAAGGTCTTCTGTTGGGATCTTTTATATGGCCCCTCCATTCTGGCCTAACTGCCAATTAAAAGCTTTTTCTCTATCCCACAGTAAGAAGACAGTACACTATCAGAATACCTTCAACATGCTCTGGATGGGGACAAAGCCCTTCCCTTCCATGTTACCATATGCTTACAGATGTAGGCTAATCAGACCCCACATGGGTGGCCCTCATTGGCTAGTCCTTCCGTTACATTATTATTGTTTAAGTCATGTCATACCCCTTGGAATCTGAAATTCCTTATCTGAAAAATGGAGGTAATAATGTCTGTCTCACAGAATTATTCTGAATAGAATGGTGCAGGGGGAAAAAAAACAGGCTGAATTAGGAGTCGGAAGACCTGGATTTGAATCTGGCAACCTGTGTGATGATACACAAAGTACTTGCCTTCCTGTATCACCTCTAAAATGAAGGAACTGGACCAGATTGCCTCTTAGCAGCTGTAAATAAATATAAATAAACAAAACTGTAAAGCAGCTTTTCAAGTTGTAACTATATGAACCTCTGAATCAAATGGGATCAAAGGTTAAAGAGCAAGAAGTAGCCTTGAAGATCACCATGTCCAGCATACATATAAATAAACAGAACTGTAAAGCAGCTTTTCAAGTTGTAACTATATGAACCTCTGAATCAAATGGGATCAAAGGTTAAAGAGCAAGAAGTAGCCTTGAAGATCACCATGTCCAGCATAAATATAAATAAACAGAACTGTAAAGCAGCTTTTCAAGTTGTAACTATATGAACCTCTGAATCAAATGGGATCAAAAGTTAAAGAGCAAGAAGTAACCTTGGAGATCACCGTGTCCAGCTCCCTCATTTTACTGATAAGGAAAGTGGGGTCAGAGAAGTTGTGATTTAAATGGCTTAAATTATATGTGTGTGTGCATAGGTAAACTATAACATTATCAAACGTCAACAAGTATTTTGATCCTTCATGAAGCCTTCTCTTTCCCACCTCTGAATATAATACATATTCAAAGCCCTTATACTTTTAACTACCTGCTGAGCCAGACATTCATCATATACCGATTTATACTGTCATCTGAGTGCTTCTAATATAGATGAATGTTTTTTTTCTCCAACCAATGGATTGCAATGAAAGCAATTTAAACCATCATCTTAAGCTCTCTAGTAGAGTATTGGACAACTTTTCAAAGCACCTTGAGGTCAGATACACCATATTTTGTAATTACCTACCTCCACCCTCAGGATAGATTTATGAACCTTCTTCCTTGTTCTCCCCACTCAACCTGAAAAAGCCTTAGCCTAAAAGGGCCAGGGTCTCCCATTGCATCCTGGGCCATCTCCAGTCATCCTGATGAATATCTGGCCACTGGACCCAGATGGCTCTGGAGGAGAAAGTGAGGCTGGTGACCTTGCACAGCCTTCCCTTACTTAAATCAAAGTCAACTGTATGTCATGTCATCATTTCTCTGATGTCGTGGTCCTCTTCAAGAATGAAGGACAAACACAACGCAACCCCGTTCATCCTCCCTACATCCCTGACCCCTCAGTCCAGGACAGTCAAGCAACAGGAAAAACCACCATCACTAGGGATGCTCTACCCTCTTACCTTCCCCCTCATCCCAACCCAGGCTGGGACTGAACCAGCACCCAGCAAGGACGGCAGGGGAGAAAGAAATATCACTACCAGAAATGCTTAACAACTTAACAAAGTTAACGATTCCATTCCTTCTGATGAGATGGACAACCACCAGCACTTATTAGCACTTAGTCTACCACTGCATTCTAATATCCTCCTGAACTTAGCATCCTCCCTGTCCCCTAGCGCTGTCATCTTAACTACTTAAATAACCTCAGGACCTTTGAGCCTTTTGATCCACCCCATCCGCAGCCACCCTAGGATTTCTGGGCCTTTCCATCTGCCAGTAGCCAACCTTCCTTTTGCATGTTTTTCCTCAAGTTAGAATGCTAGAAACCAAATAGCCCAACCTCCACCTGAAAATGGTGGCTACTAAACATTTCAGGAAGTTCATCATCATGGAGATTGCTTCAGTACTGCTACTCACACCTCATCAGTATTCTCCATGGCTTCTGCCCTTCTGATTGGAGGGTTGGACATGGAGCAAAGAACTCCTCCATAGCCTCCCACCCACATCTTTATTTGCCTTTATTGCTGCTTTGCTTGGTTTTGACTCCACTATCATCTTCAGTGTATCTTCTTCTCTTCCCTTCCTCCCCCCCCCATCAAGTATCCCATGATATTTCCCCCACCTCTTTATTTCCTAGTTTATATTATCTTCCCCTATGGCCTATTCTATTGTCAGCTCTTTGAGGGGAGAGTCTGTCTTCTATTATTTATATTTCCTGTACTTAGCAGGATGTTGTTTGGCACATTTTGTTGCTATCTGGTCATTTTTCGGTGGTATCCAACTCTTCACGACCCCATTTGGGGTTTTCTTGGAAAAGATGCTGGAGTGGTTTGCCATTTCCTTCTCCAGATCATTTTACAGATGAGGAAACTGAGACAAACAGTTTGAAGTGACTTGCCCAAAGTCACACAGTTAGGAACTGTCTGAGGCCAGATTTGAATTCAGCTCTTTCTCCCAGCTACCCTCAATAAATATTTATTGGATCTTACAGTATCATAAATTGTCAGCCCGACTTTATTTAAAGTTTCCACTATCTCCCAAGGCAGTCTATTCCATTTTTAGCTAGCTCTAATTAATTGGCAGGCAGTTTTTCCTATTGAAAAGTCTATGTTTTCCTCTTTGCCACTTCCACTCATTGCTCCTGGTGCTGCTCTCTAAGGTCAAACAGAAGAAATGTGCAGCCCACAGCCCTTCAAATGGTTTAAGACAGCTTATCCCTGCAGAGTTTTTTCTTCTCCATCTCCAATTCTTCCAGTCAGTCAATAGTCAGTCAATAAACACTTGTGCCTCCTATATGCCAGGCACTCACTGTGCTAGCACAGGGGATACAAGTAAAGACAAAAGTCACTTCCCTCAAAGAGCTCACAGCCTAACCAGGGAAGATGACATGTAAAAAAAGGCAAAAAAGTGGGGAGAACGGAGAAAGGGAAGGTACTAATCCTCAAATGGCATAAACTTCAGGCCCTTCACCAATCTGGCTACCCCCTTTTAGACAGTCAGATCAGGAGAATACAAGCTCTTTGTGGATAGGGATTTACTTTTGTATTTGCATCTACAGAGCCTAGCACAGTGCCTGACACATAGCAGGTCAACAAATAAATCAATAAATACTTATTAAATACCTTCTATATGCTGGGCAGGGCAGCTAGGTAGCTTAGTGGATAGAGTGCCAGGCCTGGAGTCAGGAAGACCTGAATTCAAATCTGGCCTCAGACACTTACTAGCTGAGGACCCTGGGCAAGTCACTTAACCTTGTTTGCCTCAGTTTCTCCATCTATAAAATAAGCTGGAGAAGGAAATGGCAAACCACTCTGATATCTTTGCCAAGAAAACTCCAAATGGGGTCACGGAGAGTCAGACGGGACTAAAACAACTGAACAACAATAGTCACCGGCTTTGGCAATAGGAATAAAAGTATGGGTCAGAGGAGAAGTGACACCAAAAGCAGAGAGATAAATTAGGAGATTATAATAATAATCCAAACCAAAGGTAAAGAGGGCCTGTTATAGCTGGAACGGAATTTAACAGGTCCGACTCCTTTATTTTGCAGATAAGGAGACCGAAGCCCAGAAAAGTTGAGCAATTTTCCCAAGGTCACACAAGTAGTGAAAAAGGAGGTGGTTTCGAATGAGATAGCCTGCAGAGAGAACTGACTGAACTGGAAAACTGACGGCCTGGGGTGGGGTGGAAGAGGAGGAAGAAGATAAAGAAAATAAAGATATAGATAAAATAAAGAAACAGAAGTCAACTCTAGACCCTAGGAGCTGTGTTAGTCAGTTTATAAATATTTATTAAGCACCTACACAGGGCTAAGTGCAAGACAGAGTGGGCTCCTTGAGGAGCTCACAACCTAAAGGGACAGATAATATGCAAATAAGCCATACAGTGGATAAATGGGAGATAATCAACGGAGGGAGACTCTAGAATTAAGAGGGATCTGGAAAGGCTTTTTGTAGAAGCTGGGATTTTAGCTGGGAAGCCAGGCAAACCAGCAGGCAGAGCTGATTGCTCCCCTGGAGAGCATGAGTTAGAGAGAAGGAGGGTTCTGATGTCTCCATGAAGCAAACTTACTTTTTAGCAAAATCTCTTATCAGAGCCTGAAAATTGATGTGTCCAAGTGAAATGGCATTCTGTTTCACTGGCTAGATGAGACATAAATAAAAGAACAATCCACTTCCCCAACCTTTGGTCCCCTTTGGTGTAATACAAGGAAAATTAGGAACCCCTGAGAAACCCCGAATGTTACAGATAGACTCCTGCTCCCATGAACTAAATATGTGATTCTGGTAGCTGTTCATTCCTAATGTGAGGCAAATTTTGTTTTTAGGATAGGCCTTTCCTTATTTGGTGAAACCTAGGCTACCTGGTGTTCCCAGTAACTTCAAAGTTCCCACTCTGAGCTTGGCTCTTCTCCACCTGGGTGGGGAGCGAGATAAGAATTCTTGCAGGTGTGTTCAGTGATTCTTAACTGCTTTAATCCACAAGACATCCCCGCCCAGAAATCCATCTCCATTTTACTGATAGAGACTAAATTGCAAAGAAACCCAGTGAGTCAGTTTGCGAAACAGTTTCAGCGGTGGAGAAGAACAATAACAATTCCTCTTGGCCAGATTCAGGCTGCTTTCTATCCTGAAAGAATGGACTGCTTCATGCAAATACATCTACAATCAAAGCACCATTTTTAGCGGGGTCAATTTCTTTCTTGTGTTTCTAGGAGCCTGCCTTCCCTCTCTTTGTTATGTAAAGCCCTTTACAATCTGAGTCCAACCTTGATATTCAGGCTGATTAATTATACGTACCCCGCCCCCCCCCCCCCCCACTCAATCTACTTTCTAACTAACTAGCCTCTTTAGGGTTCTTTCTCCCACTACTAGGCCTTTGCCCAAGGCTGCACCTGCTCATGCTCTGAATACTTGTCCCCTCACTTCTATCTCTTCAAACCCTTAACTCCCTTCAAAGCTCAGTATTAGGGCTGCCTCCTACAAGAGGACTTGCCTAACTCCTCACTGTTGGTGCCGTTCACTCAAAAAAAATCCGTGTGTGTGTGTGTGTGTGTGTGTGTATTATACATACACACATACATATATTTAATTGTGAGCAGCTAGGTGGCACAGTGGATAGAGCACTGATGATCTAAGTTCAAATTGGCCTCAGATACTTACTGGCTGTTTGACCTTGGGCAAGTCACTTAACCCTCTTTGCCTCAGTTTCTTCATCTGTAAAATGAGCTGGAAGAAGGAAATGGCAAAATCACTGCAGTATTTTTGCCAAGAAACCCCAAATGGAGTTATGAAAAAAGACATTACTGAAACAACCAAGCAACAGCAGTGTGTGTATATGTGTGTATACATATATTCTCTATATAATGTAAATATAAATATATACATATATATAAAATTATCTGTGTACATGTTACTTCTCTATAGTAGAATGTAAACTCCTAGAAGAAAAGAACTAATTTGCTATGTTTGTATCTAGAGTGCCAAGAATAGTTCCTGACACTTAGTGGGTACTATATAAATGCTTTGGGGATTGAATTGAATTCTCCCTATAGGGAAAGAAAAGGGCACTGCCATCCTGATAAAATATTGTAACAAATCTAACCTGTAGGCAGAGAAAGGATGATAGGCTTAGCTCGAAATTATTAACTAAACAACTCTAAAGTATTGGTTCCCGGTCTCAATTCAAGACCCAAATTAGAGATGCCAATGATCTACAAAATGGTCTGAAAGAATCTTCAGATGAGAACAGGCTCCCCGAACACGAAGATAAATGTGGAGATGAGAGGGTATATTGGGGAAGGATTCAGAGGGAAGAATTGCCTGGTAAAACAGAGACAGATAGAAGTCAAGGCCACGTATGAGACCATTTCTACTCATAGCCTCAGCCACAGTGTTGCCCACATTAATTAGTACATGGTTACCTCCTACTAACAAAACTCCAGCTGCTTCTTCAATCAACCACCGAGGCCTTTGGTACAATCTTCACATCTTTCTTTGGCCTTAATTCAGAGAACAGGAGTAAAGAACGGGAGGGGGGGGGGGGTTGGAAATGGAGGAGCAAGGGAGAATAACCAGCTTGGGAGAGGCCACAAGAGAAGCCTCATTGTGAAAAGGGCTGTTTTTTTTATTATTATACAAATAATCACTGATTTATGAATTATATCTTTTTTTTCTTTTAAAATAGGTGCTATCTACTTTTATTCATTTCTAAAAATTAAGGTCATGATGTCTTATTGGTATACAATTTGGCGGCCATGGGAGAAAATTTGGAGGGTGCCTTTTGGATCACAGAAATGTCACCGGCTCTTTATTAAATGTCCTGCGGCCTGACTTGGAAGCCAGCTGCCTGGAAGATGACTGGCTCTGACCTTTTCCTGGGCATGTCTAAGAAGTCAGCTGGAAAGTCACATAGGCAGAAGTCAAGGACCATTTCCTTTGACCCCCCCAGAATTCCCCTCAGGACATTCATACACACTTCCTGACTCAATGACAACAGAAGGCTTTCCTTCCTTGTTTTATGATATCCCACCTCCAGATAATAGGACTTCATAAAAATGAAAAGATTCACTTCTTAACCATTTTCCAAGAACCAATCCCTGCAACTTTGGCAGACATCATAGCTCCAAGCCCTGTCTTCTTGGTAAAAGATTAAAATACTGCAAGTTTTCATGAGTTGATTTTAGCAATGTGCTGGAAAGTTCTTTTCAGTTATGCCTAATTGCCCTGCAAAAAAGTCAAGCTCTTGGGTATAAAAACTTGCTGTCAACACTTGGATACAAGTAGATATTAATTGATACTAAATCACAAAAGATTGCCTATAGAAATTCACTCTGTGCCAGAGAATTTTGTGATTGATAGAAGCTTAAGTACAATGAAATTATCAGGTATAATTTTCCATTTCTTAGGAAATGTTGCTAAATGCTTAATTCAGCAACACTTGGGTTCTCACTTTCTTTATTATTAGCTTGCTTAAATTCATTTTGTCTAGCTCCCTGTGCATGCCTTTTGAAATCTTTTTTTAAATAAAAGAATACAGTAATAAAAATAAATTTACTATGTTAATCATGACACTTTTCTCGGCACTGATTAATTCGAATGAAATTTGAAGCAGTAGACATATACAGAATTTTGGGACTGGGGGGAGAATTATTCAGTGAAAAAGTTAATTTAACCAAGATTTAAACACGAACATGACATCCACCAATTCAATTAATTCAATCCACTTTAGGTTAGCAATAATTTATTAAGCTCCTATTGGGTGTCATTCTGACTAGACACAGGGTAGTGCTCTAAAACAATGCTTCATATTTTTTGTTTATTTGTTTTTGGTGTCGGTTAGGAGTCCCCAATCTTTTCTGGTTGATGTCATGGAGGGAAAATGTGTAATCTGACATGTTTGGTTTGGTACCGTTGACAGAGATAGATACTGGGCTAGATGTAGCAAAATTCATGGTCAATATCTTATTTCTTCCTTTTAATTTGGTGTTTCTTATCTGCAATGGTATGGAAAATCAGTCAATGAAGCTTGTTTGTTTTATTTCTAAAATAAAAGTAAACAGTATCTGAATAAGGACCTGATGGATTCTCTGGGAAGTAAAGCATATGAACTTTAGTCTGTCTTTCCAGCAGCTAGGTGATGTAGTGGCTAGAGGGCTGGACCTGGAGTCAGAAAGACCTGAGTTCAAATATTACCTTAGACACTTACTAGCTGTGAGAGTCTGAGCAAGTCATTTAACTCGGTTCTTCATCTGTCAAAAGAGCAGGAGAAGGAAATGGCAAACTACTTCCAGTACCTTTGCCAAAAAAGCCTCATATGAGGTCATGAAGATTCAGACAGGACTGAGCTACTATTCTTTGGTAGTATCTACTTTGACTAGTCAGGGGCCTAGTTTACATTTTCTTGTGGTAACCTTCTATCTTAGACAATTGTGATTTCTGTGAAGTTACCTTTGGTAAGTGAGGTAACATTTTTTCCTTTACGCAGGATGCAATTTTCAATGCTTCCCCACCCCCTTGAAATGCAGTGGTGGTGATGAGTGGTGGGATATAGAAAACCAGAAGAGAAGCAGCTATCTAAGGATAAAGGGAAATTCTAAAGCCTCAATGTCTGCTAAGTTCATTCTCTCTGTTGCTGTCACCATGTTCATTGATATAAATTAATTAATCAAAATATAGACCTATTTATAAAATCTTATAGAGTGAGAAGTAGTGAGGAGAAAGGTTCATTTATTGAAAAGTCACTGATGAAAAACACACCTATGCAGAACTGTCCCAAGAGCATTTAAGGATGAAACTGAGAGGACCACAAACAAACAAACAAAAATAGAAAAGATCTTTCCAGAAACTTTTGTCAATGAAGTCTAACTACCACATTTATCAGTTACAGAATCATAAGGGCAGTAACGAATTAACTTATAATGTATCTGAGAAATGAGCTATGAACATATGGCTACTCAGAGTCTTGACCAGGGAATCAAAAGATCCTTATAGGTGAGTGGGAGAGGCAATGATGAGGGCTGGGGAGACTTTCATTTGGAGCTCAGTTGTCCCCAAAGGAAACAATGCCCCCCAAATCACTATTGGGTTACAACCTTAAACTATGTGAAGATTGGAACTTGAAGAAGTAATTAGCTAGATAATCATGTTTTTATGATAAGACTAGTGTAGTAGTTTGAGTGCTGACCCTGGAGTTAGGAAGAGATGAAATCCCACCTCTGATTCCTATTAGCTCTGTGAAACAGGGCAAATTACTCAGACTTTCAGAGCCTTGGTTTTCTTATCTATAAAATGGGGATGATAATAATCTCTATAGTGCCTGTCTCACAGGGTTGTTGGCTCAAAGCCTTCAAGGAATGTCTTTGTTCCTCCAGGGACATTATGAAATGTATGGATAGAGTCATTCATTCAATAGGCATTTATTTAGCAGGGGCCATCTCCAGTCGTCCTGATTTGTATCTTTCCACTGGTCCCAGATGGCTCTGGAGGAGACCGTGAGGCTGGTGACTTTGCACAGTCCTCCCTTGCTTAAATCCAATTCACTTACAGGTCATGACATCTCCTTTCTGATGTCATGGACCTCTTCGAGGATGAAGGGCAAGCAACAACAACAGCTTTTATTCAACACCTCCTTTGTGCCAGGTACTACACTGGGAACTAGTGAAACAAAAAAACTTGCATTCTATTAAGAAGATAAGAAAATATTCATCTCGAGATATTACAAACTTGTTGGTTTCATTTCTCAGTGTGTGGCGGGTAAGACACTAGCATTCTGGAGCTAGCTCCTATTGACTCTGAGCTTATCAAATTTTCAGGGTGACCATTTACACTCCAGAAATCAATAAATGCTACAAATTAAAGCATAATAATAATAATGATAATAACATACCCTCAGGTATATTTGGATTAAAAATAGCTAACATCTACAGAGTGGTATGTGCCAGGCACTGTGCTAAGCGCCTCACCGTTATTATCTCAATTGATCTTCACAACAACCTTGGGAGGTGGGTACTATTTTTACTCTTATTTTGTAGATGTGGATTTATAATTTTGTTGATTAACTGTGCTTAGAAAAGGAATGGATATAATGGTAATAATGAAAATTAAACTTCAAAAGTGTATCATGATGGCCTTTTTCTTTTCAGAGAGCCAGTTGTTAAACATTTACCAGCACACCTTTGCAGGGTGACATTGCATAGCATAATCAGCCAGAAGATTTGAAATGAGAAGACCTAGGTTAGAATCCTGAATCCCCCACTTAATGCTTAAAGGAGTTGAATTCAAATATTTTTTTTTAAGGCACACTTGAAATGGCCTTCACTGGCAGAGCATGGCATCTCTTGCATTCCCAAACATATATACACTTTTAGTAGATGATGTTATTTCCATGACCAAACAAGTTTATTCTCTGGTGGCCAGTTTTCTTTCAAGAGCCTCTCAGTCTTTTGCATGGCAAACATAGTCATTGGACTTGAACCTGAAGCCTTTTCCTCTTGGTAGGACCTTCTGGAGATTGTGCTCCAGGGAACCCCTGTCCCCTCAACACAAGGTCACTCCTGTCCATGCGTGGGATTTTAGTGAAGGGTGGCTCTAAACAACCATCTGTGACCAAATGCCCAAGAACATATGCAGACACTTAGACCCACAAGTAATGAGCTAAAGCCTAGAGCAAAGCCTGCCTTCTGAAACATTATTAAGATGATCTTTTGTTTCTGTCAAGTGGCACTGGAGGGTAGAGTCAGTTCATTACAGTGTTCTCAGCAGCAGTGCTGACTGGGCCAGTTTCATTTTTCTTTTCTCAGAAGGCCTTATTTTTCATCAATCCACATGGGGCCTAACTGAATGAGAGAACATAGAAAAGAATTCCTTTTTAATTTATAATATGCCAAAATTTGGAGAACATCTCTACTCTCACAGCAATTATTCCTGCCATTGTCCTCAGCTGATTTGGCTTCTTTTAATTCCACAGAATCGTGGACTTTCTTTTCAATTGGTCTTTTTTTTTAAATTGGTGTTTCTCCTACTCCTGACTCATAGTTTGTCATTCTGAAAATGGCCCCAAAATTCTGCTTTGGTAACCCTGGGATCTTCCAATGGAGTTTTTAGAAAATCCCTGAGTACTGACCACATAAAGTTCAAATGTATCCCTCTTCGAGACAACAATCTGTATTAACTTTAAGTAGGCTATATAAAACCAAAACAGAAAGAAAAACTTAGAAAAATATGATTGTATGCAATGTTTAGCAGAAGGGAAAACAAAACTCAGTTTGAAATATTTTGTTTATTATGAAACTGTGTATACCCTTTGACCCAGCAAAACCACTATTAGGATTGTTTCTCAAGGTGATGAAGGAAAAAGAAAAAGAGCCTATATCTAAAATATTTATAGCAGCTCTCTTTGTGGTGGCAAATAACTGCAAATTGAGGAGATGCCCGTTAATTGGAAAATGGCTAAATAAGTTGTGGTATATGATTGTTATGGAATACTACTGTGCTGTAAGAAATAAAAAACAGGTTGATTTTAGGAAAATGTGGGAAAACTTGCATGAAATAATGCAAAGTAAAACAAGCAGAACCAAGAAAATGTTGAATAAAGTAGCAACAATATTGTCTGAAGAGTAACTGTGAATAACTAAGCTATTCTGAGTAATACAAACACTCAAATCAACTATGAAGGACTTAGGAAGGAAAATACTATCTGCCTCCAGAGAAAAAACTGATATATGGAAGTATATATTATATGGCTCCATATATATGAGTGTGTATATTTATATACATATATATACACATATATACACACATACATATATGCATATATATATATTTATGTCAAATGTTGACCTTTTTAAATTCAGCCTTGGGAGGGAGGGAGACAGGTCAAAATGCAAAATGTAAGCCCCCACCCCAAAAAATTAAATAAACACTTAATAAAATACATTTTAAAAATTTATATATATATATATACACACACACACACACACACACACACACACACACACACACACACACACATATATATACTCCCTCCCAGGGTCCTTGGGAAGAAAGTTCTTTGTAAACCTAAAAATAATAATATTTTGTTTATTTTACTGTTCTTTGGCTATAGGCTGGTGAAAATCTGGGTGGATGACCACATTGTTTTGTATTGTGAAACAGGTTTGGAATAAAAGAGCAAATCGAGAAAGGTGGCTCACCAAAGATTTGCAGAGAACATGGTATTATGGAATGGGTGCAAGGGAATTCACTACAAGGCATATGCCCCAGGAAGTTAAAAAGAAGAGGTAAAGATTTCATACAAGATGTGTGTGTGTGTGTGTGTGTGTGCGCACACACACACACAGACGCAGCAAAAAACTAAGAGGAAAAATGAGAGTGTCCATCAATTTAAGAATAACCAAACAAACTGTAGTATATGAATGTAATGGAATATTGTTGCATCATAAGAAACATTGAAATTGAAGAATTCAGAGAAACTTGTAAATTCTCATATAAATTAACCCCTAGTAAAGTAATAGAATGAGGAGGGGGGTCCCATTTATACTGCATAATAATGTAAAGAAAAACAGCCTTGAAAGAAATCAGGTCTCTGATCAATGCAATGACTAAAAGTGACTTCAAAAAACAGATAGTCAAGCATATTTTCCACCTCTCAACAGAAAGATGGTGGAAAACAGACGTGGAGTAAGGTGTGTACATTAAACATGGCCAATGTATTGGTTCTCTTTTCTTAACTGTACTTTTTTGGTACAAGATATTGGGTATACAATGGAGTCATTGGGACCTGACGAATGTAAAAAATGTTGTCAATAAAGCATATACATATACACATACACATGCACATACACATACATATACACATATACATTTAATGGCATTGGATTTATAGTTGAAAAACCTGAGTCTGAATCCTGGCTTCACGGCTTATTCCACTGTGTAACCTTGAGGAATTCTCTTGATATCACTGGGCCCATATTCCCTCTTCTGTAAAGTAAGGAGATTAGACAGGATGACCCGTAACATCTTTTCCACCTCTAAATCTTGTGACGATCAATCTGACTGGAGCTCTCTCCTTTGGTTCTGGGTTCCACTAGTAGAAATTCAGAAATCCCACAGCAGCTTTTTTCTATGACTTATGTCTCCTACTCCTTCCTCATAGCCATGATAGATCTCTGACATGTATCTACTGACCACATGTCCAGTTCAGAAAGGTGAGCAAAGGTGAAAAGTCTTTTTTATGACTCCATTTTCACACCCTAGCTAAAAGATCACCCTTCGAATAGTCCATTTGTGGGACTATAGACCTACCAATGAAAAAATGCTCTGATGACACAATCCCTCAGAAGTCAGTCTCTTGAGCAGAAAAGCAACTTAGGATGAAAAGATTATTCAGTTCTAACTGAATTCCTGCCATTTCATCGATAAAGGCCCAGAATGTTAGAACTTGCTAAAAAGAAAAGAAATTGGCTAGGAGAAGAGTCTGAAATCTAAAAACAAACCGAAGTCCTCAGCATAAGGGAACTATTTTTAAAGCTGTTTTTCAAGAAATGAAAAACATACAGGCAGCCAAGTGGTATTTACATTTCACAGAGGGGAATAGAGGACATAGTATCTATGGAAAGAGGAGTTTGAACAGAGGAAGATATCTTCCCCATCCCCCAGCCCCCAAATCCCACAAAATTGTAAAATGAGAAATGAGGAAACAACATAAAAAACCAAAAATACCCTCCTCCAACCCACAGAAACCTCTAAATTTCCATTTTAAGGTTAAAGTGATGGCCCTTTTGGGAGGGGGGAAGTGGAAGTGTGGGATCCATAAGGAAGAGAGAGGGAATAGAGACATCGATGTTGAGAATGGGCACCCCCAAAGGGCACAGGACCAATAGAGAAATAGAGAGAAGCAGAAATAGAAACACTGAAAATGAAAGATAGAAGAAAGAATAATTAGTATATCAGAAAAAGTGAGAGAGACCATCTTTTCATGTACACTCAAATGGTTCTTGAGAATCATGTGGCCCTTTCCTAAACCATTTCTTTGTGTGGAAGACTTGGAATCAGAAGAACTGGGTTGGGATCATGGATTCACCAAGAGATGAAGAGGTTCTCAAACATTTTTGTCAACCTGGCAAATAAGGACCAAAAAATGTTCCCCAAGGCCATACGCAGGTGTGTGTGTGTGTGTGTGTGTGTGTGTGTGTGTGTGTGTATGAGACAGAGAGAGAGAAGAAAATGAAATCAATCAAATCAATATTCTTTATATCTTTTGCTCAGAAAAATAATTACTATTTGCTAGGATATACAACCTTTAAAGATTTTATGTTGTTGTCCTCCCACTGAAACGATCAAGCTTCCTCAATAGTTCAAAAGATTTTAAGATCACACTTAGGGAAGTCCTCCTTCCAGTGGTATACATCGTGACACCTTGGTGGATAGGAAGAAAATAAGTACAATCATCCCTTCCACATTGCGATTTTTCCCATCACAGTTTCAATCTATTGTGGTCTGGCATAAGAACTTAAATGGGAATTTTGGGAGAGTTTTGCAGAAGCTGCAGACAACACATGAAAGCCAGCAGGTGACACAGGAAAAGTTTAGAAACTCAGAAATGCATAAAATATATATAATATTGTATAATATAGCCTATGACCAAATACTTAACCCAAATTTTATCAATATCCATATAGCATATATGTATATGTATATGTACGTACGATATATTACATATCAGTTCTAACAAGCCGGTTTGAGGTGGCTCCAACACACCCCCGCACTCAGATCTTCAGACTCTAACGAAAATTATCCTGACTTTACATATAGTACAATGAAACTGAATGTTGAGAGAGGTGATTGTTAAATTTTCAGTATGAACATTTACATCTCAGAATTTAGTAAATACCACAAATCAGGGCTTAATTTATTGTTTTGTTGATTTCTTGATTTAGGAAAATGGTGGAGAATGTTAATAATACAGATTCAATTTTAAAGTGTGTTCACTGTACCTTCCCCCACCCCTTAGCTTGTTGCATTGGTGGAAGGAGTTTCTTCATTGGGAATTTTCCACACTCCGAAATCACAGAAATGTTAAAACATTTATCAATACACTCCTACATTCAGGTCTTCAGTCCTCTCCAGGGTATGCTCCTGTCTCTCCTCCTGAATTTTCTCTACAATGCTCTGGATACTTCTCATCTCTGGAATCTTACCCTATCCCTGGATTTCACATCTTTAGCATGTGTGTCTGATTGGCTGGTTCCACCCAGACCCTCCATTTTGAGGAGGATGCCCAGACCAGTCACATCTCCATTCTCCTCCTTGCTTTTCTGAGACTGTCTACAATGCCCCAGCTCAGGGTACCTTCATTCCCCTTCCTCTTTCACCTTCCTTTTATGTATTGTCTTCCCACATTAGAATGTAAGTGTCTTTCTTCTGTTTGTACTATATTTATATTCCCAGGGCTTAGCAAAATGCCTGGCACATAGTAAGTGTGCAATAAATGCTCGTTGACTTGAGAGTGTGTCCTCAAACTCTTAGTGCAGATGAATTTCAATAAGACTTTGGGGAAACCCTGTTTACAGTGGTATACGTGATACCCTGAGAGAGCTCTAACTAGCAATTTGAGTATCTAGGGTATGTAGCATGAATTGAGCTCTGGAATCAGCTCTGTAAGTTATGATATGAAAATAATTCAAGAAGTACTTAAGATAAATTCAGTTGAATGCCAGGGGAGATGCCAGGACACTAGTCCCCTGGTAGAAAAGACCTCAAGACATAGCAAAGCTGTACCTCGGGAGGTTGCTATCAGGTGAGAAGGGCTTCAGCCACCAAGGGGAGGAAGCACCATCTGGTAGCTTCTTGTTTTAACTAATTATTTTTACTAATTGGGTGCTAAGCTGAGTTTTTTTCTGTGCTGCCATGGGAGTACAAGTACTTTCAAACTATAAATATAACAAATTTTGAATTTGTACAATCTCTTAAGATCACTATTTTACATTTTCACACCCTTCAAATTTTATTATCCTGACCTGGTTACATCTCTCAGTCAACAGAAAGTTTAGCCCACCTTCAATCCAAAGATGAGGCCATTCCATCAGGTCACACATTCTAGAATAGCATCTCTCAGCAGAGATTAATTCTCAACAGAGTTAAGGTTCAGACTGTCACATACCATAGCAACTTTTTAAATAATTCTGCTATGAGAAATCATCACTATACCTTTTGCTGAATACTTGCTAGGTATAAAGTATTGAACCAGTTGCTAGGCCTACTGCCAAAAGACCTAGGGCAGATTCTCTCTCCTTGAGGAGCTTATGCTCTATTTACTACACAGTGAGCCTCTAAATATTGCTATTATTAGTAATTCATCAACAAATATAAATAATGTTGTGCTGATATCCCAATAATATATTCATATCTATTCTAGAGGAACAGAAAACAATGGCATGAGACAATTGTACTTTTATATAAAGTTTATTGTTTTTATGCAAAGGATCAGATGACAATCACCTCAGTTATATAACCACCTAGGACTACGTTATTACCGATTGTGCATTATGCAGTGAACTCAGCCACTTGGGAAGCAGTCGGTATGGCTTAGGAGAATCCAGAGCTGAAGGAGCCACTGGCTTTCTTCTCAAATGAGGCTTAATACCTGTCCAGAAAAGACTGGCTATTTCAAGGCAAAGGAATGGATATGAGCATTTCTATATGTGGTCATCTCCTCCTCCTGAAAATTCTGAGCCTGAACTCTCTGAAAGAACTCTCTAGAAAGGGCAATAGGAATGCAGGACATTTGGACTTTCCTTCCAGACTTACAGCTGTGGAATCAGCAGTGCTCATTATCCTCTACAGATATCAACACAGTATTGCCAAATGTGCCCAAATTGCCATATTTTTTTTTGATCCTTAATGGATTGGAGATTAGTGAGAACTTCCATCATTAAACTAGAATAATCCTGACAGTATTTATTATATTCTGTTCTGTATAGTGAACAGAAACCAAAAACAGGTTTTTCTTTGTAGTCTCAGCAAACCTTTCACTATTATTTGTCTTGAGTTCCTAATAAGGTACAAGCAATCTACTGTAAATATTCTTTGTATTGTATTCTCTAACATAGCCTTTGCCTTTGATGTTTTCAGAAAGTGTATGGAGCAAGGGACTTTTTTGTTTTCATCAAAAGCAAAGAAACAAAATGCTTGGGTAAAGGATTATAGACAGTAGACACGAAGTCATGGAAACTTCTCTGGCCTTCAGGGGCAGCACAGGAAAATTAACTGTTTACTCCCATGCGTATTATTCTTAACTTGCCTTTCTGTCTTCCTGCTCCACCTACTCTGTGAAAGCCTGAATGTCCAAAAGGCAATGAATGTAGGTGGAAGGATAAGCTAAAAGGGAGAAATATTTACTCAGGCCCAGAAAACAAAATGGTTTTATGTGGGCAATCAAATAATCAAGAGAGAGAAAGGTAACTCTAAGGTAGAGAAATGAAATAAGATTGAGCAGATGGATGAACTGATGATCAGAAAGGCATCCTAAAAGACCAGAAGGAGGAGAAGAAAATTTACAAATGCAAAAATGACAATACAAAAGGAAAATTTCTTCCAAGCAAGAAGAAGGAATGCAGGGGGTGGGGGAAGGAAATATATTCTCTAGAAGTGGCAGGTCATCAGGGGCAAGGAGGTGTCACAGTGGCTAGGTCAGTGAGGAAAATCTGATTTCAAATCTGACCTCAAACACTTAATAGGTGTGACTTTAAGCAAGGCATTTAACTTCTCTAGGCCTCAATTTCCTCATTTGTAAAATGGGGCTAGTAGTAGCACTTACCTCCTCGGGTTGTTGTGAGGATCGAATGAAATAGTATTTGTAAAATGATTCGCAAAACTTAAAGTGTTACATAAGTGCTAGCTCTCAGTATTATTTGAGACTTTGTGGGAATTCTCTAGTCCCCATTTTTGTCAAATAAATGTCAGGCATTAGGATATATATTTGGACTTCAGAATGATAGCGACACCAGTGCATTTCTTCTTTGAGATTTGCTCAATCATTTCTCTCAGTCCAATAAAGACATCCATCGCCCCTGTCAGGGACAGTCTTTCACCACCCATTTCCAATCCTATCTCATCTCCAATAATAATGCCTGACATTTGTATGGTGTTTTAAACTATGCAAAATGCTTTACCCTGCTGAAGTCACAAAATTGTAGAACTTCAGAGCTGAAAAGCAATTCAGAGGCCACCTAGCAGAACCCAAACCCCAAAAGAACCCTATTACCTGTTAGACATGTCACTGTCTGCCTTTTGTGTGAAGACCACCAATGAAGCAGTTGCTACTATGTCAAAAGGCAACACATTTCACTCGGGGATAGCCCTAGTTGTCAGAAAGTTGTTGGTTTGTTGGTTTTCTTGTTGAAAATCTAAATACACTAGTTGGTAACTTTCACCCATTGCTCTGAGTTCTGCCTTCTGGGCCCAAGTGGAACAAGTCTGATCCAGGTGAGAGCGCTTTTACTGCTTAAAGAGGCCTATCTGGTCTCCCCTAAATCTTCGCTTCTCCAGGTTAAACATGTCTAGCTCCTTCAGGCAGTCCTCAGTTTTCTAGGCAGAGCTAGACTTGGAATCAGAAAGACCTGGGAGCAAAGTCCACTTCATCTGCTTACTATCTGTGAGAAATTGGCCAAGTCATTTAACTGCTTTGAGCCTCAGTTTTACCATGTGTAAAACAGGGTTTAGAAAGAAAAAATCTACAGCATTCACATCTTAGGGTTATTAGGAACAAATGGGATAATATATATAAAGTTCTTCATAAATCTGAAAGCACTATGCTGTTGGTATCATTGCCATTTTTACAAGGAACTATTAGATGGTATGAACTCTAGGCTATTTACCACCCTGTTGCCCTCTTCTGGGCACTTTCTAGTTTACCAATCCAATTTCCAGCTTGTCATTCCTAAAATGGGGCACCTATAACTGAACACAATATTCCAGATGTGTTCTAACCAGGTCATAGTATAATGCAGTGCTTCTTAAACTGTGAGTCACAACCCCATATGGGGTCATGAAAAATTTGGCAACAGTAAAAGGTTTCTGAAAGTGCAATGACCAAATATTAATTAAAAATCAAACATGTAATGAATCTGAGGGATCTCTGGCAGTGCTTGCCAGTGTTGTATCTTCCGAAACACAAAGCATGCCCACTTTGCACTGCACATACCATCAGGCCACACGACGCCAACTAATATTGCTGGAACTTCAAAAGGGGTCGAGAGTGGCAAAAGCTTCAGAAGCCCTGGATAGTGGCACCATCATCTCTCCTTTCCTGGGAGCTATGTGTCCTTCAATGCAACCCCAGATTGCAGTAGCTTCCTTGGCTACAACACACTATGGATTCAACTTGACCCTGCAGTCCACTAAACTCTACAGGTGTTTCTCAGGATGCTATCTAATATCACCTCATTTACTTTATAGGATGTTTGGATTTTTTTTAACCAATGTCTAAGTCCTATCTTCTCCATTAAGCTTTTCCCCATGTCCTGAAACATTTCCCCCTGAAGGCCTGTGTCATTTATTATCTTTACAACACAGACATTGGAGCATTTAACATAGGATCACAGGATCTTAGAGTTCGTTGTCATGAGACTTGGATTAGGAAACTGAGAGGTCATTTAGCCACTTACATCTATTTATCTTTTTATATACTTTATATATAATGGTCCCAAATGAGATCAGAAGCACAATGAAGGTGGCAATCATTTCATACGAGATATTCATGGAGTACTTGGTGCAGTGCCTGGCATATAGTAGGCATTATATACATGCTAGCTGTTATTATGGTTGTTACTAATTATTATTACCACCACCACCATCACATCATTCTGTAGCACCAGCATCCAGTGCCACATTACTCATTCATGCCGTTGTAGCTGACAATGACCGTTTTTATTTTAGGTTTTTATATCACCAGCATTTTCCAATATATCTCTTCCTTCCGCCCATCTCAGAAAGTCTTCACTTACAATGGATAACAAAAGAGAATACAGCTGTTCAACAAAAGCTATCCAAAATATCAACTAAGTCTTATGTTATATGCAATGTTCTACACATTCCTGTATCTCTTCTTCAGGACCAAGCTTGGTCATTATAACTTAGGAGCATTCCATGTTAATTATTTGTGTTGTTCTTTCCACTTAAAATATTAAGTCAAGCCAATAAGCATTTATTAGGCGCCAAGAAAATCTTCTCTTTGGCATTCAAAGCCCTCCCAAACTTTTCCCCTCCTACCTTTCCAGTATTCTTACACCCTGTCCCCCACCCACAATGTACTCTGCAGTCCAGGCACCCTGGCCCACTTGCTGCTGTTCCTTAAACAAGACACACCATCTCCACACTCCAAGCATTTTCACTGGCTATTCTCCATGCTTGGAATTTTCTCCCTCCTCTCTACCTCCTGACTTCCATGACTTCTTTTAAGAAAACAGCTAAAATCCCATCTTCCTTGAGAAGCTTTTTGTTATTTCCTTTAATATTAGTCACGTTCCCTTTTTCATTGATTATCTCCAATTTATATGTTGTTTGCTTATGGTTGTTTTCATGTTGTCTCCCCCATTAGACTGAGAGCTCCTTGAAAGAGGGATTTTCTTTTAAGTGCCTGGCAAATACTAGGTGCTTAATAAATGAGTATTGACTGACTACTATGTGTCAGGCACTGTGCTAAACCCTTGGGATACAAAAAAAAGGCAAAAAAAGTCACTTGTAGATTTTGTCTCCTAGTTCTTCTTACTTCACTCAAATCTATTCATATGTCCTCCCATTCTTTTCAGTATCAAAATGAAGATGATTTCAAACACAATAACATTTTAAATGATGATACTATGTAACTCCAAATGGCATATAATTCAAAGGAGCAACTCAGGAAAATGTGTAGAACACAAGAACAATATAAATTCTAATGGCTCAGAGTCTATGTTTACTCCTACAATTCTGTTAGCTCAGTGATAATAACACAGATATGGATAGATATAATTGAATGAATGAGCTCAGTTCTGTGCTGGAATGGCAGAAATGATGAAACTGGAGCGAAAACTCCTGACTCTTTCTAGCTAGCTCCGTGACCTTGGATGAGTCACTCACTTCTTTTGAGTCTCAGTTTCCTCATCTGTCACATGTGGTTAATTATATTACCTATCCCACTGACTTCATAGAATTGCAAAATAATGAAATAAAGAAATTATAAAGTAATATATCTGAAAATTTTTGACATAAAAGTACTACATAAAGTACTATGTAAACATAAAGCATTATATATTATACACATATCATAATATGATAATGTTATATTATAATATGTGTGTGTATATATATAAATTTAGGAGAAGAGACTGGTATTAGTATGGAAAATTTGGTATGGAGAAACTGAGTTGATGAAACTCCCCTTACCATTAAAGGTTAACCCCTCTTCTCCAGTTTACAGTCTTAAAGAGCTGCCTGGAGTATTGAGATGTTAAACTGAGATGTTAAATGACTAGACCAGAGTCATACATCCAGGATAGGTCAGAAGCAGGACTTGAATTCAGGTCTTCCTGGCTTTGAGGCCAGCTATTTATTCACAAAGACACATTGCTTTGCATTATTATATTTTATCATTCATAATGTATATGTTATGCCTTCTAGCACCAACCATAAAACCCCTTTAAAATATTTATTCTAGCTTCTTGTACAAGTTTTGCATATACTTAATAAATCTCTGGGGAATTTAATTAGTCTGAATCCCAACACGCACACAACACGCACAGGCAGGTATCAATCCATCAATTATTCATTAAGCAACTAACTAGGGAGAAAGGGATACAAAGAAACATCAGACATGGTCCCTGGCCCAGAGCTCACCATATGGTTTGGGAGACAAAACTAACCCACCTAGGAGCATTAGAGGACAACTGAGCTAAAAACAGTGTCATTCTCCCTGTAAGGATAATAACTCAGAGAAGGGAAAAATCAATGAGGGCTGAAGGAATCAGACAAAGCATTTTATTTATAAGCATGGGGACTATTTCCGTATGGTAACAACATATGTTTTTAAAGCTTTAAGGCTTCCAAAGTACTTTCCCCACAGCACCCTGTGACATAGGAAATGTGTTACAATTCTCATTTTAATAATCATAGTGCTTTATGCTTTGCAAAGCACTTCACAATCATTTCATTTGAGCCTCACAACAACGCTGGGAAGTAAATATAATGATTAATCCCCATTTTGCAGATGAAAAAATGATTGTGTAAAGTCAATAAGCATAGGAAGTGGGGTCAAGACCTAGGTCTCTCCTGATGCCAAGTCTAGCACAATCTCTGCTACCTGACTTGCTCATAGAACATATAGTTTCTAAGTGCATTACTGTCAGGATGCAAGTCTAGTTCTTCTAATTCTAGGTGCAATGCTTTTTTTTCACTATTTGAAGAAGGGGAATGGGAGAGAATGTGGGCAAAGCACAAAATAGAGGCATGGAAAGATCTCGTTCTGTGGACTAAGAGGCCAGCTAGAGGTTGTATGTTAGTGAGTAGAGAGAAATAAAACTCAATAAGACAGAAAGATTTCATGTTGGAGCAACAGAGAATCACTATAGATTCTTGAGTAGGGGAATAATGTGATGAAAAAAAGTTTTTTAAAAAAGTCCTATCGTCTTTTTTAATACAAAAGGAAAGCCTAAGGAGACTTAAAATTGTGTCCAATGCTAAGTGATGAAAGTCCTAATACAATAAGTAATTTACCATTGATATGGTAAATTGATTTTATAAATTTCTATTTTTTATAGTTCTACTTTCACCTTTAAATCAAATCTAAATATTTTATCTAGTGTTTTTTGATGTAGGAAGGACTAGAGTTGAGTTGTTCCAATAATTCTACTATAGCTAAAAAAAAATCTACCCTCTTTTAAAAGAATTGTACAAAATGTTTCTTTTTAAATTCGTATTGATATTTTATTTTCATATGTGTGTGTGCTCCTTTAGAGCTATGTGTGCAAAGATAGATATAGATAGACAGACAGATAGACAGACAGACAGACAGATAGCCATCCCCTACTCAGAGAGTCATTCCTCACTACAAAATTAGAGAGGAGGAAAAAAAAGCAGGTCAACAAGACTAAGTAATATATCAACCACTTCTGCAAAGAAAAAAGAGTGATGCATTTTCTCTTCTCTTTTTCAAGGAAAAATCTTAAGTCATTATAATTCCATCCTCTTCACTTTTGTTGTCTTTTTTGTTCTTTCCACTTAGTGCTACAAACATAAGTTGTTACCGTTCCTAAATGTAAACTACATTCGTGAAACCTTGTCCGATTCCTTCAGGCTTCCTTGTGTTTTTTTTTCTTACTTTAAATTATTGTACTGCCATACAACTTCTGGTTTTAATTTTTTTCTTTCCTTTTAATATTGTCGTAGTCATTGTATATATTGTTTTCTCAGTGCTGCTCATTTTACTATTAATCCTTATGTCTTCCTATGCTTCTTTTTATTCATCATATTCGTCATCTCTCACAATACAAAATATTCCATTACAATTATGTACCGTACTTTGTTTAGCCATTTCCCAATCAATGGATAAATATTTTGTTTCCAATTCTTTGGTACTATAAAAAAAAAGTGTTGCTAGGGTCATTTGGTTGTATATGGCAAAGGTGTCAAGCTCGAATTGAAACAGGCCACTAAACTAGACATAAGGGCTGCATACTCACTTAGAAAATCACATATTAACATTATCTATGTTCTGTGGTGTTTTTATTTATTTTGTTAAATATTTCCCAATTTCTGCCTTTACTCTCCTTGTGTTATATGCTCAGTAGAGGAATCTGTGAGTCAAAATGTGAAATCTCAGTCACTTTCTTAGCGTAGTTCCAAATTTCCATCTAGGATAGTTAGACCGCTTCGTACTTCTACCAACAGCGCATCAATGTCTCCACAGCCTCTCCACATTGACTATTCCCATCTTTTGTTATCTTTGACCATTTTCTGGGTATGAAGTAGAAATAAAACCTTTCTAAAACATAACAACTTCCTAAATTATTTTTCTCTCATCTTCCTTAAACATTAAAATTTGGTTTATTCTATGTAAAGAGCAATTAGATTTGGTAATCTAAATTTCCGAGAGGATCACTATATATATTTTGTCACCAATGTTCTTAAAACCATTGAAGCCCAGTCTATCAGAGCAAATATGGCGTCCCTCAAATCCTGTGATGTGAAGTGAAATCTTGCTTTGAGAAGTAAGAAAGAATAAGCGAGGAAGTTGAAGCTAGTGCTTGGATTAAAAATCAGAAGGACTTGGATTTTAAACCGCCCTGGGTCATACATTAACTGTATGACCCTGGACAAATCATTTAATCTCTCTCAACTTCAATTTCCTCATCCGTAAAGTGGGAATAATAATAATAGCACCTAGCCACAGAGTTTTCATGTTTGTCGAACGAGGTCAAGTCTTTAAAAGTCTGTATTTATATATATTGTCTATCATATACACAAATGAAGAGCATGGAGAGGATTCACCAGCCAGAAAGAAGAGCAGTTAACAATGTCTAAGATCTTCCTTTTAATTCAACAAACGTCTATTAGGTAACTAGTATGTACAAGGCATCGTGTTTAATGCTGAGAATACAAAGTTTTTTTTTTATTGTTGTTTTAATTGTATTTAGGGCATAGCATATACGAAGGTGGAGAACCTTCCAGATCACCTATCATAAAATAACCTACCCATTAGTGCTACAGAGAAATTTTACATCTCTGAATAAGTCTAAACATCAAGGTTGACCTTAGGATCCCAGTGACAAGTATGCACAAGGAGCACCAAGGCGCCTGGAGCTTAGACAGCCATGCCTTGAATGGTCTTCAGCTAGTCATAGCTAACTCCCTAAATTACCATGAGTCAGCACCCATTGGGACTTTCTGAAGGTTACATGTACACAATGATTCTCAGTGTGGCTCATAAAATTCTTGGTGATGTCAGCCTACTTGAAAAGCAAATTACTTTCCAAGCTTTCTTCCTATGTAATGGGGGACTGATGCCCTACTCCCTTAGAGCAAATGCCTCCCCCTTTCATCCCCAACTTGTTTTCACCCAACTTGACATATTCAAGTCTGCTTCCCAATGAAAATCACAGGGGCTGAGTCTCCATATACTCTTTGTTACGGCCAAATTGGACTACTTGCTAGTCCCCAAACATGACATCCCATCTCTTCTCTATTCCTTTATGTGCATTGCACCCCATGTCTGGAATATCACCCTATCTCACCTCTGCCTCATAGAATCCTTGCCTTCTTTCAAGACTCAGTTCAACTGCTACAACCAACAAAAGACCTTTCCTGCTGATACCCCTTCCCAGCTTCTGTCACCACCCCCCACTTATTTTGTATTTACTCTGTATCTATTTTGTATCAGCCTATCTGCGTAAAAGCTGTTTTCCTATAGAAAAAATACACTCCCTGAGGACCGTAACTATTTTTTTTTATTCCCCAGGCCCTGACATGTATGTAGTATGCTCTCAATAAATTACTGTTGAATTGTATTAAACTGAATTAATGTAACAGTGTAAAGTTGTTTACCTCTTCCCTGGGCTCCATACCCAAAATAAAATGATAGGGAACACTTCGGAAAAAGTATCCTAAAACAGGAGGAAAACCAGCCTAGTCTGAGGCTAATCTCTATCAACAATGTCTTCCTTCCTAATCTGGCTGACTTATTATCACCACTGTTATTCAATATTGCACTAGAAATGCTAGCTGTAGCAATAAGAGAAGAAAAAGAAATTGAAGGAATTAGAATAGGAAATGAGGAAACACAACTATCACTCTTTGCAGATGGTATGATAACATACTTAGAAAATCCTAAATAAACAACTAAAAAAACACTTGAAATAATTAACAACTTTAGCAAAGTTGCAGGATATAAAATAAACCCACATAAATCATTAGCATTTCTATATATGACCAACAATGTCCAGGCACAAGAGATAGAAAGAGAAATTCCAACTGTAGACAATATAAAATACTTGGGAGTGAAACTGCCAAGACAAATCAAGGAACTATATGAACACAATTACAAAACATTTTTCACACAAATAAAATCATATCTAAACACTTGTAAAGATATCACTTGCTCATGGGGAGATCAAGCCAAAATAATAAAAATGAGAATTCTACCTAAATTAATTTACTTATTCAGTGCCATGTCAATCAAGCCACCAAAAAATATTTTATAGATAATATAGTAGATATTTACAGATATATAGATAGAATTATAATGATATAGATAATATAAAAATAATAACAAAAGTCATCTAATCTGACTGATTTTAGGCCTATTCCCCAGCTCTATCTGGCATCTAAACCAAAAGGGACGGGTTCTGTGGAAGCACAATTGAGTCGGGGAGGGAATGGTATGGTAGTGAATACAAGGCTTATTTGAGAAATTTTTCCGAGGTAAAATGGTTAGGCCTTGATGACCGAATGGCTTAGTTTGGGGACCTGTGGCTTCCCAATCTACATTTTTTTCTCCTGGAGAGCCAACCTCATTTCTCTATGATAACTTACTCCTCAAGAGCAGGCAGCAGGTGTTAAGCCCCCAGCCTCAAGTCTCAACACAGGTTACCCTTAACAGCCACCTCTTACAAATAATCCTCAGCTGCCCCTACCTTTCCTAGGAAGCATACCAATGCTTTTGTGCTTCTAGTCCAAGGCTTTGCAGTCATCTTCCCTGTAAAGGCACAGACTTCCCAGCTGTCTGTTTTTTCCCTATCCCACAATTACCTCAAAGATAAAAAGTAGATCCTCTAGAATGAAAAGAACTTCACAGCAGAGACTGTTTTGTATCCTTGTGTCTACACTTATTAAAATAGGCACTCATTAAATATTGGTTGAATTGAATTGAATATTTCCCCATGTACTGATTTTCATATTCTATACTCCAATCAACCCGCTTTTTCCACCACGCCCTAAACCCGTACTGTATTTTACTAGATCAGTGACCTTTTTCCCCTCGTTCCTTCTCCACCTGCCTCTCTCTGTCTATATCTCTATCCATTCTTAAAGGTCCAGCTCAAATGCTATCTCTCCCAAGAATCCTTTCCTGATTTGCCCAGCTCATGGCCATTTCCTTCCTCTGATCTCAATAGTACCTTTCAATTCTTGTGCATTTTGTATTTATTTATCTCTATAAATATCTATCTCCTTCATATTGAAAGGTGCTTCAGGCCAAGAACTGCATTTTTTTTCTATCTGTATGCCAACCCCTCAGGCTTTGCATACAGCATTTGTAAGCATTGGGCCCTGAATAAATGTTTGCTGAAAGAATCAATGAGTAAATGGAATAAGTAGTAACCTACCCCACCCTGGCACTACCACAACTATTACCATATCTGTAATCCCACTGTCAGAAATTAATTCCTTTAAATTAAGCATTACCTGTCCCTTAGCACTAGTCATTTTAAACATGGATACTCGTGAGAGGGTAAGCCTTTATCATCTGACTATAAATGAATTTATAGAAATATTTCAAATGGAACAGTCTCAAAATGTGGGAGATGGGAAGTGCTTACAGGAATGGAAAAAGATACAAAATAGGGGAAGATAAGGAACATCAAAGACAAATTTGGTCTATTTTTGTACTTTTGCTCAGGGCTGGGCCTACTGATATTCTAGCATAAAGCTTTTTATTATCATTGCAATGAGTGAAGTGAAACATGTGACCTTCCCACACACACAAACTTGCAACAGTTTGATTAGTGGGGCAAATACACCGTTGGGAGACCTGTGAATTGTTATTAGAAAGCAGTTGAGGGTTATTGTTAAGAAAGTGACTAAAATGTTCCTACCCCTTGACCCAGAGTCCTACTGTTAGGCATATATCCCAAGGTCAAAGACAGAAAAGTCCCATAAGAATATATAATTATCCATTACAGCATTTTTTTTGTAGTAGCAAAGAACTGAGAACAAAACAGATGTCAATCAATGGAGGAATTGCTAATCAAATTGTGATAATGAGAATTACTATACCATAAGAAGTGAAGCTAGGTAGTGCATTAGATAGAGTACTAGGCCTAGAGTCAGGAAAACCTGAGTTCAAATGTGGCCTCAGACACTTACTAGCTTACTGTGTGACCCTTGGCAAGTCAGCTAACCCTGTTTGCCTCAGTTTCCTCATCTGTAAAATGAGGTGGAGAAGGAAATGGCAAACCACTTCAGTATCTTTGCCAAGAAAACCCCACATGGGGTCATGAAGAGTCAGACAGGACTGAACAGCAACATATCATAAGAAATAATGAATATGAAGAATTCAGAGAAGTAGAGGAAGATTTAAATGAATTGAAACAGTGAGAAATAAGCAAAGTCAGGAAAACAAGATACAGTACAACTGTAACAATGTAAACTACAAAAGAACTACAACCAGAACAACAAAACTGAACTCTGGGTAATTATAATGACCTAGTTTTACCTTGAAGAAGAGATAAGGAAACGTACCTCCATGTATGTGGGAAACATAGCATATAGTAATGAAACTCAATTGATATGTTGGTTAGTTTTGCTAAACTATTTTTTTCTTCTTTTTTTTATTCTTTGGTATGACTTTCTGGGGAGAAGATAAAGATTTATTTGGAAATGAAAGTGATGTGAAAACAAAAGATCAATAAAGACTTTTTGAAATTTAAAAAAATTTTTAAAATTTAAGATCATGGCAGAGCTAATAGAGTGAAAAGTATGTGAATTCTCGGTAGGAATATAGCCTTTTTCAGTAGGAAAAGTCTGGGAGATTCCATTGACATAGCAATGGGGGGTAGGGGGAGTAGAGAATGTGAATTCCCACAAAAGACTTTTTTCAGGAGAGAAAGAAGTATTTGAGTAAGCAAGGAAAAGAAAGGTTAGTAAATCTAGGTTATTTCCCAAAGTGAAAGGAAAAGAAGGAACAGTGAGAAAAGGAACAAAACAGAACGATAGGAATAGACTGGTCAGGGGACGTAGGGATAAAATTAAAAGTTCACACAAGTAAGAAGCATTATATAGGCAGGAGTCCAGTACAGGAGAACTTGTAGGATTAGAGCCAAGTGTTTGAACATGACATGTGAGGGAGTCACAGTGGAATCAGGAAGGTGATGTATAGTGAAAGCAAGGTGCCGGTGTAGAAGTACTGGTGGGAAATGATTAAAATGTAGATGAGCATTGCTCAATAAGACTTTTCTAGGGTGAATAAGGGCAGTTAGATGGCAGAGTGGATAGAGTGCTGGGCCTGGAATCAGGAAGACTAGAGTTCATATCCAACCTCAGACAATTACTGTGTGTCCCTAAGCAAGTAACTCAACCCTTGTTGCTTCAGTTTCCTCATGAGCTGGAAAATAAGCTCGAAAGGGAAATGGCAAACCACTCCAGCATCTTGGGCAAGAAAACCCCAAAATGGAATCACAACTGAAAGGACTGAACAACAACCATGAATATATCTGTTTAAAAGGGAATGTGACTCAGGTTTATTGGCATCCCATTTTGCATGATGGAAAAGGCACAAAATGTTTGATTATTGTCTGTGGTGCCAAACCTAATGTGAAAATAAATGCCACTGATCAGCACTGACAGTGTAGCTTCGAACTTTCAAAAAAAGATGTGATTACTGTGCCTGTGAAAAGATAAAACCTTTAGACTCATATTATATCAATGAGCACCAAACATTGGGAAATGGGGGAATATTGGGCATCCAGATCATAAAGTCATTGACCTGTAATTCAAACATCCTATAGTTCTTTGTGATGGATGTTTAGCAAAACCTTTCACTTTTCATGGCATTGTACAGATCTGAATATATAGCATTGCTTTAACTGCATTATTCTGAAGTGACTCCATGTGTCTTTTTACAGATCCATGTGTAGAGCTTTTTCTTTTAAGTATAATGAGAGTGTTGACTGGCCAATGGGAATGGAAAGTAGTGGGGGGTGCAGGGGCATGTCAATCCTTTGAGCATATTCATATATTCCACTGCCTGATTCTAGTGATTATATGGAAAACTGAGAGGAACATGTTTCTGACCATGCAATGTTGAGGAACTAATACTGCATGATAATGAAAACTCCTCTAATTGGTAGTTAAGCTAGAAAAACAGATGGCCCACAGTATATAAAAGGGACTCCACCCTTCCCCTTGCTGTCTTTCCTTGGCAACTTCAAGTAAGGCAAGCAAGACTACTTTGAGGTGGTCCTGAGAGCTGGGGAGGAGAAGGGAGGCTCCCCCTCTCTCACATGGCAATGACAGCTATGAACTCTTTTTGTGATTGTTCTCTGATTTTAGGCAAAAAAGTATCACGAGGTAGAACTGTCTGGGCAGTGACTTTCTAATGACAGAAGATCCTAAGGTTCTGTCAGAGGTCCCACTAGTGATAAATATCAGTAGCAAAATCCATCAGAGCCAGTAACAGTACCCTTAAGAGTTGGGAGGTGACTAAGCCCCAATCTTGAGAGAGATTTGCCTAAGCAGTGACTTCGTAATCATTATAAGGTTTAATAAAACTTCAGAGATGCACTAGACTGACCTAGAGCACACCACTGAGCAGGGGAGTGTCATGCCCAGTGGTCAGAAAATCTTACTCATCCAGCCTAGTAGCCAAGTTCTATTGAACCAGCTCACTTGTTAAGCAATGTACCTGGCCCAGCACAGCCATAGTGATTAATCCAACAATACACTACACCTAATGGGAATTCATGAGGCTCCATGAAGGGAGAAAAGGATTCTCAGTGTCAGAAGTCAAGAGATACTCCCTTGTCTCACGTGTTCTCTGCACATGTACCTCCCTACAATATACCTTAAGTTTTAGTCCAACCTCCCCAGTGAACTTGTACATACTAAGGGACAGTATGCCCCCTAGTTTGGGGAAAGTTACGTATCACTTTTACTTGCTATACCTTCTTAGTTAATCCCTTTTCTAAAAGCTAATGGTGTTCAACTTGTTGATTGAAATGGGGAGCACATTGATGGGGGCTTATAAACAATACTATTAGAAACCCAGCTTCTCAGGGCTATGTAATAGAACCTGGAAACTGGCGAGCAGCAGTCACTCTCTAGGGAACTGCTCAATGCAATTGCATGTAGGAAGAACAGCCCAGAGCAGGTGCTGCATGAGTTTTTAGGGTCCTTAGGGCAATGATATTTTCTTTTTTTTCCCCATGAGAGTATTTTGTCTTACAGTTCTGGAACTTTACAATATAGGAAACAGTGAAACATGACAATATGGATACAGTACCATGAGGACCTCACAATTCTAAATAGTACTTTAGAAAAAAATCCTGTTTGTAATTATTGTTATTACTACGGTCTCTTATGTTATCTCACAGTACCCTTCTGCTCCTACATATCACAATTCTCAGATCATTAATTTGTTTTTCTTTCTTGTAGTTTTTCCCTGTTGTGCTCATTCTTCTTTTACAACATGACTAAGGTGGAAATATGTTTAATATGATTGTCCATGTATAACCTATATTAGATTACATGCCCTCTTGGAGAGGAGGGGAAAAGGAAAGAGGGGGGAAACTTTGGAACTCAAAATCTTATAAAAGTGAATGTTGAAAGCTAAAAATAAATAAATAATTTAAAAAAAAACATTTTTAAGTGTTGGAAAGGGCCTTAGGGTTCATATGATTTAACTCCATGCTCAAAGCAGCAATCTGCTCTACTACAGCTCAGACAATTAATTACTCACTCAATTTGCCTAAACACCTTTAGTGACAGGGAATTCACTGCCCTTGAGCAAACCAATTTCAATATTGGACACTGAATGTTAGAATATCCTTCCTCAGGTCGAACCAAAATCTCCCTCTCTGTACCTTCCATCTATTGGTTCTAATTCTGCCTTGTAAAATAAAACAAAATTAGAACATTAAATGCATGGAATACATTTAATATTTTTGTTTTTCCCAACGTTACAGTCCTCCAAATATCTCATGATATTTAAGAAGAATTATCATATCCTCTCTAAGTTGTTTGTTTGTTTTTCTTCTCTGGGCCTGAGTTCCCTCAATTACTCCTCCAAAGACTGGGTTTCTAATTCATAGAATCATAGATTTAGATCTGACAGATCCAGGATTCAAACTCAGATCCTCAGACTCCAGTACCCTTTCCATTGCCCCTAGTCTGTCTTCCTATTCATTCTTTCTGCACCACAATCATCACTTTACTTAAATGGATTGGATTGTTTTAATGGTAGCTGTTGGGCTTGTTCATTATAGGTTAGATTTTCCATTTTCCTTTTGTTGAGCTCTTGCCAGTGTCTTTTCATGCTTCCACCGCACACACCTCTTCCCCCTCCCCACCTTGTCACTGCCTCCGGACAAACCTATTTAGTCATTTGGTAGATTCCAGATAAAAGTTAGAGACACTGGAACTAAAAAACAAACATGAACCCTAAGCAAAGAGAGACTATACTTAAATTGTCTTTTAGCAATTTCTGTAAAAACACCATGCCTCAGCTGCAATCACCCTCCCGTAGCAAGGACAGCCTTCTCACCTTGAATGTGTTATTTCCTTTTACTATCCATGTCTCCCTCTCAGGGCCTCCATTTTAGAGAGTGGCCCAGACTGACCAAATTTCATTACCTTCCCGGCTTTGTGGATTTCAACACCATGCCCTTCACCGGTACCTTCATCCTAGCTTCCCCAGCTTCCTTTTGGACTTTCCCCCCCTAATTAGTATATAAGCCCCCGCCCCATTTAACTTTCCACTTTAGCATACCCCTATACAGTGAACTACCGAATCTCCATGTTTATGCCATCAAATACTCAAAAGAATTTGCTAAGTGCATTATTCATTGTGTTAAAATACACACACACACACACACACACACACATACCCCTAAAGGATGAATTAAATGAAAATAATAGATAGGACATTATGACTTGAAAAGTCTTCCCTGATTTAAGCCTGTCTTATGTTTGGCTGTGTGTACACTATGTAGGGGGCAAACCATAGACTAAATTGTGTAGACTTGATTACATCATACTTCCTCCTTTCTCTTTTCTATAAAAATACAGATAATCTTTATAAAAAAAAATTCATTTTCCAGATTTCTATGAACTGAAGGATGGTCAAGTGAGCAAAACCAAAAGAATGTTGTACCCAATGATTACGATAATGTAAATGAAAAGAATTCTAATAAGGAGTTGAACTCTGGGTAATTCCAATAACTATTCTTGCTCCTGGAGAACATATAAATTAACTCCCCCTCCTGTCACAGAAACAGCAGAGGACAAGGGCAGAAAAGTACATATATTGCCTGATATAATCCTTCTATAATTTTTGGGGTTTGTTTGGGTTTGTTTGTTTGTTTGTTTGTTTGCTAAATTGCATAACCATTTTTTGGTACAAGGAGAGATTAGGTTGGGGTGAGAGGGAAGTAAATGGGAGGAGTGGTGCCATATGGCAACTACGCAACAAGAAACAAGCATTTATTATGCATTTACTACATGTCAGGAACTGTGCTAAATGCTGAGGATACAAAAACAAGCAAAAAGAAAAACAGTCCCTGCCCTCAAGGGGCTTATATACTAGTGGGGGGGGGGGGAGTCCAAAAGGAGGCTAGGGAGGCTAGGATGAAGGTACCGGTGAAGGGCATGGTGTTGAAATCCACAAAGCCAGGAAGGTAATGAAATTTGGCCAGCCTGGGTCACTCTCTAAAATGGAGGGCCTGAGAGGGAGTCACTGACAGTAAAAGGAAATAACACATTCAAGGTGAGAAGGCTGTCTGCGCATGGTGTGGAAGTCTACAAAGTCAGAAGGAAACCTGGCTGAGGAATGAAGGTTGAACGGTCTGCTCAATGAGAGAAGGGGGCTGGCACAGTGGAAGGATGTTCGAGGGTGAGAAGGACACACAAGAGGATGGATGTTCTACAGTGATAAGGCTTTAGATCCTGAGGGAGTTTCCAGTCTGAAATTGTAGCTGAGGTATGGTCTTGAAGGCTGGAAAATCATAAAGCCAAAGATGACTGTAATATAAAAACCAAAAAGGTAATCCTATTGCGTACCTTTCAATTTATATTCATAGGACCTTATATTTAGAGCTGGAAGGTAAGTTTAGAGGTAATTTCGTCACCTACCCTCATTTTACAAATGGGTACACTGAGGTTCATAGGAGTGAACTTATTTTTCAAGTTCACAAAGTTAGTCTAGAGTGGAGTTAGGATTTTAACCCAGGTCCTCTGACGCTAAATCTGAGACTCTTTCCTGGATTCAACACTATACTGTACTAAATTCTTGGCTGCCCTATAATTATTATATAATCTTTTGGTTGTAGCTCTTAATGGTTTGGACAGCCTTTTATTTTAAGGCTTCAGTATCCCAAGGAGAGTACCTTTGTCATGTCTCTTCCCACAGTGGTATTTTGTCTTTTTGCTCTGGAACTTTACAACAGAGTCTTAGAGAAACAGTAAATCACAACAGCATGTGGTACCATAAGGACCTCACAAATCAACTCTGATTGTGGAAATTGCCTCCTGGCAGTTATTAATGACTCGGTGGATGGCTTACACCTCTTTCTGTGTCAGTGTGCCATCTTCCAGGGCTGGGTTAGCTAGCAGGGAGTCAGTCCGCTGTCATGCATTTTATTTCTAGTAGAAGTCAGGGGATGGTGGCTAACTGGCACTGAAGGGTAGCCTTAGAAATTTAACTGGTCTTAGAGGGAGATGGAGTGGCAAGTGAGAACTATATCTACCGCTGGTACTACATTTCACCTACAGCCCAGAGGTACTTGGAGGTGAACGAGCTTTAAAGCAGGCTTCTTGCCACCTCCATGGATGAAATCTCAGGTCCAGATCAAACCAAAAACTAATTGTTACTTAATAAGTTTTCTTAGTTGACACAAAAAAATTCTTTAATAAGCCAGAAGGCAGTCCTAGTAGGTGTACAGGATATATTCTAATATACTTTTATAAAAAAGAAAAAAAAACACATATGAAGTTTGAAATAAAATTGGTATTCTGAAGTTTATAGATTTGAATCAAAATCTCTAAAGAGCTATTGACATTTTTCCTCACTTTTCCAAATTTTATTATTTATTTTATCCTTTTTTTTTTAAATTTTGAGCTCTGAATTCTCTCCATCCTGCCCCTCCCTCACCCATGGAGAAGGCAAGAAATGTGCTATCAAACATATAAAATCATGCAAAACATATTAGCCATATTGCAAAAAAAAAAAAAAGAAAGAAAAAGAAAGTGAAAAAATATGCTTCAATTTTCACTGAAACTCAAATATCTATCTGGAGGTAAATAGCATTTTTTTTTTCATCTTAAGTCCTTGGAATTAGCTTAAATCCTTGTATTGCTCAGTGTAGCTAAGTTTTTCACAATAGGTCATCCTTACAACGTTGCTGTTACTGTCTCCAGTGTTCTCCTGGTTGTATTCACTTTACTCAGCATTAGTACATGTAAGTTCTCCCAGGTTTTTTTTTAAAACTATCCTGTTCATCATTTCTTATAGCACAATACAGGATGTTCCTAAAGTCTGGACACATAGGAAATGTGGTGTTATTGCATTAAGTTCACGTGAATCTTGCAAAGCGCATCAACCTTTGCATCACAAATGATGGAAACCATATTGAAGATGTTATTTGTTAATATTCTAATTAAATAAAATGTTGAAAACTTCATTCTTTTCATTTCTTGAAAATGAGCATTTTCGCCTATGTGTCCAGACTTTAGGAACACCCTATAGTACTCCATCACAGTAATCTGACACAAGTTATTCCACAATTGAAAAGCAGCCACTCAATTGCTAATTCTTGCCATCAAAAGTAGAGATACTGTAAGTATCTATGTACATATAGGTCCTTTTCCTTTTTCTTTGATCTCTTTGGGAAACAGACTTAGTAGCGTTATTATTACTGGATCAAAGGATATGCAGTTTTACAGCCCTTTGGGAATAGTTCCAAATTGCTCTCTAGAATGGTTGGATCAATTCACAAATCCACTAACAGTGCATTAGTACCCCAATTTTCCCACATTTCTTTCAGCATTTGTCACTTTCCTTTTCTGTCATATTAGCCAATATGATAGATGTAAGGTACATATACATGCATACATGCATACACATATGTATGTATATGTATGTGTATATATATATATAAATATACAAATATTAAGATAGATAATTAGATGACTACAGGTAGCTTTGATTTCTTCATCTGAAAATGGCTGATTCATATACTTTGACCATGTATCAATTGGGGAATGACTCATATTTTTATAAATTTGACTCAGTTCCCTATATGTTGGAGAAATAAGAACTTTATTGGAGAAACTTGCTGTAAAACAATTTTTCCCCTTTCTTGCTTTATTCTAATCCTGACTGCATTGATTTTGTTTATGCAAAAACTTTTTTTAATTTAATGTAATCAATGTAATCTCTTATTCCATAATAAATTCCTTTATTATCCATAGATCGACCAGGTAAAATATTCAGTGCTCTCCTAATTTGCTTATGTTTTCACCGTTTGTCTAAATCATGTACTCATTTTGATTTTATCTTGGTATGTGATGTGAGATGTTGGTCTATTCCTCCTTCTATCTCTTGGTGCTGGAGTTTCTTTATAATATATAGAAATGTTGATGATTCATGTGAGTTTATTTTATATCCTACAACTTTGCTTAAGTTTTTGATTGTTTCAACTAATTTTAGTTGATTCTCTAGGATTGTCTAAGTATACCATCTTATCATCTGCAATGAGTGATAGTTGTGTTCCTCATTGCTTATTCTGATTCTCTCTGTTTCTTTTTTTTCCTCTTATTGGTATAGCTAGCATTGATAGTATGATATTGAATAATAGTGGTGATAATAAGCATCCTTGCTTCACCCGTGCTCTTATAGAGAAAGCTTCTGGCCTATCTTCGTTACAGATAATGTTTGCTAATGGTTTTATGTAGATATTACTTATCATTTTAAGGAAAGCTCCATTTATTCCTGTGCTTTCTAGTATTTTTTTTTAATAGGAATGAGTGCTGTGTTTTGTCAAAAAGCTTTTTCTGCATCTATTGAGCTAAACATACAATTTTTGTTGGTTTTGTTACTGATATGTTATGCTGATAGTTTTCCTAATATTGAACCAGTCCTATATTCCTGATATAAATCCCACCTGGTCATAGTGTGTGACCTTTGTGATATATTGCTGTAATCTCCTTCCTAGTATTTTATTTAAATTTTTTGCTTTAATAGTCATTAGGGAAATTGATCTATAGTTTTCTTTTTCTGTTTTTGCTCTTCCTGATTTAGGTATCAGAACCATGCTTGTGTCATAAAAGGAATTTGGTAGGGCTTCTTCTTTGCTTATTTTTCCAAATAGTTTGTATAGTATTGGAATTTATTGTTCTTTAAATGTTTGGTAGAATTCACTTGTGAACCCATCTGGTCCTGTTTTTCTTAGAGAGCTCATTTATGGCTTGTTCAATTTCTTTTTTCTAAGATAGAGTTAATTAATATTCTATTTGCTCTTCTGTTAGTCTGGGCAATTTATATTTTTTACAATATTCATTTTACTTAGATTGTCAGATTTACTGACATGTAATTGGGCAAAATAGCTCCTAATAATTGTTTTAATTTTTTATTCATTAGCAGTACATTCACCCTTTCCATTTTCAATATTGATAATTTGGTTTTCTTTTTTTAAAAATCAAATTAACCAATGGTTTATCTATTTTATTGGGTTCTTTTCCCCATAGAAGGAGCTCCTAGTTTTATTTATTAATTCAGTGCTTGGGTTTTTTACTTTCAATTTTGTTAATCTCTATTTTCAAGAGTTTTTCCCTGAAGGATTATACTCAGTTTTATTAGGGAAGTAATTCTTGGTTTTAATTCTAGCTCCTTTGCCTTCTGAAATATCATAATCCAAGCCCTTCATTTCTTTAATGTGGAAACTGCTAGTCCTTGTGTGATCCTGACTGTGGCTTCACAATATTTTAATTGTTTCTTTCTGGCTGCTTGAAATATTTTCTCCTTGACCTGGGAGCTCTGGAATTTGGCTATAATATTCCTGGGAGTTTTCATTTTGATATCTCCTTCAGGTGATCACTGGATTCTTTCAATTTCTATTTTACCCTCTGGTTCTAGGAAATAAGGTAGTTTTTCTTGATAATTTCTTGAAAGATGACATCTAAAATATTTTTTATCACAATTTTCAGGTAGTCCAGTAATTCTTAAATGATCTCTCCTGGATCTATTTTCCAGGTCTGTTGTTTTTGCAGTGAGATATTTCACATTTTCTTCTATTTTTTTTTACTTTGTTCTATTTGTTTCTTGATGTCTCATGAAGTCATTAGCTTCCATTTGCCTTATTCTAATTTTTAAGGAATAATTTTCTTCAGTGAACTTTTGTACCTCTTTTTCCATTTGGCCAATTCTGCTTTAGTATATTTTTGTCCCTCTTTTGCCAAGCTGTTGATTTTCTTTTCATAATTTTCTTGCATCACTCTCATCTCTTTAACTAAGTTTTCCTCTATGTCTCTTATTTTATTTTTAAAATCTTTTTTAAGTGGTTCCAGGAATTCTTGCTGGGCTCATGTCCAATTCACATTATTCTTGAGGTTTTTCTTGTAGTTATTTCAACATTGTCTTCTGAGTTAGTGCCTTGACTGTCCTTTTTTACCATAGTAGCTTTTACTGATCATCTTCTTTTTCTGTTGTTTGCTCATTTCCCCTGACTATTTCTTGACTATTATCTTCACATCAAAGTTTGGATCTCCTCCCAGAGTGGGAACAGTCTTATCCCAAGCTTCAGGTGTTTTTTGGCTGCTATTTTCAGAGCTGGAAGTCTGTAAGTTTTCAGTGCTTCCAAGGTGGTATGATCCAAGGACAGGTACGGTCACTGTTCTCTTGGCCTGTGTTCTGGTCTTTACCCAGAAAGGGACATTACTCCCCTGCAGCCATAAGTGTTAGCACTCCTCTTGATCCAGGAACTGTGACCATGTCCCCTGCTCTCATGTGGCCATAAGTGCTGTTGCTGCTTTCTGCCTTGGAACTGGGGCCAATGCCCACAAGCACTAGTGTTCCTCTTCAGCCTAGAACCGGGCCCTGGAACTGTGTATGGGCAACCCAACAGGATCCTGCACCCAGTGCCAACAAAGTGGCCCCTGTAATCTCTTTACCTGTTACCATTTTGGGCTGAGAGACCCTCAAATTGCTACTACTGTTGTAGCCACCTTCAAGGCAAGCTGCTGGTATTGCCACTGCATGCACTGCACTCCAGGCTGACCCCCATCCCAGTGTCACAGATCTCTCCCACTGACCTCCCAAGTTGTCCTGAGCTGGAAAAATATCTCACCCTGTTGTCTCTGCCACTCCAAATTCAATTTGAGTCATTATTTTACAGTTGTTTGGAGGGTAATGTTGAAAGAATTCACCTTTTCACCATCTTGGCTCCACCCTCATGACATTAATTCTTAATTCAACTTCTTATATGATAATAATAATAATGTGATGATAACAAATGGCTTGCATTTATATGAAATCTACTTTATACCAGGCACTGTGCTAAATGTTTTATAAATATTATATTATTTGACCCTTACCACAACCCTTGGCATTAGGGACTATTATTATCACCATTTTACAGATTAAGAAACTGAGACAAACAGTGACTTGTCTAAGGTCACACAACTAATAAGTACCTGAAAGTGGGTTTGAACTCAGGTCTTCTTGACTTTATGACCACTGAACCACGTAGTTGCTTCTGTGAGGGATTCTTAACCTGATATCTGAACTTGTGGGTTTTAAAAAAAATATTTCAATATAATTAGTTTCCCTTGTAATGCTATGTATTTTACCTTACTCATTTAAAAACATTATTCTGAGAGGGATCCACAGGCTTCACTAGAATGCCAAAGGTGTCCACGACACAAAAATGGTTGAGAATCCCTGTGTTATGGCTTCTAGACAAATCCATTGCCAGCTGTATGAAGGTAAAATGTCTAGAGTAACAAGCCAGAGTTGGATAACATACAGAGTCCTACTTAAGTCTTTTGAAGGTAAAACACATACTCCTGAGGGTCTTTATAATGCTAGCTGAACAATGCCCATATATCTTATTAGTCTTTGTTAATGCGTATTTTTCTTTTGGAAATGCACAGCATGCTGTTTTACAAAGACCCTCCATAGGCCTCAGCTCATTGGGCATCTTCAATAGTACCAGAACAAACCAGCCTTGGGCACATCAGTTTCCTCTTGATACCCTTGACTTTCCTTGGCTCTCTGCCAATCTCTTGCCAGCTTTTTTCATCTTTTCTTTCTCTACCACCCACTTTGCTATAGCCTCTGGGCATAACTTTTACTAAATTAAAACATACCAGTGGAAACACAATCCAGAGGCTCTATCTACACCCACCACGCAAAGAGCTTGGGCAGACTAAAATGTAAAGGAGGTTTCAGAATGAACACTGGGGACCTGGTCTTGAGGAGGGGGAAAGGACATTTTCTGTCTACCTACACTGAAGCTATTAGATAACTGTTCAACTTTCCATACCGTTTTGCACGCAGTAATGAAAGCTCACAGTTATAGAGCATTGTAGGATTGGTTATATAGGTCTTTGCAAATATGATCTTATTTGAATCTCATAAAGACCCGACTAGGTAGGAAGCTCAAGTACTATTTTACTCATTTTGAAATTCAAGAAACTTATTGCAAATCTTCCAGTGTTCTATTCTTTGATGCTTATATTTATGTATTTATGTATGTTCACTTACAACAACTATAATGCCAGCTACCAGAGATCCTGAGCCTGGCAGGTATTGAGTTCTGATATACAGAGGCTTATGCCAACCAGATGACCACACTAAGTTTGGCATTAACGTGGTAAACCTCTAGGACCTGGGGATCACAAAGTTGCATCAGAAAAATAACCAGCCCAGACTGAAAATGGAGTAGGTCAAGGTTCCCAGGTAAATCATTTACCAGGCTGTTGTCGTTGTTTGTCCTTTGTTCTGGAAGAGGAGCATGGCATCAAGAAGGTGATGCCATGACTTGCAATCGAATTAGATTTAAATGAGGGACGGCTGTACAAAGTCACCAGCCTCACTTTCTCCTCTGGAGCTATCTGGGTCCAGTGGCAAGATATAAATCAAGATGGCTGGAGATGGCCCTCAACAGGTAGTAGCATTGTGCTGTAAATTGTCCCTGCACTTTAACTTGGAGGAGAAGGGGAGAATACAGAAGAGAAGGAATAGGACAAAGATAAGGACAAGGAGGATGAGCAGAGTGAAGAGTAAGCTTCATAGTCATTGAGGTAGATTAGGTTTATAAAACTCTAGGAATCCTGATACTCAGAATAAATTCAATTTGAGTTGAAGGTCTGGGGGGATACAGAAGACAATCCAATCCAGTTGTGTACAAACACATCAGGAAAGGGAGCAGCCCGTACTCCAGAAAGTCCATTCCCAGTCCCAGCATCATGACCTTTGACCACTTCAGCTTTTACTAGTCAATTTTAATAATGTCTCCTCTCCCCACCCAAAAATGGTTTTCCTAGGTTGACAGGGTTTAAAAATTTTATGGGGTAACAAGGATCCAATATAAGCTCTTCTGATTAGCACCCAAAGCCTAGACCCAAACTATTGTAATCTGATTTCTGACCTAATCAAAAAACTGAAACTACTCCCTCCAAAATGAGCAATGATCTCTTAATTGCTAAATCTGATAGAATTTTCTTAGTTCCCATTTTTTAAATCTATTTGTTTCCTTTAACATTGCTGACTACCATCGTCTTGTGGTCACTCACTCCACTGGGTTTTCACAATGCCATTCTCTCCTGGTTCTCTTCTGCTGGTCTGACAAGTCCTTGGTCTCTTCTGCTGGCTCATCATCCAGACTATGTCTCTTAAATGAAATATTCGCTAAATTTCTGTCCTGAGTGCCTTTCTCTTCTCCCTCTATATTCTCTCCCAGTGAAGTCATCAGCTCCCTCAGTTCGTCATCCTTATCCAGATAACTTTACAGATCTGTAAATCTAGGTATAGTCTGTCCTCTGAGCATCCATTCAGTATCACCAAGTGCTAACTGGACATTTCAAACTAGATGTCCCAGTGGTATCTCAAACTCAACATGCCCATAACAGAACACATTATCATTTACCCAAAACCCATTCCTCTTTCAAACTTCCTTATTTCTGTAGAAAGCATCATCATTCTTCCAGTTTCTCAAGTTTGTAACCTCTGCTTTATCTTCAACTATTTTTCCATCATACCACATATCAAATCAGACGCTAAATTTTGCCATTTCTACCTCCACAATGTGTCTCACATCTGACCCCCTCATTCAGGCCCTCATTGCCTCTCACCTAAATTATTGTAACAGCATCGTACTTGGATTCACTGCCCAAAGCTCTTCCCACTCTAATCCATCCTGCATATGGCTGCCAAAATGTTTTTCCTTAAGCTCAAGTCAGACTATTTTGCTCACCTGCTCAAAAGTGCAAGTGGTTCCCTCTAGAATTAAATCTAAATTCCTTTGTTTCACTTTTAAAGCCCTTTACAACCTGGTCCCAATCTATTTTTCCACACTCATCATACATGACTCCCTCTTCCTCACTCTTCAATCCAAGTACATTGACCTATTTGCTGTTTCTCACACATGACTCTCCAACTCCTTTCTCCATGTCTTTTCACCGCCCATCTCCCATGCATGGAAAGCACTCCCTCCTCACCTCCATCTCACATAATCCTTCTCTTCTTTCAAAATAGTTCAAGAACCTCCTTCTACATGAAGCCTTTTCTGATCCTCCCCAGCTGCTAACACCATCTTCCCTAATGACCTCATGTTATTTAATTACCTCGTATTTACTTCCATTTATTGTCTTCTGATTTACTTTGCAAATATGTTTGCTTATTTTCCTGATACATTGTAAGCTTCTTGAGAGAAGAGATTGTTGTAGTCTTCATATTTATGTTCTCTGTGCCTAGCAAAGTGCCTGATGAAAAGCAGGTACTTAACAAATGTTTGATGATTAATTGATTGATGAAAGCCCATCCTTCTATCTACTGTACCAGAAGTGTCAAACACAGGGCTGAAAGACTCCCAAATGTAGCCCAAACCAGGTTAAAATGTAATTTGGGAAATATTTAACAAAATAAATAAAATGCAACAGAACATAGACGTTAATATGCAGTTGTCTAAATCAATATTTGACCCACAGAGCTACAGTTTAATGGCCCTGTTTCTATTTGAGTCTTATGCCACTGCATTATGCCTTATTGTCTCTCATACTTACAGCTATTGTTAAAGATACAGGGGCAGCTAGGTGGCCCAGTGGATAGAGCACCAGACCTGGAGTCAGGAAGACTCATCTTCCTGAGTTCAAGTCTTGCCTCAGACATTTACTGGATATGTGACTCTGAGCAAGTCTCTTAACCCTGTTTGCCTCAGTTTCCTTATCTGTAAAATAAGCTAGCAAAGGAAATGGCAAACCACTTCAGTATTTTTGCCAAGAAGACCCCAAATGGAGTCACAAAGAGTTGGACACAACTAAAATATGACTGAACAACAACTGAGAAAATATAGACATAATATCGCATTTATATTATATATACATATATTATGTATATCGTGTATACATACGTACACACATGCATAAGTATATGTATACATATCTATATAAGTGTGTGTATCATGTGCACATATGTGTATCTGTATGTTATATATTACCACATGTGTGTACCTGTGTATCCAAATAAGGGAGGAGAGGCTCCTGACCAATTGATTTTCCCCTTAGCCCAGGTGATAAAATTATAGAAGGGAACAAGTAGCAGAGAGATGAGATATTCATGTGTTAAATGTTCAAAGACATGCATATGCCCATTGACTTTTTCTAAGTTTGAGAAAGTTTCCCTGATGAAATTAGCAGGGCAAGCTGCCATTGGCTAACTGAAGGCCACACCTCTGGTGACTCCCAAAAAACAATCTTGCCTGTTCGGAAATGCAGCTGAACAATCATATTAGGAAGCAGCTCCAAGAAGTGTGACCCCTTGCTGCAGAGAAGGGAGCCAAGGAAGAAGAGACTTTGCTCTGGATTTTGGAAGCTGAGCTTTAGATAGGAGTCTGGAGAGCCCAGCTGAGTTGCCTGCTTGACACAGATGCTATGCCCAGAAGGGAGTAGAGTAAGGACACCACAAGAAGATATTAGGGTCCTGTAGTACCAGAGTTGCCTTGGCTACATGTGTACCAATGTACTCTAAGTTTGTGCTCATTCTTCCCATTGAGGCTATGTGCATTTGTCAAAAAGTAAACCCCAGATGTATGAGGAAACGTATAGCTACCATTCTGACTATGCTGTTTTAGTTGATGTCTTTGCTTTGAGCTATTTGTGTCTGCTGTCTGACTGTTAAGAGCAAGGGTACAAGTAGGGGCTCACAAGGTATAATTTTAGAAATGTGGACTGACAGAGTTCCTTGAAGCCCCTTAAGCCTAGAAGTAATAATCTTCTCCCTAGAGACCCCAGACTTCAACTTAGAATTATAGAGACCAAACTGTAGTCAAAGGAGAGTCCCAGAGGGGAGTGCTACATAAATATATATTTATATATGTACACAGATGTATATAGGATAACTATATGTCTGTTGCTTAGTCATTTTTCAGTCATGTCTGACTCTTTGTGAACCCATTTGGGGTTTTCTTGGCAAAGATACTGAAGTGGCTTGCCATTTCCTTCTCCAGTATAGCTATATGTTACAAGTGTGTATATATGTGCATTATATGTGTTATGCATGTTTTCATATAGTATATGTATTATTACATGTCAGTTAATTAGTTTACATGTATAAAAGTTCCTAAAGGAAGCTAAAAGGCAATGCTAATAAGTGCAGACTATCTCCGTCAGACAAGCTATTCAACTAGGCTCCTCATGTAAAAGTATGTATGTCTATATACAAATATATGTATGTGCACATACAAACATATATATGTATGTATGCATGTGGACAACTGTATTATGAGAGAGAAGAGAGAGAGGGAAAAAATAAGAATTTACTAAAATCCTATGGTTCAGTGAAAGGAGTACTATGTTTGGAGTCAGAAGGTATGAGTTCAAATCCTGCCCCTGCCATTTACTATGTGATCTTGGACACATCTCTTAATCTCTTTAAGCCTCAGTCTTCCTCTTCTAAGGGAATTGGACTAGATGATGTCTAATGTCCCTTCTAACTCCAACCTATAATCTAATGTTCTCATGTACTCTGGAATCCTTCCCATACTCCTTCCATACTTTCCCCTACAACCTTATCACTCAGTCTGCACACCTTCAAAAAAAAGATGAGAGTATTAAATTCAGTTCTCAGTGTACTGAAGAGCAAGAACATAAATTTGCAACTTTAAAATAATGTCTTCAAAATCTTCAGTACATTTTCTGCACTATGCCTCCCCTAAGGCTGGAGCGTTTATAGCAAGAGAAAGCTTCCAACCAAGCACTACACACCATCTTTCTCTTTTATAACAGCAACCAACCAAAGGGCAGCACCTAAGCTGCCCTTTGGCACCAGGTATAAGCTTAGTTGATGACTGCATCCCTGATGATAACCAGGGTGTGCTCTCTCTCACTTTCTCTCTCTCTCTTTCTCTCCCTTTCTCTCTCTCTCTCTCTCTCTCTCTCTCTCTCTCTCTCTCTCTCTCTCTCAGCCGGCTCCTTTGAACATGGGTATCAGCTCTCCCCGTTCACTATCAAAAACATGGCCATTAACTGAGGCTGATAAAATTGTTTGAATACTTCATTTGAAATCCCTTGTAATCTCTCCTGGCTTGAACCAAACAGAAAGTCATTTGAAGTTACCTGATAAAAAAAAAGAGGAAAAAATCTCACTGGGGGAGTTTGCCTGTACCCTGAAAGCTTCCTTTCTTGAATTTATACTGAAGATACTGTACCGAAGGCAGTCAATCCAATAGCCTACAGAAATTCACTCAAATTCATAGCATCATGGGATGTCAGAAAGGAAGAGAACATCCAATCCAAGCCTGACACTTTATAGAGCCACCCATTCATTATGTATTTATTGAACAATTACCATGTACCAGGAACTGGGCTAAGCAAGTCCAAAAGATGAAACTGCTCTTGTCCTCAAGGACTTTACATTCTATTGGAGAGAGATGAGGAAACTGAGGCATGGGGAGGAAACCCAATTTCCTCAAACTCACACAGCTAGTTAATGGCATGATCTAAGTGTCCTGACTCCTATGGGAAACACAAAAGCATTGCTTCACAATATTTCTGGCATTTGTCTCTTGTTCTCCACTCATCCATCCTGGCACATCCTAGTTCTCAACCTCATCATTCAATATCTCTCTCCTACACTCCTCGTAGGTCTCTATTTGGGGCAGCTAGGTGGCACAGTGGGTAGGGCACTGGGCTTGGAATCAGGAAGGCTCATCTTTATGAGTTCAAATCCTGCCACAGACACTTACTAGATATGTGACCTGGGCAAGTCACTTAATCCTGTTTGCCTCAGTTTTCTCATCTGTAAAATGAACTGGAAGAGGAAATGGCAAAAACTACTCCAGTATCTTTGCCCAATGGGGTCACAATGAGTTGGACACAACTGAAAAATGACTGAACAACACTCTTGCTCTGTTTGACTCCAGAGGTGAGAATCTGGGGCAAGAATCAGGGAGAAGCCATAAAATGACAAACTTAAACTTAATGAGAAGTAAATCTTTCTAACAAAGCCATCCACAAGTATAACGGGTTGCCTCAGGAGATGGTGAGTTCTTAGTCAGTCCTGCCGACTATGCCATTTGTTTCAACAATCCATTCATTCTTTCAATTAGCCCAGATGCTTGTGGGTAATATGGAATATGATATATCCATTCTATCCATTGTTGTGTTAAAGCACAAACTGTATGTTCAATTATCGGGCATGTTGTAATGGGGATTTCACTGTGAATATGGTTTGGAAGAAATGGCTTCTATGACCTCTTTTAACTAAAATTTTAGGTTTCCAGGATTCTACAGTAGCCTCCTACATGGTTTCAGTGCCTTGATTCTCTCCCCAGATGCCAAATTAAAGTACTGAAACACAGGACTACACTAATTAAAAATCACCATTGTGTCTCTACATCCATTCGGTTAAAATACAAACTACTCAGTCTAGCATTCAACGCTCTCGGCTATCTAACTCTAGACTTCTTTGACATGTTTCCCATTTAGGATTTTTACTTTCCAGTCATACTAGACTACTAGCTGCCTCTGAACTAGACATATCATCTCCCAGCAGTCCCTTCCTCATATTTACCTTTCACAATCCTTACCTTTCTTTGTGGTTCAAATGCTAGAGGAACCACCTCCTCCATGAAGCCTTCCCTGATATCTCCAGTTACGAATTTATCTTTCCCCCCCTCAAATCACCTTGTATTTACTTCCTTATGAGCATGTCACCTATGAACATATCTTCCCACAGAATTAAAATTCCGTGATGGTAGGAATATTTTGGAGGCCAATTTTTTTTGGGAATTTTTTATGCCTAGTAGCTAACACAATGCCTTGCACATTGTGTTATAAATAATTTTTTGTTGTGGTTGAACAGAAATGGATTCCTCTTTTTCCTTAGATCATACCAGTCAGGAGGTTTGAGAGAAGAGGTCATGAGCTATGATTTTTGTTGGTTTAAATGAACTCAGAACACTTGAGCAGAGAATTAGAGTCAGTAAAAAAAGCTCAAATACACAATCATTCTGCGAAGTAATTTGGAAATGTGACCCCAAGGTCAATATATTTTGACCCAATGATACCACCACTAAGCCTATGCCTGAACAAGATTAAAGAAAAAGGAAAAAGACCTATATATAAACAAATATTTCTAGAAACCTTTTGTGGCGGGAGGAGGGGTCAAAGAACTAAAAACTAAAGGAGTACCCATTAAATTGGGGAATGGCTGAATAAAATAGATGAATGGAATGGAATGATAATAAGTCATAAGAAATTGTGAAAGGTACAGAATCAGAAGAACAATTTACACAATAATAACATTAAAAAGGAAAAAAAACTTAGAAAGACTTAAGAACTCTGGTCCATACAATGACAAATTATACTTCCAGAGGACCATTATCTACCTCGTTAGATAGATCCAGAGGATTGTTTTCTACCTCCTAACCAAGAGATGAGGAGCTCAAGACACAGAATTTTGTTTGACCATGCATATTTGTTGCAAGGGTTTTCTTTTTCTTTTTTTATTGTTGTTCAATAGGGGAATAGGAGGTGGGAAAAAGGGAAAATAAATGCTTATAATTTTGTTTATAAATTAAATTAATTTGTTTCTGGAAAAAGAAGTTGACCAAATGGGTCGTTCAGTCTTCATCAAGCCAAGCCTAGAAGCAGTAATCTCTATGCTTTAATCATAATATTCAATTATATTCTATTAGGCTTGAAATCCAAATTTAAAGATTAAAAATAGAGGAAAAGAGTATTTGTGACCCTATTTGGAATACCAAACACACCAATATGTGGGCCATGTGCTCCCCATTGTTGGAAGCTGCTTTGCTGACCACTTTTGCCCTCCTACAAGCATGCCATGGGTTAATGACTCTCAAGAAATAGTCCCCATTCCTTGGATACTCATTTAGTTGATTTTAAGAGAAACAAAATCTCCATTGTAGTCATCATAGAGAATCCTTATAACTAGCTTCAATTGACCTAAGAGCTGTAGCATGAAAGCATTTTGTGAAGGGCCCCAACTGTTGAATGGAAAATGCCAGAGCAGGGTCCATTCATGGGCCTGAATGCGTGCAAGGGAGAACAAAACTGCTTTATGACATTAACCAAAACTCCCAAAGGTACTTCACCCCTTCCTGACTTCTCCAGCACAATAAAAGCAAGTCAGCAAAATCCTGAGTCCTTTCGCTATGTCCAGTTATTGCAGTCACCTCTCTGCCAGCCCTTCAGGGAAGGTCATACTCAGACAGAAGTCATATATTCTGAGCTGTTTTCCCATAAAATCTCAGAAGACCTTGCTGGTGGTTTGATCCCCCTTGTGAATAAGGCTAATGATTGCCTTTTTGCTGTACTTTGGCATCTGAGGAGAGGCAGCAGAGGAATGTAATAGCCTTTCTAGAAACACAGACCCTGGGGTCCTCTCTTGAAAGAGGAAGTTGAAGGGGTAGAGCCCTGGGAGAGAATGTAAGGAGTTCAACTTATTCTATCTGTCTACCCTACAGGGTAAATCATTGCCCAATACTTTAAGTGTAGGCAAGACCACAGAGTCTTATTAAGTCTTAGGTCCCTCCAAAAACCATCAAGGCAAAGTTTAGAAGTTGTTTCAGCCGAGGCCATACCTACACTGGCAGTCCTGAGACAGAACAGTGAGGCATGGAGCAGCAATAATGGCGAATCAGCAGAAAAAGCTAATTAATTGCTGATAACAAGTCATTCTTGTGACATGGATGACCTTCTTATTTTCATGCTGAAAATATGTACCTCTTGGAAACTTTACATTTGCAATCAGTCATGTGCTATTTGATTTATACTCTGGAATGTGCTGGGCTTGTGTTCACATGCATTCAGATTTGGGAGTCAGGTTTCCATTATGGATGGCATCCATGGTGCCTTTTGTGGTGGTCTCTGTTTTTTATTGGGCACTTTCTTTATGAGAATTTATTTGCTTTATCAGGCCCTGAGTCCCAGACACCCCTCTAGAAATGGAACCACACTGTGCAAGTGCCCAGACATCCTTAGGCATAATTCCACAACTGTGCACCCATGAGGTCTAAGATGCTGGAGGCTTGGCATTCAGGAAGAGCTGCTGCATATATATGAATAGCACTGAGGTCCGGAAACATCCTCCTTGGCTCCACTCCCTTGGCAGTCTTCCTCCTGAGGAGTGTGGGGGTGGACATGGCCAGATGTATGGGATTCCAAGCTGTTCAGAGGGATGTGATGGATCTCCTGGAAGCCAAATTTATACATTCTCTGGAACTGTTTGTGTAAATATCTGCTGCTTCCTCCTAGAACTATATCTTCCCTCTCTGGAATCACTTGGCTTATAGCAGGGTGATGTGGCAGAAGGGGCATAGGGCTAAAAATCAAGAGGCTGGTCAGTGTGCTAGTTCCAGCTATCCCACTGCCTGAATAAATCTGGTTGCCTTGCTTAGGTATCATGGGAAAGGCACTGGAATGGGTGGGAGGCAGAAACCTTGGGCTCAAATCCCAGCTTGCTACGTAGTCCCTGTGTGACTATTGGCATGTCTGAACTTCATTTTCCTCATCTACAAATTGAAGGCATTGGACTAGATGATTCCCAACAACCCCTTTCCACTCTAAACCTCATGATCCCATGGCTAAGTGATCATAAGCCTTTGTATTCTCGTTGTGCTGCTAAGATCTTTTGATGGGACAAAAAAAAAAAAGAGCTTTGCAGAAGACTCAGGTAGCCAAAGAATTTTTTTTTAAACAAAATCAGTAATTTCATTGGTAGAAGGAACTTCACATGAGGGAACTCCCTTTACCAATGCAGACTGGCACCTCTTCTGCAACCTCTTATGGAGCTTCCTGGGAAGCTAAGAGGACAAAATGAATGGTCAAGGGTCAAACAACTAGTACATATCAGAGGCAAGACTTAAATCTGTCTTCCTGACTCTGGAACCAACTCTATTCATTTTAATACTAAGTCTGAAAGCACTAAGACCTTGTATTTGGTGCCTTAACCAAAGGCTTAACTTGAGACAACCAAGAAGACATGGTAGAGGAGAGAGTCCACCTCCTCACTACCCCCTTCCTCTCTGATTAGAGGGAGGGGCCATGAACTCCACACCTCTATTTAAGAGGAGAACTCAGCTCAGACATCTCCTCAATTTCTTACCTGGCTGTACCACTCTGGGATTTCTCTGACTTACTTCTCCAGGATGTCCCCAAGGTGAGTAACTTCTTCCTTCTCCTTCCCCTTTGCCCCTCCCCTTTTCAGCTTCCTTTTATGTTTTATCTTCTCCCATTAGATTGTAAACTC